>NC_134687.1:656266195-656888695 GCF_050947455.1 Rhinoderma darwinii
AACATACATACATGCAAACATACATGCACGTATACACATACAAACATGACAACATACATACATGAAAACATACATACAAACATACATACATGCAAACATACCTACATGAAAACACATACATGAAAACATACACATACAAACATGACAACATACATACATACATGCAAACATACATACATGAAAACATACATACATGCAAACATACATGCACATATACACATACAAACATGACAACATACATACATGAAAACACATACATGAAAACATACAAACATGACAACATACATATAAGAAAACATACATACAAGAAAACATACATACATGCAAACATACATACATGAAAACATACATACATGCAAACATACATGCACATATACACATACATGCACATACAAACATACATACATACAAGCAAACATACAAGCAAACACAAGCAAACATACATACATGCAAACATACATACAAGCAAGCAAGCATACATACATACATACATACAAGCAAACATACATACAAGCAAACATACATGCACATATACACATACATGCACATATACACATACAAACATGCAAACATACATACATACAAGCAAACATACATACAAGCAAACATACGTATATGCATACATACATGCAAACATACATACAAGCAAACATACAAGCAAACATACATATATGCAAACATACATACATGCAAACATACATACATGAAAACATATACATACATACATACATACAAACAAGCAAACATACATACCTACAAGCAAACATACATACAAGCCAACATACAAGCAAACATACATACAAGCAAGCATACATACATACATACAAGCAAAAATACATGCACATATACACATACATGCACATATACACATACAAATATGCAAACATACATACAAGCAAACATACAAGCAAACATACAAGCAAACATACATACAAGCAAACATACATACATGCAAACATACATACATGCAAACATACATGCACATATACACATACATGCACATACAAACATACATACATACAAGCAAACATACAAGCAAACACAAGCAAACATACATACATGCAAACATACATACAAGCAAGCATACATACATACATACAAGCAAACATACATACAAGCAAACATACATGCACATATACACATACATGCACATATACACATACAAACATGCAAACATACATACATACAAGCAAACATACATACAAGCAAACATACGTATATGCATACATACATGCAAACATACATACAAGCAAACATACATACAAGCAAACATACAAGCAAACATACATATATGCAAACATACATACATGCAAACATACATACATGAAAACATATACATACATACATACATACAAACAAGCAAACATACATACCTACAAGCAAACATACATACAAGCAAACATACAAGCAAACATACATACAAGCAAGCATACATACATACATACAAGAAAAAATACATGCACATATACACATACATGCACATATACACATACAAATATGCAAACATACATACAAGCAAACATACAAGCAAACATACATACAAGCAAACATACATACAAGCAAACATACATACATGCAAACATACATACATGCAAACATACATGCACATATACACATACAAACATGACAACATACATACAAGAAAACATATACATACATACATACATACATACATACATACATACATACATACCAACATACATACAAAAATAAACTCACCTAAGACGTTCCCACGAAGAGCTGAACGGTCCCGTCACTTTTCTTCTCCCATTCACAATAACAGAGCGGTGGGCGCAGATGAAGTAATCACGTGGGCCTGATATGATTACGTCATCTGCGCCACAACGCATTGTTACTACCGTATGAATGCGAGCGGCGCCAAGAAGAAGGAAGATGGCAAGTGACGGGACCGTTCAGAGCGCCGTTAGAACGTCTTAGGTGATTATTATTTTATTTTATATATTTTTAGTTGTTCGCCGGGTGCTGATGCAGCACCGATGCGGCGGGTACAAAAATGTAGTGACAGGGTGGGGGAGGGAAAAGTGGCTTGCCGAAACGGGGTGAGTGTAGTGTAGTGTAGTGTAGTGCAGTGTAGTGTAGTGTAGTTGACATTCACGGTAAGTTCGTCTCAATCGGGCTTACCATGCCCGCTTGAGACGAACATTCTCCCGATGTTGCTAGAACTACAGTATCTAGCAACATCGGGAGCGCGCACACTGCAGAGCAGAGCGGCTTGATTGACATCGAGCCGCTCACGCCCCTTTTTAGAAAAGATAACCAGCACTTGCTGAGTTATCAAGTGTAAAAAAAAGGCACTTAGGAAATGAATTTTAATTTTTTTTTAACACCAAATGTTTTAAAATTCATTTCCTGCTTAGAATGTGTAAAAAAAAAAATTTGAGTCAACTTGGGACAACCCCTTTAAATTAACTTTATTAAACTTTTTTTACTAGTCCCACTAGGGGACTTAACTAAGCGATCCTGTGAATGCTTTTATAATACACTGCAATACTTCTGTATTGCAGTGTATTAGTGCCTGTCCGTGTAAAACAGACAGGCATCTACTATGACCTAGCAGGCATACGCAACAGGCAGACCTTTATTAGGACCCCCCGGCTGCCATAGAAGACACCTGCACTCTTCAATCATGCGCAGGGTGCCGGTGGGGTGAGAGAGCGAGCTCCCTCCCTCTCTCCAAAACCACTCAGATGTGGTGCTCGCATTTGAGGGGTTAAACTGATATCGATCTCACCCGTTAGAGCAGGGATCGTGAAAAGGCGTATTGGTCGTCACTAACTGGTTAAACATCAAATAAGAGTGTTTGTTTATTTATTTTTTGGGTGGAATTAGCCTGGCTCTGCCAAACACCCAAATTATATTTACCGTAGGTCAACTGTGACCGAGATCTATGAAGGAAAAGTATTGTGGACATAAGGAAGAAAATAAGAGTCTCTTGTTTACTTACAAAGCAGAGAAGCTGAATTGTCACCATGAACCTCGCTTCTTATTACTGTATTCATAAATTCCCCCGCACTGCAGGAGAATCCAGAGTGACAGTAAGGACAATGTAAACGTTTTGTTTTTATACATGGATATTTTTATATTTGACATTCATTAAACAGCATAAAAAGATGAAGGTGATGGAATTGAAGAAAAAAACTAACAAAGTAACTTTGCAATTGAATAAAATAAATATTCAAAGATTTTCATAAAAGGAAATGTCATAAGTGTATTTATCACTGAATTACAATCAAGGTTGGTTCCCAAAATCACGCCCACATGTGGTGGCGAATGGGCACAGCATTTTTTTAGTAATACCACAATATTTAGCAGCTAAATCGTGTGTCCATTTGTCACCTATGTGGGTATGGTTGTGTTTGCAGTTCCGTCTGTTCTTACCCTCAGGGTAGATTCACTTGTGACAGATTTGTAGCATAAATTTCTGAAACTAAATAGTTCCATACATCTGAGTGGGGTTGTTTCTGCAGCATTCACATGGATTCTGAATTCACCATTCAGATGAATGGGACAGCCGCAGGCATTTCTGAAGCAAAACTGCTATTTGTGAACTGGAATCACATGAAAAACAGAACCTCGAAGCCAGAAGTGAATCAAGCCGGAAAGAAAAGTATAAGTCCTTCATTTATATTGACCAATTATTTTTAATACAATCCTGGATTCCTGCCTTCGAGAGGAATTAGGAGGAACGTGTCTTATTTTTTGGTTACTCTTTCTTGTTGATGAAATGTATGGTATCACTATGCCGAGATCACCGGCTAACGTTATGATGCCACCCACTGACGAAGCTATAGTGAAACGCGCGTCAGATGTGGTGCTCTGGCTTTGGTCCTTCTTTGGTGTGGGTAATATGTTGGTATATGTTTTTGTCTGTTCTACTAGGACTTATGTATTTACTATTCCCAGCATACTCATAATACTGACTACTTCTCTAGTCCCACGCCATCATACAGTGGGCCTTGACACTGTTGATTATACTCAGATTCCGAGCCGCATTCTTCTTTCTCTGCCTACTATGTGAAGGCTCTGTGTTTTCATTTTTATCTATTTATGCATATTATGTAATGAAATAATGATTGGTTGTTATATTTGTAGATTTGGTCGTGTTTTTTTCCACATAGGATCTTATCCTGAAGGGTCTAACACAGTCCTCACTCCAAACTCACCTTCACATGCTTGCTTGACATACCCCTGGCTGTTCCACATCACTACCTGTCCCCTCCAACTTTCTCAAGTGCGCCATTGCTTAGGGCATCCACCGTGCAGAGGTGTGCCCTGACCGGCTTTATTGCTGTACTGTACTTGCCAGGGGATTACAAGGCAACGGAGGAGGCTTGTAGTAATGTAGAACAGCCAGGGGGATTTCAATCAAAATCTGGGGGGCACCATTTTAATTATCGCCACAGGCAGCAGAAATGCTAGAATCTGCCCTGCCTGTGATGATAATGAGATGACTGCGAGGAAGTGATCTGCACAGAACAGAAAGGGTTAATCTATTATGAATGGTGGATCCTGTTTTATCTATCTAATCACCTATATGGACATAAGTGTTAGGACCTTCTCATCCCATGCTAAATCTTTAGGCCTTAATATGGAGTTGATCTCCATTTTGTAGCAAAAACACAATACAATCTAATGGGAAGACTTTCTACAAAATGTTGGAGTGTCTGGGAATTTTTGCGCATTCTTTCAGAAGAGCATTTGTGAAGTCAGACACTGATGTTGGAGGAGAGGGTCTGGCTCGCAGCACCCTTCCAATTCATCCTAAAGGTTTTCGATGGTGTTAATATCAGGGCTCTGTGTGGGTCAGTCAAATTCTTCCACACCAACCATGCCTTTATGGACCTTGTGCACTGGGTCACAGTGATGCTGGAACAGAAAAGGGCCTATCTCAAATCATTTTAACAAAGTTGGAAGCATGAAATTGTCCAAAATGTCTTGGTATGCTGACATTTTAGGATTTCCCTTCACTGGAACTAAGAGTTTTAGGCAAACCCCTGAAAAACAACCCAATAGCATTATCCCTCCTTTCCCAAACTTTACAGTTAGCACAATGCATTTAGGTAGGTAACGTTCTGGCATTTACCAAACCCAGACAAATAGAGAAGTGTGATTCATCACTCCACAAAACACATTTCCACTGCTCCAGAGGCAGTGTGCTTTAAACCACTCCATCCGACGCTTGGCATTGTGCTTGGTAATGTAAGGGTTTCGTGAAACTATGGAAACCCAAGTCATTAAACTCAGGGGACACAGCTTGTCTGCGGGAGTAGGTTTGAAGCTCGGCAGTTATTAGGTCAGCAGAGCGTTGGCGACTTTTATGCACTTTGCGTCTCAACACTCATCGACCCCAGTCTGTAACTTTACATTGGTCTGTGGTTTTTAAACACTTTCATTTTGCAATAACACCACTCACAGTTAATCATGGAATATCTTTGGCGGGAATACATTTCACAAACTGACTTGTTGCAACGGTGGCATCCCATTACAGTATCACGCTCTAGTTCTGTGAGGTTTTTGGAACAACCCATTGTTTCACAACTGTTTGTAAGGAAGACTGCATGCCTAGGTGCTTGATTTTATACACCTATGGCAAGGGGACTGAATGAAACACCTGAATTCAATTATGTAGGCTGGGTTCACACAGTGTGGTAAAGAAAACACAATTTTGACTACTCCGTGTGAACCAAGCTTTGTAATCCAGCCTGTGATGATAATTGTCACGGTCTGTGGGTATGTGGACCCACTAGACCGCACCGCCGTAGCGGGGAGGCAGCTGGCCAAACAACAGAGCTCCCCAGCAATACAAAGTCCCGTACTAGGGTACCTGAATAGTTCAGACAGTAGCCGAGGCTTTGGCACGGATGGAGATGGGAGCAGCAGGTTACGCCAGACGTGGCGGAAGACAGCAGGTGCCGCAGGTTGCGCCAGGCGTGGCGTATCACACTGGACGGGGAAGATGACACTGGACGTGACAGAGGACGTGGCAGACAACAGCAGATGCAGTGAAACACGACTCCAACACTACAGGCTCAGGAACAAGAACACATCACAGGATACAGGTAACAGTTTACGGGTAACAACAGGAACGGGATAGCACTAAGGGACCATTTGCAAGACTGACATGGGATAAACTAACAATTCTCAGGCAAGGATCAGGAGGGCAGGGTCCTTTTTATAGTTCATGGAATCATGGGCAGTTGATAACTCCCATTTGTGCGCGCACCCTACGGGACACAGTGGACCGGAGCGGAAGTGAGTACTGGCGTCTCCTAGAAAGGAGATTGCTAACCAGCGCTCACAGATCCATGGCTGCGGTGGTGAGTAAATAATGAGATGACTGCTGAGAAATGATTTCTACAGAACAAGAAGGGCCAGTCTATTATGAATGGTGTATCCCGTGTTATCTATATATAGGTGTTACCTGTCAGTGTAATCCTGCCTGTGATGATAATGAGATGACTGCTGAGAAGTGATCTGAACAGAACAGAAAGGATCAGTCTATTATAAATGATGGATCCTGTGTTATCTATATATAGGTGTTACCTGTCAGTGTAATCCTGCCTGTGATGATAATGAGATGACTACTGAGAAATTATCTCTACAGAACAGGAAGGATCAGTCTGTTATAAATGGTTGATCCTGTGTTATCTATATATAAGCTTTACATGTCATTGTAAACTTGTGATATAAAATGTATGCTGAGAAGTGATCTCTACAGTACAGGAAGGATCAGTCTGTTATGAATGGTTGATCCCATATTATCTATATATAGGTGTTACCTGTCAGTGTAAATGTGTAGTATTGTTGTTAAAAACGATAAAGCTTTAAAATATAGAAACGTTTCGGTGATTCTTTATCCAGCCGAGGTTTGCGCAAGACGAGTGTCTCTTTCGTTTTGGACATGGAATCCTGCCCAGTTGTCTACTGATTCCCAAAAGTCCCGGCGAGGTGGGCATTGCACACAAGGGGTACCGGCAGTATCCCCACTACATACATGCTCTAATATAGCATTGTACCTACATGGTTGTATACCTAAAGGTAAGCCCCCACACCCACTGATTTTATTGTGCATGTGTTGAATGTACTCATCTTATGTAGCACCGTTCTGTTCATTTTTTAGACCTTATTACTTTTTTTAATTTTTCCACTGGAACTGCAGATT
This sequence comes from Rhinoderma darwinii, assembly GCF_050947455.1. Classification (NCBI taxonomy): domain Eukaryota; kingdom Metazoa; phylum Chordata; class Amphibia; order Anura; family Rhinodermatidae; genus Rhinoderma; species Rhinoderma darwinii. The sequence goes on from NC_134687.1 coordinate 656,273,379, forward strand.
TCAGACCATCCTCCAATCCTTTGTGGCTTAAAGATATCTTTGGATAATTCTGTTTACATTTGCAGAATGGAATTTCTATTCCTTATTTGTCTATGGCTTTAGACAAAATAATTTTATCATAATCTCTAGAGTCCTGTGCAAATAAGAACTGTCCTTTGGGTGTTATTTCTACGACAAATTTCTACTGGGAACTTGGCCTCAGAATGTATGGTTAGAATCTTGAAATTATCAAGAACTGAGAGCAGTCTGGAAAACTCTAAAGTTGGACTTTCACCATGTCAATATTCTGTCTGACGTTACTATTTACAGTTAGGTCCAGAATTATTTGGACAGTGACAAGTTTTGTGATTTTAGCTGTCTACCAAAACATATTGAATATACAGTTATATAATCAATATGGGTTTAAGTCCAAACTCTCAGCTTTAATTTGAGGGTATTCACATCCTAATTTGAGGAAGGGTTCAGGAATTACAGCTCTTTAATATGTTGCTGCCTCTTTTTCAAGGGGCCAAAGGTAATTGTACAATTATCTCAAAAGCTATTTAACCCCTTAATGACCAGCCTATTTTAAACCTTAACCCCTTAGTGACCAGCCCATTTTAGGCCCTAATGACCAAGCTATTTTATTTGTTTTTCTATAGTCGCATTCAAAGAGCTATAACTTTTTTATTTTTTCGCCTACATAACTGTATGAGGACTTGTTTTTTTGCGGGATTAGTTGTACTTTTTAATAGCACCATTTTTGGGTACATATAATTTTTTTATTAATTTTTTTTGGGGGGATTATAAAAAAAACCTGAAATTCCGCAATTGTTCTATGCGTTTTTAAATTGACGCCGTTCACTGTGGGACGTAAATAACACGTTACCTTTATTCTATGGGTCGGTATGATTACGGCGATACCACATATGTAGAGGTTTTTTATGTTTTACGACTTTTGTACAATAAAAACACTTTGGAACTAAAATTATTTGTTTTTGCATCGTTGCTTTCCAAGAGCCGTAACTTTTTTATTTTCTACATCAATGTAGTGATTTTTTGGGCTTGTTTTCTGCGGGACGAGACGTAGTTTTGATTGGTACTGTTTTTGGGTGCATGGGACTTATTGATAAATTTTTATTATGACTTTTTGGGTGGCAATGGAAAAAAATTGCAATTTCGCCATTGTTTTTTGCGTTTTTTTTTTTACGGTGTTCACCTTGCGGTTTAAATTACATATTAACTTTATTAATGGAGTCATTACGGTCGCGGCGATACCATATATGTGTACTTTTATTTATTTTTTACACTTTTACTAAATAAAACCACTTTTTATGGAAAAAAATGGTTTTATTTATTTTTTTACTGTAACTTTTATTAATAATATTTATTTCACATTTATTATTTATTTCATTAGTCCCACTAGGGAGACCCGTGCAGGACTTAGACAAGGTGAACTTGAAAAGGCGTCAGCCTAGCCTAAGGCCCCTTAGTGACCAACATAAAAAGGCGTATTGGTGGTCACTAAGGGGTTAATGACCAAGCCATTTTTTACGTTTTTCCATCGTCACATTCCAAGAGCTATAACTTTTTTATTTTTGCGTCGACGTAGCTGTATAAGGTCTTGTTTTTTGTGGGACAAGTTGTATTTTTTAATAGCACCATTTTGAGGTACATATTATTTATTGATTAACTTTTTTTGGGGGGAATAGAAAAAAAACAAATTTTGCCACTCTTTTTCGCGTCTTAAATCTACGCCATATACCGTGTGGTATAAATAACACAATAACTTTATTCAGCGGGTTGTTACAATTGCAACGATACCAAATTTTTATAGTTTTTGTATGTTTTACTACTTTTACACAGTAAAAACGCTTTTTTCCCAAAATTATTTGTTTTTGTGTCTCCATATTTGAAGAGCCATAACGTTTTAATTGTTCCGCCGATGCAGTTGTATGAGGGCTTTTTTTTTTTGCGGGAAGACTTGTCGTTTTTATTGATACCATTTTGGAGTAGATGTGACTTTTTGATCACTTTTTATCACATTTTTTTAAAGTCAGGAGTCACAGAAAACAGCAATTTTTCCATAGTTTTTTATTACATTTTTTTACGGCGTTCACCGTGCGGGTTAAATAATGTAATAGATTTATAGTCGGGGTTGGGGTCGACGGACGCGGCGATACCAAATATGAATAACTTTTTTACTTTATTTTGGTTTTTTAATAGTATAGCATTTTGTAAGGGGGAAAGGTTTTTCATTTTTTTTTCAATTTTTTTTTAAATTTACTTTATTAAACTTTTTTTGAACTTTTTTTCTAGTCCCACTAGGGGACTTTAATATGCGATTCTCTGATAGCTATTATAATACACTGCAATGCTTTTCTATTGCAGTGTATTATTGCCTGTCCGTTTAAAACGGAAAGGCATCTGCTAGGTCATGCCTCTGGCATGACCTAGCAGGCATTCGCTACAGGCAGACCTGGGGGCCTTTATTAGGCCCCCGGCTGCCATCGGAGACACAGACACTCGGCTATCTTATCGCCGGGTGTCGGTGGGAGAGAGAGGGAGCTTTCTCCCTCTCTCCAAAACCACTCAGATGCGGTACACGCTATTCAGCACCGCATCTAAAGGGTTAAACAGGTGAGATCGATACTTATATCGATCTCACACATTCGAGCAGGGACGCCCCAAGCCCTCAGCTACCTCTGGCAGCTGAGAGCAGGGAGATTTGACGGCTCCCTGCTCTATTTATTTATCCTGATGCAGTGCCGTAAAAAGGCTTATGCATCAGAATAAAGGTGACTGACGTGAAAAGGTGTATTAGCGGTCACTAACAGGTTAAAGGGCTGCATGGGCTATTCCCTCGTTAATCATCATCAATTAAGCAGGTAAGAGGTCTGGAGTTGATTCCAGGTGTGGCATTTGCATTTAGAAGTAGTTGCTGTGAACCCACAACATCAGGTCAAAGGAGCTCTCAATGCAAGTGAAACAGACCATCGTTAGGCTGAAAAAAAAAGAAGAAATCCATCAGAGAGATAGCACAATTGTTAGGTGTGGCCGAATCAACAGTTTGGTACATTCTTGAAAAAAATAAAAAAAAGTGCACTGGTAATCTCGTGAACTCCAAAAGGCCTGGACGTCCACGGAAGACAACAGTGGTGGATGATCGCAGAATCCTTTCCACGGTGAAGAAAAACCCCTTCATATCATCTACCAAAGTGAAGAACTCTCTCCTGGAAGTAGGTGGATCAGCATCTAAGTCTACCATAAAGAGAAGTCTTCATGAGAGCAAATACAGAGGGTTCACCACAAGGTGCAAACCATGAATCAGCCTCAAATATAGGAAGCCCAGATTAGACTTTACCAAACAACATCTAAAGAAGCCGCCCAGTTCTGGAACAGCATGAAACTAAGATCAACCTGTACCAGAATGATGGGAGGAAGAAAGTATGGAGAAGGTTTGGAACTGCTCATTATCCAAAGCCACCACATCCTCTGTAAAACATGGTGGAGGCAGTGTGATGGCATGGTGGGGGCAGTGTGATGGCATGGTGGGGGCATTGTGATGGCATAGTGGGGGCAGTGTGATGGCATGGTGGGGGCAGTGTGATGGCATGTGGGGGCAGTGTGATGGCATGGTGGAGGCAGTGTGATGGCATGGGCATGCATGGCTGCCAAAGGCACTGGTCACTAGTGTTTATTGATGATGTGACTGAAGACAGAAGCAGCAGGATGAATTCTGAAGTGTTCAGGGATTTACTTTCTGCTCAGATTCAACCACATGCAGCAGGTTGATTGGACGTCGCTTCACAGGACAGATGGACAATGACCCAAACCATACTGCGAAAGCAACCCAGGAGTTTTTTAAGGCAAAGAAGTGGAATATTCTGCAATGGCCGAGTCAATCATCAGATCTCAACCCGATCGAGCTGCATTTCACTTGTTTACGACAAAACTTAAGGCAGAAAGACCCACAAACAAGCAACAACTGAAGACAGCTGCAGTAAAGGCCGGGCAAAGTATCACAAAGGAGGAAACCAGCGTGTGGTGATGTCCATGGGTTCCAGACTTCAGACAGGCGTTGCCTGCAAAGGATTCTCTACAAAATATTTTTTAAAAACCATTTTATTTATGGTAATTTTTTATTTGTCCAATTACTTTTGAGCCCCTGAAATGAGGCGGCAGTGTAGAAAAATGGTTGCAATTCCTAAACGTTTCACAGGAAATTTTTGTTCAACCCCTTTAATTAACCCTGAAAGTCTAGACTTCAATTGCATCTCAGTTGTTTAATTTCAAATCCAATGTGGAGGCAGCAGAGCCCAAATCATGAAGATTGTGTCACTTGCCAAATAATTCTGGACCTAACTGTGTGTATGTGTGTATATGTATGTAGATAGACTTGGCCTTAATGACCGACATTCATTTTAGTTTTTTCATTGCCTCATTCCAAGAGTCGTAACTTTTTGATTTTTGCATCGTCATAGCCGTATGAGGGCTTGTTTTTTTGCGGGACGAGTTTTATTTTTTGGTACAAATATTACACTGATCAACTTTCATTAACTTTTTGTTTGGGAGGGAATTGAAAAAAACATCTATTCCAGCATTGTTCTTCGCTTTTAAATTTACGCAGTTCACTGTGCGGTGTGTGTGTCACATGTTACCGTTATTCTATGGGTCGGTATGATTTCAGTGATACCACATATGTGTAGGCAAGGCCGGCCGTAGGTTGGATGGCGCCCTGTGCGGGATTCTCTATTGCTGCCCCCCACAAAACAAAAAAATTAACCACACACACATATATATATATATATATATATATATATATATATATATATATATATATATATATATATATATATATATATATATATATATATATATATATATGCATGAACATACTGGAACATATATACTGTACATACATAGAGGCACATATTTAGACATACAGGCAAATATACATTCATTATATATATATATATATATATATATACACACACACACACACACACACACACACACACACACACACACACACACAGACACTCGAGGCATGTATACACACATACTGGGTCTTATAGAAATACATATAGGAAAATATATGTACATGCAGGCCCAAATATACCCACGCAGGCACATATATATACACAGAACAGATAGTTACCTGCTTTCCTATGTAACACCACAGATAACAGTGATAACTCTCTGAGTACAGATAATGTAGTAGATATTGCCTGCAGTCCTATGTAACACCACAGATAACACAGTGATAACTCTCTGAGTACAGATAATGTAGTAATGTTACCTGCAGTCCTATGTAATATCACAGATAACACACTGTGATCACTCTCTGAGTACAGATAATATAGATGTTACCTGCAGTCCTATGTAACACCACAGATAACACAGTGATAACTCTCTGAGTACATATAATGTAGTAGATATTGCCTGCAGTCCTATGTAACACCACAGATAACACAGTGATAACTCTCTGAGTACAGGTAATGTAGTAGTGTTACCTGCAGTCCTATGTAATATCACAGACAACACACGGTGATAACTCTCTGATTACATATAATGTATTAGTGTTACCTGCAGTCCTACATAACACCACAGATAACACAGTGATAACGCTGATTACAGATAATGTAGTAGATGTTACATGCAGTCCTATGTAACACCACAGATAACACAGTGATAACTCTCTGAGTACAGATAATGTATTAGTGTTACCTGCAGTCCTATGTAACACCACAGCTAACACACAGTGGCAATATTGTTGGAATGTACATCCGCCATACATACACGGATAGTGTTAAGAGGTTAAAGGGATTGTCCGGGTTTAAACTTTTTATGCTGCAGCAGGAGAGGAGGGCTTCAAATAAAAAAGCAGCCCATACAAACCAGGGTCGGCATCAGCACCCGGCGAACCCAGACGAGTGCCGGAGGCCCACTACCCTTGGGGGGCCCACTCGGCCGCCAGGTGATGAAGCTGCCGTCATCACGGCATCACTGTCCATATATGCACAGTGATGTCAGGAGCAGAGCAGGTGTCCCGGGGCCGAGTGCTAGTAGTGCTCTGCCCAGGACTATGGCGCTGGGGCTGCCTCGGAAAACACTGTCCATATATGGACAGTTACTTAAGAAAAAGACAAAAAAAGAGAAAACGGGGCTCCTCTAAGGTGATATCGTTCTAATCTGTATTGAAAATTGATGTTGATAGGAATAGAGCTCACCTTAGTAAGTTGTGCCATGTAGCCAGCACAACTTGACTTTGTAGCTTGTATACACTTGATCACACTGTGCTTGCCTTTGGAGCCATAACCACATGGGGTGAATTCATCTCAGGAATTCATTTCCTCTTGGTTTTGAAATAATGCTGACTTGGAAGAAAAAGATGCCTGATGAAGACCACAGTGTGTGGTCGAAACGCGTTGCAGCACTGTCTATTTATTATTTTAAACAGTCCATGAAATAAAATCGTTGTTTTAAACTCTGACGATTTTGTGAAAATACCATTCCATTCAACCCTGAGCGCCCGTCTAGAGGAGCATCTTTTTCTTCCAAGTCAGCATATGGACAGTTATGTGAGGGGCTGCTCCTGAAGCGGAATCCCCACCCAGAGTGTCGGTAATGCTCTGGCTGGGGATTCCACTCCTAGAGGGAAGCCAAAAGGTGCTACTACCAGGGAGGGGGGCTGTGTGGAATTACCAGGGAGGGGGGCTGTGTGACACTACCAGGGAGGGGGGCTGTGTGACACTACCTGGGAGGTGGGGGCTGTGTGGCACTACCTGGGAGGTGGGGGCTGTGTGGCACTATCTTGGAGGGGGCGCTGTGTGGCACTACCTGGGAGGAGGGGGCTGTGTGGCACTACCTGGGATGGGGCTGTGTGGCACTATCTACGGAGGGTGCTAAACTTATGGGGGTACAAACTGGGGGCCTAACTTCTATATGGGGTCATAAACAGGGCCTAACGTCTATATGGGGGCACAAAGTGACATTTTCTGCCATTTTAGTGCCGCCGTGAGTTCCCCCACAAAGGGCCTACTAAGTCTTGTGTCGCCCAAGGGCCCACATGAACCTGGAGCCGGCTCTGATACTTACCGCTCTCCTCCCAGACGTTTCCGCGCTGGGGGCTTCTGTCATTTCTGTTCTGTGTGTACACAGAGTGACTGCAGCAGTGAAATCACGTCGATAGTACATCACCGCCGCAGCTAATTACTGGTCTCAGCTGAACACCGCTGAGGCTATTAATAGGCTGCAGTGGTGGTGTACGGTCAACATGATGTCATCGCTATATACAGACAGAGAACAGATCTGACGGGAGCCCCCAGTGCAGGATTTTTTTTATTTTAACTCCTCCTGCTGCTTCAACAAAATGTTTAATTTGTATTCCGGACAACCAGTTCAAAGGCTATGCCCACCTTTGAAAATCGTTGTTTTTAAAAAAAATAATCAGTGTGTTTTGTGCAACTTTCTAAATAAATACTTTTTATTAAAAACTATTTTTACTTTGAGATACAGCTGCTTTGTATTCTGTATACAGAGCAGCCATAACTAGCGCTCAGACCTGAATCAGTCAGGCCAGTGGGACTGACGGGTTCAGTGTAAGCAGGTCCTGTGTCTCTGACACGTTATCGATCACATCAAAGTTATGAATCGTCGACACGCAGGACCTGCTGACACTGAACCCGTCAGTCCCACTGACCTGACGGACTCAGGTCTCAGCGCTAGATACGGCTCTGTATACAGAATACAAAACAGCTGTATCTCAAAAAGTAAAAATAGTTTAAGGCTCCGTTCACATGTGCGTCAGCGCTCCGTTCAGGCGTTCCATCTGAGCATTCTTTCAGAAAGGAACCCTGAGACTGAATCATACTGTAGTCGACTGGGCTTTTGATTCCGTCAAAACGACGGAACCCTTGCATAATGGAGACAAACGCAAACCATTTGCACCGTATCCGTCACCATTGAAATCAATGGTGATGCAAACGGAAACCTAAGGTTTCCGTTTGTTTTAGTCAGGAGTCCGTTCTGATGGAAAGCTCAGATGGAACGCCTGAACGGAGCCCTGACGCAGATGTGAACAAAGCCTTAAATGTAATTACAAAGTTGCACAAAACACACTGATTTTTATAGAAAAAAAATTTCAAAGGTGTACATAGATTTTCACATAATCTGAACAGGGTTTAAAAGGGCAACAAATGGTAAATGTGCACTATGAAGGCGCAGAATTCTGTGCCCATTTGACATTTATTAACACTTTAGTGCCTTTCAGTGCCACCATGGTGCCCATTTGGCCATTTGCTGCCCCTGTAGCCTTTAGCATCTTTTGTCACAGAAGAACAATAACGGGGCAACAAAATGGCAAATAGGCATCAAGGGGGCACTGAATAGGACACTAAAGGGGCAATAAGTGGTAAATGGGCACCAAGATGGCACTGAATCCTCTGTCCATTTGCCATTATTGCCCTTTTTTAGAACCCCATCAGTTTCCACATTCAAACAAAGTCCAGTCAGTGACTTACCTGCTGGGCGTTAGGCAAACGCTTCCTGCTGGAGCCGCCCTGGAGAAAACGTTCCCTTGGTGTCTCCACCAGCCCTAGAAGCGCACAGGAAGTGCGGTGTCTCCTCCCTGTCTTGCGTCCTGAATGATGTCATCACGCCTGTCTCGTCATTCAGGAGCGGACGAGCAGTGGCCGAGGCGTAGGACAGCCAGTATGAGGTCGGTGCAGTAAGTGAGTGGCACCTGACCCGCTGGAGTCCCGAGAAGTGACCAGGGCATGGGGCATGTACTCCCGGTGGCGCCCCTCTTACAGTGCGGCGGGTGGCGCCCTGTGCGACCGCACTGGTCGCACGTACCTAAGGCCGGCCATGTGTGTAGGTTTTTATGTTTTACTACGTTTGCACAATAAAAAACATTTTAAAAAAAACTCTTTGTTTTTGCATCCCCACTTTCCCATAACTTTTGTATTTTTCCATCGATGTGGCCATGTGGCGGCTTGTTGTTTGCAGGACGAGGTGTAGTTTACATTGGTACTATTTTGGAGTACATAGGACTTATTGATTAACTTTTACTTAGCTTTTATTTCCATACCCCCCAAAAAAGTTATTTCGCCGTAGCTTTTGCATTCACCATGTGGTTGAAATAAAGTATAAATTTTATTGTTCGGACGTTACGATCACAGTGATACCATACATGTATATTATTTCTTTTTATACACTTGTACAAAATAAAACAATTTTTTATGGGAAAAATGGGTTTCTTTACTGTGAACATCTTTTTTTTAATATAAACTTTACTTAACTATTTTAATATTTATTTATTTTTAGTCCCACTATAATGCTTCTGGCATGGCCTGTTAGGAATAGAGTCATGGCAGGTCTGGGGGACTTTGTTAGGCGGTTGTTGCTTGCGTTTGCAGGCCATTGATGCGTGGAAAATAATTATCATTTTTTTCACAAATGTGTCATTTTAAAGACAGGTTTATTTGCAAAGCAAACATGAGAATGAAGAAACACACCCCAAAATCTATCACCCTGTTTCTCGTGTGTTAAAAAAGAATGCCATTGTGGCCCTAATGCGCTGCCTAGACACACGGCTGGGCCCAAAAGGAGCACTCGGTGGCTTTCAAGACACATACTGTACTTTGCTTGAAATTGTTTTAGGCCCCACTTCCCATTTGGAGAGGCATTAAAGAGGCTCTGTCACCACATTATAAGTGCCCCATCTCCTATATAATGTGATCGGCGCTGTCATGTCCATTTGTACTCAGCACTCGGTGATCTCGCGAGATCATGCTGTGCTGTCACATACACCCACATTAACTTTACTGAAGTGTCTTGAGAGTGAATAGACATCACCTCCAGCCAGGACGCGATGTCTATTCACACTTCCGATACTTCGGTAAAGTTTATGTGAGACTTACTCGCACAGCACAGTGTGATCTCGATGTGCTGTAATTAAGTCCCACACAAACTTTACCGAAGTGTCGGGAGTGTGAATAGACATCGCGTCCTGGCTAAGGAAATGTCTATTCACTCTCAAGAGCGGAAAAATAATCTGTACTGGACTGAAGGGCAATATATAAAAAAAATGGAGGAAAATGTATCAACATCGAGTTTGTTCACAAGATAAAAAATACCTCTTTAAGCTGCCAGAACGATAGAAATACCCCATAATGACCCCATTTCGAAAACGGGACCCCTTCTGGTATTTCTGGAATTAATGCAAAGCAAGTGGAAAAAAAATATTGAATTCATTTCAAAGATTGTTTATTTTTTGTTTGTTTTTTTGTAAAGCCCACATGAAAATTAAGAAACACACCCCAAAATGTATCACCCTGTTTCTCCTGTGTTCAAAAATATCCCCGTTGCGGCTCTAATCTGCTTACTGGACACATGACTGGGCCTAAAATGTAGGGAGCAGTCTTTGGTTTTTCATACACAATTGAATGGATTCCAAGCCCCATCCCATGTTTGTAGAGGCATTATCCTGCCAGAATGATAGAAACCCTAAAGAAATGACTACTAAGCATGCTGAACATAAAATTTTTGTAGGAGGAAATAATGGACATTTTCTTACAATATGGGTATTGGAATATGGGTATATATATTGTTTTCTTCACGTTTTTAATACATTTTCACATTAAATGGGAGAAATAAATATCTGTAAATCGGCAACTGTGTTAAATAAATGTTCCATTCTTATCTAGGGATGCACGATGCGTCGAAATTTCGATACCATTTCGATTCTATGCGGGGGCAAACGGTTCAATGCCATAAATTTATGTATTTCGATACTAAGCAGTGTGGCTGCATCCTGTGCCATGTATGTTGTTCTTGAATAGCCACTTGATGGACCATACTGCTGTGCAGGGTGTGTGAGAATTGCCCATCTGGAGGCCCAGATTCTGAATCTAAATGAGCATCTTCCAACAGGGAGGGCCATTGACAACATGGAGAGGAGTTTGCTGTTCACTGAGGAATCGATCCTTTTACACTAATCTGATCAGCTTCTATGTGGATAAGTTCTAGACTAGACCTGGGTAAGGCTGTGGATGTGGTGTATCTAGACTGGACCTGGGTAAGGCTGTGGATGTAGTGTATCTAGACTTGAGCTGGGTAAGGCTGTGGATGTGGTGTAGCTAGACTGGACCTGGGTAAGGGCCTGTTGACATAACCGTTCGCTTTCCGTTCCGGGGTTTCGTCAGATGTTTCCGTCGGGTGAACCCCACAACGGAAAGTGAAAGTGAAACCACAGCTTCCGTTTCAGTCACCATTAATGTCAATGGTGACGGAAACATCGCTAATGGTTTCTGTTTGTCACCATTCCGGCAGGTTTCCGTTTTAGCGACGGAATCAATAGCAGAGTCAACTGCGCTATTGATTCCGTCGGAAAACCGTAAACCTGCCGGAATGGTGACAAACGGAAACCATTAGCGATGTTTTCGTCACCATTGATATCAATGGTGACTGAAAGGGAAGCTGTGGTTTCACTTTCACTTTCCGTTGTGGGTTTCACCCGACGGAAACCTCCGATGGAACTCCGGAACGGAAAGCCAACGCCGATGTGAGCAGGCCCTAAGGCTGTGGATGTTTGTATCTAGACTGGGCCTAGGTAAGGCTGTGGATGTGATATATCTAGACTGGACGGGATCAATCACACGACGGTGGATTTCTTCAGTGCGCTATCTGCATTTTTTTGCAGATAGCATGCTGACCCATTAGGGCCATACACACATCAGTTTGTTTTTGAAAGTTCATTGCCATGTTTTGCAAATTATAGAACATGTCCTATCCTTATAGTTTTTTTCACACGCGTGCCCCCCATTCAAGTCTATAGGTCCGCTGCACTTCCGAACAACTGTTGAGTTGTTCTAGCGGAAACTCTAAATCTTCATCCATTGTTGTGTGGCCTTGATGGGTTTTTGCAGCTAGTCTTACGTTTTTGGAGTAATGAAAGATGTCAAAGCTACAACACAGTGTATTCATTGTTTCTGCTTCCAGATGAGTTTGTTGTGTAGATGTTCTTTTTTCATTTGAGGTCTTTACTATCCCAGCGATAAGGGTTCAATATTGTGCGGATGATGTTGATGAAAGAAATTAAAATGCGGCACTCACCCGTTTGCAAATCTTCTTAACTTTATTGTGTCACCTTGGCGAGATTAAAAGCATTACAGGGAGGACAGCTAGTTGTAGGTTACAGCCTGTTTCGCGCCGGAGATCGCGCTTCTTCTGACCAAGGATAAGGGTTCAATATTGTGCGGATGATGGTAGGCATAATAACACTCGTAAGACAAATTTTAATTAAAAACATTTTGGATATTTTATTTATTTTAAAGGAGCATTAGAAAGTATTTTGGATACAATTCATATTTTAACATCTTAACATTATAATATAAATATATATATATATATATATATATATATATATATATATATATATATATATATATATATATATATAAAATTAAAATTTTTTTATTTTATTTTTTCTGGTGAAATTTGAAAAATTTGGATTCAAAATTAATGAAAAATAAAACAAATTAAGTTTGTCAGTAATACCTCAGCTCGTAAACCCACGTCAAGGATCCTCATTCTCTTGCAAGTCCCTACACAAACTAAACAGGAACATTGAAACTAACTAGAAAACAGGTAAAGGAAACCGTCCGGAGTCCAAAGCAAATTAATGACCACCGTGAAAAGCATCCAGCTGCCATGGAACTGCTCCCTCAGGGCTGATAAAGTAGTCAGCATAGAGTTAATGGATAGCAAGTCCTGACGTTTCAGGTAGTCTATGAAGGGTCCGGTCCGAAGTACCCAATGAGGTAGTCACATATTGGTCACCTTCCAAAAATGCACTCCACGTATTGACGGGCTTTGGTCAGCCGGTGGTTATAAATGCGTCTTCTGTCATCCAAATAGCGTCTTAGGAAGGGCTGCATCATGTGGGGTGACATTCCCTTCATCAGCAATGATGACAAGTGGGGCCGGTGGTCTAGACGATCGAGGAAGTCATCTTGGCTCTACGTTCACCCATTCTGGAATTCTGGAAGCCCTGAAGATGCGGGCATCCGCAGTGCTCCCATAGGTAGTAATATCAACTATTACTAACTGGTACCTACTGTTAACCAAGGCCCCTACCGAGAAATATTAATTGTAATTGAAGTAGCGGGAACCCTGAGTTCTGAACGGCTTCTGAACACGAATGTGTTGTCTTTCTTGAAAAATATCATATTATAGGTTATGATTTCTGTAGATCGAGGATCCAGGCATTTATTCTGATTGCCATCTTTGGAGAATTTTTCCCCTAATGAGGCAATTGAAGATTATCCCACTCTGGATACATGTTCCTTACTATTTGCTCGCAGGCTGCATCTGTTCATAGCCGGTCAAGGTATATGGTAGATGAGATATTCAACAACTCTGGAGGACTCTGCACCTAAGTAATGAGCTCCCCTACATTAATGCTCATCCTTCTGTGATGTGACATCTTTAAAGAATCCAGAATCCAATGGATCTTAGAGGTGTAAGCCTTCCCTCCAAAATACAGACCTAAGAATACGGTGGCATATGGAGCCATCCGTATTTGGAGCACTCCCATGGACTATAATGGCCATTTTTTTTAACAAAAACACAAAAAAGTAGCGCATGCTGCGTATTTGAAAAAATGGCAGTAAAAAAAGGGTCATGCGATTAGCCCCATAGATTTCCATTACCACCATATTATGGAGGGCAAAAAATGGATGAAATGCAAATTTACGATATGATCATCTGAATGAGGCCAAGGTGCGAGGAAGCACCTGGAGAAAATATAACTGAAGACATAGCAGTAAGGACAGTAAGCAGTGATGACAGATCATGTACGTTTCACAGACTTGGAATCTAGAAAAGGAAAATATCATATTATTTATTTAACTACAACTTGTCATGAAAACATCAAGAGAGGATAGAAGCTCATTAACAGTAATGTCCATCAGCTTCTATGCGTCGTATATTGTAGGATCAGCTGAGAGGCTGTTGTGATGACAGAACATAGTGACAACCCTGCATTATTGAGTGTTCCCCTGTAGAATTTCTTAGTTTTTTATGTCCTTGTTTTCTACTACAATCCAGTTTTAGAATTCTGAAAATCCACACATTTCTTCCAATAACATGATTCCATACTTACCTGTCTAACAAGTATGTGATCTGTATAATGTACAGCCTAGCCTACCTCCAGGTGTCTGTGTTCATGTATTAGATGGGAACACATTTAGGTTATCTCTACCTCTTCTCCAATAGTAAGGGAGGTCCTCTCATGACCTACAGAATGCAGGATGTGCTGCTTGATGTGGTTCCCGCATGGACATCATATGGTCTAAATGACACCTGTAGGAAGCCGTTGTTCCTGGTTACATGTTCTGAAGGGACCTCTGCTTTCCATTGCAGGTGAAGATATTTCTGAATGTCCATGGTTGAGCACCTCTCAGAGGCATTTAGTGCCAACAATTCCCAGAACATTCCTCTGGCTTCAAGTGAGATTTTCTTCCACTTCTCTGGAGCTTGTGACAGATCCCCCTTCACCTGCCACCAGGCAAACTCCTTATACTTATGATCACTGCCCAGTGCCCCTTGCCAAGGGAAGAATCCTGTAAGAGCTTTGTACACAAGAACGCCAAAAGCCCACACATCAAGACTGGGATGTAGTAACAGCTGTTCTCCTTTTCTTAAGCAGCAGAGTTCTGGAGCAGCGTAGGGTATATACCAGGACAGAGAAGGTGTATATGTTCCCTGGAGCCGAGTGAGTCCAAAGTCTGCCAGTTTTATCAGGTGACATTCTGCATCCATCAGAAGAATATTATCCGGCTTGATATCCCGATGGACCATTCCTCTGCTGTGCATAAAGTCCAGAGCACTAGCTATCTGAGGAACACAACGCTTCAACATGTCCTCCGGCATACCGACCTGAGAAGAAGACAACACAAGAGATGACAAAGCTGAACAGCACACCGGACAATTTTATCAAATAGAAAAGGCTCAGACTTGTATTTAACTTTCTATTTGTAACTTGTATTTTAAGTCGTAATTTTTTGTCAAATTTGTAAAAAATTTATTCAGTTGTTTATTAATTATAGTCAGTACGGACAAGGAGGTTGTCATCCAATATGTCATCACATAGGGGATGTCACCCAGCTTATCCTGTCTCCTGTATGTTAAATCTGCCTCGTTATGGAGGTCCCATACTGCTTCATACCTGGACATATTTGGGGTTAAGAACTCTAGAGAAGCTGGAAGATAACTCCTATAAGAACTGTAATGGTGGCCACCAGCTTTCCCAGAAACGGATGAGAAGACAATGTTTACAACTTGAGGGAAGTGGAATTCCAGGATATAAACTCACCTTAGGTTTAATGATGGACTGAAGATTTCCTGCCGGTGCCACTTCCTGGACAAACACAAAATCACTACTGGTATGAAACACAATCTCGTGGGTAAGGATGATGTGCGGGTGGCAGCTGAGGGTGAGCGAGATGCCGTATTCCAGGAGGAAGTTATCTGCTGGGGTCTTCTCCTTTCTCAACATTTTTACAGCCACGACCTGACCTGTTAATAAGACATTAATATTATTACTACTGATTTCTATATCACCATCATATTCTCTGACACTTTCCAGGTCGTACCCAAACAAGATCAATAAAGTTATACAGGAGCAATCACAAGATGAAAATGCAGATACTGAATAGAAGTGACATGAAGCAGTGGGGTAAAGTTCTTATGAGCTTACAAACTTAAGGAAATACCCACGAAAGACCTCCATTCCTGGCCACCCGGGGGTCACGTGATCACTATTCGAACTCCCTGAATTATATAGTGTCTACTGTGGGGACCAAAAATCAGTATCTCATTTCAAGTCTATAAGAGCCTCCATGTTATTCTCAAAGACTTGCATTGAGAGTCTGACCTCCGGTATCTACAGAAAATATAATGGAGCAGCTACAGGTAGAATAGAGAACTACACTACATTTAACCACATAAAAGAACTGGGGGTGGAAATGGTCCAATCATCATTCATCATCACACTCATCATTCATCATCATCTCACCTGAATCTTTGTGTTTGCCCATGTAAACTTTTCCATAAGATCCTGCTCCAAGTTCTTGCAAAATTTCAAAGTAGTCCGTCACTTCCATCACCCTCAGGTTCTTAGAGGTCTGTGAGACCAGGTTCAGAAGGTGTTTTGCCATGTTCTTGGTCATATCTTTGATGTGGGCGGCCATTCTGGGTGATACAAAGAAATATTACATTTACTTTACTAAAACAGAAGAAAACTATTGTGAGCACCGGGAAGTCATGGCTCATGTCCACACTGTGACAGCCTTCAGGGGATGTACCCTCTCCTGGCTGTTATCTTTAAACTGTATGGCAGAAGCTGGAGGCAGCATTGTATAATACATTGGCGCTCTACAGTCATATCATCTACTATAGCCTGCGCTGTGTACTGACCACATATTCACCTTACAATGAAGACTCAAGATGTCAACGGCTCCT
This sequence comes from Rhinoderma darwinii, assembly GCF_050947455.1. Taxonomy (NCBI): domain Eukaryota; kingdom Metazoa; phylum Chordata; class Amphibia; order Anura; family Rhinodermatidae; genus Rhinoderma; species Rhinoderma darwinii. The sequence goes on from NC_134687.1 coordinate 656,289,888, forward strand.
TGTAGAGATGATAATCAATGATGAAATCCTCCTGGACATCAACAAGTCTACAACGTCCTGCTCCTCACGGGCCAATACTGACCGCAAATAATTTCCAAAGTGGAGTGGATATCACTGACAGGAGGATACCGGGGAGGTTTATATTTGGGAAGAGGGTGTAGTTTGTTAATTAATGGGACAATGTCATTGGTTAACATCTGCTGGATCATTTACATATGAATTCACAGTGAAAGTCTCTGTAGGGCATGTGCCGGGTGATTTCATATGAATGGGGTGTGCGGGTGCGGCTCATGTGCGTAAACAGGTCACTCATGTATTGTAAACTATGATCAACTCAACACTGGAAAATATCAATGGATCCTACAACAAAGGGTTTGAGTATAGAACACGTCCCTATGGTGTTTTACTGCTATCTGATGGGAGTTGTTGTTCTTAGCAGACAAAGTAGTGCCCCCATCTTACCTTGTCTGTATATGATGGTCTGCATGGACATTATACAACTCTGTATTGTATAGCCCCATATTAGAGCCCCAAAGAGGGATGAGGTCTGTACTCTACCTCCATAAGTCTCTGATGTCATACAGGGGATTTTTTTCTATTAGATTCTACATTATTCCACCCAAAAATTTGTGTTTGCTCAATCAGAGTCAGTATGTATGGAGATATAAGGAAGCATTGCTACTAAGGCAGAATATCTATGTACATTAGGCAGCACGGTAGCGCACAAAGGACGTGTCCCCCATGTAAATGTACATGCCATGTACATGAGCCCTGAATCATAGAACAAGTTCACTCTTTATTCAGAATTGTATTAAGATCCAGAAGATAAAGATAATGATGAATCCATCATATAGGAAGCACGGCCGCATATAGAAAGGCTCTTCAGGCTGATATGTGACAAGTAACTTGATGATCAGTCATAATAGATTACATTGTAGAAAGCAGGAGATAAGAGGTGCGTTGCTGATATATCAGGAGCTCCAAGTGAGTATTGTTGGAGTAATGTACATACTGATATTACAGGGGGGATTCTGGACTAGAGGTGGTCTTTATTTATATTATAGAATAGAAAATCCTCAATATAAGAGCATAGCCCCTATGCAACACATCAATATCTGACATCTTTTGGATATTTTCCTCCATTCCATGTGATTCTCTCCAATTATAAAATGCTGCGGAATATGTTGACATTACATAAATAAAGATTATTATATAATCCGCTGTGTGGGTAGTGTATCATGGAGAAGAGAAGGTTGGGGTCCTGCGGTAACTGCATAATTTCCCTTCCTATAATATGGCTGTGGACATGAGGAGCTGTGATATTACAATATGGGCTCAGTGGTTACCATTGGACTTCCTATAAAACCAGGAAATTCTCTTCACTAAGTTATTATGGTGCACATCATAGACCGTTACATCACATATTCAGCTCTAATACATGTGTACATATGAATATGAATTGAAATACATAGAGCCCTCTCTGTAGTGCCGGGTGGAGGAGTCTGCTTAGAAGGGAGAGTTCCTTCCAGACAGGATAGAAGCAGGACTAGGGTGTTATTATGGTAATGAGATGTAATAAAGGAAAGAAACGTCCTGCTCCGCCCTGGAGGATGCGCCATTGTGCTGTTAATGAGGTAAACACAAGGAAATTCTGAAATGTTTCTCATAAATTAGTTTCATGATGTCTCAAGACAAAAACCAAACTCCCAATTCACACAAGGACCTCAATATGTAAAATGTTAGACTGTGAGGAACCCAGTTTTTTTCATCCACTCCTGGTTTTGGCAAAAAAATTAAATAAATGCACCAGATTTGCCTGTGTGAATTCAGCCTTGTTCAGCTTCTGATGTCTAATATTACAACAATATTCCCACTTGTATAAATGCAGCATGGTCATCTAATAACTGAAATATGTGACAGTAACATGTATAGTAGTTATTAGTATAAAGGTAAACACATACAAAATATCACAATCTGATAATGTGTAAATATAAGGTACAAAAAAAATCCACTACATTGTATATCCATGACATGCCCCTCTGGGCCATGACGAATGTGTACACCCCTCCCCCTCCATGCCACAGATTTATTGCAGAAACTTCTATGATTAAAAATACACAGGATCTTTCTGCAGAAGGGGAATGGATTTCTGAAGCCTCATTCAGATCTATAGGAGAGTCACAAAAATTTCTCCAACAAATTTGCCGAGTGTGAATAAACCCTAATAAGTGAAAATCATATTACATGCCTTATTTTACAAGTTTGACAATTACAATGAATCTGTGGCTATAAAAGAGTTTATTAACTTTAACTTTCTTTCTACTACAAATATAAATAAGTTAAAAGAAAACTTTATTATATTATATACATTTATATTGTAATATGGATCAATAAATACAATGTCCCTTCTCTATAGAAAATATTAATAATGAATATACAGAAGATGCAGCTGAATATTGTATTGGATTATAACTTGGGGTGAATGTCACCCCCATGGCCATCCCAGGAACCCTAGTATAATATTCAATATTTTATTTTGAGTAATATTTTATTTTGTATTGTATTAGTTTTATGTTATAATAATATTTGAGGTTGATTTACTTTAGTATCTTCAGGAATCCATGTTTCCTCTCCTTAGGGAATACTTGTTGTAAACATCTGAAGTTTATAAAATCTGATTATTGCTGAATGTTATCCCTGGAAACCAAAAGTTTTGTCAAGGTCTCTATGACAATAAAAATCAGAGCTGACATGTTGTCATCAGAACATGAAGGGCAAAGCAACATGTAGTGGTCGCTGATTGGTCGAATTATGGTTGAAAACCACGATGTCATGCCGTTTAAATACAAATTAGTGCAATTTCTGTATGCTTGTTTATATTCATGAGTTGTTGTTTTTTTTTACAAATAAGACTGTTTACCTGTAAATCCCACACAGATCTAATCAAGAATTCGAAAACTGTGCTGACTTGCGGTCAAACTACATCACTGCGTTGTTTTCAGACACAATTTTTCCGCAAGACAGCCGATACATGTGGCCTTATGCTAATTGTAATAAATCTGCTATTTTAATTTGGAGACATTCGCATAGTAATGAGGCCGCCCATCGTCACACTGTAATCAATGTTATAGAGGAATCATTCACAGCCAATCAAAAGACACGCTACATGTAAACAACTGTTTCGGATCCTCATAATAAGCGAATGTTATCATCTCCAGAGCTTGTAGCCCCCCTCTAACACCCAACATAATCTGCCCCCCTATTGTCTGTGGCCAGATGTTACTGTTAATTCTATAGTAAAATATATTGACTGTCTACATACACAGTGTTTTGGTTTGTGCTGTTTAGGTGGCGTTTCTGGGTCAAGTGTGCTGTGGGCATGGAGTTTGTTTCTGGTGTTTTTCCCAAAGGCTTCTGTATAGGACTAGAAAAAAACAGAAACAAAACATTTAATATGTTACAAAACCCAGGGAAATATCTTCATTCACTAAGTTTTCATGGTGCACATCATAGAACGACACATGACATATTCAGCTCTGCTACATGTGTACATATAAATATGAGCATGCATATATAGGCTGAATAGTGATTAATATGCATAGAGCCCTCTCTGTAGTGCCGGGCGGAGGGGTCTGCTTAGAAGGGAGAGTTTCTTCCAAAGATAATAGAAGCAGGACTGGGGTGTTATTATGTTAATGAGATGTAATAAAGGAGGAAAACATCCTGCCCCACCCTGGAGGATCCACCATTGTGCTGTTAATGAGGTAAACACAAGGAAAGTCTGAAATGTTTTTCTCATAAATTAGTTTCATGATGTCACAAGACAAAAGACAAAAACCCAAGACACACAAGGACCTCCAATATGTCAAATATAAGAATGTGAGCAACCCAGGAAAAAAATGCTCCATATAGTGTCTCCATGTGATGACATTTACTCTATACAGTATATAGCAGTGCTTTGCGGGCTCCTGTATGAGTCACTGTCCTGTGTGTCATTGAGTATCGGACATCTTCTAGTCTTAAGGACCTGTTGGATGAGTAGATTCTCGTTCGGAAGATGGTTTGATTGAGCAAAAAGGGATCAGGTGTAAACAATATCAGCGTTTGAACGATTAGCCTTATACCCTTTGTAAATCGGCGATCATATATTTTTGGATGAGAGAAATTTTATTGTTCATCATCAAAAAGTGTTCAAGTGTAAACCGGAATCGCTCGTCTTTCAGTGACAAAGCAGTAGGCGTTTTATTGTTCTGAGAGGTGTGTCCCATAACTTTTGAACATCCCACCAAGTTCATTGTTATTGGTCACAAGGAATCGGAAATACGTGCAAAAGAAAGAACTAATCATGTGTCAAATACAGTGAAGCGCAAAAATAAAAAAATTGTAGGAAGCAACACACACTACTTATATAAACCTCAGGTGTTGAAACTGCGAATACACATTTGAGAGCTACCAACGAGGAGGATACTCATCCGGCCCTTGAGAACTTATCAAACCCAAAAGGTACGACTAGATCGTGTTTATATTCTCTATTCCGAACGTTCTTATTCACTGTGTTAAATGATGCATATAATTGTGCTCCCACAATAAAGGAAATTTAGTAGATTCACTGAAGTGATAAATGAGTAAAATATAACTTTATTTTATAACTCTCTAAAAACAGGGGTACAATCACCACCGTGAAAAAATGACAAACCTAAACTTCGGAGTCTGACACACCAAAATATTTTAAAACAAAAATATCTTTATTAAATACATATTAAAAAATATAACATGAATTAAAAACAGAGATGAATTCCACAGTACAGAAAAGACAACCAGATCACACGTATATAATATATTATATCCAAAAATATGGGTAATGAGCGACACTGTTGAGCTACAGAAATGCAGAAATACATCAGTGGTATATTACATTTATATGATGTGCATATTCTATTACATAGCCAGCATGAAAAAACAAAAATTGGCAGCAGAACAAAGAGAGACTATTCAGCAGCAAAACAGCTCAGTATAACTATCTACACAGCAGGTAAAATCAGAATGAATGTAAATTACAGCGTGTATAGCAATATACGTGCCCCTGATAAGAGCCAGACAAAGGAGCCAATGTCCATACTATGCACACAAAGTACGCACATAAATTAAATGGCTCAGCTGGACCCCATAGGTAAAGGGCACAATACAAAATCAGAGCTGTGGCTGTGTTGTCAGCCATAAATGCAAACAACCTCTACCCATGGTGATAGTCTGAATGTAAAAACTCATATTGCTAAAGGTGGACACATGCTGGGAACGGAGCTCATACCCATTTGGAACAGGTCACTCTCACTGGCGTCACCCCGACGCGCGTTTCGGCCCGGAAGCCTTCGTCTGGGGGTCATCTCTGTTTTTAATTCATGTTATATTTTTTAATATGTATTTAATAAAGATATTTTTGTTTTAAAATATTTTGGTGTGTCAGACTCCGAAGTTTAGGTTTGTCATTTATTCAGCGGGTTCACCGTTATTACCATGCCTTATTCCCCATAAACTATTATGTATTAGGTCATAGTTGTGACTTGAATAAATGTATCCGGGGGATAACCTTTGTGGTGTTCTTCATATAGGTTTACTACCACCGTGAAAAAGCCCCACCGTGTGTATTAAAAACGTATTAAACAATAAATACTGAGTCCTGATTCAGTTGTGAACCCTCTATGACTCAGTATATTATAAAGATATCAATCCGGAATCAGCATTTAAACATGGGCATAACAATAGTTTTGACCCCAAACCACACTAGAGTCCGTGACAACCGCACCGGAAACTCCTAATGCTAAGGTATACAACAATGCTATTGTTCCCTATGCTAAAATTCCTCATAACAACCGACCCTACGCGTTTCTATACTTATCATCAGGGGTCTGTAGCTTGGTCACTCTGGCCGGGATGCCAGCGATATTAGTTCAACAGCAGATATTCTGCTGTACACCACGGAAGCATGCTCGCATAGATGTCAGCGGCATGCTTCACTTCGGGACTCTGAGTTACTATAAACAACTAACTCCTCCCCCTGTACTCGGCAGCGCCAAACGAACCAGCCAATCACACTCACCCCCCGAATTCGTGACGCCTGTCCATGTGACTCCAGGCTGTCAGCTGACAAACCCGGAACCAACATCGACCGCATCAAAAACGAACGCGCAGGCGCAGTGGAGTCCGCAGTCGCATCGCCCATGCTGCCAAGAACTAGCCATTATCAGAAAGGAGTATAACGATATTGAGGGATTTGGATAGATATTGCGGATAGCTCAAACCCGCATCTGGACTGCCATTGATAAAACACCTTCCCTGTAAGTACATATTGTATAGATAAATGTAGTGTCAACCACACAACGAAGTATTATTGAAACACCTGCTGAGAAAGACTTTGCATGTTGGCCCAGATAACAATATGCATTTTTACTGGAAAAACACCTGACACAACAGCCATATGTATTTGGCTGCCTTGAAAGGATAAACAGACGATAAAAATGCATATTTAAATAAAACACGCATAATTTGTCTGCTCGTTTAGACCCTCTGGTTGTACACACGCCAATCTATAAATCCACTGGGCTTCTTTACGCAGAATGAGGTTGTCCCAGTCACCTCCCCGTTTAGGAGGCCTTATGAGTTCAATTGCCTGAAATTTTAAGCACTCTGCACGACCCTGATGTTTAGCATGTACATGTTTGGATATAGAAGTATCCCTAGAATGAACAATATCTCCAACATGCTCTCTGATCCGGCGCCGGAACTGTCGCACCGTTTTGCCCACATAATTTAGTGGACATGGACATGTGATCAGGTAAACCACCCCTGCTGTTTTACAATTAACAAAATCACGAATGTCGTACTCAACTTTCGTAGCGACACTCTTGAATTTGTTTCCTCTTTGGATGAAATCACAGGCCCTGCAGCTACCACATCTATGTGTACCTGGTATCTGTCTGTCCAGCCATGTTCCTTTTTGTGTAATAGGGTCAAAACAACTATGCATGACTCTATCCATAATGTTTTTTCCTCTCCGGAACGTGACTGAAGGCCATTGTGTTATCTGATCTACCAAGTCTGCATCAGTACTAAGAATACGCCAGTACCTTTTCAGGATTTGCATAATTTCACATTGTTTGGAATCATAAGTGCCTATGAGTCTCGTGACTCTTTCTTCTTTTCGTTTTCTAGGGACAAGAAGACTCTGCCTGTCTGCATCTCTCGCTCCCTCATAGGCCCTCCTAATTACTCCCATGGGAAAACCTCTATCCTTCAATCTAGTCGTGAGCTCCTGCGCTTGTCCCTCAAAATCGTCCATCGAGCTACAGTTCCGGCGTACTCTCATGAACTGGCCTTTGGGGATACCTCGTTTGAGGGGATAGGGGTGGCAACTGCTCCATTGCAGGAAACTATTGGTTGCTGTTTCCTTACGGTTTACTTTAGTACGAATTGTACCCTCCTCTGTTTTAATAATTTTAAGATCTAGGAAGGACAGTTCCTGATTGCTGATTTCGCATGTGAACCTTAGCCCTAGATCGTTTTTGTTAAGGGCAGCTACAAAGCTATTGAATTCCTCCACTGTTGAATTCCAAAACAGCAGCACGTCATCAATATATCTGATCCAGATCCCTATTGATGAAGTCCACTTGGCAAACTTCTCCCCAAAAACAATTGTCTCTTCCCACCAGCCAAGAAATAAATTCGCATAGGTGGGAGCAGTAGGACTCCCCATTGCTGTACCACATTGCTGGTGAAAAATCTTGTCTTCAAAGATAAATACATTTTTTTCCAGCACAAAGTGTAATAACTGCAGAACGAGCTGGTTATGGGCCACAAATTGAGTACCTCTGGATTTAAACAAAAACTCTACCGCCTCACAACCAAGTCTATGTGGAATAGAAGAATACAATGCCTCTACATCCAGGCTAGCCAGTAATGTATTGTGTTCCAATGTGACACCTTCAATTTTTTTCAAGACATCCATGGTATCACGTACATATGATGTAAGACCCAGTACAAACGGACGCAACACCTGATCTATATATGTGCTCACGTTCTGGGTTAGATTATTGATGCCGGAAACAATCGGTCTGCCACATAAGGGGGGATACCCTTTGTGGATTTTGGGCAGGCTATAAAAACATGCCATGATGGGAAATTGTGGAAATAAAAAGTTAAATTCACTAGCACTGATCAAGGACCTGCTTTTTGCATCACACAAGATGCCTAAAAGCTCCTTTTTGAACAGTGCTGTGGGGTTATCTTTTAAGATGGTATAACAGTCAGGATTGAGCAAAATGTCCTCACTTATTTTCTTGTAGTCTTCCCTGCTCATAACCACGATATTCCCACCCTTATCGGATGCTTTTAAAACGATATTTTGTTTTTTCTCCAACGTGGTTTTTCACGGTGGTGATTGTACCCCTGTTTTTAGAGAGTTATAAAATAAAGTTATATTTTACTCATTTATCACCTCTATTCCGAACGTTGTAAAATGTAATCGCGATATACCGATTGTTGTATCAAACTTTAATTCTATATTTAAAATGGGTCTTTAAATTTCCTTATACAGGCTGGTAAATTAAACAAGTACCCTGATTACATCATATATGTATTCCCTCCTGCGATTTATTCATAGTATTTTTATATTTGTATTGGGCTACATAGTGTTTTTTCGTTTTTTCCTAACTGATGGAAATTAATAAATAGTTTTCTTCTTTTTAGCACTTACAAGACTTCATTGAAATTTATCGGTCTGCGCCGTGTTTGTGGAAAATCAAAATACTTGAGTATTGCAATGGAAATTGCAATAGAAATAAAAAATCAGAGGCATATCAGTTTTTAAATATCTCTCTAATGTACTATACAATGGCAGACGTAAAATTTGTAAAGTGGAAAATTTCTAAATATACGCAGTGTACAGAAAATAACTCAACAAGGGGGAAGAATCCCAAAAATCTGGAGTCGGAGCGGATGATATGTACACCCCAAGTTTGTGGTACTTTCATTTACTTGAATTCAGAAGGGACCAAGAGGTAGTAAGGCCTTCACATACTATCTTATCAAATGGAGAAATTGAAGATGCATGTGACGACAATCTAGGAACTTTGGAGAACACCGATAGTCTGCAGGTAAGTATATAGTTAAATGGTGAAATACCAATTTTTATAGCTAGGGTTTCCATTAGCCTTTCTTTTCATGGGTTCCTCCAAAGGAAAGCTGCAACGGAACCCATGCATACAATCTCCTTTCTTTATAGATAATATTATTAATAAATATACAGAAGATGCATCTGAATATTGGGTCGGGTCATACCTTAGGGTGAATGTGAACCCCATGGCCATCCAGGGAAATTGAATAAAATATTATATACTAAAAGTGATATTATTATAACATAAATCTAATACAATGCAAAATAAAATATGTTTGAGGTTCATTTCCTTTAGTAACTTCAGGAATCACTGCAAGAAACCTGAGGAGAAGTTGGAGGAAGGATTTCAGCAGCTGAAATCAAAGGCTTGCTGTGCTTACTTTGGAAAAACTGCAAAGCACAAACTGCAAGTATATACTTTAGTACAGCCTCAAGTATGACTCTTATCTTGCTATTTACTTGCTATTAAAGAGTGATAATACAAGAGCTTTATGGCCTATTTCTCTGAGGAGAATTGGTATCATTAAGAAGCTCAGATATTCTTAAGGCATTCCTGGAATCTTTGGAAGGGGACACAATGAAACTCATCTAGTCAACTGCATATTGCCTGCTGCTCCAGTATATAAAGCACCCTGGTTGTTTGTTTTTTTTTTTTTGTTTTTTTTTGGTTTTTTTTCTGGACCCTCGAACCTGTAAGAGACGGAAGTCGGAATATGCCAATGGGAAGATTACATTGGAACTCTCATTTACAAGCTGCTTGAATCGCGGTTTTTGAAATCGGTAGTCTCTGATCAGACTCTATTTTATAACTTTATATTCATATTTTTTATTTTTTTTGTCTTGTTTGTTTTTGTGTATTGTGCGTCTGGAGAGAGTAAGGGGGGGAAGGAAGAACCAGGGAAAATGCCAGCTAAAAGTAGGAAATCTTTGAGCCCTAGTAAGGAGGGTAAGAATACAATCAAGATGGACAGATATATGATGTCCCCCCTTTTAGCAGGGAAAACTAGAACAGCAAATAAGACAACTGGGGAGATTTTGATCGACCAAGCTCTACCATAATTGACTGAGATTTTAGACGCTATTAATAAAGTATCCTCTCAAGTAGGTAGCATTAGTATAGAAATTGCAATAATAAGAGATGATATGGGTAAAATTAAAGAAAGATATACTGAAGTGGAAAATAGAGTGAGTTCACTTGAAGATGAAGTTACCCAATTGAAAAAGGAGATGAAGGGGTTAGTGGAAGGAAATAGTACACTAAAAAATAAAATGGTTGACATAGAAGATCGCTCCAGAAGGAGTAACATCAGATTATTGGGTTTTCCAGAAGGGGAAGAAAGGGAAGGTGTTGAAACTTTTGTCCAAAATTGGATCAAAAACAAAATAGGAATTGAAAATCTGTCTCCATTGTTTGGCATAGAGAAAGCTCATAGAGTGCCAGCAAGAGTGCCTATCCCTGGTTCTAGACCTAGAGAGCTATAATAGCCAATGTTCTAAATTCCCGGGATAGAGATAATATATTGAGAAAGTCAAGGGAGTTACAAAATCTATCCCATAACAATTCAAAAATAGCAATCTATCCTGACTACTCATATGACACTCAATTAAAGAGACAAGCTTTTGGTCCAGTCAAGAAAAAACTCAGAGAGGCAGGGATTAAATATTCTTTAATGTATCCAGCAAAATTGAGAACAGAATATCAGGGTACGGTTAATTTTCATTCGTCACAGGAAGAGACATTTAAGTGGTTAGCAAGTTTGAAATCATTATGAATTAATTAATGGTGTATTAGGGGAACATGCGTTGGTTGAGAGACTTGTTAAAAATATGACAAGTCAACGGAAGGGAAGGGGAGGGGGGTGGGGCAAGACCGGTCTGGTATTGGAATACATTAAGAATTTTTTACGAATATGTTATATAAAATTTCTAATATTTGTCACTTTTCATTCTGTGAAAACGCACGAATGAACACTAAAATTGTGGTATGGAATATTAGGGGTATGGGGGAAAAATTAAAACGTTTTACTATTAAGAATTATATAAAAAAAACAGTTTCCATCAATTACATGTTTGTTAGAAACACATTTGACACAAGAAACAATCCCAAGATTGGGTAATAGGTGGTGGTCACAACAGTTTCATTCTATACACTCCTCCTATTCCAGGGGAGTGAGTGTTCTTATTCACTCGGGAGTGCAATGTGAAATACTTGATAAAAATATAGACAACGAAGGTAGATTCATTTTTATTCACTGTAGATTAAAGGAATTAATTTGTATTTTAGCTTTTGTATACATTCCACCTCCGTTTTCATCCGTGGTGTTCACGTATTGACTTGGTATTGTGTAGTGAATCACTTGTTACAACTATTGGGAAAATAAAATATGACAACAAAAGCATTTCGGATCATACGCCACTTATTGTGGACATAAAAATAAATGAAAAAAAGGAATTCATTAAGCCTATAAAAATAAATCCACATTGGTTCTCATTATTAAAAGACCTTGAAAATATTAAAGTTGAAATTCATAATATTTTGTCACTAAATTGGGAGACTGCCCCAGACTTAATTGTCTGGGAAACATTAAAAGCCTGTATAAGGGGTATCCTTTTTGAAAGAATAATAAGATTAAAAAGAGAATATAATAAGATTGAGCAGGGAAAAGAACGAAGTGCAAATTTGTTGGAGGCAAATTACTTTGAAACCCCTACGGAAGATAGTTTAAAGTTGTGGCTTCAGGCCCAAGAGGAATATAAGGCCTGGTTAATCGAGAAAGCACAAAATAAATTATTTTTTCTGGGGCAGAAAAATTTCTGTGAATCAGGAACACCAAATAAACTGTTAATGAGTATTATTAAAAATCAAAGTCAGAAGAATAATATTTTGGCAATTCTTGATAAAAGAGGGAATATGATTAAGCAAGATTATGAAATTAGATCAGAATTCTTGAATTATTATTCAGAATTGTATGGCTCCGGAAAAAAGTATAATGAAGAACAATTGGAGCTCTTTCTAGATTCAATGTCTTTCTCCCCCTTGTCTGATATTCAGAAAGATGAGTTGGATCGACCAATCTCCCTGGAAGAATTAAGAAATGCATTGACTAGTGTTAAAGGAAATACAGCTCCAGGTTTGGATGGTTTCCCATTTGAACTGTATAGAACATTTGGGGAAGAACTATTACCAGCCCTGTTAAAAACATTGAGTTCGGCAGTGGTAGAGGGCAAATTGCCAAGCTCAATGGTAGAAGCTAATATAGCTTTGATATTGAAACCAGGTAAATGCCCGGAAAGGATGGAATCTTACAGACCTATTTCCCTGTTGAACACGGATGCTAAACTTTTCGCCAAAGTGTTGGCGGGAAGGTTGGCTAAAGTAATCTCTACTGTAGTACATAGTGATCAGCAGGGATTTATTTCTGGTAGAACGGTCAACCAGTGTGTTCGTCGGGTATTTGGGAATATTCAAGTTACACCAGGAGAGGCCCCCCGCTCCATTCTGTCTCTCGATGCAGTTAAAGCATTTGACAGAGTGGAGTGGGGCTATTTATGGGCAGTCATGAGAAAGCAAGGTTTTGGAGAATTTTTTATAGGAATGGTTAAATTATTATATAATGGTCCTAGAGCAAACATTAACATAAATGGTGAGAACTCAGAATTTTTCAATTTAAGTAGGGGTACAAGACAGGGTTGTCCGCTTTCTCCCCTACTCTTTGCATTGGCAATGGAACCTCTCGCCTGTTTGATCAGAGAGGATGGAAATATTGTGGGTTTTGGAGCTAGGGGGGAAGAGGATAAAATTATCTTATATGCTGACGACCTTTTATTTTTTTTGACGAACCCGGAAGAAAAATTGGATTATGTTATATCTACTATTCAAAGATTTGGATTCTATTCTGGTCTAAAGATCAATTGGGAAAAATCCATATTAATGCCACTAGATAAAAGCGATTTAGTACTACAAACAAAAATTCGAATCATATATCCAGGAGAAAGTTTTAGATATTTGGGTATAGAAATTTCAGATAATATAAAATAATTTTTGGATTATAATTTGCTCCCCCTTATAAACGAAATGGAAAAAAAAATAAGAATATGGAACGAATTGCCAATATCAAAAGCCGATAAAATTGTCTTGATTAAAACAGTTCTAATCCCCAAACTTTTATGTGTTTTTGGGGTTACCCCGGTGTGCATACAAGATAAATATTTTAAGAAAATCATAACTATCTTTAATAACCTGATTTGGGGAAGGAAGAGAGTTCGGATTAAGCTAGACTACTTATGTCCTTCAAAAGAACAAGGAGGACTAGCATTTCCAGATATTCGAGTATATTACTTAGCAGCACAATTACAATACATACAAGAATGGGATAAGGCCGAGTTCTTACAATGGTTGATCACTAACATTAAAGGCCGTTTTTCAGATATTTATTAGGTGTTAGAATCTGGTCAATTAAAATCTGGAGTTATGGAAAACGTGTTGACAGCACAACTCCTGCATGAATGCTGGAATAGTTTAAGAAATATGACTGGTCGAAATGGTTTTTTATCCTTTTCCCCGTTATGGCACAATCTTAATATAGAAGAATGTAAGGCTATCCCAGAGTTACCACTGTTAAAACTTAAAGGGATTAGATATGTACTAGATATAATGGAAGAAGGAAAAATCAAAACATGGGAAAAATTATCAGTTGATTTTGACTTGATGGAGAAGGAAAGATTCTCCTATATCCAATTAAAGCACGCATTTGATAAATTTAAAGATGGCAACCCTCTCAATAAAGACCATATGTATGACTTTTACAAAAAACTGAGAAAATACAAATGTGAAAAAAAACTTCTCTCCAGGTTGTATAAATCCCTGATGGAAATAAAGTCAAGGAAAATAAAATTTAATTGTGTTATAAAATGGGAGAAGGAATTGAATAACGATTGTGTTCTTGATTGGAACATAATATTTCTAAAGTATCGATAAGCATGAATCATCAGCTTATTCAGTTCAATTTGATACATAGGCTTTACTATACGCCAGTCCTTTTGAGTAAGTTCTCGATTAATAAAGCTTCTAACTGCCCCAGATGTGGTGCAGCGGAAGCAAACTATTTACACATGTTATGGAATTGTATTAAGATTGCTGATTACTGGGATAGAATTTTTAAAAACATTTTGGAAAAAATAGATCCAGATATAGTGTTTCAACCTCAACTGGTATTGCTGGGTGATGATTCCAAATTAAAAATTTCTAAGGAAAAAAAATGTGGATTAATAAAACTATTATTTATTGCAAAATTACTAATAGTTAGAAAGTGGATATCTAGCTCCCCACCGGAGTTTAATGCTTGGGTAAATAATGTAAAAATTATAATGAAATATGAGAAAATCTATAATCAAGACAAACACCGTAAAACCTATTGGGGGGAGTGGTAAGAATTTTTGTTCTCTTTGGTTTTTGTTTTTTTTCTTTTACCAAGATCGGTCTTGAGAGGGTGGGGGGTGGGAGTAGGGGGAAAATGTAAAAATGTGCATAATTGTATTTTCTTTATTCCTTACTTGTATGGAATTTTATATTGTATTGAATAAAAAAAAAATAAAAAAAAAAATAAAAAGAAGGGACCAAGAGGTAGTAAGGCCTTCACATACTATCTTATCAAATGGAGAAATTGAAGATGCATGTGACGACAATCTAGGAACTTTGGAGAACACCGATAGTCTGCAGGTAAGTGTATAGTTAAATGGTGAAATACCAATTTTTATAGCTAGGGTTTCCATTAGTCTTTCTTTTCATGGGTTCCTCCAAAGGAAAGCTGCAACGGAACCCATGCATACAATCTCCTTTCTTTATAGATAATATTATTAATAAATATACAGAAGATGCAGCTGAATATTGGGTCGGGTCATACCTTAGGGTGAATGTGAACCCCATGGCCATCCCAGGAAATTGAATAAAATATTATATACTAAAAGTGATATTATTATAACATAAATCTAATACAATGCAAAATAAAATATGTTTGAGGTTCATTTCCTTTAGTAACTTCAGGAATATCTGGTTGACTTTTTACAGATGTTACTGTAAAGTCTATAGTAAAGTATATATTGAATGTCTACATACACAGTGTTTTGGTCTGTGCCATTCACATGGCATTTCTGGGTTGAGTGTGCTCTGGGTATAAAGTTTATTTCTGTCATTTTTCCCATAGCCTTATGTATAGGAATAGAAAAGCACTAGAAACTTAACACTTCAGATGTTAAAAAATAAAAAATGCCACCAAAACACTTGTATAAAAAAAAGTGCATTACTGGTGCTTGTAATAATCTGTACAGGGGCGGATGCAGACAGTAAAAGAACACTATATGGACCTAATTTTTTCCTGATAGCTCAGCATAAAGCTTCCTCCTCATACATGTATATACTGTAGCACATATATATGCATATACACTACCGTTCAAAAGTTTAGGGTCACTTAGAAATTTCCTTATTTTTGAAAGAAAAGCACAGTTTTTTTCAATGAAGATAACATTAAATTAATCAGAAATACACTCTATACATTGTTAATTTGGTAAATGACTATTCTAGCTGCAAACGTCTGGTTTTTAATGCAATATCTACATAGGTGTATAGAGGCCCATTTCCAGCAACCATCACTCCAGTGTTTTAATGGTAAATTGTGTTTGCTAACTGTGTTAGAAGGCTAATGGATGAATAGAAAACACTTCAAAACCCTTGTGCAATTATGTTAGCTATAAAACCGACCTTCCTTTGAGCTAGTTGAGAATCTGGAGCATTACATTTGTGGGTTCGATTAAACTCTCAAAATGGCTAGAAAAAGAGAGCTTTCATGTGAAACTCGACAGTCTATTCTTGGTCTTAAAAATGAAGTTTATTCCATGCGAGAAATTGCCAAGAAACTGAAGATTTCCTACAACAGTGTGTACTACTCCCTTCAGAGGACAGCACAAACAGGCTCTAACCAGAGTAGTAAGAGAAGTGGAAAGCCCCGCTGCACAACTGAGCAACAAGACAAGTACATTAGAGTCTCTAGTTTGAGAAATAGACGCCTCACAGGTCCTCAACTGGCAGCTTCATTAAATAGTACCCGCAAAACGCCAGTGTCAACGTCTACAGTGAAGAGGCGACTCCGGGATGCTGGCCTTCAGGGCAGAGTGGCAAAGAAAAAGCCATATCTGAGACTGGCTAATAAAAGGAAAAGATTAATATGGGCTAAAGCACACAGACATTGGACAGAGGAAGATTGGAAAAAAGTGTTATGGACAGACGAATCGAAGTTTGAGGTGTTTGGATCACACAGAAGAAAATTTGTGAGATGCAGAACAACTAAAAAGATGCTGGAAGAGTGCCTGACGCCATCTGTCAAGCATGGTGGAGGTAATGTGATAGTCTGGGGTTGCTTTGGTGCTGGTAAAGTGGGAGATTTGTACAAGGTAAAAGGGATTTTGAATAAAGAAGGCTATCACTCCATTTTTCAATGCCTTGCCATACCCTGTGGACAGCGCTTGATTGGAGCCAATTTCATCCTACAACAGGACAATGACCCAAAGCAATGGGGCTCGTGGTGTGGTGTCCACTTTTAGGCTGATTATGCAGTATACCGGTTGGTATAGGTCCTGGGACCGGATTTGATTTGCGGTTACCCCCTCGCCACTATATCTTTACACTCACACATAAACCAGTATGGGTGGGTTCTGCTCGCTATATACTCTGTTTGGCTCATTACTTTCTCTATTATGCAGGCACTGTGCATGTACCACATTGTGGTTTTTGAACTTCTTTATTTGCAAGTTGTTCTTTGAATTGTTTATTATGCTTTTCTTTGTCTCTTGAGTATTCTTTACTTGTTACAGCTCTTGTGTTCTCCACATCCATGCATTTTAATTGTATGTCTTAATTTAGGTCCTGATGGCCAACATGTTTTTATGTATATTTAATGTTAAATACTTTTGTGTCAAAAAAGACAAAAGTATAATAGGTATGATACCTTTATTGGCTAACCATAAAAGTTCTATATGCAAGCTTTCATACTTGTGTACTTGCTGTTTGATTTTGTCCCTTTTTGGGATGTGTGATATGTCTACACATACAGTCATGGGTATTCATTCAATCACTCAAAGCACACCTCCAAATTATGCAAGAACTATTTAGGGAAGAAGCAGGCAGCTGGTATTCTATCTGTAATGGAGTGGCCAGCGCAGTCACCAGATCTCAACCCCATAGAGCTGTTGTGGGAGCAGCTTGACCGTATGGTACGCAAGAAGTGCCAATCAAGCCAATCCAACTTGTGGGAGGGGCTTATGGAAGCATGGGGTGAAATTTCTCCCGATTACCTCAGCAAATTAACAGCTAGAATGCCAAAAGGTCTGCAATGCTGTAATTGCTGCAAATGGAGCTGTTAGGGATCTGCCAGGTACTACGTCTAGGTATACTCCTGGGATTAATCAATCCACACCTGAGGCCAGACCTGTTCGACTGACACCATCTCCCACCAACCAGGGTGGCAGGCTCAGGAGTGGGAGAGCCTATCGCGGCCTGGTCAGTCGGAGTTAGCTCCGCCCCCTGTCCTTTATTACCTGCCGTGCTCTCTTCCTCAGTGCTTGTAATTCTTCTGGATTCCTGGCCCCACTGCTGCTTGCTCCAGCCTGCTTCTGCCGTGCTTCTGCCTTGCTGCAGTTCCGCTTAACCTGCTTTGCTTTTCCCCTGGCTTGCTTCCTTCTCCGTGCTCACTTTGGTATACTCCACTTCATCCTGGTCCTGACAACTCATTCACCGCTCCGTTTCCTCGCGGCGTTCCGTGGCTACTGCCCCTTCCCTTGCGTGTTCCCTGTTTGTTCTCCCGTGCACTTAGACAGCGTAGGGACCGCCGCCCAGTTGTACCCCGTTGCCTAGGGCGGGTCGTTGCAAGTAGGCAGGGACAGGGCGGTGGGTAGATTAGGGCTCACTTTCCCTTCACCTCCTTCCTGCCATTACATAATTACAAGCCCTTACCTAGTCTACCATTTCTCCTACGCTGACGCTATCATGGACCCCCTTGAGACCCTGACCCATCAGATGCAGGGCCTCTCCCTACAGGTCCAGGCCCTGGCCCAGAGGGTCAACCAGGGTGACGCTGCCTTAGTAGTACCCCTCACCTCACCTCTAGAACCCGACCTCAAGTTACCTGACCGGTTCTCAGGGGACCGTAAGACGTTTCTCTCCTTCCGGGAGAGTTGCAGACTGTATTTCCGCCTAAAACCCCACTCCTCAGGTTCCGAGAACCAGCGGGTGGGTATCATCATATCCCAACTCCACGAAGGGCCCCAAGAGTGGGCCTTCTCCTTGGCTCCTGACAAACCCCTGAACTTTCCTCTGTTGATCGTTTTTTCTCTGCCCTCGGACTCATTTACGACGAGACTGACAGGACTGCTTTAGCCGAGAGTCAGCTGGTGACCTTACATCAGGGTAGGAGACCGGTTGAGGAATACTGTTCTGATTTTAGAAAGTGGTGCGTAGCTTCTCGGTGGAACGATCCGGCCCTAAGGTGCCAGTTTAGGTTAGGATTATCTGACGCCCTGAAGGATCTGCTGGTTAGCTACCCCTCTTCTGACTCCCTTGACCAGGTTATGGCCCTAGCAGTACGACTTGACCGACGTCTCAGGGAACGTCAGCTTGAACGCTTCAATGTGCTCCCCTCTGACTTTTCTGCGTTCCCCCCCGAGGTCCCGTCTCCTCGCCCCTCCACGGAGGACTCGGAGGTACCTAGGCAACTCGGGGCCTCCATGTCCCCTCGACAACGTAGGGAGTTTCGCAGAATGAATGGTCTCTGCTTCTACTGTGGGGACGACAAGCATCTACTGAACACCTGTCCCAGGCGCAAGAATAAGAAGCCGGAAAACTTCCGAGCCTAAGTGATCATCGGGGAGGTCACTTGGGCGCACAGGTATTTCCCGTTAATGTGAAACGCAATAAAATTTTGCTTCCCTTTCAGGTCTCGTTTGCTGGCCGGTCTGCCACGGGCAGTGCTTTCGTGGATTCTGGCTCATCTGCTAATATCATGTCTGTGGAATTTGCTATGTCTCTAAAGATGCCTTTTATTGATTTACCTTATCCTATCCCTGTAGTGGGTATCGACTCAACTCCCCTTGCTAATGGTTATTTTACTCGGCATACTCCTGTTTTTGAACTCCTGGTTGGCTCCATGAATTTGGAGCAGTGCTCTGTACTGGTGATGCAGGGATTATCGTCTGATCTGGTATTAGGTCTTCCCTGGTTGCAGTTGCATAATCCCACGTTTGATTGGAATACTGGGGATCTCACCAAATGGGGTAGTGAATGTCTTATGTCATGTCTTTCTGTTAACTCTATTTCTCCCCGGGAGGAGGTAAACACGCTTCCTGAGTTTGTTCAGGACTTCGCCAATGTGTTTTCTAAGGAGGCCTCCGAGGTGTTGCCCCCCCCATAGAGATTACGATTGCGCCATCGATTTGGTGCCTGGTGCCAAGCTTCCTAAGGGTAGGATATTTAATCTTTCATGTCCTGAACGTGAAGCTATGAGGGTGTATATCCAAGAATGCCTGGCCAAGGGTTTCATTCGCCCCTCGACTTCTCCTGTAGGTGCTGGCTTCTTCTTCGTGGGGAAGAAGGATGGTGGTCTTAGGCCGTGCATTGATTATCGTAACCTGAATAAGGTCACCGTAAGGAACCAGTACCCACTTCCTTTGATTCCGGATATTTTTAATCAGGTTCAGGGAGCCCAATAGTTTTCTAAGTTCGATCTACGGGGGGCATATAACCTTATCCGCATCAAAGAGGGGGATGAGTGGAAAACTGCGTTAAACACACCCGAGGGTCATTTCGAATACCTGGTCATGCCCTTTGGGTTGTGTAATGCCCCTGCTGTCTTCCAGAATTTTATTAATGAAATCCTGAGAGATTACCTGGGTAATTTTCTTGTTGTGTACCTTGATGACATACTGGTGTTTTCCAAGGACTGGTCCTCCCACGTGGAGCATGTCAGGAAGGTGCTCCAGGTCCTTCGGGAGAATAATCTGTTTGCTAAGACTGAAAGATGTGTCTTTGGGGTACAGGAGATACCATTTTTAGGGCAAATCCTCACTCCTCATGAATTCCGCATGGACCCTGCCAAGGTTCAGGCTGTGGCGGAATGGGTCCAACCTGCCTCCCTTAAGGCGTTACAGTGTTTTTTAGGGTTTGCCAACTATTACAGGAGATTTATTGCCAACTTCTCGGTCGTCGCTAAGCCTCTTACTGACCTTACTCGCAAGGGTGCTGATGTCCTCCATTGGCCCCTTGAGGCCATCCAGGCCTTTGAGACCCTCAAGAAGTGCTTTATCTCGGCCCCCGTGCTGATTCAGCCCAACCAAGAGGAGCCATTTATTGTGGAGGTTGACGCATCCGAGGTGGGAGTGGGGGCCGTCTTGTCCCAGGGTACCAGCTCCCTCACCCATCTCCGCCCCTGTGCTTACTTCTCTAGGAAGTTTTCGCCCACGGAGAGTAACTATGATATTGGCAACCGCGAACTTCTAGCCATTAAATGGGCTTTTGAAGAGTGGCGGCACTTCCTGGAGGGGGCCAGACACCAGGTAACGGTCCTTACGGATCACAAGAATCTGGTTTTCCTAGAATCGGCCCGGAGGCTTAATCCTAGACAAGCTCGGTGGGCACTATTCTTTACCAGATTTAATTTCTTGGTTACCTATAGGGCTGGGTCCAAGAATATTAAGGCTGATGCTCTGTCACGTAGTTTCATGGCCAATCCTCCTTCCGAGAAGGATCCTGCTTGTATTTTACCCCCTGGTATAATCGTTTCTGCCACGGATTCTGATTTAGCTTCTGATATCGCGGCTGATCAGGGTGCAGCTCCCGGAAACGTCCCTGGGGACAAACTGTTGGTTCCCCTGCAATACCGGCTAAGGGTACTCAGGGAAAACCATGACTCCGCTCTATCTGGTCATCCTGGCATCTTGGGCACCAAACACCTCATTACCAGAAACTATTGGTGGCCTGGGTTGCCTAAAGACGTTAGGGCTTACGTCGCCGCTTGTGAGGTTTGCGCTAGGTCCAAAACCCCTAGGTCCCGACCTGCGGGCCTACTACGTTCCTTGCCCATTCCCCAGAGACCTTGGACCCATATCTCCATGGATTTTATCACCGATTTGCCTCCATCTCAGGGCAAGTCGGTGGTGTGCGTGGTAGTAGACCGCTTCAGCAAGATGTGCCACTTTGTGCCCCTTAAGAAGCTACCTAACGCCAAGATGTTAGCTTCTTTGTTTGTGAAACACATCCTGCGTCTCCATGGGGCCCCTGTCAATATCGTTTCTGACAGAGGGGTACAATTTGTTTCCTTATTTTGGAGAGCTTTTTGTAAAAAGTTGGACATTGATCTGTCCTTCTCCTCCGCCTTCCATCCCGAAACTAATGGCCAAACGGAAAGGACTAACCAATCCCTGGAACAATATTTAAGGTGTTTCATCTCTGACTGTCAATTCAATTAGGTCTCATTCCTTCCCCTTGCTGAATTTTCCCTGAATAACCGGGTCAGTAACTCGTCAGGGGTCTCCCCGTTTTTCTGTAATTTCGGGTTTAACCCAAGGTTCTCCTCCGTTTCCCCTGGTTGTTCCAATAATCCTGAGGTAGAGGATGTTCATCGGGAATTGTGCACTGTCTGGGCCCAGGTTCAGAAGAACCTAGAGGCGTCCCAGAGCGCACAAAAGATTCAGGCGGATAGTAGACGTTCTGCTAACCCCCGGTTTGTCGTCGGGGATTTGGTCTGGTTGTCGTCCAGGAACTTGCGCCTTAAGGTTCCGTCCAGGAAGTTTGCTCCCCGATTTATTGGACCTTATAAGATCATTGAAGTCCTCAACCCTGTATCCTTCCGTCTGGAGCTGCCCCCATCCTTTCGCATACATGACGTCTTCCATGCCTCCTTCCTTAAACGCTGCTCCCCGTCCTGGTCCCCCTCGAGGAAACCTCCTGTTCCCGTTCTCACCCCTGAGGGGGTGGAATTCGAGGTGGCCAAGATTATGGACAGTAGGATGGTCCAGGGCTCCCTCCAGTACCTGGTCCATTGGAGAGGATACGGGCCGGAGGAGAGGACTTGGGAACCTGCCCGTGATGTTCACGCTGGGGTATTGATCAGGAGGTTCCACCTTCTCTTCCCTACTAAACCGGGTCCTCTTAGTAAGGGTCCGGTGGCCCCTCATAAAAGGGGGAGTACTGTTAGGGATCTGCCAGGTACTACGTCTAGGTATACTCCTGGGATTAATCAATCCACACCTGAGGCCAGACCTGTTCGACTGACACCATCTCCCACCAACCAGGGTGGCAGGCTCAGGAGTGGGAGAGCCTATCGCGGCCTGGTCAGTCGGAGTTAGCTCCGCCCCCTGTCCTTTATTACCTGCCGTGCTCTCTTCCTCAGTGCTTGTAATTCTTCTGTATTCCTGGCCCCACTGCTGCTTGCTCCAGCCTGCTTCTGCCGTGCTTCTGCCTTGCTGCAGTTCCGCTTAACCTGCTTCGCTTTGCCCCTGGCTTGCTTCCTTCTCCGTGCTCACTTTGGTATACTCCACTTCATCCTGGTCCTGACTACTCATTCACCGCTCCGTTTCCTCGCGGCGTTCCGTGGCTACTGCCCCTTCCCTTGCGTGTTCCCTGTTTGTTCTCCCGTGCACTTAGACAGCGTAGGGACCGCCGCCCAGTTGTACCCCATCGCCTAGGGCGGGTCGTTGCAAGTAGGCAGGGACAGGGCGGTGGGTAGATTAGGGCTCACTTTCCCTTCACCTCCTTCCTGCCATTACAGGAGCATTCTTTGACGAAAGCAAAGTTTGAAGGAGGAAATCATTATTTCAAATAAAAATCATTATTTCTAAACTTGTCAATGTCTTGACTATATTTTCTAGTCATTTTGCAAATCATTTGATAAATATAAGTGTCATGGAAAACACAAAATTGTCTGGGTGACCCCAAACTTTTGAACGGTAGTATATATATAAATATATATATATATATATATATATATATATATATATATATATATATATATATATAGAAAGAGAAAACTTGCAGCACTCCAGTGTGAAGAAAATGGTGGTTTATTCAGTCAAACACAAAGCGACGTTTCAATCCTACAATAGGATCTTTATCAAGCATAGTGACAAATCAAATACTGCAAACATATATAGGGCTGATATCAATTTGTATAATTAATCTCAGTAAAGTACAAATAAAGTGCATAGTGTAAAAAATCATTGTCAACATGTAATTTAAAGTCCAAATGTCAATTTGATACATAAAGTGCAAGTGCTCATACAAAATATCGTGAACAACGGTATACAATACAAAATTCATTAAAATCAAGTGATTAGGACACAATCACATATGCCTCAGTTGTGTTACAATAAAGTGTCGTAGATCCACTCACCAATCAGAACTTCAGGTTTTTATTAGTGTATATAGCTATCAGATTTTGTGGCGATGCTCAGCTGTTCACCGCGTTGTGATCAAAATATCCTGGTATAGAGTGCGCCTGCGTGAAGGATAGAAGTGGAAGTATACCGCTGCCAGGCAACAGGACGCTCAAAAGACGTGGTAACGACACAGTGCGTTCAACTGTATAAACATAGTGAATGACGGCGTCCTCAGTTGTCAAGCAACCGATCCGAATCCTCCGCACACAATTGAGTACAGTATTAATATCGCTCTCATACATTGTATAACACTGACGACATTGTCATAGCGAGTCACACGGTCCATAATGGAAAAAAACATATATGATAGTGCTCATAAAGGTAAGTAACGGAAATATATAAAAGAAAGGAGGAGGCGAAAGCAACACATTAACATGTCAGACCTTCGTCATTGTAATAAAGGGTTACTATTGTTGATCCACATGTGGGTATGTGGATCTCTGATCACAATCACGTGGTCAGAACGATCACACTTCCAGGATTTTCAGAAATCACTTAGTGACATCTTCATGCACACAGGTTATTCCATCAACCACTCACGTGTAATGGACCGATAGTGTTTCTTTGTAGCGACACAATGTGGCAATAAAAGTAAAGATATCAATAATTCCTCAATATCTCAACGTTGCTTATCCTCAAAAGGAGACTAGGAACAAATTCCTGGTAAAGAATACTTTATTTAGATGTTTAGGACCAAACTTGAAATACAGCAATGTATATTGTCCAATTAACAAATTTATTACTGATAGATATCATGTGTAGGAGATCCCGAAGTTCTGTTGGGAGTACTGTTTGGATCTATAAAAATACAAAAATTCAGTGTTAATAAGAAGTAAAACATAAAAACAAAATATGTCACAAATCATCGCCAATGAGAACATCGGAGAACCTCAAAGCAGCAAAGAGAAATAAAAACATCACATAGCGATCCTGTCTACATTGAATTCAACATTGAGGCCATCTGGTCTCAATTAATTTAATAAAAATATCCATCTCAATTCTTTTTTATGTAGTGCCATGTGCCTATCACCGCCATACTGTAATGGTGGGATGTGATCAAGAATCATAAATTTTAAATCCCTTTCATTATGCCTCTGTTCTGAGAAATGTTTAGCTACGGGCAAATCAAATTTCTTTTTTCGAATAGAAAATCGGTGGTTATTTAGACGGATTTTAAAGGCACAGGTGGTTTCACCCACATATAAAAGGCCACAGGGACACAATAGTACATAAATGACCCAGTCAGAGTCACAAGTAAGTTTATGCCTGATATCAAACTGCTTTCCAGTAAGCGGATGTATGAAAATATTGCCCCTACACATCAATGAGCAATTGACACATCTGTGACAGGGGACATTCCCAGATTTTAAAGTTTTCAGTATGGATTGCGAACCTCTTCTACGCTCTTGTACCCTAGTCTTAACCAATCTGTCGCAAAGATTTTGTGAACGTCTGTAGGACATTAATGGATTGTTGTTCAATTCCTCAATATTACTGTAACTGTCACTGATAATCGACCAGTGTCTATTCATAATTCGAGATAAATCCCCACTCACCTCACTATATGTGGAGATAAACGGAATGCGTTTTTTTCGTGTTGTGTGTTTTGAAATCTGAAACAGACTATCCCAGGCAATATTACAGATCTTGTTTTTGTGTGATAGCAGCAATGATCTAGGATATCCTCTCTGTAAAAAATTATTAGTCATGATGTTTAATGATTTGTCCAAATCCCCTTGATTGTCAGTATTACGTTTGGCCCTAATCATCTGACTATATGGTAAGGACCTAACCATATTCTTTGGGTGGCAACTCTCAAATCTCAGTAAAGTGTTTCGATCTTTTTCTTTCGTATACATCCTAGTTTTTAATATATTATTGTCAATCAGTACTGTTACATCCAAAAATTGGATGCTGTCCGTCGAGTATGTCATGGTAAATTGGATGTCTTCATACATAGAATTAAGAGATTGATGAAAGTCATTTAATGAAGTAACTGTATCTGTCCAAATGAGGAAGATATCATATACCACCTCAAGACATGTGAGAAGTGGTGGGATAAATAGACAGACATCTCCTCAATTGTGTCCATAAAAATGTTAGCATAGGTCGGTGCCATGTTGGACCCCATGGCCGTCCCCTTAAGTTGGATGTAATAATTATCATTAAATAGAAAGTAATTTGAAGTCAAAATGAGTTCCACCATAGACATATTGAATTCACATGATGCGGCACCATACTCGGAAGCCTCTAATTTACGTCTCACAGCATCAAGGCCTTTGTTATGGCTGATTGACGTATAAAGTGAGGTTACATCGAAGGAAACTAGAAGAGACCCTTCTGGTAAAGTAATCGTTTTTAATTTTTGTAGAAAGTCAGCGGTATCCCTAATGTAGGATTTAGAATTTATTGCAAAATCCCTTAATACTTTATCTACAAAGATAGAGATGTTACTCATTAATGAGCCTCTACCGGACATGATAGGGTGACCAGGGGGATTGGTCAGACTCTTATGGATCTTTGGTAATAGATATAGACAGGGGGTAATAGGAAATTCTATAATGAGAAATTTATGTAAAGTTTGATCAATCGTCCCTTCCTCTAAAGCTTGTGTAATGAGTGTTGTAATTTTGCGTACAATGTCTTGTCTAGGATCCCCTTTTAATAATTTATAGACATTGGTATTAGACAATTGTCTATTGCATTCCTTGATGTACATATCTGTATCCATAACCACGATTGCTCTGCCTTTGTCTGCGGGTTTTATCGTAAGGTCCTGGTTATGGACCAGTACTTCCAATGCCGCAATGTCAGAGGTAGTCATATTAAGCTGTTTAAAATAGTAAACCAGAAAGAGAAGAAAAGTCACGACCAAGTATTTGCAAAATTACAAACAATCTTTATTTCAGTCAAAAATACACAGAAAACACATTACAACTATACACAGTAAAAAGAATGAACCCTCATAAAGAGATGGAATCCGAACATATAAGCAGCCTGGTCCCCCAGATGTTAAAATGGTCCCAAGATCCCACAAAGAGCATAAATCAATATTATTAGGCAGGTGCTAAGCATAGTACATTTGCTCAGATAGATACCTAAAAAAATATACATGCAAAGTGCAGTCATAGGCAAACTAATGAGCAGTATACCTACACCTATGTAGTGGAAAATGAGCAGGATATCAGGACCGGGAGGGGAGACCGCTGCCAGACCCAACGCGCGTTTCGCTGGTGCTGCAAATCAACTTGGTGCCTGCATTAAAGACAGCTGTCTTAAACGGTCACCTGTATAAAAGACTCCTTTCCACAGACTCAATTAATCAGTCTGACTCTAACCTCTACAACATGGGCAAGACCAAAGAGCTTTCTAAGGATGTCAGGGACAAGATCATAGACCTGCACAAGGCTGGAATGGGCTACAAAACCATAAGTAAGACGCTGGGTGAGAAGGAGACAACTGTTGGTGCAATAGTAATAAAATGGAAGACATACAAAATGACTGTCAATCGACATCGATCTGGGGCTCCATGCAAAATCTCACCTCGTGGGGTATCCTTGATCCTGAGGAAGATGAGAGCTCAGCCGAAAACTACATGGGGGGAACTTGTTAATGATCTCAAGGCAGCTGGGACCACAGTCACCAAGAAAACCATTGGTAACACATTACGCCGTAATGGATTAAAATCCTGCAGTGCCCGCAAGGTCCCCCTGCTCAAGAATGCACATGTACAGGCCCGTCTGAAGTTTGCAAATGAACATCTGGATGATTCTGAGAGGGATTATGAGAAGGTGCTGTGATCAGATGAGACTAAAATTGAGCTCTTTGGCATTAACTCAACTCGCCATGTTTGGAGGAAAATAAATGCTGCCTATGACCCAAAGAACACCGTCCCCACTGTCAACCATGGAGGTGGAAACATTATGTTTTGGGGGTGTTTCTCTGCTAAGGGCACAGGACTACTTCACCGCATCAATGGGAGAATGGATGGAGCCATGTACCGTCAAATCCTGAGTGACAACCTCCTTCCCTCCACCAGGACATTAAAAATGGCTCGTGGCTGGGTCTTCCAGCACGACAATGACCCGAAACATACAGCCAAGGCAACAAAGGAGTGGCTCAAAAAGAAGCAC
Organism: Rhinoderma darwinii; assembly: GCF_050947455.1. Taxonomy (NCBI): domain Eukaryota; kingdom Metazoa; phylum Chordata; class Amphibia; order Anura; family Rhinodermatidae; genus Rhinoderma; species Rhinoderma darwinii. Next base: position 656,317,668 of record NC_134687.1, read on the forward strand.
ATTAAGGTCATGGAGTGGCCTAGCCAGTCTCCAGACCTTAATCCCATCGAAAACTTATGTAGGGTTGCCAAGTGACAGCCTCGAAATCTTAATGATTTACAGATGATCTGCAAAGAGGAGTGGGCCAAAATTCCATCTAACATGTGTGCAAACCTCATCATCAACTACAAAAAACGTCTGACTGCTGTGCTGACCAACAAGGGTTTTGCCACCAAGTATTAAGTCTTGTTTGCCAAAGGGATCAAATACTTATTTCTCTGTGCACAATGCAAATAAATCTATATAATTTTGACAATGTGATTTTATGTTTTTTTTTAAATATAATCTATCTCTCACTGGTAAAATTAACCTAGCCTAAAAATTCTAGACTGTTCATGTCTTTGACAGTGGGCAAACTTACAAAATCAGCAAGGGATCAAATACTTATTTCCTTCACTGTATATATATATATATATATATATATATATATATATATAATACTTGATGATTATAAAATATTCTACTGTCTGTAACTTTTACAGGACACAATGGCCTCCAGTATACAAGACGGGGAGCTGATCCTGGAAGGACTTGTCTCCATGGCTTCTCACAAACTACAGCAGATAGATCTACAGGAGAACTTCCATGTGATACAGGAGCTTGGGGATGGAGGCTTTGGTTCTGTGCTCATGGTAAAAGAGAAGAAATCATGTCATTGTGATCAATTATCCATCACTATAGCTATGGAATAGTCTGTAGATCATGACAGGACAGTATCTCTATGGTATGTAATGTATATCTCTATGGTATGTATGGTATATAATGGGGAGATTTATGAATAGTGTAAGCATTTACCAGGATACATACATCTAAGAATCTGCAAAATTGTGCAATTTGGGACAAATTCATAAAAATGGAGCATGTGGCATGATAAGTTATTTCTTCCATCATCTATTAGAATCATAGGTAGTGAATAGATGGGTAAGAGGCCAGAAGCGCCCACACAATACTTTTACTGATTTGCATATGTCCAGTGAGACGATACTATAAAACCTATCTGTGATGTATGTACAATTAATTATGTTCCTTCCATAAACAGATCAAATAATGGCATTAAAGGTTCTAGACAGGAACAAAACCTTCTGGTTGTCTTTAATCGGCCCATCAGATAGGATCAATTAGATTATTTTATGTCCACTAATGATATACAGACGGATGCCTCTAATTTTTGGGATACCCTCAAAGCATACTTGCGAAGCTGTTTATCATCTACTATCTCTTATATTAAACGTACGTCAGCCCAGGATGAGGAGGTTCTGACAAATAGGCTGGCATTAGCTGAACGGTCCTATGTCTCTGAACCTACTGATGCACACAGGTCTGAATGGTTGAGCTTTCAGAGATTATACGCCCAACAACAACACATTAAATCTAAACGGAAGTTATTTTATACTAGACAGTCATATTTTGAACTGGGGAATTAGTCTTGCAAATTATTAGCATTCATGGTGAAGCAAAACTCTGCCTCAAATGCGGTTTTGAAGCTTAGGGCCCCCTCGGGGGATATACTCATGAAAGCAGAAAGACTCAATGCTTTCAGGATTATTATACTTCCCTTTATAAGACTAGATTGGCTATAACTGATATGGATATATCTGCTCATCTCTCAGATTTATCTTTCCCACAGCTCACAGACACTCAACGGGCATTTTTGGATGCTGATATAACAATAGACGAAATTACCCTGGCCATCAAAGCTATGGCTAAAGGTAAAGCGCCCGGTCCAGATGGCCTGCCTATAGAGATTTATAGTAAATACAGTGACCATTTAACACCCCAGTTACAGAAGGTCTTTGAGTTTGCCATTGCTTCTGGGGCATTGCCATCCACATTTTATGATGCCACCATAGTGGTTTTGCTTAAACCCGGAAAGGACCCCTTGGACTGTAGTTCATACCGCCCCATATCGTTGGTAAATGCCGATTATAAGATCCTGACTAAAATCCTTGCTCAAAGACTAAATACGGTCATCTTGGATTTGATACACCCGGATCAAACCAGCTTTATGCCGGGTAAAAGTACATCTATAAGTATTAGGAGGGTTCAGACGATAGTTCAATATAGTGCATTGCAGGACAACACTTGGGCTTTGGCGTCTCTGGATGCAACAAAGGCTTTTTATTCCATTGAATGGCCATTTTTATTTGCCTGCCTGGAAAAATTTGGTTTCGGTCCCGTTTTTCGTAAATGGATACAAATAATATATTCTTCACCCCGGGCTAATGTCTTGGTGAATAATATACTATCCCCGTCATTTGCTCTTCAAAGGGGTACACGTCAGGGATGCCCCCTATCGCCCACTTTATTTAGTTTGGCAATTGAGGCTTTAGCATTGCGGATACGTTCCTCTCCACTCGTTACAGGTATAACCATAGCAGATCGTACGGACACCATTGGTCCCTATGCAGATGATATGGTGCTTTTTATGGATAGAGTGCAGGATACTCTTCCCTCGGTAACTAATATCATTGAACGTTTTGCCCAATATTCCGGTCTTTCTATTAATTGGGGGAAATCATCTCTTATGTCCCTGTCCAAAGTACAGCCCCCAGGGCTGTCTGAGCTGTCGCCATTGCCTCTAGTAGATCATTTCAAATATCTGGGCATATTTATAACCAAACTTCCCGATGTTGACCTTTCCTTAAATATGTTGCCACTATTGGGCTTCACACGGTCTAAATTTCACGCATGGGGTAAACTGCCTTTATCGGTATCTGGCCGTATAAAAATGGTTAAAATGATTTTGTTGCCTAAATTTCTATATGCCCTTCAGCACAGTCCGGTTGTCGTACCTAAATCCTTTTTTAAACAGCTCAACTCCTTGTTATCACCGTTTGTATGGGGAAATTCTAGACATAAACTTAGGTTGTCCACGCTCCAAAGGCCTAAGGCACTGGCAGGGACGGCTCTACCAGATTTCTTTTTATATTATTTAGCAGGTCAACTGAAAACTTTAAGTTCCTGGATGCCTGAAAAGGATCTTCCCAACTCAGAGCACCATTTGGCTCATGTACTAGGGAGTCAATATCTGCTCGGCTCCCTTGAAGTAAACTCTCTCCCTGCCCATATTAAACCCCTGCCCTTACACAAGCTGGCTCATGTGGTTTGTAGACAAGCAAAAAAGCAATTGGGTTACAACGATATTGTGCCTGAAATGCCTTTATGGAACAATGCTTCTTACTTTCCTTTCATGCCCCCACGGTTATCTCCAGCTATTGGAACTATAGGGGACCTATATGAGGATAATGTCCTACTTTCATTCAGTCAGTTGCAGATTCAGCGCCTTTTCACGAATGAAGCAACTGGTACCTTTTGTACCAGTGACGCTTCCGTCGATGAAAGGCGCTGACTGACTGACAGGGAAAGTCATCCTGCCCAGCCAATCAGCGCCTTTCATAGACGCTGCGTTCAACCCCCAGGAGACCTGCGCAGAAGAGAGCAGGTCTCCTTTGCTGCCGGACGGCGTGGGAGCGGGAATAAGGTGAGTTTGAATTGTTTTTTTTTGTTTTTTTAACTGTAATAAAAGTGTGCGGGTGTATCTACAGGGGGGAAGACTTTGTCTACGGGGGGACTTTATCTACGGGGGGGGGAATTCATCTACAAGGGGGACTTTATCTACAAGCGGGGGGCTTTATCTACAGGGGGGCTATATACTGGGGTGGGCTATCTATGGAGCACCATATACAGGGGTGGACTATAGCTACAAGGGGGGCTATATAGTATATAGCCCCCCCTGTAGATATAGCCCACCCCTGTAGATATAGCCCACCCCTGTAGATATAGCCCACCCCTGTAGATATAGCCCCCCTTGTAGATGAAATCCCCCCCCCGTAGATATAGCCCACCCCTGTAGATATAGCCCACCCCTGTAGATATAGCCCACCCCTGTAGCTATACTCCCCCTGTAGATATAGTCCCCCTGTAGATATAGTCCCCCTGTAGATATAGTCCCCCTGTAGATATAGCCGACCCCTGTATATAGTCCCCCTGTAGATTTAGTCCCCCCCTGTAGATATTGTCCCCCCCTGTAGATATAGCCCACCCCTGTATATAGCCCACCCCTGTAGATATAGTCCCCCAGTAGATATAGTCCCCCTGTAGATATAGTCCCCCTGTAGATATAGTCCCCCTGTAGATATAGTCCCCCTGTAGATATAGCCCACCCCTGTATATAGTATCCCACAAATATCTCCCCCTATAGTGCTCCACAGAAAGCCCACCCCTGTATATAGCCCCCTTGTACATATAGTCAACCCCTGTATATAGTGCTCCACAGATAGCCCACCCCTGTATATAGTATATACATGGGTGGGCTATCTGTGGAGCACTGTATACAGGGGTGGACTATCTAGTGGAGCACTATATACAGGGGTGGACTATATGTACAGGGGGGCTATATACAGGGGTGGGCTATATGTAGAGCACTATATACAGGGGTGGGCTATATCTACAGGGGGGCTATATACAGGGGTGGGCTATATCTACAGGGGGCTATATACAGGGGTGGGCTATCTGTAGAGCACTATATACAGGGGTGGGCTATATCTACAGGGGGCTAAATACAGGGTTGGGCTATACGTGGAGCACTATATACAGGGCTGGGCTATATCTACAGGGGGCTATATACAGGGGTGGGCTATCTGTAGAGCACTATAGGGGGAGTTATTTGTGGGACACTATATACAGGGGTGGGCTATATGGGGGCACTATCTACACGGGGCTCTATGGGGGCACTATCTACAGGGGGCTCTATGGCAGGCACTATCTACAGGGGGCACAGTGTGTGTTGGACACGGTGTATGGTGCTATTATAATTAGAGGTGCAGTGTATGGCGCTATTATATTTAGGGGTGTAGTGTGTGGTATAATGAGAACTTTATATTTATTTATAGGTGCAGAAATGTTGGTAAAGTGAGAAGCTGAAGACATGTGAGCGGCAAACTGCAGATATGGGCTGTGACCGGGAGAATTCATCATAGAGGTCTGGACCGGATGGAGAAAAAGAACTAGAATCTGAGACGTCACCGGTGAGTCACTTAATGTAAATGTTTATTCTGCCTCTAATCAGTAATGTAGTCACTGTATGATCTGCAGCGAGATGATTATGATAGGATTTATTTTTGTGAAACAGCATCTTCCAGCATATCCTTACCATTGTTCGGGCCATGCTGGGAGCTGTAGTTTTACGCCGTACACACCTATACAGCAGGGGTTGCACTAAATTGAGCTGTATTTGTGCTGGTGCTGTATATATGTAATGAGCTTGGTTCTGGTGTTGTGTATAGAACCATATTGCTTGTATGATGTACAAATGTGTTACATAAAAAGCAATGACACGTCGATTGGTAGAGAAAACAAACACGGCGAGGGGGAAGGAGATGTCGGGAAAGAGGTTGGAAAGAGGTTGGGGGGGGCGTCAAAGCAAACCATTGTTTATGACATATCATCTTTTTGGAATGTTCTGTATGTACTCATTACTTGATTTGCTGTATGTAAATTTCCTTGATCCATTGTGCAATATTTTGTAATTAGTGATGTGTGACTGATTTTATACATGTTACTGCAACAGTTCTTAATAAAACGAGTTTAAAGGTACACTACAAAAAATACCCCCAGGTAGTCTCTTAAAATCTCGATTATGAAATTATGGAAGACCGCGGGAGAATTACACAACCCAAAGGGCATGACGAGGTATTCGAAATGACCTTCGGGCGTGTTAAAGGCAGTATTCCACTCATCCCCTTCTCTGATTCGGATAAGGTTATAAACCCCCCGAAGATCAAACTTAGAGAACCATTGGGCCCCCTGAATCTGATTGAAGAGATCAGGAATCAGACGAAGGGGAAATTGGTTCCTTACAGTGACCTTATTCAAGTTTCGGTAATCGATGCATGGCCTAAGACCACCATCCTTCTTCCCTATGAAGAAGAAGCCAGCACCTACCGGAGGAGTAGAGGGGCGAATGTAACCCTTGGCCAGGCTTTCCTGGAGATATTCTCTCATGGCTTCACGTTCGGGACAAGAGAGATTAAATATCCTACCCTTAGGGTACCAAATCGATAGCGCAATCATACTCTCTATGAGGAGGTAACTTTTCGGAAGCTTTTTTAGAAAAAACATCAGCGAAGTCCTGAATAAACTCAGCTAGAGTGTTCACCTCCTCAGCGAGAGAAACCAAAATAATAGAAAAACAGGACGTCATGCATTCATTACCCCATTTAGTAAGATCCCCAGTATGCCAGTTAAACGTGGGATTATGCATCTGCAACCAAGGAAGGCCTAAAACCAAATCGGACGATAATCCCTGCATCACCAACACAGAACACTGCTCCAAATGAATGGAGCCCACAATGAGTTCAAAAACAGGGGTATGTTGCATAAAATAACCATTAGCAAGTGGAGTGGAGTCGATACCCACTACCGGGACAGGTTTAGGCAAATCAATCAATGGCATAGCTAGAGACATAGCAAATTCCACAGACATAATATTAGCAGAAGACCCTGAATCCACGAAGGCACTGCCGGTGGCAGACCTACCATCAAATGAGACCTGAAAGGCAAGCAAGATCTTATTAGGTTTCATATATACGGGAAATACCTGTGCGCCCAAGCGACCTCCCCTATTTTCACTTAGGCGCGGAAATTTTCTGGCTGCTTATTCTTACGCCTAGGACAGTCGTTCACTTGATGCTTGTCATCCCCACAGTAGAAGCAGAGACCATTCTTCCTGCGGAACTCTCTACATTGTTGGGGAGACACGGAGGCCCCCGAGTTGCATTCGTTCATCCGAGTCTTCCGTGGAAGAACGAAGCAACGGAAACCTCGGGAGCCATCAATGGGGAACCAGAGGAGAAGGCACAAAAACGTTCAAGTCGTAGTTCCCTGAGATGTCGGTCAAGACGTACCGCTAAAGCCATAAGCTGATCTAGAGAGTCAATAGCGGGATAACTAACTAACTAACAGGTCTTTCAGAGCATTCGACCCAATCTAAACTGGCACCTCAAAGCAGGGTCATTCCATCGAGAAGCTACACACCACTTCCTAAAGTCAGAACAGTACTCCTCAACGGGTCTCTTACCCTGACGTAAGGTCACCAGCTGACTCTCGGCAAAGGCAGTCTTGACAGTCTCGTCATAGATGAGTCCGAGAGCAGAAAAAAAAAGCTCAACAGAAGAAGGTTTAGGGGCGTCAGGAGCCAAGGAGAAGGCCCATTCATGGGGGCCGTCCTGGAGCCGGGACATAATTATACCCACTCGCTGGCTCTCAGAACCTGAGTAGTGGGGCCCTAAACGGAAATAGAGCCTACAACTCTCCCGAAAGGAGAAAAAAGTCTTCCGGTCCCCTGAGAACCGGTCAGGCAACTTGAGGTGGGGTTCAAGATGTGAGGTGGAGGGCACTACCTGGGTTGCACCTCTGAGCCAGGTTTTGGACCTGTAGGGAGAGACCCTGCATTTTCTGAGCCAGAGCCTCAAGGGGGTCCATAGTGTGTCAGGGACCAGGGTAGAAAAGGTATATGGCCTGTGATTATGTAATGTCGGGGTAGGGAGACAGACAGGTGAGCCCTAATCTACCCGCCACTCAGTCCCTGCCTACTTGCACAGCCCATCCTAGGCGACGGCGTACAACTGGGCGTTGGTCCCTACGCTCAATATGTGCACGACAGACAAACAGGACAAGCGTACACAGAAGCAAAGGGAAGTGGGGCAGTTGCCCACGGCAACACCATGAGCAACAGAGAAGTGGACGAGCCGAGTCAAACAGGAGAGTATGTGGTAGCAAATGCAGAGCAGGAGAATAGTCAGTCAAGCCAGGGTCAATATGAAGCAGAGGTCAATTGTAATAGCAGGAACAGCAGAGCCAGGAAACAAGAGAATCACAGGCAAAGGACAAGCAGCAAATGAAGGTATAAGTAGACCAAGGGCGGGAGCTAGAACCGTCTGGCCAGGCTGTGATAGGTTCTCCCACTCCTCAGCCTACCAGCCTGAGTGGTAGCAGATCGAGTCACTCTAGCAGACCTAGGAACAGATGCAGGCTGATTAACCACTGGCGTCGACACAGAAGCAGTGTCTGGCAAATCCTTTACACTTACAGGCAGCATCAGACTGGGGTTCACCCTCCATCTATAAAGAACATGTACACGTCCTGTTAAGGATCTGCCAGGCACAGCGTCTGTATCCACGCCCATAGGTAATCAGCCTGCACCTGCTTCTATGTCTGTGAGACTGACTCCATCTTCCACCACTCAGGATGGCAGGCTTAGGAGTGGGAGAGCCTATCACAGCCTGGCCAGACGGAGCTAGCTCCCGCCCTCTGTCTATTTATACCTGCCTTTCCTGTTCCTCCTTGCTTGTGATTCTTGTTTTGTTTCCTGGCCCTGCTGCAGCTTCTTTAACCATTTGACCCTGCTTCATATCGAACCTGGCTTACTGACTACTCTCCTGCTCTGCGTTTGGTACCTCGTACACTCCTGATTTGACTAGGCTTGTTCACTACTCTCCTGCTCTGCGTTTGGTACCTCGTACACTCCTGGTTTGACTCGGCTCGTTCACCACTCTTGTTGCTCGCGGTGTTGCCGTGGGCAACTGCCCCTTTTCCCTGGCTTCTGTGTACCCTTGTCTGTTTGTCTGTCGGGCACTTATTGAGCGTAAGGACCGTCGCCCAGTTGTACCCCGTCGCCTAGGGCGGGTCGTTGCAAGTAGGCAGGGACTGAGTGGCGGGTAGATTAGGGCTCACTTGTCTGTTTCCTTACCCCGACATTACACGTCCATTTTTAATTTCATCTCAATCCTAGTTTATATCTTCGGACAAACAGGACATATCATCAATAAGGTCTAATAGGTAATTTGTGAATCATCCCATTTGAAATAGACCCTAGTGGGAAGTGAATTGCTCTAAAGAGTACCAAATGGTGTTGTAAAGGATCTGGCAGACACAGCTTCTGTGTCTAAGCCCGTGGGTAATCAGTCTGCACCTGCTCCTATGTCTGTGAGACTGACTCCATCTTCCACCACTCAGGATGGCAGGCTTAGGAGTGGGAGAGCCTATCACAGCTTGGCCAGACGGAGCTAGCTCCCTCCTACTGTCTATTTATACCTGCCTTTCCTGTTCCTCCTTTGCTTGTGATTCTGCTCTGCTTGTTTCCTGGCTCTGCTGCTTGAACTACTGATCCTCTGCTTATTATTGACCTTGGCTTCCTGACCACTCTCCTGCTCAGCGTTTTGTACCTCGTGCACTCCTGGTTTGACTCGGTACATTCACTACTCTCGTTGCTCACGGGGTCTCTGTGGGCAGCTGCCCCGTTTCCCTAGCTTCTGTGTACCCTTGTCTGTTTGTCTGTCGTGCACTTACTGAGCGTAGGGACCATCGCCCAGTTGTACCCCGTTGCCTAGGACGGGTCATTGCAAGTAGGCAGGGACTGAGTGGCGGGTAGATTAGGGCTCACCTGTCTGTCTCCCTACCCCGTCATTACAGGTGTAGTCTACTGCGGGACCTTGAAGGATGTTATTGTGTTAGAGCCTGGGACTATCAGAGAATCTTCTGGTTCTCTGGTGGGCCAGTCCAACCCTGTTTACAGGGAACATTGATCTAGATGTCCAGATGCTGGTGGTGTAGTGGTCCATGTCGCCAGATCCTGGTGGTAAGTGATATCCGCATGAAACGGCAGTGTTAGATCTGCAGTAAGTATTGTGGCTCATAACCCTTGTTACAGGGAACATTGATCTAGATGTCCGGATGCTGGTGATGTAGTGGTCCATGTACCCAGATCCTGGTGGTAATGTCAGCATGATATGGGAGTGTTAGATCTGCAGTAAGTATTGTGACTCATAACCCTGCTTACAGGGAACATTGATCTAGATGTCCAGATGCTGGTGGTGTAGTGGTCCATGTACCCAGATCCTGGTGGTAAGTGATGTCAGCATGATACGGTAATGTTAGATCTGCAGTAAGTATTGTGACTCATAATCCTGGTTAATAGGAACATTGATCTGGATGTCCAGATGGTGGTGATGTAGTGGTCCATGTACCCAGATCCTGGTGGTAAGTGGTGTCAGCATGAGACAGCAGTATTAGATCTGCAGTAAGTATTGTGGCTCATAACCCTGGTTGCAGGGAACATTGATCTAGATGTCCAAATGCTGGTGGTGTAGTGGTCCATGTACCCAGATCCTGGTGGTAAGTGATGTCAGCATGATACGGGAGTATTAGATCTGCAGTAAGTATTGTGACTCATAACCCTGGTTACAGGGAACATTATTCTAAATGTCCAGATGCTGGTGGTGTAGTGGTCCATGTACCCAGATCCTGGTGGTAAGTGATATCAGCATGATACGGGAGTGTTAGATCTGCAGTAAGTATTGTGGCTCATAACCCTGGATATTTGTCTTGTTTGCTGTTCCCAGATTAGTCTTGTACCTCCCTCCTACTACAGAGGAAATGCTTTAAAAATGAGAAGATAAATCCTTACACATTATTCTGTCCGGCTCTTATTCATTATTCGCTCTCGGCAGAAGTTGGTAAGAATAGTGCATCTTTGTGTTCCAATTGTGCCACAATTCTAGTTATGAAACCTGAACAATTGCTGCTAGGTCTCTTAACAAATTGCAGCTGATCACTGGGGGTCTCATCAGGGGGATACTCAGGGGTGGGATTCAAATTCTTAACAACAGGTTCCCTGTTTTTCGGACGAGGACATGCGGGGGGGGGGGGGTTCACAGTGTTTTGCAGTATATCGCGCCATTGAAAATTATTCTAATTATAAAATAAAACAATTATGATATTCCAAATACCCCCTACATTAAAGTGGACTCTAAATAAAGAAATTCCCTGTCTAGAATGGCACACTTTTTATATAATTACATAAGCGTACAGACCTACCCACACATTATATTAAACTCACCCATTACGTATTGTCCCATATGCGCACATTCAATATCCTAAGCGTGCTCAGCCCATTTAGTTAGGCTGTGCACATGAGAAGGGTGTAGGACAGTGTGGCGTGAGCAGTAGGCCGCATCAACTCTCCTAGCTAATGCACAGATACGGTGCGATGAGCAAGCTCGGTACATATATACAGCACCAGAACCAAGCTCAGTAGAAATATACAGCACCAGAACAAACCTCAGTAGATAAATACAACACCAAAACCAAGATCAGTACATATATACAACACCAGAACAAAGCTCAGTACATAAATACAGCACCAGAACAAAGCTCAGTACAAATATACAGCACCAGAACCAAGCTCAGTACATATATACAACACTAGAACCAAGCTCAGTACATATATACAGCCCCAGAATCAAGCTCAGTACACAGTACATATATAGCACCAGAACCAAGCAGTGAGGGGTGTCAGTGCAGTATATCATAAGGGGAGAGGTTTTGCTCGGTGGTTGGAATAACATCATCACACGAGTATTCCTCTCTTCATGACTGACCGCCCTATCTGAGCCTGTTCTATTGCGTTTAGGGCTAGGATAGCTCATTTTTAATGATTTATCAATTAAACAAATATTTTAATCGTTCTATTTCAGGCAGTAAATTTGAATTATTAACGGAACGTAACAACTTTATCATTGTGCATATTTTGTAATTTAATTTAATATATTGAGGATTGGAGATGGCAGGATTTCTAACTGGTGAATTTAATACTGACAAGTGGATGCATGATGCAAAGGAGGTCTTCTCTGAAAATGAGGTTGCACTTCCTACTCAGAATTTAAATATTAATGCATCATTTCGCCAATTGACAAAAATCTTGGTGGGAAATTCAGACTTTGGAAACATATAGTAGAAATAAAATTGTCCCTAGGGGCCTAAGAATTTCCCTGACTCCAGCAGTTAGAATTAGATCCCCAGATTTATTGAAGAAATGGGAAACAGAATCTATTGAGTCTTCATTAAGATTCATGGGTCTGTTATTAGAGGAGGAAAAAAATAGCTTGGTCAAAAGCACACAACAACTTAAAGAAGGGATAATATCGGCACAAAAATTTTCCTCCAATTCAGAGTATGAGAGGAAAGAAATCGTCTTACAGCAAGCAGTGGAAAAATTCACGAACCACATAAAGGAGAGAAAACATTATCAATTTGTTCGTGACACGCTTGATTTTAAGGAGGGAAGAATCTTCGACTATAGTACAAAATCTAGTATTACTCTCGAACCTGAAACTGACATTTCTTCGTCAGAGCAGGAATACGCTGACTCCGAACAAGGGAGAAACCATTTTAGGCGACAACGGGGAGGGATGGACCAGACTCGTTACCCCACCCGTGCTAATCTGAGGGGAAGAGGGAGAGGAAAAGGACAAAGTCGTGGGGGTGGTTTTTTAGCCAAAAGCCATCCGATCTCGGACTATCTCCTGAGAGACAGGAGGGACATTTAGGCTATAGGTCCAGATCTGATGAGGATGAGTCCCAGGTTATCAATTTATCCTCCCGAGTACTCAAAAGTGAGGAAGTTGGTATCCTTAGAAGGGGTTTGTCATTTGTCCCTACAAATAGATTTAATTTGTTTACCTGGGTAAAGGATCTTAACTTATTTGCTCGAAAATTAAAATGGAAGAAATTTTTCATGACGCACGATCGTCGTAAATGTCTAGAATTGGGAATATCGGAGGATGATTTACCAGACCTTAGATTACTGGAGGGACTATGGGAGGAAGGTCAAAGAGAAATAGGTAAGGGTCCATTCACAGACTTGAGGGCCCCGTCCACTAAATTTGCACCTTTAAATGACAACACCCCCATAGATGTGTTTTGTTAAGGTTGTTGAAGACCAGCTTAGGTCACTTGATGACTGTAAGACTGGTCATTTCAATACAACCAAAGAGGAAATGGCGGGTCTACGATCGCTTGAAAGTGATGACACGATTATTATAAAGCCTTCTGACAAAGGCGGTAATATCGTGGTCATGGATCGTAGCCGCTATTTAAAAATGTGTCTTCATATCTTGCATGATCAACAATGCTATAGGGTTCTTGAGTCTGATCCCACAAGGATTTTTAAGAGTCAGTTGAAGGATATTCTGGACCCAGCTAAAACTCTTAACTTGATCAGCGAGAAAGAACTTAAATTTATGTTGACAGAATTCCCTCAGGTTGCAACATTTTATAGTCTACCTAAAATCCACAAAGGGACGACCCCTCTCAAAGGTCGCCCAATTGTATCCGGGATAGACAGTTTGACGCAAAATGCCAGTGTATATTTGGATCGGATCCTCAGACCCTTCATAGTATCATTACCCTCATATGTCAGGGATACGATGGATGCCCTGAGGAAATTGGAGGGCATCCGTCTTGATCATGATGTGTTTCTTGCCTCACTGGACGTTGAGGCGCTGTACAGCTCTATTCCCCATGAGCAGGGATGTTGTGCCATCGACTATTTTTTGAGAGGAAAGGGTACACACTTTAGGGCCCACAATGAATTTGTCATCTTGTTATTGAGATTTGTATTGGAGCATAATTTCTTTCTGTTCGATCCAAAGATCTACCACCAGCTTAAAGGGGTTGCTATGGGGAGTCCATGTGCCCCTACTTATGCCAACCTATATTTGGGTTGGTGGGAAAAAGAATGTATCTTTACGGACTTAATGGAACAATGGACCTCCTGCATCCTTCTATGGATTAGATTCATAGACGATATTCTGATTTTGTGGAAGGGAACTAAGGCAGAGTTCGTGGAGTTTGTGGGTGTCCTCAACGTAAACAACCTAGGTCTCTTTTTTACGTCAGAGATTAATGAGAATAAGATCACATTCCTTGATGTTACGATCTATAAGACACCTTCAGGAGCCATTCAAACCAACATGTTTAGGAAATCTACTGCCACAAATAGTCTCCTGAGATGGGAAAGTTGTCATCCTTTAAACCTGAGACGTGGCATTCCGAAGGGCCAATATTTGAGGGCACGCCGGAACTGCTCGACCATATCCGACTATAAGATTTCGGCATATGAACTAGAAAACAGATTTCGGCGCAGAGGATATCCGAGACAAGTACTGAAAGATGCATACCAGAATGCACTAGGCAGGAATCGGGATGACTTACTGAACCCCAAACCGAAGAAAGTGGAGGAGGAAATAGTCAGGGTCATCGGTACCTTTGACTCCTCTAGTGTCGAGGTTCGGTCCATCCTACAACGCTATTGGGGTATTCTGCAAGCCGACCCAGACATTGGGGGTTTGGTAGGAAAATCTCCATTGATTACTTATAGACGTGGATGTAACGTAAAGGATCGGCTAGTGCATAGCCATCTCAATATCCGGAACCCAGTCGGCACCTGGTTGAATCGTGGCTTAAAAGGAAGTTACAGATGTGGGTCCTGTAAGGCTTGTGCGTCAATACTATGCAGCAGTAAATTTAGCAGTACCATTACAGGGAAGAGTTTTGAGAACAGGTCCTACATTAATTGCAAAACCAAGGGGTTGGTCTATCTAATCACCTGTGACTGTAAACTGCAATATGTAGGGAAAACGATAAGGGAATTCAGAAGGAGGATTAGGGAGCATATTGGGGACGTCAGGCGACAAGAGGACACCTCGGTGTCCCGTCATGTCTGGGAGTGTCATAGGGGTGATTCTTCAAGCCTCAAATTTCAAGGGGTGGAATGTATTTGACAGACACTAAGAGGCAGTGACGTGGATAGAAGGATCATGCAAAAAGAAGCGCAATGGATCCAATGTCTCCAGACCATTTGTCCCCAAGGTCTAAATGAACAGATCTCTTATGCTTGTTTCCTATAGGATTATTTTATGTTCAATTGAATAACACTCAATAAAATCCAAATGTAAAACTAGACTCCACGTCTGATATCCCTAAGTGGTTTATTAACGTGTATCTCTGCTGTTCATTCAGAGCTATAAGTTATTCTCTGGATGACTGTAAATAATGCTCAACACACGTATGATGGTTGACCCAATAGTCTGTTGACATTGTCACCATGTGACTCTAATATGCGTCATTTACTTACGATTGGGCAGGCATTTTGGGTCCATGTATCGTATATACACGCTAAAACACTGATCATACCCACACTAAACTTGAATGAGCATAAGAGAATATAATCTAACTAGCTATTCTTAGAGTGGCGAATATGTTTCTTGCCATTTATGCACTATTACAAGAATTCCTATGGTATAGGAGGTAATTCTTTGAGAATTTGAGCATGTGATTTTAATATGCGTCTTTCAGGAATGTTTTGGCATCCATTGTGTATCTTTGGACCGTGTGTAGTCTATAACACTGATCATCGTTTTGCTCTATACGAGCATAAGAGATTTCAATCCTATGAGCTATTAAGTTTCTTTGTCTAACCCATGTGTGGCGATTTTGGTGCGGCTGTTGTTTTCTTGTCTGAGATGTACGTGTACAACGGTATTGGATCTATGCGGCAGCTAATATGATCCGCCTAGAGATCTCCTAGGTAACGTGGGACGCCGTAGCGTCCAAGGTAAAGCTGATTGGCTGCTTGAAAGGAGACTCGGCACTCTACCTGCAACGTCATTTTTGACGTGTTCACTGCGGGTTGGTGCCTGGCCTGAGCTACGTCAGCATAGTGGGTGGACTTTGGCCTGTCAAATAGACCGGAACTTCGCCGGCGCGTGTACGACTCTAATGCATTGGCCGCACACGCGCCGGCGAAGTTTAACTCTGCCTTAGTTCCCTTCCACAAAATCAGAATATCGTCTATGAATCTAATCCATAGAAGGATGCAGGAGGTCCATTGTTCCATTAAGTCCGTAAACATATTCGCCACTCTAAGAATAGCTAGTTAGATTATATTCTCTTATGCTCATTCAAGTTTAGTGTGGGTATGATCAGTGTTTTAGCGTGTATATACGATACATGGACCCAAAATGCCTGCCCAATCGTAAGTAAATGACGCATATTAGAGTCACATGGTGACAATGTCAACAGACTATTGGGTCAACCATCATACGTGTGTTGAGCATTATTTACAGTCATCCAGAGAATAACTTATAGCTCTGAATGAACAGCAGAGATACACGTTAATAAACCACTTAGGGATATCAGACGTGGAGTCTAGTTTTACATTTGGATTTTATTGAGTGTTATTCAATTGAACATAAAGGTCTAATTCAGCACACAACTGTGCTTACTGGCAGTAATAGAGAAATAATAAATATACCGAATCGATAATCCCTGATGATGTGTCACCTGTACTCGTGGCACTGAAACGCGTTGGATTATCTCCAGTCAGTGAGGGGTGTCAGTGCAGTATATCATAAGGGGAGAGGTTTTGCTCGGTGGTTGGAATAACATCATCACACGAGTATTCCTCCCTTCATGACTGACCGCCCTATCTGAGCCTGTTCTATTGTGTTTAGGGCTAGGATAGCTCATTTTTAATGATTTATCAATTGAACAAATATTTTAATCGTTCTATTTCAGGCAGTAAATTACAATTCTAGTTATGAAACCTGAACAATTGCTGCTAGGTCTCCTAACAAATTTCAGCTGATCACTGGGGGTCTCATCAGGGGGATACTCAGGGGTGGGATTCAAATTCTTAACAACAGGTTCCCTGTTTTTCGGACGAGGACATGCGGGGGTTCACGGTGTTTTGCAGTATATCGCGCCATTGAAAATTATTCTAATTATAAAATAAAACAATTATGATATTCCACATACCCCCTACATTAAAGTGGACTCTAAATAAAGAAATTGCCTGTCTAGAATGTTTGTGTGGATTGGCACACTTTTTATATAATTACATAAGCGTACAGACCTACCCACACATTATATTAAACTCACCCATTACGTATTGTCCTATCTGCGCACATTCAATATCCTAAGCGTGCTCAGCCCATTTAGTTAGGCTGTGCACATGAGAAGGGTGTAGGACAGTGTGGCGTGAGCAGTAGGCCGCATCAACTCTCCTAGCTAATGCACAGATACGGTGCGATGAGCAAGCTCGGTACATATATACAGCACCAGAACCAAGCTCAGTAGAAATATACAGCACCAGAACAAACCTCAGTAGATAAATACAACACCAAAACCAAGATCAGTACATATATACAACACCAGAACAAAGCTCAGTACATAAATACAGCACCAGAACAAAGCTCAGTACAAATATACAGCACAAGAACCAAGCTCAGTACATATATACAACACTAGAACCAAGCTCAGTACATATATACAGCCCCAGAATCAAGCTCAGTACACAGTACATATATAGCACCAGAACCAAGCTCAGTACATATATACAACACCAGAACCCAGCTCAGAACTGTGGGTGCAATTTACCAGCCCACACGCCTTGAATTCCATCCAGTTCCAAATTAGCTTTTAAAAATAATGTTATGAGTACGAGCAGCTCGGAGGAGTAAAAACACACAGACACGTTACTGTATGAAAATCCTTCTACTTTATTCTTATCAGCACGTATATTTATACTCCGACAATAACAAGTTTTCAACAACAAATGAGTCAGAAAGTTTAGATAAAGTTCCAGAACTTAATTGGCTCTTAGGGGGGCCGTTCCCTTATCTTCCCAATTATTGCTGCGTAGGCTTTGCACCCGGCCCTATGATTCTCCATTTGAATTCTTATTATTGCTGCGTAGGCTTTGCACCCGGCCCTATGATTCTCCATTTTAATTCTTATTATTACTGCGTAGTACTTTGCACACGGCCTACTGCCTTAAAGTCCTAGAGCATCTACCTTCTAATATAACTAACTTGTACAAGCATATAAAGATATGAGTATATAAGGTATACAGTAAGTCTAAAACACTTTGGAAAATACATTTCCTTTCACATTTCCCACCTTTTGTGATTTTATAGGTCTGGTAATCTTTACCTGCCTCTAATTTCACAACAACCAGTCACTTCTTTCTAGAGGCCTCGCTGTGAAAGCTCTCCGTATCTTATAAAACGCATAACAGTTAAAACAAGTCATAATAACAAAAACAATCATAATACATATTAGTGGTTGGAATAAGTAGCTTAGTACTGAACTGGCAGTCGGCGAAAACCCTGTAAATATGTCATACCAGTGATGAGCCGTGTCATCCTTAATCTGGGATCCTAAATATCGCAGCGTTTTCCCACTTATAACAGCATTCATTTTTACTGTTTGTAGTGTAACATTATGTCTCCTAACCATCTCTCTTACCTCTTCTGCGTCTCTTAGAACTTTATTCAACTCATCTAAAAGAAGACTAATATTAGGTGTTGGCAATGGGTCCGGTACCTATACTGTGCTTACAATCTCATCCAAATTCGGGAGAAATACAATAGTCTGGTTTTTCCATTCTATATGGCTAACATTAAATATACATCCGGAAAAGGGTACCTGTAGTGAAAAAGGTTTTAGTGTTTTGGGGTCATCCGTAACCATACATACACTCTGTGGTTTTATCTCTATATACATTGAAAAATTTTCTGCTGGTATTACTGAGAAAGGGCATATATTGTCCTCATATTCCATCAGGCAAGGTTCGTAACTCTCTGATTGTTTGTTACATACATATCCTTTTTTGGTTAAAATACACAAACCTATATCAATAGTTTTGTTTCTGTCAGTTATATGTGGATGTCTAAATTCGGGCCACCAGTATTGGCTATTCTGAGTAAATTCATCAGTCATGACAGTAGGTAACACTACATATTTACACACCATCCCAATATTAGTCACCTTATATATTATCAATTTTCCTGAACACCATTCATCTGTACATTCTACTGAGTCTGGGTCAGACCAGCCCCATGTATCATTAGAATTCGCTTGTACTTGTGCCCTTCCCCAGACATGAGGGTGTGTACTCATCAAATCTTGTTGGAATTTATCTTTTTGTCTCATTTCCCATAGTGGTGCATATAGTCCAATCTATAAAAGCAGACATATCTTTGTAAGCTCGATATTGGGTGAGTACAGATTCATTAAAAACATTAAGGAAATTTTGCTCCACTTTTAACTGTAATTGTTGTGTCTCAAAACTTGTGGGTAACCACTGGGCACCCAAAGCCATGGCTTCTTCTATGTTGCTTCCGACTGAGGCCAATTTATTGGCCATTACTTCTAGCAGTACACCGTTTAGGATTCCCATCCCTGTTCCTGCTCCTCCTAAAAGGGTATCATACCATTCCCTTTTTACTCTACATGCCTTATCCTTAGGAAATGTGATGTTCCAATTCACTATCTTTCTTTGCTCCCTATAGGCCATAGGCACACAAGTCTGGGGAATCCTATTTATCGAGGTGTTCACATGTTCCGGACGCCTACCTCCTACTAGAGTTTGTATAATTGTTACGAACCAGGTTCTTCCGATGATTCGGGTAGAGTTCACACAAATCACCATTTTTACAGTACTATTCATTAGTATAGGGCTATCTATTTTGGACAATGAACAATTAGTCAGCATTCCTGACCGATTACTATGATCTCTCAAATCTTGCAAACGCATTAATCTGCTCATGTCGCAGCAGGACATTTTCACCCGGGCTTCATAAGTCACATTTGTTACAGTATCCTCATCAGGGAATTTCATATATATTACTCCCCGCTGGGATCCACCTCCCGTATACCAGTCTACAAGTTCGTTGGTCTTGGTAAGGTTAAATAATCCGCTACAAATTTGTCTAGAAGGACAACTAAATCCATCTTGAATCCGAATGTTGTTGGATATTACCCATCCCCACTGCAATGTCCCTTGCATTCTGGTTATCGCATGTGCGGGAGCTCTGGATTCGGACCTGTGAAGAATAAGTCCCACCACCCCCAAAATCAGCAAAATCTTCATCTTGATTCTTTAGATAACCTTTCTCTTTCGTCTTCTGGCGTGTAGAGAACCTTCTTACAATGGCTGGCGCGGATCCAACTGGCTTTTCCTTCAAGTTTCACTGAAGTACTTGTGGTCAGGAGCACCTGAAACGGACCGTCAAATCTGGGATCAAGACTTTTCCGAACGTGTCTCTTGACCACTACCCAATCTCCTGGTACGAGGGAATGTGCACCACCTAGAGAATTTGGTTCTGGAATAGAAGAAAATACTTGACCATGCACTTTAGCCAGTTGTTTATGCAAGGCACATACATAATCTGTGAGTCTACCGTACTGCATCTGGAGCACCTGTGGAAAGTACAACCCTAACCTAGGACCTCCCCCAAATAGAATCTCATAGGGACTCAGACCTGTCTTTTTATTGGGCGTATATCTTACTGAAAATAAAGCCAGGGGAAGACACTCTGTCCATGGTTTACCTGTTTCCACCATAGCCTTCTGTATTTTCAGTTTTAGAGTCCCATTCATCCTTTCAACCTTACCGCTACTTTGTGGATGGTATGGGGTGTGGAATGCCTGTTCTATCCCTAAAGTTGACATAATATGTTGCATAATTTCTCCTGTAAAGTGAGTACCTCTATCACTTTCAATAGTCTCTGGTACACCATACCTGCAAATCACTTCTGCCATCAACTTCTTGGCGGTGGAGGTGGCATTGGCCTTTGACACTGGAAACGCATCGGGCCATCCTGAAAACATATCAACACATACCAAAACATACTCATAGGTTCCCACCTTTGGCAATTGGATATAGTCAATCTGTAGTCTCTGAAAAGGATACAAGGGTCTTGGCATATGTCTCATAGGGACCTTTACCACCTTACCAATATTGTTCTGGGCACAGATCATACACCCCTGCGTATACTGGGCTGCTTTTTCCCAAACCCTGGAGCAAACCAGTACCGACTAACCAGGTTGCACATAGTTGTTTTTGACTGGTGGGTAATCCCATGGGCTACTTGAGCCATCATGGGATATAGTGTCCTGGGCAGGCATACCCGTCCCTCTAAATACCACAAACCATCAGTCTTTGCTTCAGCCCCTTTACCTGTCCATTTGATCTTTTCTTCATCTGTGGCTTGTCTCTGTAGTGTCAGCAAAATATCAGAGCTGACTGAAGTGTGTATATCCTCTAGGTTGGTGATTACGAAAGTGTTGGCCAGAATAGGCCTTGTCCTTGCTACCTCTTTAGCGGTTTTGTCTGCAAAGTCATTTCCTTTAGCCTCTTCACTGCTGTTTCTTGTGTGAGCCCTGATCTTCACCACTGCCAACTCTTTTGGCAACAATAAACTTTCCATCAAATATTTGACTAGATCTGCATTTTTAATAGGTGTACCCGCTGATGTGAGGAACGCCCTTACTCTCCGAATAGGACCATAGTCATGTGCTATGCCAAAAGCATATCTGGAATCTGTGTATATGTTAGCTGTCTTTCCCTCAGCTTGTCTACATGCTTCGGCTAAAGCTTTCAGCTCCGCTTCTTGTGCTGACATGTGCGGTGGGAGTGCTTCTGCTTTACATACTTCATATGGGGTGACCACCGCATACCCTGTATAAAATGTACCATCTATACCATACCTGGAACCATCCACAAAGAGAACTAACTCTGGATTCTGTAATGGTGAATCCTTAATATGTTCAAACCCCATTGTCTCTTGTTGCATGAGCTGCAAGCAGTCATGATCATCCTGTGAAGGAAGAAAATCTGACCAAATACCTGATTCTTCTCCCCCTTGCTCCAGAGGCCGTAAAGTAGCTGGGTTCAGAGTAGTACAACGTTGAATATTGACATTATCAGGTAACTGTAAGGCACATTGAATTTTCGTATGCCGAGCAACAGAGAGATGTTTTGGCTGTACTTGAGATAAAAGAGCAGACATATCATGAGGAGCATAAACAGTTACAGGAAAATCAAGGACAATCTGTTGAGCTTTGTCTAATACTTCTGTAGCAGCAATTAACGCTCTAACACAAGATGGGGACCCTCTAGCAACTGGGTCCAGCCGTACAGAATAATATGCAACAGGCCTTTGTTTTTGGCCATGGTCCTGTGTGAGAACCGCTGTAGTGTGTCCATTTAGTTCCGTGGTATACAGTCGGAAACATTTGTTGTAATCGGGAATACCCAGTGCTGGGGCTGTCTGAATACTCAATCTAAGACTATAAAAATTTTCCTCTGCTTCTGGTGACACCTGAAAGGGAGTTGCAGCAAGACAATCGTAAAAAGGTTGCATAAGAGCAGAAGCATTGCGAACCCAGGGGCGACAGTAAGAAATAAGTCCCAAAAATGTGCGCATAGCAGACTGAGTTTTTGGCAGAGGGATACTAGTAACAGCTTGGATCCTTTCAGGTGTAAGGTGTCGAATACCAGGAGAAATACAGTGTCCTAAAAATACAACAGTTTGCTGACAAAGTTGAAGCTTCGCTTTGCTGGCCTTGCAGCCTGACTGTGTTAGGAAACAGAGCAAAGAAACACTGGAGCTCTCGCATTGCTGCCTGGAGGGGCAGCAAAGGAGGAGATCATCCACATATTGTAGTAGAACTACTCCTGGGCCGGGGTCCCAGTCACTGAAAATCTGAGTCATAGCAGAGGTATACATACTGGGGGAGTTGTGAGCCCCCTGGGGTAATACCTTCCAAGCAAGTTGTGCATAATTGTGCGTGAAGGCGAAAAGATACCAACAGTCAGGATGAAGAGGAACAGAGAAAAAAGCATTAGCCAGATCTACTACCGTAAACCAGCATGACGTAGCAGGGATCTGTGCCAATAGAGTATGGGGGTTAGGTACAATAGGTGTATTGAATACTGTAGCGTCATTGACAGCTCTGAGGTCATGGACCATGCGGTACTTGGCCGGTTGTCCCGGCTCTGCCTTTTTCTTTACTGGGAAAAGGGGTGTGTTACATGGGGAGACTATGGGAGTTAAGACCCCCGCAGCAAGGTACGCCTTCACCTGCTGTGATATAGCATCTGATTGTGCTATTGTAAGGGGGTACTGTTTCCTGTAGGGGAGGGGCACCCCCGGTTTAAGATCTACCCTTACGGAGGGGACTTTGAGGATCCCTACATCAGTGGGTCCTGTTGACCATAGCCCATCTGGCACTTGTGCCAGTAGGCTATCTATCTGTTGTTGGCCTAATAAAACAAAGGACGGGGACTCAGTATCCCATGGATTCAGGTTTGTAGCTGTTAATATACATAAGTCCTCCTCATCAATGGTTCCTCTCAACATAATGGTGCCATTCGCACAATATTCAATTCTAGCTCTTAGTCTTTCTAAAACATCAGCACCTAGTAAATTTATTGGGGTTGTTTCACAGGTGACAAGTTTTGTGACTATAGATTGGTGTGGACCAAACCGTAGAACAACCGGTTTTGTAACTTGATTTGGGTGGGACCTCCCATCTACTCCCACGCAAATCTGGGTGTCATCTGATAACAAATCTGCTGGCAGTTCTCTAGGGTTAACAACAGTCACGGCAGCTCCAGTATCTATCAGGAAAGGGATCGGGGTACCATCATTGACAGACAAGGAAATTAAAGGG
This sequence comes from Rhinoderma darwinii, assembly GCF_050947455.1. Lineage (NCBI taxonomy): Eukaryota > Metazoa > Chordata > Amphibia > Anura > Rhinodermatidae > Rhinoderma > Rhinoderma darwinii. The sequence goes on from NC_134687.1 coordinate 656,341,068, forward strand.
GCGGGGCCTAATTTTACTGCCATGGTGTGGGCGGATTCGCCCATATCTGGACTGCCGACCCTTCATGCTTGATGGGGCTGGTACTGGGGCTGGTACTGGGGCTGCTGCGTGTCTCCCTGCTGCCTTTGATTTCCTTGGGGAAGGTCCGGCTGTGAAGCCCATCCCCCTTGGATCCCACCTGGTCCTATCTGTGGGTTCATATTTCTAGGTGTTTTGCAGTATCTTTGGAGATGTCCCTGCTCGCCACAATTATAGCAGATGACCATCCTCCTGCCCCGTGTCTGTACATACTGCGGTTGGATCATTTGTCCCCCTTGGCAAAGATACTGCATATACTGTGCTGGGGGTGGCTGGTAGGGCTGTTGTTGGATCGGCGGCCCTGGTTGCCTAAAGGGGCCAGGTTGCATATAAGCTACTCCAGCGGGTTTCTTTCTGGTTTTCTTTAGATCTAACTCTACCCCTTGGGCTACCTTCACTAGGTCACTGGTCGCCATGCCTCTCCACTCGGGTCTAGCGGTCTGCACCGCCTCCCGCAAGCTTTTCTTAAGCCCCTCTATAAACGCAGCTGTCAACATCCTGGTATCTAGGTGTCTTTCCTTGTAACCCATATCCTTCCATTGGGACCTCAGTCTAGCATAGTATTTGTCAATACTCTCAGTGTTATCCTGAGTTGTGTCAGTCAAACTCTGTCCCTTTTGTCCTTGTTGGGTTACTGCCCACTGTTTTATCTGGGCTACAAACTGTTCTCCTGAAAAGTTAGTACAGTCACTAGGTTCCTCGGTCACATAGTCACGGGGTACCCTTAGATCGTCCTCTATGGTGGAGTATATATCGGGACATTGTATTTTACACACCATGTCCAGATCTTTCCACGTAGCGTTATACAATCTCTGCATCTTTGTTATTTGTTCTGCCCACTTAACTGGTTTCTCTTCTGGGTCGGGCATTCCCTCAATTATACTCTTTATGTCCCCTGGACTCCAAGGTTTATACAAGTGTACATTTCCCTGGTCTACCTGAGTTTTTGAGCTCTGAGCTATTGCCCTCAAACTTTCTCCTATTCCTTCCACTATCCCCGCAATTTCTTCATCCCTCAGCTTTTCCCTTTTGGGCTCTTTTATGGGAGTGGTTAGAGAATCATCCTGATTCATGTGTCCCGACAAGTCGGGCATTCCATTGACCTCAACCTCTGATTCTTCCTCTCCCGTCACTCCCATTACATTAGCATCTTTCCCTTTTAACATGCCTAAAAAGGGATTATTTGCTGAGCCACGAGTATAGGTAATCACGGGATACAAGCCAGGGGCGGGGGCGTCTGCTCGGGGACGGTGAGCCCCACAGTTAGAGCACACCTCTCTCCAGTCAGGATTCTGGACACCGCAATTAAGACAGGTCCAGAAGCCTCCTGGATCTTTCCCTGGGTTGAGTCCCGTGTACCCAGGAGACTCCTTAAGTTTTTCCCCAACATCCTCTGTCTCTTTCTTATCATGACTTACTTTCACCTTTTGTCCTGTGACCATCCCTACTCCTGTCTTTGGGCTTTCATCATAACATTCATAATATCTCTTCCTACCCACAGTGGTTTCCTTGCATCCTCCTCTCCTCACTTCTTCAGACACATCCCTCCAATCATCCGCTGCCTTTCTCAACTTATTGTCTCTCAACCATCCTTCATTCTTACTGATAGCGGCATCCCATTCATCCACATCAAGCATGCCTCCCCTGGGGAGTCCCAAACCACTCATCAATTTCTTACATCTCTTTACTGCACGTTTGCCCTTTCTTCTTTCCACTATCTCTCGGGCTGGCACTCCTGGCTTCTCTGCTCTAGTAAATAGGTTACCCATCTCTAGGCTGTACTGGGTATCTAACAACTTCTAATATTACTATTCTGGGTCTCTTTCACCCCAAAAATCAAAGTGTTCTGGGTCTCTTTCACCCCAAAAATCAAACTAAACTACTATTCTGGGTCTCTTTCACCCCAGAAATCAAACTAAACTACTATTCTGGGTCTCTTTCACCCCAGAAATGAAACTAAACTACTATTCTGGGTCTCTTTCACCCCAGAAATGAAACTAAACTACTATTCTGGGTCTCTTTCACCCCAGAAATCAAAGTGTTCTGGGTCTCTTTCACCCCAGAAATCAAACTAAACTACTATTCTGGGTCTCTTTCACCCCAAAAATCAAACTAAACTACTATTCTGGGTCTCTTTCACTCCAGAAATCAAAGTGTTCTGGGTCTCTTTCACCCCAGAAATCAAACTAAACTACTATTCTGGGTCTCTTTCACCCCAGAAATCAAACTAAACTACTATTCTGGGTCTCTTTCACCCCAGAAATCCAACTAAACTACTATTCTGGGTCTCTTTCACCCCAGAAATCAAACTAAACTACTATTCTGGGTCTCTTTCACCCCAGAAATCAAAGTGTTCCATGTTTTATTGTTCTATGGGTATCCTAACAAAGCAATCCCCCTATAGCATGCTCAATGCCGCTATCCATTCCTCTTTCACACAACTGAGATGGAAGTCAGGCACTTAGTTTCTAAGGGAGTACAGAGTTCTGGAACTGCAGCTTCATACATTACTCCCTAAGGTGGAGCCTTAGTCATCCGAAAATAGGGGGGGCCAGACGGGGAGATGCAGAGCAAAAATGTAACAATCAAATCTTCTTACCTTATGCTGCAGCTCTTGGTCTACACATTCCCGTCCGGTCTCCTCTGCCTGGTTCGGGTGGTCTCTGGGTCCTAGTGCTGCAGTCCCTGTTCGGGCGCCAAAAACTGTGGGTGCAATTTACCAGCCCACACGCCTTGAATTCCATCCAGTTCCAAATTAGCTTTTAAAAATAATGTTATGAGTACGAGCAGCTCGGAGGAGTAAAAACACACAGACACGTTACTGTATGAAAATCCTTCTACTTTATTCTTATCAGCACGTATATTTATACTCCGACAATAACAAGTTTTCAACAACAAATGAGTCAGAAAGTTTAGATAAAGTTCCAGAACTTAATTGGCTCTTAGGGGGGCCGTTCCCTTATCTTCCCAATTATTGCTGCGTAGGCTTTGCACCCGGCCCTATGATTCTCCATTTGAATTCTTATTATTGCTGCGTAGGCTTTGCACCCGGCCCTATGATTCTCCATTTTAATTCTTATTATTACTGCGTAGTACTTTGCACACGGCCTACTGCCTTAAAGTCCTAGAGCATCTACCTTCTAATATAACTAACTTGTACAAGCATATAAAGATATGAGTATATAAGGTATACAGTAAGTCTAAAACACTTTGGAAAATATTTTTGCTTTCACAGTACATATATACAACACTAGAACCAAGCTCAGTACATATATACAACACCAGAACCAAACTCAGTACATATATACAGCACCAGAACAAAGCTCAGTAGAAATATACAGCACCAGAAGAAAGCTCAGTAGATAAATACAACACCAGAACCAAGCTCAGTACATATATACAACACCAGAACAAAGCTCAGTACATATATACAGCACCAGAACAAGGCTCAGTATATGTGTGTGTGTGTGTGTGTGTGTGTGTGTGTGTGTGTGTGTGTGTGTGTGTGTGTGTGTGTGTGTGAGCTTGGTTCTGGGTTTGTTCAGTACATATATACAGCACCATAACCAAGCTCAGTGCATATATACAGCACCAGTACAAATACAGCTCAGTACAGAGATAATTTTAAAATTTAGTTTAACCCCTGCCATATAAAATTTGTATGCCATAAAACTACAGCTCCCAGTATAGACAGAACGATGCTAATATGCTGGGAGTTACATAGTTACATAGTTAGTACGGTTGAAAAAAGACACATGTCCATCAAGTTCAACCAAGGGACAGGAAAAGAAAAAGGAAAAACTTCTACACATAGGAGCTAATACTTTTTTGTTCTAGGAAATGATCTAAGCCTTTTTTAAAGCCATCTACTGTCCCTGCTGTGACCGGCTCCTGCGGTAGACTATTCCATAAATTCACAGTTCTCACAGTAAAGAAGGCTTGTCGCCTCTGCAGGTTGAACCTTTTTTTCTCCAGACAGAGGGAGTGCCCCCTTGTTTTTTGAGGAGATTTTACATGGAACAGGATTTCACCATATTTTTTGTATGTGCCATTAATATATTTCTATAAATTAATCATGTCCCCCCTTAGTTGTCTTTTTTCAAGGCATTTATAGGTTTAATCCTTTTAATCTTTCCTCATAACTTCTCCATGCCCCTTATTAGCTTTATTACTCTTCTTTGTATTTTTTCCAACTCCAGGGCATCCTTTCTATGAACTGGAGCCCAGAACTGAACTGCATATTCTAGATGAGGCCTCACTAATGCTTTGTAAAGTGGCAAAATTACATCTCTGTCCCGCGAGTCCATGCCTCTTATAATACACGACAATATACTGCTGGCCTTTGAAGGAGCTCATTGACACTGCATGCTGTTATTTAGTTTATGATTTACAAGTACACCCAGATCCTTCTCAACAAGTGACTCCCCTAGTGTAGCTCCCCCTAGGACATATGATGCATGCAGGTTGTTGGTACCCAGATGCATAACTTTACATTTATCTACATTAAACTTCATTTGCCAACTGGATGCCCAAACAGTTAGTTTGTTTAAATCCGCTTGCAATTCATGAACATCTTTCATAGACTGAACTATATTGCATAGCTTGGAGTCATCTGCAAAAATAGAAATAGTGCTATTAATCCCATCCTCTATATCATTAATAAATAAGTTAAATAATAGTGGTCCCAGCACTGAACCCTGGGGTACACCACTTATAACCGGGGACCATTCAGAGTAGGAATCATTTACCACAACTCTCTGGATACGGTCTTTGAGCCAATTCTCAATATAATTACAAACTATATTTTCTAAACCTATAGTCCTTAAAGAGGCTCTGTCACCAGATTATCAAATCCCTATCTCCCATTGAATGTGATCGGCGCTGCAATGTAAATAACAGTAACGTTTTTTTTTTGTTTTTTTTTAAATGATCATTTTTGCCCAAGTTATGAGCAATTTTATATTTATGCAAATGAGCTTTTCAATGGACAACTGGGCGTGTTTTCTCGTTTTACCAACTGGGCGTGTATTGTGTTTTTACCAACTGGCCGTTGTGAATAGAAGTGTATGACGGTGACAAATCAGCATCATACACTTCTCATCGTTCCAACCCAGCTTCTTTCACTGCAGACACACAGAGTGACGTCACCCATAGATCCTTCAACCTTGGCGTCGGACAAAGATACATCGGCTCCAGGCGTCCAAAAGGTTAATATGCTCGTCTCTAGTGAGCTTGCTATGCTTACCTGCACATGATGATGCTGCTGCAGATTCAACTGTACCCTCTGACGCCTGGAGCTGATGTGTCTTCTCTCTTCCGATGCCAAGGTTGAAGGACCTGTGGGTGACGTCACGCTGTGTGTCTGCAGTGAAAGAAGCTGGGTGGGAACGATGAGGTCACTCACAGGTCGTTCAACCTTGGCGTCGGAAGAGAGAAGACACATCAGCTCCAGGCGTCAGAGGGTATAGCTGAATCAGCTGCAGCATCTCCATGTGCAGGTAAGCATAGCAAACTCCCAAGAGACGAGCATATTAACCTTTTGGACGCCTGGAGCCGATGTATCTTCTTTGTCCGACGCCAAGGTTGAAGGACCTGTGGGTGACGTCACACTGTGTGTCTGCAGTGTAAGAAGCTGGGTGGGAACGATGACAAGTGCATGACGCCCAGTTGGTAAAAACACAATATATGCCCAGTTGGTAAAATTAGAAAACACGCCCAGTTGTCCATTGAAAAGCTCATTTGCATAAATATAAAATTGCTCATAACTTGGGCAAAAATGATTGTTTTAAAAAAAAACAAAACAACTTTGCTGTTATCTACATTGCAGCGCCGATCACATTCAATAGGAGATAGGGATTTGATAATCTGGTGACAGAGCCTCTTTAATTTACCCATTAGACATCGATGAGGGACAGTGTCAAATGTCTTTGCAAAGTCCAAAAACACTATATCCACAGTGGCCCCTCTGTCTAGGCTTCTGCTCACCTCTTCATAAAAACAGATCAGGTTGGTTTGACAACTTCTGTCCTTAGTAAAATCGTGCTTGCTGTCACTTATAATACTATTTTTTGTCACATAATCCTGTATATAGTCCCTCAATAGCCCCTCAAATTTGTGTCAGTTTCAAAACTTTTGGCCACTACTGTTCACTACAGCTGACACTCTGCTATAACGGCGAGGATCGGAGCTACCGCCGATTCTGGCTATTTAACCCATTAGATGCCGGGATCTATAGCGACCATGGCAATTAATTGATTAGAACACTTTCGCCCTCCCTTCTCCGCGATGCAATTGTGGATTGACCATTGTTGCTTTGGCAACAGGAGGCCTAAGAATGGTCTCCATGATTGTTTGTCACTATGAAAGCCGGTTAGTATAAAGCTGACCAGCATAATGATCTGCAATACATAAGTATTGCAGTGTATTATTCCAGCAATCAGCAAGTAGTCCCCTATTGGGACTATATATAAAAAAAAAGGAAAACATTTTTTTGTAAAAATAAATAAAATATGTTTCAAGTTCAAAACCTGGCTGCTGATGTCCAACCTATATTCAATAAAGACAATAAACTGAAGGAAATATTCCTGGATTTACCTCTCCTTGCATACAAACAACCACCAAACCTAAAGGAATCTCCTGGTCAGAAGTGTCCTCTCATCACGATCAGAAACTGGCACTTTTCCTTGCAACAGTAGAAAATGCAAAACCTGTACCAACATCTTGTCATCAAACACCATTCACATACCAAACACGAATGAGACTATAAAATCACTGGCACGTTCTCCACTACATCCTCCAATGTAGTGTACATGATACTGGCGTACAAGGTGCATCAATAAAGGAATCTACATCGGAGAGAAAAAACCAAAACTACAAACCAGGATGAATCTTCACAAACATACAATAAAACAGGAGGTGGATACACACGTGGGAAAACACTTCTCTGGACCTGATCACAGTTTGGCAGATTTAAAGGTACTCATTCTGAAGGGTCATTTTAAAAACAACAGAGAAAGAAAAATTTGGGAATTCAAGCTGATGATAAAATTCCAGTCATTGACAAAAGGCCTCAATCTAACACCTGGATTCATGAGCCACTATATGGACACACGTCACATCCCCCACCAGACTGACTCCAGATGCCTTAACTCCTAAGTCATCACCCCTATAACCTCCGTTTTATTGCCCCGGCTTATCCTAATGATGTATCACCTCATGCACTAATGGCCTGTGTGCTCTGAAAGCTTGCATATAGAACTTTTAGGGTATGTTCACACTGTTTTCAAGCGAAAATAGCTCCTGATTTTCAGACGTTTTTGTAACAACTCGCATTTTTCGCAGCGTATTTTACAGCCGTTATTGGAGCTGTTTTTCAATTAAGTCAATGAAAAACGCCTCCAAAAATGTCCCAAGAAGTGACATACACTTCTTTTTTGTGGGTGTCTTTTTACGCGCCGTATTTTGACAGCGACGCGTAAAATTAAGCCTCGTGGGAACGTTGCAAGCCATGGGCAGATGTTTGTAGGCGTATTAGGGGTGTTTTCTCAGGCGTAATTCGAGGCATAAAACGCCCAAATTATTCCTGAAAACACTGCGTGTGAACATACCCTTTGGTTAGCCAATAAAGGTATCATACCTACTATACTTTTGTCACTTGACACAAAAGTATTTGACATCGCAAGTTCAAAACCAAAAATTGCCTTTTTTCACATCATAAGGCTTTTATTATTGATAAAAATGAAAAAACTGTACATTATTGGCATCGGCATGTCTGTAACAACCCAAACTATGAAACTATTACGTAATTTATACTGCATGAAGAACGCCATAAAAACATAATAACTAAAAAATGATGCTGGAATCACTATTATTTGGTCACTTTGCCTTTCAAAAATTAAATAAACAGTTATCAAACATTCGTTTGTACCCCAAAATGATAATGATTAAAAAAACTGCTCGTCACGCAAAAAAAAGACCTAGTAAGACAGGAATTAAAAAATACTCAGATTTGCATCCAGAGGGAAACATTCCTGTAGTTTTAATAAGTGGTTATCAGGGTCCTAACATTTATGAGCTAGAAAGGGACGAGCCATAGCACATTGGCTGGAAGTGAGGGCCCCCGTATTGTAACAGGGCAAAACTCTCCCAGCGAAGTTCCCCACCTGCAAAGAAGGAAACGTCCCAAAAAATTGCAGTTTGTTCCAATAGTAGAATAAGAATGTACATCATCTATCTGTGCGACACCGGCCTGTGCATAAAGGATTGCTTCATAGCGTAACACACATCCATGGAGAATTGTATCATTTACCCCATTAATATACCCTCTTATTATACCCTGATGTACTCACAGATTACATATACCCTGATGTACTCCGCACATATTACATATACCCTGATGTACTCCTCACAGATTACATATACCCTGATGTACTCCTCACATATTACATATATCCTGATGTACTCCTCACAGATTACATATACTCTGATGTACTCCTCACATATTACATATACCCTGATGTACTCCTCACATATTACATATATCCTGATGTACTCCTCCCAGATTACATATACCCTGATGTACCCCTCACATATTACATATACCCTGATGTACTCCTCACATATTACATATATCCTGATGTACTCCTCACATATTACATATACCCTGATGTACTCCTCACATATTACATATACCCTGATGTACTCCTCACAGATTACATATATCCTGGTGTACTCACATATTACATATGCCCTGATGTACTCCACACAGATTACATATACTCTGATGTACTCCTCACATATTACATATACCCTGATGTACTCCTCACATATTACATATATCCTGATGTACTCCTCACACATTACATATACCCTGATGTACTCCTCACATATTACATATACCCTGATGTACTCCTCACATATTACATATACCCTGATGTACTCCTCACATATTACATATACCCTGATGTACTCCTCACATATTACATATACCCTGATGTACTCCTCACATATTACATATACCCTGATGTACTCCTCACATATTACATATATCCTGATGTACTCCACACATATTACATATACCCTGATGTACTCCACACAGATTACATATACCCTGATGTACTCCTCACAGATTACATATAGCCTGATGTACTCCTCACATATTACATATACCCTGATGTACTCCTCACATATTACATATACCCTGATGTACTCCTCACATATTACATATATCCTGATGTACTCCTCACAGATTACATATACCCTGATGTACTCCTCACATATTACATATATCCTGATGTACTCCACACATATTACATATACCCTGATGTACTCCTCACATATTACATATACCCTGATGTACTCCTCACATATTACATATACCCTGATGTACTCCTCACATATTACATATATCCTGATGTACTCCTCACAGATTACATATACCCTGATGTACTCCTCACATATTACATATACCCTGATGTACTCCTACATATTACATATACCCTGATGTACTCCTCACATATTACATATACCCTGATGTACTCCTCACATATTACATATACCCTGATGTACTCCTCACATATTACATATACCCTGATGTACTCCTCACATATTACATATATCCTGATGTACTCCACTCATATTACATATACCCTGATGTACTCCTCACATATTACATATACCCTGATGTACTCCTCACATATTACATATACCCTGATGTACTCCTCACATATTACATATATCCTGATGTACTCCTCACAGATTACATATACCCTGATGTACTCTGCACATATTACATATACCCTGATGTACTCCTCACATATTACATATACCCTGATGTACTCCTCACATATTGCATATACCCTGATGTACTCCGCACAGTTTACATATACCCTGATGTACTCCTCACATATTACATATACCCTGATGTACTCCTCACAGATTACATATACCCTGATGTACTCCTCACATATTACATATACCCTGATGTACTCCTCACATATTACATATACCCTGATGTACTCCTCACATATTACGTATACCCTGATGTACTCCTCACATATTACATATATCCTGATGTACTCCTCACAGATTACATATATCCTGATGTACTCCTCACATATTACATATACCCTGATGTACTCCTCACATATTACATATACCCTGATGTACTCCTCACATATTACATATATCCTGATGTACTCCTCCACAGTTTACATATACCCTGATGTACTCCTCACATATTACATATACCCTGATGTACTCCTCACATATTACATATACCCTGATGTACTCCTCACATATTACATATACCCTGATGTACTCCGCACATATTACATATAGCCTGATGTACTCCTCACAGATTGCATATATCCTGATGTACTCCTCACATATTACATATATCCTGATGTACTCCTCACATATTACATATATCCTGATGTATTCCTCACATATTACATATACCCTGATGTACTCCTCACATATTACATATACCCTGATGTACTCCTCACAGATTACATATATCCTGATGTACTCCTCACATATTACATATACCCTGATGTACTCCTCACAGATTACATATATCCTGATGTACTCCTCACATATTACATATACCCAGATGTACTCCTCACAGATTACATATAGCCTGATGTACTCCTCAAAAGCTTACATATACCCTGATGTACTCCTCACATATTACATATATCCTGATGTACTCCTCACAGATTACATATACCCTGATGTACTCCTCACATATTACATATACCCTGATGTACTCCTCACATATTACATATATCCTGATGTACTCCTCACATATTACATATACCCTGATGTACTCCTCACAGCTTACATATACCCTGATGTACTCCTCACATATTACATATATCCTGATGTACTCCTGACAGATTACATATATCCTGATGTACTCCTCACACATTACATATACCCTGATGTACTCCTCACATATTACATATACCCTGATGTACTCCTCACATATTACATATATCCTGATGTACTCCGCACATATTACATATATCCTGATGTACTCCTCACATATTACATATATCCTGATGTACTCCTCACAGATTACATATATCCTGATGTACTCCTCACACATTACATATACCCTGATGTACTCCTCACATATTACATATACCCTGATGTACTCCTCACATATTACATATACCCTGATGTACTCCTCACAGATTACATATACCCTGATGTACTCCTCACATATTACATATACCCTGATGTACTCCTCACATATTACATATACCCTGATGTACTCCTCACATATTACATATATCCTGATGTACTCCGCACATATTACATATATCCTGATGTACTCCTCACATATTACATATATCCTGATGCACTCCTCACAGATTACATATATCCTGATGTACTCCTCACACATTACATATACCCTGATGTACTCCTCACATATTACATATATCCTGATGTACTCCTCACATATTACATATACCCTGATGTACTCCTCACATATTACATATATCCTGATGTACTCCTCACATATTACATATACCCTGATGTACTCCTCACATATTACATATACCCTGATGTACTCCTCACATATTACATATATCCTGATGTACTCCGCACATATTACATATATCCTGATGTACTCCTCACATATTATATATACCCTGATGTACTCCTCACAGATTACATATATCCTGATGTACTCCTCACATCTTACATATACCCTGATGTACTCCTCACATATTACATATATCCTGATGTACTCCTCACATATTACATATACTCTGATGTACTCCTCACATATTACATATATCCTGATGTACTCCTCACATATTACATATACCCTGATGTACTCCTCACATATTACATATATCCTGATGTACTCCTCACATATTACATATACCCTGATGTACTCCTCACATATTACATATACCCTGATGTACTCCTCACAGCTTACATATATCCTGATATATTCCTCACATATTACATAAACCCTTATGTACTCCTCACAGCTTACATATACCCTGATGTACTCCTCAGAGCTTACATATATCCTGATGTACTCCTCACATATTACATATACCCTTATGTACTCCTCACATATTACATATACCCTTATGTACTCCTCACAGCTTACATATATCCTGATGTACTCCGCACAGCTTACATGCACCACTACATTATAAACTGAAATACCAGTAATACCCCAAACAAAACTACTGTGAAGGATGATTTATTTGCTTATATTCTCTGTATGAAATTACATTGTGAATTATCAAGCAGGAGGCCGAATTACTAAGATATGTATTATGTGAAAGTGATGATAATGTTTAAATGATTTAGTTTCATGCAGCAGCCATCTTGTCTGGAGTTCCCATCTTGTCTGGAGTTCCCATCTTGTCTGGAGTTCCCATCTTGGTTTTATTGTAGTGAATAGAAAAGTCATTGTTCCTTTAATACAAGTAATGTTGATTTTGTATGTTTTATCTTTGACCTTGGTTCCCATGCGAAGATGGACAGGGAGTGAGATGGGAGTGAGATGGGGGGATGGCAAGTATGCGTGAGGGAAGGTCTCCCCCCATCTCCACGAGGACATTCTGTCCAAAAGAGAGATAAGAAACCTGTAAACATAATGTGTGAAGAATTATAATGATGTATTTTATTGTATGCTTTTTACTGAATAACAAATATTGTTACATTGTCTCTGATTGGTTTACCTCAAGCCTACACCCCTTCTGAATTTCAGTTTAACAGTTTGAGTTTGGTAATAAATCCTTCAGATGAGAATTTTGAACATTTCAGCGTGTCTGTGTGTTTTCTTCTCGTCTCTCGATATATATCGGTGAAATATCCTAATTAGGATTCTGACTAATGGAGTCTGGCCTTGAGAGTCTGTTGGGACTCGTATAAATTTCAGTCTAATATATTTTGAGCGATGGATTTCCACGACAGTAATGGTGCCGATAAAACCCAGGAAGATTGCACGTCTGATAAGCTGTCACTGGAGAGGTCTGGCTTTGCATCTGTGAATTACAAAAACCGCGGTAGGTAAGGAGCTTATTCTTACACCATTCACACATGTATTGCGTAAGCCTTGGAATCCAGCTGTCAGAACGTCACTTCTATGGACGAGACTCCTTAGTCAGTGGGTTGCAAGATGGATCCAAAAAGGTATGTTGAAGCTTTTTGTGTGATGAAGGATTGCAGGTGTGTACGTGATCTTAAACTGTTGATATGAAAGACATGAGAGAATTTTTGCCAGCAAATACATAGTTAACCAGGAAAAATTGTGAGAAGCCTTTGGAATGCAGTGACGTAGCGCATGGCAGAGAGAAGTCGTAACTCACATGTGAAGTATTTGAAATGCAAAGAGTTTGGGCTGGACTGTGAGGAAAAAACAAAACTTCTGCTTGCTGCTTTGTTGTAGCGTCATTTGTTATTTAGTTGTGTAAAATTGTTGAGGATTAATAGTTGTTCTGTTACCCGTTTGTCTGGGATTATAGTTGGGAGGTACTGACTGGTATTGGCTCAGACCCATAGACAGTTGTGAGTAATATCATGTAGTACCACAGGGGCTTCAATGGTTAAGTCCTGATAATGTAGAATCCAGTGCAAGGAGAAGCAATTGTGTCTATATTGAATTTGCACTCAATACCATTACCCAGTGCAATAGGGAAAAACTTTGAATACTGTATTAGAAAATCATTAATATTTTCCTGGCTCATTGCCAGCCAGTGATATTGTGTGTAAGGGTCCATAAACCAGTTGTATGCATTGCCAGACTGGCATAAGGTGGGAATCAGTACAGACTGATTTCTAGCACATGATAATCCGGCATATACACTTTGATGTAAAATAACATCCAAGTAATTAAGTCTGTAGTAGTATAACATCAGACTGCTGGATTGAATACCGTTGTAATATAACATCCTGTATTCAATGAATGACCCTGACACTTATCCCAGGTGCCACCTCTGTCGTAGTAGTAATTACAGTGAAGAACATTGGTATTGGATCAGACCCATAGCCCGTAAAGAAATTATCACCAACATAGATGACAACCCCCTAAACTACAACCCATAGAGTGAACGGCTGAGCGGGGAGGATAATATATATATGTTACCAAATATAATTTGCATGTGAAACCATTGCAAAGTGCTAGAGGAAAGAGTTTGGGATATATGTTACATCATGGGCTCTATGAACTGAAAGACACACCCCGGTAGCAAGTGTTCTGCATAAGTGAAGTGTTACCAACTCCTGCTTGAATCAATGGAGTTTCATGAATGTCGATTGTGTTGAAGAATTTGCTCTTGTAATTGTTGATTGGCAGCATTTTGTCTGTTCTTGATGTTCAATACAGTGAGGGATCAGAGGAAAGGGGATCCTACTGCTAGAATGTCTGGAGGAACGACTTGTGATATCGTATTGGTAAGACAGTCTAGGAGATAGACTGGTCTGAGATATCTGTCGGCAAACGTGGCCTGTTTGCCTGGAGGTGGGGGATTTACCGGAAATCACCCTACTGCTCTCCGACCATGGGGTCAGGAGGAAGTTGGACAAAGATGCTTTGGGGCACTGGTCCCGGCCAACATTAGAATGAGCAAAAGGAGCTGGGGCTTTAATTATAAAGTATGTGAAGGTAAAATAACACACTGAAAAAAATTGTTGAAAAGGCTGGCAGCCGTAAGAAGGATGTTTGCATGTGAGAAAGAACAATTTAAATACAGGTGTAAATTTTCATTGGAAGAGTGAAGAAAACGGAGCAGCCAGGTACATTGCAGTGAATAACGTGGGTCAGAACGGGGGGAGTGTAATGTGTGATGTGATGAGACATCTGTGTGATGTGTGTGATGTACTGAGACATCTGTGTGATGTGTGCAATGTAACATGTGTGATGTGATGAGACATCTGTGTGATGTGTGTAATGTAACATGTCTGAAGTTTGAAACTAATGGCCACAATAAAAGCAGAACTATATTGTATGTTTCCTATTTTTAACAGCAGTAATGTCTAAAAATGTTAGTGTTTTGTGTATGGGGTTAAAATCAGTTTTACTTTTTTTTCATTTTTTTTTATGGAACGTGTTTTATTTTCGCGCAGCGCAGTCGTCTGTAACTACACCAAGCGAGAAAAATATTACAGCCGGCTGGATCTGTTTGTAAAAAGATAAAAGCTATACTGCAGATTAATGTGTTATAATGTGATAAGATTTAATGTTGGAATGTTTTGATGTTGATTCAAATGAATTAAACTACAGATATTGTGAGACACGGGGTCTTGAACATGTATGTGCCCCCTCTGTTCCCTATTCTTATGTACAGCTTATTGGTTTGCAGTAATTAATATTACCAGATATATTATTTTCTGTGTTATTGAATAACTAATTACAATTGTTTTGTTTTTGTTTTCACACATGAGGCGCGTGCTCTGGGGCGGCCTAAATGTTATTTTTGAAAATGTGAGATGTTTTACAGGTAAATGGTTGCAGGTCATTTTAAAGATAAAATGTATTTTTGTCAGGAGAAAGTAATCTTTTTTGTTCCAGGCTGTTGTGTATTACAGGGGGTTAAACTAGTGCCCCCCCCCCAGATAGAGTGTCTAATTTCATTATGTTGATATGTAGTTTTGAACCCTGCTACATTATTTTCGCAGAGTCCAAATAGGAGGGAATGTTGAAGGGACTGATTGGTAGTTTTTGTTTTTTTGTTCTCCTTTTTACAGGCAATTTTATAACCCCTTCACAGCCAGAGGGAGCTATGCCAAGCACTGCCCTATCCCAGTGGCTGAGAAAGGGTTGAAGATTTCCCAATGTTGAAGGGACTGATCAGGTAGTTTTGTTTTGTGTTTTATTTTGTTTTGAATTAATGAATTTGGTTCTAGGAGATCTACAAAATGTGTATGAGTTTCAAGGAGTAACCCAGATTAAATGTGTATGACAGTAACTTATATTTTGAGGTTTTTCTGTGTAGATGGTTCCAGATCCCCCTCCAGCCAATTTACACAGGAGGTGAGGTGACGTCACTCACAGATGAGTCTTTACAGATTTAGATGGGGAGAAGGCAAAACAAAAAAAAAATTGTTTGAATATTGTTTATTTTATGCCAGATTTCAGTAACATATTTTGTTTGTTTTTGTATTAATCAGGTATTTACAGGACCTGGTGGGTGGGATTTACAAGTGTTCTGGATCATCAGATAAATGTGGAACAATAAAACTCCACCCTTTTGAAATGTTCTATCTATATGTGACATGGGTTTCCAATGTAAATTTGTAATGAAGACATACTTTATCATATACAGCATGTGTAGAACAGGATACGAGGCACCAGGTAAATTACCCAGAAACCGCTCTCACCTTCTTGTTCATCTCAAGGAGCGGAGCTGGAGGTGCTCGCTGAGGCTGTAACCTGGCAGAAGGTAAGACGGCCGACATTTACACTGACTCTAGGTACGCTTTTGGCATCGCCCACAATTATGGGCCCATTGGTAGTAGGAACTTTATTGGATCATTGGGTAAGCCAATTGAGAGAGCAAGAGAAAACAGAACTGACAACAAGGGTATATGCAGCCAGGTGTCAGTAAATTGGCTTGTCCCTGGATACAATAATGCAAGCACTAGGTTTGTAGCAGCCTGCATGATGTGCACATGGCATGACATAGGTAAAACAGCAAAGGTACCTGTGAAAAGTGCAGCCCGGCCAGATTAACAGTCCCAGCGACTGCAGAACATACAACTACCCGAGGTAGAAGTGTATGACGCGGTGCTCGTGTGTGTAGACCTGTTCTCAGGGGGGGCTGAAGCCCGGCCTGTATTTTCCCCACTGCAGACGTTGTGTGTAAGTGACAGGGGAATAGTGTTATCCCAAGTATTGACCTGATGTTTGTACAATACGATATCAGCAGTTCTCCAGATGTTATTCCAAAGTTAGTTTGTTTAATAATTGTATTTAAGAAGTGTTGTGGGAATATTAAATACTGAAGTTAAGTTTTATGTAAAGTTCTGGATCAGCCTTAGCATTGGACTATTAGAGTCATGCGTCAGATAAAAGGTACAGAAGTGGAATATTCCCATTTGAAAATATTTTTAGTTATTTGTTTTTTGTCGTTGTTATTGTGAAAGGAAAATTCTGTGCAGTGTTTGTGTGTGTGTGTGTGTGTGTGTGTATATATATATATATAAAGAAGAAAAATGAGTTTGCATGTATCATTTCTAGTTATTGCTCAATGTGAACGTTTGATGTAAAGATGTTATTTGTTAATGTTTTTCTTCAAATTAATTATTTGATTAAGATCAATTAATGTTTATACAATGAAAAAGTTTGTTCTCCACAGGAAGAGTCCAACTGGGAGCGGAAGGCGTGAGAACCAGATTCTAACAGAATGTGGACGGATAAGGGAACGTGAATCGGTAAGACCCAAGGCACTCTTGATGGCTTTTGCATTGATGGTGTATGACCTCACATAGGCCCCAAGACTGCAAGGATCGATTTGGTGAGATCTAATTGGTATGTCCCAGGCTTTACAGCTGTTGCTGCTAAATTCTGTTAGAGCTGTTTGATTTGCCTACAGAACAGTCCTGGCAGACCGGTGCCAACCTTATCATACCCGCCTCCCACAAAGAGAACAGACCTTGAGAGGCCTCCCCATGCAATACAAATTAGAGTAAGGAAAATTGGTTTGCGACATTTGTCAGATAAACATGTTGAATCTGTGTATATTTTGGTGAGCTGGAAATGTTCCAGGCAATCAGATCAGATCAAGGTACAAATCCTGCTGGAAAGCGTGACACTAAGTGCAAATGAAATGTACCCAATAATTACACATCTTCTAGGTGCCCTGTCCATTGGAACAGAGACGTTTTTCTTATATAAAAGATGTTTGTTTGATTTAGTTTAAGGGCCTGACATTGTTACGTAGATGTTATCACCAGATTAGTAACAATTGACAAGGGTTGGGGTCCCCGAGCAAGTGGCAGTAAACATGAACTAAAAGATTTTTAATACGATGAACTCCATTACTGAGGTGCGGCAGGAGCAGCCGGAGCCAGTACAACGCGTTTGTCATGAACTGACGGCAGTGTCACAATTCCAAGCAGCCGCCCAGACAAGTAAGAAGACAGATGAGCGGAGGGTTTGTGGGGTCACAATAACACCCCACTAATCCGCCTACGTGGGATCTCACACCAGGCTCACAGCATGAGGTGTTGTGTATAGCCCGGTGACGTAAACTAAAAGAGACGGTGTCTGACAGATGAAAAGGACCAAATCAAGTCGTGATGACATCAGCAAAATTCCAAGTAAAGACCAAAGACCTGAGTGAATCCGTCAGCAGTATCAAGTGTTTTAATCAGAAGACAGGAGAAGAGGACGATGATGTACATGACTTGTCGATACACTGGTGGGACCCCATACCCTAACCGGACATTGGTGATGGCATCATATTAGTTGTGGCCCTATTGATATATTGTTTGAGTTTCATAATCATAATATATAATTTCTGTAATTTAATATGAGAAAAAGGGAGGTTTGTGAAGGATGATTTATTTGCTTATATTCTCTGTATGAAATTACATTGTGAATTATCAAGCAGGAGGCCGAATTACTAAGATATGTATTATGTGAAAGTGATGATAATGTTTAAATGATTTAGTTTCATGCAGCAGCCATCTTGTCTGGAGTTCCCATCTTGTCTGGAGTTCCCATCTTGTCTGGAGTTCCCATCTTGGTTTTATTGTAGTGAATAGAAAAGTCATTGTTCCTTTAATACAAGTAATGTTGATTTTGTATGTTTTATCTTTGACCTTGGTTCCCATGCGAAGATGGACAGGGAGTGAGATGGGAGTGAGATGGGGGGATGGCAAGTATGCGTGAGGGAAGGTCTCCCCCCATCTCCACGAGGACATTCTGTCCAAAAGAGAGATAAGAAACCTGTAAACATAATGTGTGAAGAATTATAATGATGTATTTTATTGTATGCTTTTTACTGAATAACAAATATTGTTACATTGTCTCTGATTGGTTTACCTCAAGCCTACACCCCTTCTGAATTTCAGTTTAACAGTTTGAGTTTGGTAATAAATCCTTCAGATGAGAATTTTGAACATTTCAGCGTGTCTGTGTGTTTTCTTCTCGTCTCTCGATATATATCGGTGAAATATCCTAATTAGGATTCTGACTAATGGAGTCTGGCCTTGAGAGTCTGTTGGGACTCGTATAAATTTCAGTCTAATATATTTTGAGCGATGGATTTCCACGACACTACTACCAAGCAAAACCCGCACTCCAAGAGCCAAATGGCGCTCCCTCCCTTCTGAGCCCCTACAGTGCATCCAAACAGCAAAATATGTCTACATTTATTTGTGTATAGGTTCAGACAGCACCAGATATGTGGAAGGGTGGGGTTTTGCACGGATAGGGGCCCAACCCAAATATAAATAAAAAAGAGTATCCGGCACACAAATTTTGAAACTAAGGTATTTTTATTTTGTTTTTGTTTTTAATGCCAGTGGCAGAGTGCGACGTTTCGGTCTAAGTGACCTTCATCAGGCACTGGAATAATTAAAGAACAGTAGTCAATATATTAATGAATATCATACAACATAAGATATAAGGGATGGGGGGGGGGGAATGGGTATAAAAATAACTACATAAATACATGTTACGCTGAACAAGTGAATAAAGGCTGATCAATTACTCCAAAGGCAGAGAATACAATAAGTAAAATAATGAGTACAATTAAACACAACTACAATCAGGAGTAGGTAGAAAACATCCAAATACAGGTATGGATAAAGCATTACATTGTCGCAACAAGAATGACATCAAAATGAATTGAACAAAGCAGCACAATTGAGTGGTGGTATCTGAGGACACAGGTTAAGGAAAAATATTGAGTGTAATTATTCACTAGATGGCAGTGGAAGTACAAGTATCATAGGATCCAGCTGTAGAAGCACTCAGAAAACTATTATTTGGGATCATCACGATAGACTCAAAGACAGACTGAATCGGGTAGGTGTAGTGACAGATCTATACACTAAAGTCATAGTGAGAGGAAGGCAGACGTTGAATGCACAATGAAAATATACTAAGGACCAAAGAAGGGACAGAGACAAAGTCTAAGTAACGTGAGTATGGAGTAGATTATTACCTGAGCCATGCTGGAAAACTGCATAGACGAGCGCTAGTGGTGCTGATAGCGGCTGGCCGCTGTGTCATGGCGCTGAATGGGAGCGTACCATGCTCACTTTAAATATGGCGCCAAGGAAATTCCCTCTGACGCGGGTGCAGTGGGCGGGGCACTGATGTCAAGCATGACAGGTCAGAGTGACTCAAGTGGGCGTGACTCGTGGAGAGTCGTGATTGGACACAGTGTCCTATGCTGCTCATGCTGCAGTGAACAGGGAAGTAAACAGTAGCGGTCGGGGAAGGGAGAGAATGAGTCAGCGGTACCAGCAGTGAGGCTAAGAGGACTCTGCAAAGGTAAGGATCGACATATGTGTGTCTTGTATGTGTCAGGGGTCTATTTAATATATTAATCAATCAGGTGTAACATAGGGGAAATGTCTGAAGCTAGGTAGACAAATAATATCTATATGAGTAACATGTGTAATGGCAGTCAACGAGATCTCAGTGTTATTAGTAAGGTGGATATATACTGTGATAAGGGAGCTGAGAAGAGCAAGGAAAAGAGAAGGAAAGAAATGTAGAAACAGGTAGACATATGCC
This sequence comes from Rhinoderma darwinii, assembly GCF_050947455.1. Taxonomy (NCBI): domain Eukaryota; kingdom Metazoa; phylum Chordata; class Amphibia; order Anura; family Rhinodermatidae; genus Rhinoderma; species Rhinoderma darwinii. The sequence goes on from NC_134687.1 coordinate 656,361,871, forward strand.
TGTTCCTATTATATCCGTACAAGGGATACTGTGGAATTTAGTGGGTCTATGGTGGTTCTTGGTGGAACAGGGTAATTCAGTCAGCGTGTCTAGAGGAAAAGGCAATTGTATCGTCATGATTAGAGCTACATAACAGTTTAGAATACATAGCAAATTAGAAAACATGTTAATGGTACATTGTAATTATATTTATACCAGATATTTTTACAGATTCTTTAACCCCTTAGTGTCTAAGCCTGTTTTGGCCTTGTGGACACAGCCGATTTTTGCAAATCTGACATGTGTTATTTTTTGTGGTAATAACTCCAGAATGCTTTTGCCTATCCAAGCGATTCTGAGATTGTTTTCTCGTGACATGTTGTACTTTATGATACTGAAAAAATGTGGTCGTTAAATTCAATATTTATTTGTAAAAAACACCAAAATTTAGAGAAAATTTGCACAAATCGGAATTTTTCGAAATTTTAATATTAACCCCTTCGCGCTCAGGTCAGTAATAGTACGTCCTGCTAAGTAGAACGTTCGCGCTCAGGTCAGTACTATTACTGACCTGAGTAAACACGGCGCCATTTAATCCCGGCGCGTGTTTGAGCTGTGATACCTGCTGTTTCCGACAGCAGGCTATCACAGCTTAGTGTGCAGGGACCGATCGCGGTGGTCCCCGCTGATTAACCCCTTAGAAGCCGCGTTCAATAGCGATCGCGGCTTCTTAGGGGTTAAACTGCCATCGCCGGCCTGCTACACGATAGCGGGCCGTGATGGCTACTATGGCAACCAGAATCCTAACAATGGACTCTGGCTACGCCATCGACGGAAGCCTAGTGGGTCCCGACAAAATCAGGATCCACTATGCTTGCTGTCAGCGAACAGCTGACAGCTCTAATACACTGCACTACGCATGTAGTGCAGTGTATTAGAATAGCGATCAGAGCCTCCTGCCCTCATGTCCCCTAGTGGGACAAAGTAAAAAAAGTGTAAAAAAGTAAAAAAAAGTTGTGTAAAAATAAGAAAATAAAAGATTTAAAAGTAATAAAAGTAAAAGTCCCCCTTTTTCCCTTATCAGTTCTTTATTATTAATAAAAATATATAAATAAACAAATAAACTATACATAATTGGTATCGCTGCGTCCGTAACGGCCTGAACTACAAAACGATGTCGTTATTTATCCCGCGCGGTGAACGCCGTAAGAGAAAATAATAATAAACCGTACCACAATCACAATTGTTTAGTCACTTCACCTCCCAAAAAATGGAATAAAAAGAGATCAAAAAGTCGCATGTACCGAGAAATGGTCCTGATCGAAACTACAGTTCGTTACGCAAAAAATAAGTCCTCGCACGACTTTCCTGATGGAAAAATAAAACAGTTATGGCTCTTAGAATAAGGTAACACAAAAAGTAAATGATTTTTTACAAAACGTATTTTATTGTGCAAACGCCATAAGACATAAAAAAAAACTATAAACATCTGGTATCGCCGTAATCGTCTCGCCCCGCAGAATAAAGTGAATATGTCATTTATAGCGCACGGTGAACGCTGTAATAAAAATTGAATAAAAAACAATAGTAAAATTGCTGTTTTTTTAGTCACCACGCCACCTAAAAATAGAATAAAAACTGATCAAAAAGCCGCATGCACCCCAAGAAAACTACAATGGATTCCTCAAGGGGTCTAGTTTCCAAAAAGGGGTCACTTTTGGGGGGTTTCCACTGTTTTAGCACCACAAGACCTCTTCAAACCGGACATGGTGCCTAATAAATTAAATTAAATTAATTAAATGTCACCTCTACTTTGCTCTAAATTCCTGTGAAACGCCTAAAGGGTTAATAAACTTTTTTAATGCTGTTGTGAATACTTTGAGGGGTCTATTTTCTGAAATGGGGTGTTTGATAAGGGTGTCTAATATATGGGCCCCTCAAAGCAACTTCAGAACTGAGCTGGAAACTAAAAAATAAAATAAAAATGAGGCAATACTTCGCTTCTTACATTATACTCATAATGAGCCGTGCCCACCCCGAGATGACCCCAGTTTTGACCGTTTGTATAAACGGAGACCCCTATTAGACCGTTCCAGTGCCCGGTTTTCCCAAGCATACACCCCGAGAAGTGTATTTCTATAGATGAATCCCTGGTACATTTGAAAGGGAGGCTTCAATTCCGCGAGTACCTGCCGGGTAAGAGGGCAAGGTATGGCGTGAAGATGTATAAGCTGCGAGAGTGCATCAGGGTATACCTACAAATTTAGGATATATGAAGGGAAGGACACCAGTTCTCAGCCCCCAGAATGCCCCCCCTTACTGGGAGTTAATACAAAAATTGTGTGGGATTTGTTGCACCCACTGCTGGACCAGGGTTACCACCTCTACCTGGATAATTTTTATACCAGCGTCCCACTCTTCAACTGCCTCGCTTCCAGAAGTCCTGCGGCATGCGGCACTGCTAGAAGAAACCTGAGAGGCCTCCCTACGACTCTGCTTGGGCAAACACTCAGAAGGGGTGAGAGCAGGGCACAATCTAGCAGCAACATATTGTGTGTCAAGTACAAGACAAGGGAGATGCCACACCAGTACCCATGTACCAGTACAAGGTACCAGTACAGGGACCCCCAAACCAGACTGCATCCTGGACTACAATAGGTACATGGGACGGGTGGACTTGTCAGATCAAGTCCTGAAGCCTTACAGTACTTCTGGAAGTGAGGCCACAGGCATCGTACCAGGGCAACACTTTTTAGGAGAAGTTCCCCAAACTGGCAAGAAGGGAAAAAGTCAAAAGAGGTGCAAAGTCTGCTATAAGAGGGGGATAAGGGAGGACACAATATATCAATGTGACACCTGTCCCGAAAAACCAGAGCTCTGTATGAAAGAGTGTTTTCAAATTTATCATCCATCCCTTTATTTTTAATTTACCCCAGTTTTACTCGCTCTGATCCACTTCGCACAGCTTACCCCTCCTCATCTTTCCCCTCTGAGCCCTGCTGCGTGCCCAGGCAGCTGATAACAGCCACATGTAGGGTATTGCCGTACCCGGGAGAGCCAACATTACAGTTTATGAGGTGTATATCTCCGGTGGCGCATGCTGGGCACAATATATCGGACACTGAATTGGCATATATGTATAGAAAATTGCAAATCTCACTCTGCACCAACTGCTGCACATTATCTTTTACACAATACCTGTGGGGTCAAAATGCTCACTACACCTCTAGATGAATTCCTTAAGGGGTGTCGTTTTTAAAACGGGGTCACTTCTCGGAGGTTTCAACTGTACTGATACCTCAGGGGCTTCTGCACACACGACTTAGCACCAGAAAATTCCCAGTAGGCCACATGGTGGTCCTTTCCTTCTGAGCCCTCCCATGGGCCCAAACGGCAGTTTATCACCACAAATAGGGTATTGCGGCACTCAGGACAAATTGGGCAACAAAATGCGGTATTTTATTCCTTGTGAAAATAAGAAATTTTGAGCCAAAACTACCTCTTATTGGAAAAAATTACATTTTTTTGAATTCACAGCCCAATTCAAATAAATTCTGTGAAAAAACTGTGGAGTCTAAATGGTCACAACACCCATAAATGAATTCCTTGAGGGGTGTAGTTTCCAAAATGGGGTCACTTCTGGTGGGTTTCCATTGCTTTGATACCTTTGGGGCTCTGCAAATGCGACATGGCACCCGAAAACCAATCCAGCTAAATCTGTGCTCCAAAGAACACATAGCGCTCCTTTCCTTCTAATACCTCCCATGGGCCCAAACGGCAGTTTATGGCCACAAATAGGGTATTGCCGCACTCAGGACAAATTTGGCAACAAAATGGGGTATTTTATTCGTTGTGAAAATAAGACATTTTGAGCCAAAACTACATCTTATTGGAAAAAAGTTTTTTTTTTTAAATTCACAGCCCAATTCAAATAAGTTCTGTGAAAAAACTGTGGGGTCTAAATGGTCACAACACCCATAAATAAATTCCTTGAGGGGTTTTGTTTCCAAAATGGGGTCACTTTTGGTGGGTTTCCATTGCTTTGATACCTTTGGGGCTCTGCAAATGCGACATGGCACCCGAAAACCAATCCAGCAAAATCTGGACTCCAACAAACACATAGCGCTCCTTTCCTTCTGAGGCCTCCCATGGGCCCAAACAGCAGTTTATCACCACAAATGGGGTATTGCCGCACTCAGGACAAATTGGGCAACAAAATGGGGCATTTTGTTCCCTGTGAAAATAAGAAATTCTGATCAAAAATGACATCTTATTGGAAAAATTGTCATTCTTTTATTTTCACAGCCCAATTCAAATACGCGCTGTGAAAAAACTACGGGGTCAAAATGGTAACAATAACCATAAATTAATTCCTTGAGGGGTGCAGTTTCCAAAATGGGGTCAGTTTTGGGGGATTCCTACTGTTTTGACACCTCAACACCTCTCCAAACCTGGCATGCTGCCTAAAATATATGCTAATAAAAAAGCACCACCAAAATGCACTAGGTGCTTCTTTGCTTCTGGGGCTTGTGTTTTAGTCCACGAGCGCAGTAGGGCCACATGTGGGACATTTCTAAAAACTGGAGAATCTGGACAATACATATTTGGTAGTGTTTCTCTGGTAAAACCTTCTTTGTTACAGAAAAAAAATAGAATAAAATTGAAATTCAGAAATAAAAACGAAATTTGCAAATTTCACCTCCACTTTGCTTTAATTCCTGTGAAATGCCTGAAGGGTTAAAAAACTTTCTAAATGCTGTTTTGAATACTTTGAGGGGTCTAGTTTTTAAAATGGGGTGCTTTATGGGGGTTTCTAATACATAGGCCCCTCAAAGCCACTTCAGAACTGAACAGGTACCTTAAAAAAAAGGCTTTTGAAATTTTCTTAAAAATATGAGAAATTGCTGTTTATGTTCTAAGCCTTGTAACGTCCAAGAAAAATAAAAGAATGTTCAAAAAATGATGCGAATCTAAAGTAGACATATGGGAAATGTGAACTAGTGACTATTGTGGGTGGTATAATGGTCTGTTTTTCAAGCAGATGCATTTAAATTCTGAAAAATGCTATTTTTTCTAAATTTTCTCTAAATTTTGCAATTTTTCTCAAATAAAGACTGAATATATCGACCAAATTTTACCACGAACATGAAGCCCAATGTGTCACGAGAAAACAATCTCGGAATCGCTTGGATAGGTTTAAGCATTCCGACGTTATTACCACATAAAGTGAAATATGTCAGATTTAAAAAATGGGCTCTGAGCCTTAAGGCCCAAACTAGGCTGCGTCCTTAAGGGGTTAATGAATCTGCTTGGAAAACAGATCGTAATTTCACACAAAATATTTACTAGTTAACATTTTCTATATGTCTACTTTATGTTTGCATCATTTTTTTACGTCTTTTTCTTTTTCTAGGACGTTACAACGCTTAGAACTTTAGCTGCAATTTCTCGCATTTTCAAGAAAATTTCAAAAGGCTATTTTTTCAGGGACCAGTTCAGTGCACACCTCAAAGTATTCAAAACAGCATTCAGAAATTATTTTAACCCTTTAGGCGTTTCACAGGAAATAAAGCAAAGTAGAGGTGAAATGTACAAATTTCTATTTTTTTTTTACGAAATTCATTTGTAATACAGTTTTTTCTGTAACACAGAAGGTTTTATGAGAGAAAAGCAGTCAATACTTATTGCCCAGATTCTGCAGTTTTTGGAAATATCCCACATGTGACCCTAGTGCGCTAATTTACTGAAATACAGGCCTCAGAAGCAAAGGAGCACCTGGTGGATTTTGGGGCCTCTATCTTATTAGAATATATTTTAGGCACCTTGTCCGGTTTGAAGAGGTCTTGTGGTGCCAAAACAGTGGAAACCCCCCAAAAGTGACCCCATTTTGGAAACTACACCCCTCAAGGAATTTTTCAAGAGGTATAGTTAGCATTTTGAGCCCACAGGTTTTTTGCTACATTTATTGGAACTGGTCTGTGAAAATGAAAATCTACTTTTTTTCTGAAAAAACATACGATGTTATAGTTTTTACAAGGAATAAATGAGAAAAAGCACCCCAACATTTGTAAAGCAATGTCTCCCGATTACAGCAATACCCCATATGTGGTAATAAACGGCTGTTTGGACCCACGGCAGGGCTCAGAAGGGAACGAGGGCCATTTGGATTTTGGAGCACAGATTTTGCTGGAATGGTTTTCGGTGCCATGTCGTGTTTGCAAAGCCCTGGAAAGACCATAATAGTGGAAACTTCCCAAAAGTGACATCATTTTGGAATTTTTCTAGGGGTATAGTTAGCATTTTGACCCTACACGGTTTTTGCTGAATTTATGGGAATTATGACGTGAAATTAAACATCTAAATTTTTTTCTAATAAAGGAGAAAAAACACCCCAACATTTGTAAAGCAAACTGAGCACAGCAATACCCCATATGTGGTAATAAACTGCTGTTTGAACACATGGCGGAAGTTAGAAAGGACGGAGCGCCATTTGACTTTTGAAGCTCAAGTTTTGCTGGAATGGTTTGTGGCCCCATGTCACATTTGCAAAGCCACTGAGGGGCCAAAATAGTGCAAACCCGGCAAAAGTGACCCATTTGGGAAACTATACTCCTCGTGGAATTTATCTAGTGGAATAGTGAGCATTTTGACCCCAGAGTTTTTTTGCTGAATTATTGGAATTATGCAGTGAAAATGAAAATCTACATTCTTTCCACTAAAATGTTGATTTTTTTTTCATTTTTACAAGTAATAAAGAAAAAAAACGCCGCAACAATTGTAAAGCAATTTCTCCCGAGTATGGCAATACCCCATATGTGGTCATAAACTGCTGCTTGGATACACCGCAGGGCTCAGAATGGCAGGAGTGCTACTTGGCATGTAGATTTTGGTTGATTGTTTTTTGGGCGACATGTCGCTTTTGCAGAGCCCCTGAGGTACCCGTACAGTAGAAACCCCTTAGAAGTGACTCCATTTTAGAAACTATACCCCTCAGGGTAATCATCTAGGGGTGTACTGAGCATTTTGAACCCACAGGTGTTTCATAGATTGTATTAGAATGAGGCAGTGAAAATGAAATATTATTTTTTTGCCCAAAAATATGTCGTTTTGCACCCAATTTTCTTTTCCACAAGGGGTAATAGGAGAAAAAACAACACATAATTTCTCCGGAGTACAGCAATAACTGCTGTTTGGGCACATGGCAGAGCTCAAAATGGAAGGAGCGCCATTTGGCTTTTAGAGCGCAGATTTTGCTGGACTGGTGTATGAGCGCCATGTCGCATTTGCAGAGCTCCCTTAGGTACCAGAGTAGAGTGTAAAACCATGAGAAGTGACTCTATTTTCTAAACTACACCCCTCAAGGCATTTATCATTTGCCTGGACATATGACAGGGCTTAGGAGTGAAAGGCGCATGTGAGACCTATTTTGGTGATTTTCGCAGCATTAGCCTACAATGGCAGGGCTCTGGGGTCAAATAGTAAAACAAACCCCCAAGTAGTGACCCCCATTTTGGAAACTGCACATCTGAAGGCATTTTATTAAGGGGTGTAGTGAGCATTTTGACCACACAGGTTTTTTTTTTCTATTGGAAATGAATGCTCAGTGGATGTTGCAAAGTGAAAATTGCAAATTTCCACTGGTATATGCCATTTTAGTGCACAATATTTTGTGCCCAGTTCGTGCCACTGAAGACAAATACCTCAAACTGTTAAGCTGGTTCTCCCGGGTATGGTGATGCCATATATGTGGACGTAAACAGCTGTTTGGGCACGCTGCAGGACTCAGAAGGGAGGGAGCGCCATTTTGCTTTTGGAGCACAGATTTTGCTTAGTAATAGTTTTGTTTGGGGTTTTGCTGGTATTCAGTTTATGATGTGGGGGCATATGTAAGCTGTGCGGAGTACATCAGGGAATAATAAAAGGGTATAATAATGGGGTAAATAAATAATATTTCATAAATATGTGGCCAGTGTCGCACTGATAAATGGTGCCAGATCTTATTCGCTTTTAGACACTCTGCACATTTAGCATCGCCATCACCGGAGCTGTGTGAGGGCTTATTTGTTGCGGTACAATCTGTAGATTTCATTGGTACCATTTTGGGGTACATGCGATTTTTTTGATCACTTTGTATTTCATTTTTTGGCAAGCAAGGTGACCAAAAACCTGCAATTCTGATGTTTTTTATTTTTTATTTTTTTACGGCGTTCACCATGCGCTATGAATGACAATTTTACTTTATTCTGCAGGTCGGTACGATTACGGCGATACCAGATGTATATAGTTTTTCTTATGCTTTGCATCGTCTGCCATATTCTGAGAGCCATAACTTTTTTATTTTTCCGTCATAAAAGCTGTGGGAGGGCTTGTTTTCAATGGTATAATTTTGGGGTACATGCAACTTTTAGATCCCTTTTTTTATTCTGTTTTGCGAGGGGTAGTGACTAACAAACAGCGATTCTGGAATAGTTTTTTGTTTAATTTTTTACGGTGTTCCCCATACGAGTAAATGAGCGTGATATTTTTATAGTTTGGGTCGTTACGGACGCGGGGATACCACATATGTGTACTTTTTGTTATGTTTTTTTGTTTTTCCTATAATAAAAGACTTATTATAGGAAAAAAGGCTGTTATAGTGTTTTTTTATCATGAAACGTATTATTTTTTACTTTTTTACAACATTTTTATTAACTTGTTTTATCTTTTTTTTGTGTCCCACTAGGGAACTTGAAGGCATGAAGCCCTGATCACTATTCTAATACACTGCACTACCTACATAGTGCAGTGTATTAGAGCTGTCAGCTATTCACTGACAGCAAGCCTATTAGGCTTCGCCTCCCGGCGGGGCCTAATAGGCTTCCGTACTAGGAAGCGATTGTTAGTCTACGGTTGCCATAGCAACCATCGGAAAACCCGCGGGTGCCCATGGTTGTCATTAGCTGCATCTAAGGGGTTAATCGGCCGGATCGGAGCCTAGCTCCGGTCCTGGCCGTTAGAGCACGATGTCAGCTGTGACAAAAAGCTGATACCCGCGCCCGTGGCAACCATCGTGGTTGCCGACAGGCTACAAGACACTTCGATACATCGATCGCGTTGATCGATGCATCTGAGGAGTTAATCGGCCGGATCGGAGCCTAGCTCCGGTCCTGGCAGTTGCAGCGGGGTGTTGGACAGCTGATAACCGGCGGTGATAGCACTGGCTCAGCTTCTGAGCCAGCGCCAGCACATACACCTTCTCAGGGAGCTGTGATCTGTCAGTCTGCTGTGACCGCTGTAATTGGTCCCCTGCCGTCTTACTGTGCCGATCAACTGTCATAAACAGTTGACGGCACAGTTCTGTCACCTTGTCCTTTGACAGGATGACAGTTTTTAGCCAGGACGCACCGGTACGTCCCGGTGCCTTAAAGCACTCCAATACAGGACGTACCGGTGCGTCCTGGTGCGGTAAGGGGTTAATGTCATGAGATCCAACATAAATATTGTTAAACAGTATGTGACTTTATAGGAAACGACTGAGTTCATAGTCCCTATTAAGTCCCTTGGGTTCCAATGTTTGTAGTTTGTGAATCTAGAATGTTTCCCTACATTTGAGGGCTTTGATCCTATCGCCCCCTCTTCTCGGGACTGGTATATGTTCAATTACCTGAAATCTGACTTATGCTGACTGATCCGGTCTTTAATGCACTGTATAGTCTCATCTACATAACCCAAACCACACGGGCATTTTATCAAATACACCACATAATTGGTATTACATGTGAAGAAGTCATGAATGGGTATACTTTGACCAGTCTGTTGGTGCTGTATCTTGTCCCCTTTGATGATGAGGGAACATTGCATACAGGCTCGGCATGGGAAGGTACCTTTTTTGAGAGTACTCAGGAATGTTTGGTGTGGTAATTTTTTGGGTGAAGCCTATGTCTGCCTTGACTAAATTATTCCTAAGATTTTGTGGGTTTTTTTTGTGCATGGTAAGAATGGATTTTTGAATTCATCGATCTGGGGGTACGCTTCTTTGAGTAAGGGCCAATGTCTCCTTATTATGTGGTGTATTTTTTGTGAGCAGGGGTGGTAAGTGTGTACAAACGGAATACGTTTGTTTTCTTTGTTGGTCCTGACCGAAGTGTTTTCCCTTGCCTTGATCAATGTGTCAACGGGATAGCCTCTGTTCCTAAATTTCAGGGTCATTTCATCCATTCTTTGGGATCTGCTTTGTTCATCATCCACAATCCTTTGTACCCGGTTGTACTGAGATTTTGGTATGGAATTTTTTATGGATTGGGGGTGGCTGCTGGTGTAATGGAGTAAGCCATTCCTATCAGTTTCCTTAATGTGTAGATCGGTAGTGAGCTTACCAGCCTAATTTTTTATGACCTGTGTGTCAAGAAAACTAATGGATGTAGTGTCATGAGTTATGGTGAATTGTAATTCAGGCCAAACATTATTGAGGTAGTTAGTAAACTCCACTAATTTATCAAGAGGGCCGTGCCAGAGACAGAAAATATCATCGATATATCTTTTCCATATGATTATATGTTGTTGAAGGTCAGTATGGGGGTTGATGAAGTGTTCTTCAAAACTGGCCATATAGCTGTTGGCATATGGTGGTGCAACATTAGAGCCCATAGCTGTGCCCTGTTTCTGTACATAGTAGGTGTCCTCAGAAAGGGAATTAATTCCCAGTGAGTATCAGGGTGAGTAGATCCGTACAGAGATCAATTATTTTAGGGTTTTTACCTGATCTTGTCAAAATTTCATGTACTGCAGTCAAACCTTTGTTGTGTTCTATGGATGTGTATAGACTGCATACGTCAAAGGTGACTAAATGAGTATCAAGCGGGATCTCATTCAGCGTATGTATGGCTGTCAAAAAGGCGCTAGTGTCTAGAAGACATGAATTTGTGTTTTTTATTAAGGGGGTTAGAAGTTTTAAGTTTTTCCATAAAGATGGCTAGTGGTGACAGTACAGAGTTTGTGGAGGCTACTATGGTGTGTCCTGGAGGGTTCTCGAGTCTTTTATGGATTTTTGGTAGTGTGTAAAAAACTGGTGTGATCGGGTGTTGGTTGGTTAGGTAACTGGCTGTATCCTGATCAATTGTGCCCGCCAGTGTGTGCTTCTCTATAGTAACTCTAATTGTAGTGGCTATTTTATGTATGGGGTCCTGATGAATGGGTTGATACACCGTTCTATCTCCCAATTGTCTATGGATTTCCTCCACATAAAGGGATTTGTCCATAATCACCAACGCTCCTCCTTTGTCCGCTGGTTTGATGACCAGGTCTTTGTCATCCACCAGTGAGGAGAGAGCTTGTCTGTCCAGGCTGCTGAGATTGGCTTGGCACTTGTAGTAGCCTAGGCCAAAATCATGGCTAAATCGGTCCACATCCCTGTGTACCAATTTAATGAAAGTTTTTGGGAGGTGAAAACAAGCTCTTGTTTCTTAGTCCCAAGTCTTTAGAAGTGACCATCGGGGTCACTGAGGTTGTGGTCCTTTCCTCGTGTCTTGGGGTCTCCTCCTTATTGGAGAAAAAGACCTGGAGGCGCAAGGACCTATAGAAACGACTCAGATCCATGTCAAGCTGGAACAGATCGTATTTATATGTGGGGCAGAACGACAAGCCTCTCTGTAGGAGGAGTAGTTGTGCCGGGCCCAGGGATTTAGACGAGATATTCACAACTAAGGATTGTGTCGTGGGGCTCATACCTGAGACCTCGTCGCCATGGTCCGATTCACGTCCTTTACGATGTTTGCCTCCTCGTCTCGTCCTCTTCTTGGTCTTCTGCCGCAGCGTCAACCTAAAAAATGACTGTTGTAATTGTATGCTCTTTGGTAGAAATTTGATCCTTCGCCTCCTGATCCAGATAGTGAGGATTCTGAAGACCAATGATGACCTCTCGCGTTCATTCCAACTGATGTGAAGCCTTCTTGCCATTTGTAGACCCTGTTATTCCGGTAGTCGTCTAGGTCCCTTTGGAATGTCCTTCTATTTTGGTTCTCTATTTCGCTCCGGTGAATCCCGAGGTTTGTCTTCAGTTTTTCGTCAAAATTCGTGAAGTCGATTGAGGACAACGTGGTCCTAAGTTGTTGTTCAGCTGCTGTCACCTCTTTTCTCAAATCCGCGATATTTTTCTGATGGAATGATACGGTTAGTACCATCAAATCAAAGGAGCATTTGTTGAGGATTTGTTCGAATTTAGTGCAGCATTCGGGGTTCTCCTTAAATATTATTGGTCTGATGAGCATACATAGGCCACGTGGTATACGTTGGACCTTGATATATTCGGCCAATGTTGCGCTATGTAGCTCCTGATTAATGAGCCTACGTGATGTCTTCTCCAAGTCCCGACTCCTTAACAGTATAGAATACAGAGCATGTTTTCTAATTTGCTATGTATTCTAAACTGTTATGCAGCTCTAATCATGATGATACAATTGCCTTTTCCTCTAGACACGCTGACTGAATTACCCTGTTCCACCAAGAACCACCATAGACCCACTAAACCTCCACGGTATCCCTTGTACGGATATAATAAGAACAAGCATATGTCTACCTGTTTCTATATTTCTTTCCTTCTCTTTTCCTTGCTCTTCTCAGCTCCCTTATCACAGTATATATCCACCTTACTAATAACACTGAGATCTCGTTGACTGCCATTACACATGTTACTCATATAGACATTATTTGTCTACCTAGCTTCAGACATTTCCCCTATGTTACACCTGATTGATTAATATATGAACCACTTAATGACCCTTCTTTGGTCCTTAGTATATTTTCATTGTGCATTCAACGTCTGCCTTCCTCTCACTATGACTTTAGTGTATAGATCTGTCACTACACCTACCCGATTCAGTCTGTCTTTGAGTCTATCGTGATGATCCTAAGTGATAGTTTTCTGAGTGCTTCTACAGCTGGATCCTATGATACTTGTACTTCCACTGCCATCTAGTGGATAATTACACTCAATATTTTTCCTTAACCTGTGTCCTCAGATACCACCACTCTATTGCTGCTTTGTTCAATTCATTTTGATGTCATTCTTGTTGCGACAATGTAATGCTTTATCCATACCTGTATTTGGATGTTTTCTACCTACTCCTGATTGTAGTTGTGTTTAATTGTACTCATTATTTTACTCTCTGCCTTTGGAGTAATTGATCAGCCTTATACACTTGTTCAGCGTAACATGTATTTATGTAGTTATTTTTATACTCATTTTTTCCCCCCTTCCCTTATATCTTATGTTGTATGATATTCATTCTCATATAGACTACTGTTCTTTAATTATTCCAGTGCCTGATGAAGGTCACTTAGACCGAAACGTTACACTCTGCCACTGGCATTAAAAACAAAAACAAAATAAAAATACCGTTGTTTCAAAATTGGTGTGCCGGATACTCATTTATATGTCCACATTTATGTCATCGCCATACATGGGAGAACCCGCTTAAACAATTTATGGGATATTTGTCCATAGTGGCATAAGCTGGGCACAGTATATAAGACACTAAAATGGCACATCTGTTGAAAAATTGCAATTTTCAGATACCTATATCCATTGCGCAAAAAAAACAAACTGTGTGGTCTAATGCTCACTACACTCCTTGAAAAATGGCTTGAGGGGTAAAGTTTCCAAAATTGGAAAGTGAACCAATGTTCTATTAAATCGCCAAATGTGGCCTCAAATACGCATGGTGCTCTTTCACTCCTGTGCCCAATCATATGTCCAGGCAAAGGATTAGGTCCACATGTAGGGTGTTTATAAAACCAGGAAAATGGCATAATTAAAGAGCTGTCTTTTCACAGTGGCACAAGCTGGGCACAGTATATTGGGCACTGAAGTGGCATAATCCCTTTGTTAATAACCTTGTGGATGGGATTGATAGCAAGGTGCCAGGTTTTGCTGACTATACAAAACTTTGTAGGATACTTAAAACTCAACTTGACTATAAAATATTACAGAAAGATCTAGATAAGCTGCAGCATGGACAAAGACATGGCAGATGACATTTAATGTCAATATATGTAAAGTAATGCACCTAGGACAAAATAAGAGTATTAATTCATATACATTAAATAGAATCAAACTGGGGACAACGGAACAAGAAAAGTACCTGGGTAATCTGGTAACAAATAAGCTAAGCAGCAGTCAATGTCAAGCAGCAGCTGCAAAAGCAAATAGGATTTTAGGGTGTATAAAAAGAGAGATTAAAAACCATTGATTCAAATTTAATATTACCCCTCTATAAAGCCTATGTAAGGCCACATCTAGAATATGGAATTCAGTTTTGGGCTACAAATTGTAAAAATGATATACAATGCATTTGGAAAGTCTTCAGACCCTTACATTTTTCACATTTTGTTATGTTGAGGACATGTGCTAAAATAAAAATAAAAACATCACGTGATTGATTTTTCCCCATCATTCTGCACTTAATACCCCTTAATGACAAAGTGAAAACAGAACCGGTCTCTTCAGCGATGTTCGATTGGTTTCAAGTCAGGGCTCTGCTTGGGCCACTCAAGGACATTCACAGAGTGTGCTTAGGGTCATTGTCTTGTTGAAAGGTGAACCTTCGGCCCAGTCTGAGGTCCAGAGCACTCTGGATCATGTTTTCATTTAGAATATCTCTGTACTTTACTCCATTCATCTTTTCCTCAACCCTGACCAGACTCCCTGTCCCAGCCGCAGAAAAACACCCCACAGCATGATGCTGCCACCGCCATGCTTCACTGTATGGATGGAATTGGGCAGGTGATGAACAGTGCCTGGTTTCCTTTAGACATGACACTTAAACTTGAGGCTAAAAAGTTTCAACTTGGTTTCATCAGACCACAGAATCTTGTTTCTCACAGTTTGAGAGTCCTTTAGGTGTTTATTTTTTGCAAACTCCAGGTGAACTGTCATGTGTCTTTTACTGAGGTGAGGCTTCTTTCTGGCCACTCCGCCATAAAGCCCAGATTGGTGGAGTGCTGCAGTGATGGTTGACCTGCTGGAAGTTTCTCCCATTTGCACACAGGATCTTTGGATCTCAGCCATAGCATCCCTTGGGTTGTTGATCACCTCATTTACAGAGGCACTACTCCCCAGATTAATTTGTTTGGTGGGGCGGCCAGCTCTAGGAAGAATCCTGGTTGCTCCAAACTTCTTCAATTTAAGACTTACAGTGGCCACTGTGTTCTAGGGAACTTTCAGTGCAGCCGAAAAAATGTTGTACCCTTCTCCAGATCTGTGCCTCCACACAGTCTTGTCTCTTAGCTCTACAGGCAGTTCTTTCCTCCTAATGGCTTGGTTTTTGCTCTGATATGTATTGTCAGCTGTGAGACATGTCATGTGCCCAAACAGCAGTTTATGACCACATATGGGGTATTTATGTACTCAAAAGAAATTGCTTAACATATTGTGGCATTCTTTTTCTTCTATATTCCTTGTGAAGATAAAACATTTTGACCTACAGCTAAATAGTATTGTAAAAATTAAAAATGTTAATTTTTATAGCCCAATTCTAATAATATCTATGAAACACCCGTGTGGTCAAAATGCTCACTACACTCCTAGATGTTTTGGCACCTGCAATGCCTCTGCAAACCTATAGTGGTGCCTGGAAAACAGCTTAATAAAAAGGAGGCCCTAAAACCCACAAGGTGGTCCTACATTTGAGGCCTGTGTGTCAAGAAACTAGAACACTAGGGCCACACGTGGGATATTTCTAAAAACGGCAGAATGAAGGTAATAAAGATGGAGTTGAGTTTATCTGGTAACACTTACTTTTTTAAAGATAAGTTTAGCATCAATTTTCTTAACTTTTCAAGAAAATTTCCAAAATATCACTTTTTTTTAAGGAACCAATTCAGTTCGGAAGTTGTTTTAATGGGTTTATATATTTAAAAAAAACTATAAATCACCCCATTTCAAAGACTGCACCTCACAAAGTATTGAAAACAGCATTAAGGAAGTTTGTTAAGTGTTTTGAAGGAATTTTAGCAAAATTGGGCTAAAATGTAAAATATATATATATTTTTTTGCACATATTCAATTTGAATAAAAAAAATTCTGGTGTTAACAGGGAAATAAAAACACAATATTTATTACTCTGATTCTGTAGCTTTCAGAAATACCCCCTATGTGGCCCTAGTGTGCAACTTGACTAAAACACAGGCCTCTTAAATGAGGGAGCACCTTGTGGATTTTAGGGCCTCCATTTCAGGTTTTCAAAGGAATTAGGGAACAAAAACATTAGAAAGGCCTCTTAAAGGATCCCATTCTGGAAACTAAACCTTTTGTAGTTATTAAGTGAGCATTTTGACCCCATTGGTGTTTCATAGGTTTTATTAGAATTAGGCCGAGAGAAAATGAAAAAATATATTTTTTCAAATAATATGTAGTTTTAGCTTAAAATGTTTTATTTTTACAAGTGGTAATAGGAGAAAATAAGAACTAGGCTTGCCGGATGTCTAAATAACTACATTGGATTATCTGCAATAACATTTATTGTTTTGTTATTTTAATTTATACACCAATTATTTTTTTTACCGAATATCCGATGAGTAATTCTTCTTTTCCATTTCATTCCCCAGGATGGTACCACCCGGGGAGTTCCCAGATGACTAGATTAGGGAAGGACTATAGTCTGAAGGTTTTTACATCCTAAGGCCCCAGGCAGACAAACTTATTTTTACGGCCACAATTCATCCACAAATCGGCAGGTGAATTGCGGCCCCTTTCATTTCAATGGGCCCATGCACACGACCGTGGTTTCCATGGTAGTGAGCATTTTGACCCCCCCCCCCAGGTGTTTCATAGATTTCATTAGAATTGGGCAGTAAAAATGAAAAATTAAACTACATTTTTTTCCATTAAGATGTAGTTTTAGGTCAAAATGTTTCTTTTCCTCATCAACTAAAGGAGAAAAAGCACCCCAACATTTGTAAAGCAACTTCTTCAGAGTGCGGAAATACCCCATATGTGGTAATAAACCATTGTATGAATACACATCAGGGCTCAGAAGGAAAGGAGCGCCATTTGGCTTTTGAAGAGCAGATTTTGCTGGATTGTTTTTTCGCTTTTGCAAAGCCCCTTAGGTAGCAGTACAGTGGAAACTCCCCAAAAGTGACTCCATTTGGCAAACTACATCCATTGAGGAATTCATCTAGGGGGTTAGTGAGCTTTTTTACCTCACAGGTGTCTCATAGATTTTATTAGAAAAAGGCAGTGAAAATGAATAATAACATTATTTTCCAATAAGACGTAGGATTAGTTCAAAATTTTTAATTTTCTCAACAAATAAAAGAGAAAAAGCACCATAACATTTGTAAGGCATTCTCTCCAGAGTAGGGAAATACCCCACACGTGGTCATAAACTGCTATTTGGACACACAGCAAGGCTCTAAAGGTAAGGAGCGCCATTTAGTATTTGGAGTGGAGATTTTACAAGATTCGTTTTTTGACACCATGTTGCATTGAGCTATAGTACCAGTACAATGATACCCCCGAAAACGTACCCCATTTTGGAAACTAGATCCCTCAAAGAATTTATCTAGGGGTGTAGTGAGCATTTTGACCGCACAAGTGTTTTGCAAAAATGAGTAAACAATAGATGTTGCAAATTGAAAATTGCTGTTTTCCACAGATATGCCATTTCAGTGCCCAATGTGTTGTGCCCAGCTTGTACCACCGTAGACACACATCCCATAAATTGTTAAGTGGGTTCTCCAGAATACAGTAATTTTTTATTTTTTACAGTGTTCACCGTGCAGTATAAACAACATGTTAACTTTATTCTGCGGGTCGATACGATTACAGCGACACCAAATTTATATCGGGTTTTTTACGTTTCACTACATTCCCACAATAAAAATACTCTTTTCTAAAAAGATCATGTTTTAGTGTCGCCATTTTATGACAGCCATAACTTTTTTTATTTTTTAGTTGATATCGCTGAGGGAGGGCTTGTTTTATGCGTGACGAACTGTAGTTTCTATTGGTATCATTTAGCGTTACTTGCAATTTTTTGATCACTTTTTATTCATGTTTTTTTTTGAGACAAGTTGACCAAAAAATAAAATGCTGTCATTGTTTTTTATTACATTTTTTTACAGTGTTCAACGTGCAGTAAAAATAATGTGATATATTTATAGGTCAGGCCATTCCGGCAATACCTATTATGTATAGTTTTTTTTCCGGTTTTCATTTTTTTCTAATAATAAAGGAGTTGATCAGGGAAACAGGGCGATTGTTGTTGTTTTTATTAGTTAAAACTTTTATTTATTTATTTTTCTTTCACATTTTTTTTAACTTTTTTAACTTTTTTTATTACACTGATCTGGGGACTTGAAGATCTGGTCTTCTGATCCCCGGTACAATACACTGCACTACTTATGTAGTGCAGTGTATCGTAACTGTCATTCTTCATTTGACAGTTAGCCTATTACGTCATGCCTCGGGCAGGAGCTAATAGGCTTCCGTACATGGGCAACCAGGAAGCCTAGCAACGGCTTGCTGGTTGCCATAGCAACCGTCGCCACCCGCGATCCATCGCGGGGGGGCACGGGGGGTACAGAGGGAGCTCCCTCTGTCAACCACTTCAATGCAGCGGACGCCATTGACAGCCGCATTGAAGGGATTAAATGGCTGCGATCGGCAGTAACTGCCATCGCAGCGATTGCAGCGGGGTGTCAGCTGTGTATGACAGCTGACAGCCACTGAAGATAAAGCGCGCACTGCTCCTGTGCTCGCTTTATCTACAGGGCGTGACTGTACGCCCATGTGCGGGAAAGCACTTGAATTTGGACGTACAGTCACACCCAAAAGCGGGAAGGGGTTAAAGACATATTCGCTGCTAAAACTGATGGAGCACCTCTTATTTTTGGACACAGAAGACCCCGTCCAGGATTTCATCCACGATGCCCTTGTAGTGAAATTAGAAAGTACACAGTCACAAGCCACAATACCGACTGTTTTGGCAGATGCATCATTTGAAATAATTCTTCAATTCCTATATTTATATAGCAGACAAAAAAAGTGTATCATCTCTTCCTCCTCTCACTTCAGTCTTTATATTATGTATGTACATTGACCACACCACCAATGCATCTTAACACACTTTTTGATTACTAATGTTCCCATCTATCTGATGGATATTGATCACATTAATGGTACCTTTACATTACATGTCACATGACCAATAGGCGATATTATGAGCTGCACAAACACAAATTATTACAAATTTTTTTCCCAATGTATAATTGCTTTTACTTATGAAAATTTGATTGTAACACTGTATGACCAGGGTATTTACCCACACTTGAGTGTCAGTCACCGCTTAAGAAAGATCCCAGTAAGCCAGATCGAAACGTTGCCTGTGGGGTGAATAAACGTACCTCTTTTTTCACTCACTACTTTGGAGTGCAGCCTCAATTTTTTGTGTGCTATCTATCTGAGGGCTCGTAGCCTGAGCCTAGGAGGAGTTGCACCCACTGCTGGAGCTGTGCTGCTTTCTTTTTTTGTCTATATTCTTGGCCTATAAGCTAAGCACACATTTTTTTCAACCATTATGCTTCGTTCACAGGATACTCACCATGAATCTTGCGCCCTCAGATGTCTTCGCCTACAGCAGGATTGAGGAAAAATGCATACTGTGTGGATTACAGGGTGACGCTGCCTTTTTACTGACTCCATCTACCATCGATCTTAAAAAGAAATATGAGAATGCTTCTAAGAGACGCATCCACTTGGAACTGCATCTTGCCATCCTTGGGGAATATCCCAAGCTACGCAGGATCCCACGAGGTATGAGGTCTCAAGTGAGGCCAAAACCTTTTTGCCAATGATACTGACTTTAAAATACGCTTTGCTCATATTGCTAATAAGTATGCACTTCATACTATTTTACTCAATAATGAGTTTCTCTCCAAGGAATTAAGTGCATTGATACCCAAGATCTCTGAAACTGAGACACAGTTAAAGAATGTTTTGACCACACAAGAGCTTGATACATATTTTGAGTCACACCATTTTTAAGCAAACATAGGATGGAGCTTGAAACGACTAAACGATATAAATGGTGAAGAGACGCTGCTGATTACGGAAAAGGTTACATTTATAATTGGCAAACTGAAACCAGGAGATCTGAACAGCGAGAGGACGGGAACAGGAGAATGATCAAGGCAAGTACTTACCCACATGGCACTTTCACCAATAGCCTCAATAAACCCACTTCAAACCTTTTTTCCATCAATTCTTTTTTTGGGCGACTGCAAGGACTGCGGACCAGAAGAGGAGGCAGAAGGCAGCACAGCAAGAACAAAGACCAAATCTCAACGAACTTTGACTCCACGTCAGGCGGCACTGAGGATGAAGGATAGCAGCCAGATTTAGTGGTAAATATCTCCTCTAGTACTTTGACTGTTGGACAACATGGGCATTTAAACAAAGGCCTTTCTTTTTGCCCATGTACTAAGGCCGACTAGTTTAATTTGGAGGTGGATCTTCACAGATACTTCCGCTCTATTAAGCTGAGGACCTGGTTTTCTGAGGGACAATGTATTATAGATGGTACCATTGACTCAAATCACATTGAACTCACTTTAATAAATGTAATTGTAATGCCGGGTGTCAAAGATATTTTAATTATCTTTATATGTGTGAACATATATTGCTTTAAATGGACAGTTGAGTTGTCACTAAAGCTCAAAGATCTGCTAACAACAGCCTACAGGGGGGATGAGTATTCTATTCTAAGACTTCGGCCACATGACCTAATGACCTTGTAATCAGCTGATACAAGGGCTGACATGACAAAACCCAAAAACACTTGCAATCCATTTAAACTAAATATATATGTTAAGATAAGCTTGGAACTCTATGTTTTACCATATGTGGTATGTATATGTGTACGCATGAGGGTAACACCTTCTCTCTCTCTTCATTATAAATAAAGATGGATCGCCCCCTGTGGGCAGAGACTGTTTTGAACACCAACCCATGCGTGTCATTGTGTCTCTGGCCGGCCACTCTCTGAACCTCCAGGAGAGAGAAGATCAACAATTTGAAACTCATAGACAAATGCAGAAAATGTCCGAAGTTAACTGACATACTAAATTCTGCAGCGACATTACTTGGGGGCTCTTGTCCGGGATTCTCAACACAGATCGAAGGCGACAATCGAAGGTGGATGACGGCTAAGATAACGGAGAACTGCACACAAAACCGGTGAGTAAGAAATGTTATTCTTACTGTGCACTTCTCTCTTGTTTTAGCTGCCGTCCAGGTATTGTCTCTTTTGACTATTTGGGAACATGAACACCATTTGTCTATGAGTTGTATGTATGAATTATAGGAATAGGCGTGTGAGTAGAAATGAATCTGTGAGTGTATCTGTGAGAGGCTGAGATAAGGGAGCGTTTGTTTTCTGATCCCAAAACATACAGAAACAACCAAATACCGAGATAACACTAAACGGCCTGTCCGAAGTGTTCCCTCCGGCCCCTGGGTTTAGTATGTATTAAGATCAGGTTGCAAATTGATCCTTGCAGAAGTGACGGGTAACCATCCCCGCCCAAGTGATTGTTAGGACTTTCGCGTATCCAGACTGTGACCCATAGGAGGCGCACCTGGCCGGAAGTAAGAGTATGTATGTGGGCTAATCCTCGGACGCCCGAACTGAATGAGTCGCTGATTATTAAGTAACATCTCTGTGACTAGAAAGTTTATGGAATATCCACGGGCCCCTGAGACAGTGAGATAGTTATAAATCGCACCCATCCCTTTAAATACAACATAAAGTAGGTTAACGTACACTGCACCGAGGGACTTGCAATAATTGTGATCTTGTTGACAATAGTTGTGATTTGGCTGCTGTTTAGGAGACCGGATCAGAGACGTGGTTGCCCAACGACAGTCTAGAATATTTAGCAGAGCGCGTGGGGGGGTAAACTCCATGACAGTCTAGAATATTTAGCAGAGCGCGTGAGGGGGAAACCACCATGACAGACTAGAAATAGGCCCAGGATTTAGCAGAGTGCTTTGAGGAGCCCTACGGACAGACTAAACACAGGAGTTAGCAGAGTGCCTAGGGAATCCTCATTGACAGACTAAGAAAGCCGAAAGTCTAGCAGAGGGCATGGGGACTTCTGATCCAAAGTATGCCCAAGGTAAAGTGCTGGCCAGCCGGGAATTGGGGCATAACACCCAAGGTACAGGGTGTGGAAAAACAGCAGCAGATATTGTTAGGAAACTAAGTGGGAAAAGGTTTAGTTTAGAACCTAGAGAAAATAACGTAGAAATCGAGAATGTCCAAGCAGGTAGTTTTCAGCTATACTGGATGGGATGGTTTCTTGAGAGATGATGGGCCCTGGATTAGTAGACAGAGTTGCAGAGAACAGATAGAAGTGATTGAATGTACCAGGTAAAAATAGGGAAAAAAAAAAAAAAAAAACACATGGAAACACAGTTGTTAGTTGTCAGTAAGAATTCATCACCGTCTAATTCTATAGATAGACATTCCAGTAGAAAAGAATGTGCCAACGTATAATTCTTCTATGTACAGCTTTATAAACCAAAGGCTTACAGAAACAAGAGGTTTCCAGGGGTGACAGGCGATCAGTTATTAGCCATACATAGAGAGAAAGGCGTCATCAGAATTCATAAAGGAATCAATTAACTCTTCACTTCCTAAAAAGGAAACATTGGGTGAAATGTTCAGGGATTATTGATAGAGAGATAGTGAGACGTGGATTAGGAATTGGCTAGAAATAGAGTTAAAGCCAATAGGATAATTATAAGTGTAATGACACGGATTGTAGAAGTGAGATTGATAAAGTGAAGATTCTTATGGATTTCTATCCAGATCTGCTTGTTGGAATATACTGTATATTATCTGTCCTAAATTGTCACTAATGAAATTTCCTCTCGTTATAGGAGTTTTCCAAGACGTTTTAAACTTTACTGTAAATCTTTTTCCTTTTTGGTTTATTTAACAGTCATTTTAATAATTGCATGGAATGTCTAACAAGATATAATGTTAATCTATAGTAACAGTGTTAGACTAATAGAACTAATGATAAGAGAACGTGTGTTACTTACAAGAGCAGGAGGTCTCAGATATCCATTGTGGGAAAAAAAAAAAAACATGTGAAGAGGTTTTGTCATTGATTGACAGGAGCACATGGTGACATTTTGACGTTGTAGCTAATAAGTTTTAGCTAGTAAGGGGTTAATGCTACATTCTCTGTTATCTGTAGTTTAGCTGTGTCTACAGAAAGTGCCCATGTAGTGCAAAATAAGAACTGTGACTTAAAGATTAAAGAAAGGAAAAAAAAGCCTAATGAAATCACAGGATTGAGTATTCTATGTTTTATGTTTATATGTTATATGTTATGTTATTTGTTTTTATGTGTCGACCACAATGGAAAACTTCATTCATATTTAAATTTAATATGATGCGCATTACTAAATGATTATAGTTCATTGGATGAAGAATCCAAGAATAGGTGTTTATACACAGTCACTCTAGTTATATACTTGTTTTACATAAGGTCACACACAAAAGGTATATAATGTGTGAGATTGGATTCTCAGTACTGAGAGTGTCTGGGAACAGCTGGTATTGTGAGTGACTGGTGTGTGAGTGACCGGTGTGTGAGTGACTGGTGTGTGCGCTGAACTATTTTTAAAGGGAAATGGTTTCTTTGAAATCACCACATGAGAAGTGAGTCAACAAGAAAGATTTTTATGTCATTGTTACATTTTAGTTTATGATTATTTGATATTAACAAGTTTCTATTGGCATGTGATGACACATATAGTGCACGATATGTTTCATCATTTGTGTTAATAGATTGGTTTATTTAATATTGACATATACTAATTAAGGAAACAAGTATTTTGCTATTTTGCAAAGCTCTATTATTTAATTATAAGAGTATCCTTTCTGGTTAATGATGGTATATACATTACATATGCACATGACACACACACACTCACACACACACACACACACACACACACACACACACGGAATATATTTTATGAAATGAAAATGTAAATAAGATGACAGCATTCACAGGAGCTGTTGTCACGTTTATGGTGTCAGATTCCTGTCCAGTCAATCTTATAGTTTCTGACATCCTTGCAGCAATGCAGGTTGTCATCCAATATAAGGCTGATGGACAGATTGAAGTTATTGATGATATGCAAAATTTTATGTGTGCAGCACTCTATGGGGATTGCACTAGGAGGAAGACCTCACACCTCAGGCATTGAGGGCGGTCCTGTCCTCCTTCTGGGCACAGGGTAAACAGACGTAGGACGCATGACTGTGGCCCCTGTGACTGTTAAAATTGTTTGCAAACATCCCCAAACCTCACTTGAAGAAGTGCCCTCCGAGCCTCCCACAGTTGAAAAGTATTGATAACCAGATAAGACAGTATTTGGAGGCCGAGGTACTGAAGAAATGTGTATGTTCTTATAATAAGCCCCTCTCCCAACTTTGTACCTTCCGTCTTGTATCTGTGTAGTAGCAGCAGCTGCTCTTCTCAAAGACAAGACAACAGACACAGTGCTAAGATTAGCCTCTAGTTCTCAGGGTGCCCCATGCTGTTAGTGAGATTCTTCATCAAGCACACACTAAGTATATGTCTACAAAGTATAAGACCAGTCTCATCACCCCATATAAAACTAACCATACATTGATGTACAGTGTTAAACCCTACTACATTGCTTCCGCAGGGTTCAACAAAGGAGGAAGAGACGGATATATGGTCAATGGGGGACTTGAGAGGGAATGGGATGAGTCACAGGAAACAGTAGACAGTGAATTTCCGGCCTGGTGGGAAGTTGATTTCTCAGCACATTTGATTCCCCAGTACACAGATCACCAACATAATTGTCTTGAATGACAACAGAGATAAAAAACATTAGAAAATGTAACAGGGGATCCAATATCTAATCCAGCTTTTGAGTTTCTCTTGTAGATGGGTCCAGGTACCACCATGAAGGATGCTACAAGACTGGGTATATACTGTCACTACTGAAACAGAGGTAATAAAGTAACAACCACTCCCATCCTTCGTGTCAGCACAGGAGGTGGCGGTGAAGGTACTCGCTGAGGTGTGTAGACTGACTGAAGGTAAAACCGCAAATATATATATACTGACTCTAGATATGCTTTTGGTATAGCACATGATTATGGCCTAATCTGGAGGAGCAGAGATTTTGCTGGATCCACGGGTAAACCCATAATGTTGAGAGAGTGAGAGAACTGTTTGAGGCTCTGACACTGCCAAAGCAGGTAAATATACGTAAAGTGCAAGCTCTTACTAAAATGCAAACTACCCCCGAAGCGAGGGGAAATAGACTAGTAGACAAGGCTGCGAAAGCTGCGGCTCTCATGTCCCTCATAGAGGAGGACGTAGTATTCTTGACCAGCATAGTATCTGGTCCCATAGACATGATAATATTAAGTAGACTACAAAGTCAAGCCATATAAGAGGAAAAAGGACATTGGCAGACAAAAGGTGCCAGTGAAGGGGAGGATGGAATATGGAAGGTGGGTAACAGGATGTGCCTACCCAGAGTCCTCTTCCCCATGATAACCCAACTAATGCACGGACCAACGCAGGTGTCAAGAGAAGGAATGAGTGCAATGGTGACCAAATGGTGGGTACCCCCGGGGGTTCAGCAAGTGCTGCTGCCAGATTTGTCCAGAGGTGCATGATATGTGTCTGCCATAACATAGGCAAAACTATGCGGGTTGCAAAAAGGCATTTGATAAAGGCAGACTACCCATATCAGCGATTTCAGATTGACTCAGTTACCAAAGGTGGGACAGTATGAACATGTACCGGTCTGTGTAGATCTGTTCTCTGGGTGGCCTGAGGCGTGGCCAGTAACGTGGGCCACAGCAAAAGTAAAAGATGGCTCTCAGAAGTGGTATGTAGATATGAGGTCCCTGAGACAATAGAAAGTGATAGAGGAATTCACTTTACTGGAGAGGAACTCCAAGACATCCTGCAGGTCCTGGGTATAGAGCTGCTTTTCACACCCTGTATCCCAAGAGCAATGGGAAGGTAGAAAGGTGGAATGGGACTTTAAAGTTAAAGATCCAGAAGGTCATGGCTGAAACTCATAAACCATGGACTGAGTGCCTGCCTATTGCCCTCTGACCTTACCCGTTATGTGGGAGCTCTGGAGAAAACAGCTCACGCAGATGTATAAATATGTTTATGATTCCATTCCAGAACCTAAGCGAAAGGAGGACATTGTTTACAGCCGGGGACTGGGCCTGTGTAAAGAGACACCGTAAAGCACTAGAGCCACACTGTGACATCCGCACCAAGTCCAGCTCACAACTTCCACATCCGTTACATTGGAAGGAAAGAACTTGGACGCGCCGGTCACTGCTGACAGGTCCTCAATCACGATGATGAACTGTGGGTCTCGTCAAGCTCCGGCTGATCTTCATCTTCTCTGTCATCTCTACTTTACCTATTGTCTAAATGATGAGCTAGAAGAAGAGTTTAATGACACGTTTATCAAACATCAAGTGATATCAGTATTGACTACATTGCTGGACTGTTGTATATGTCTCTATTCAAAGATGATGCCATATCTGAAGATAGATGAAGTTATTGCTTGGCCTTGCAGTCCCATCTCTTTTCCCTAGCGCTTAACCCTTACTCTCCTGGAGTTGTCGTTCTTGTAATAGCAGCAGGGGCATTGGTTCCCTGTCTGTTTACCCGTGTAAGATATTCAAAGAGGGAAGCGCTGTGGAAAACAGATCTCAAGCCAGGAATACCGCCGTCCATGATTAGATGATACCCCAATGACAGTGTGTGATGTGTAAACATGGGTCAGGTTAATAAAAATGACATGTTGTTTGATGCTGTAGACCTCACCAGCTGTGAGGGAAGAGACACAGAATATGTATAGTCTGGGGATAAAAGCAACTGGCAGCTCCCAGTGCTCAGAGACAGCTAGAAAGTGGATGACGCAGGGTCTAGAGGGTGTAACACGAGGTAATCTAACTAATAAAGGGGGTGGCATCGATGAATGCCACCGGACGGGACATGATCTTGTTCTCCTGGATTGCAGGAGTGTTAAATCACTCCAGGGATGTGCTTCAACCCAACATATACGTCATATATGTGGGTACGAGGCATATAAGTGGTTGCCACCCAGGAGACCAGGAGTATGTACCTTAGCTAGACTACAACCAGCTACTTAGATAGAGATATATTATGTTTAAACTTGTAACATGTTTGATTGCAAAAGTATCAGCACACGATATTAAAGTGCATGAGGTCCAGACCACCCTAAGAACCGAGGTGGGAGGAAACATTCAGAGCCACCTGTTTACGTGACACTAAATGCTTCTACACCTGATAAAGTTATCTGTCAAGCTGTAGAAAACCACCAAGATAGATGGTATTGCCCGAATTGTGAAATCTGTATTTCCCTAAATCTTCAGGTGTGTACAGTATGTAACACTGTACGCACACCTATTGCTAGACACGTATCCTGAGTATTCATTTCGCGGTGAATGGCATTAAAAATGCCCTGGTCTAGGGGATCTAGCCAGAACGTAATCTCGAAAGAATATTCTAATACATGGCTAAGCAATTTTATGTTCAAAAGAAGGGAATTGTCAAAGATATTTTAATTATCTTTATATGTGTGAACATATATTGCTTTAAATGGACAGTTGAGTTGTCACTAAAGCTCAAAGATCTGCTAACAACAGCCTACAGGGGGGATGAGTATTCTATTCTAAGACTTCGGCCACATGACCTAATGACCTTGTAATCAGCTGATACAAGGGCTGACATGACAAAACCCAAAAACACTTGCAATCCATTTAAACTAAATATATATGTTAAGATAAGCTTGGAACTCTATGTTTTACCATATGTGGTATGTATATGTGTACGCATGAGGGTAACACCTTCTCTCTCTCTTCATTATAAATAAAGATGGATCGCCCCCTGTGGGCAGAGACTGTTTTGAACACCAACCCATGCGTGTCATTGTGTCTCTGGCCGGCCACTCTCTGAACCTCCAGGAGAGAGAAGATCAACAATTTGAAACTCATAGACAAATGCAGAAAATGTCCGAAGTTAACTGACATACTAAATTCTGCAGCGACACGGGGTAGGGAGACAGACAGGTGAGCCCTAATCTACCCGCCACTCAGTCCCTGCCTACACGGTCCGTCCTAGGCGACGGCGTACAACTGGGCGACGGTCCCTACGCTCAATATGTGCACGATAGACAAGGGTACACAGAAGCTAAGAGAAATGGGGCAGTTGCCCACGGAAACACCGTGAGCAACAAGAGTAGTGAACGAGCCGAGTCAAACCAGGAGTGTACGAGGTACCAAACGCAGAGCAGAAGAGTAGTCAGTAAAGCCAGGGTCAATATGAAGCAGAGGAAAATAGCACAAGCAGCAGCAGAGCCAGGAAACAGGCAGAATCACAGGCAAAGGAGGAGCAGGAAATGAAGGTATAAATAGACAGAGGGTGGGAGCTAGCTCCATCTGGCCAGGCTGTGATAGGCTCTCCCACTCCTCAGCTTCCCAGCCTGAGTGGTAGAAGATAGAGTCACTCTATCAGACTTAGGAGCAGGTGCAGACTGATTAACCACGGGCGTCGACACAGAAGCTGTGTCTGGCAGATTCTTTACAGTAATCTTTTCCATAAGAGTGATTTTGTCCCCCCATTTTCCCACCAGCTATAGATACATTCATCACTGCAGTCAAATTGGATGTAGGTAGACTGAGGGATGAATATAAAAGTACACGACTGATACACCCCAAACAGGACCACCAGGGAGATCGAAGCACTGTCTGAACTGACTAAAAACGAAGATATAACAAGTAAACCCGTGGATAAGGGAGGTGCAATAGTTATTTTGAATACCTGTGACTATACAGCTGAGATTTTCAGACAGTTACAGGATAGTACTATTTACAAAAAGGTGAGTAATGATCCCAAATTTGATATTGCGAGGAGACTCAGGAGAGTGATGCAATTTCTGAGAATCTCATAGATGAATCGGTAAAGAGGTTTCTGATCGTAGATCACCCTGCAACCCCTACTCTTTATGTTCTACCCAAGATACATCAAACCCTTATCCACCCTTCAGGGTGCCCGATTGTCCCGGGCGTGGATTCTATTTTTTCAAATGCAGCTATTTTCTTGGATAAAAACCTTAGGGATTTTGCGGTTAATAAACCGTCATATATCAGAGATACAGGTGATTTCCTACTTAAATTACAACAGGTGATTGTGCCTACCGGCGCTATTTTCGCCTCTTTCGATGTTGTTAGCCTGAACACATCAATTGAACACCAGAGGGACCTGGATACATTTGACCAATGCCTACAGAACGGCACCTTTTCAGACAAGTGTAGATTATTTTTACTCTCTCTCAGCTTCATCTTGCATTTCAATTACTTTTCCTTTCAAGATACATTCCACCTTCAACAACAGGGCACTGCCATCGGCTCGAATATAGCACCCACGTATGCCAACATTTACATGGCTATGCTTGAAACAGTACATATCTACCCATCATCACATTTTCAAGAGTTTTTAAAATGGTGGCGATATATCGATGATGTTTTTCTTATTTGGAGAGGCTCAAAGATAGATTTATTTTTATTTTATAATTTCCTCAATATCATTAACCCCAAATTTACATTGGTACACTCTCCTACATTTGTGGTGTTTTTAGACACCACCAAGGTTTCCATATTGAAGGATCGCCTGTCCACAGACTTATATGTCAAGGATACGGATGGCAATAATCTTCTCAGGTTTGACAGTAGTCACCCAAGACGTATGATCCATTCCTTACCCTACAGCCAGCTCCTCAGGGTCAAAAGGATTGTCGCTGACAAACCAACCGCAACGTTGAGACTTAGACGGGTAAGAAATTTAGGCAAAGGGGTTACCCCAAATCGATCATAGATGCTAATATGGATATGGACACTGAGGTCTCCAGAGAGACACTACTTTCCAATACTTCAGCAAACAATGCAGTGAATAGGGTCCCTTTCGTCTCTACCTATGCGGAGCAGAGCGACCACTTAGCCAAAATCATCAGGAGACATTGGCCCATCCTCAATAGTAGTCTAAGACATGTCCCCGAGTTTGAGATATCCCCACTGTTCTCCTATAGACGCTCACCCAATCTTAAGGACAAACTGGTTAGAGCAGCTATCGAACCATCTAAACAGACAGGACAGCATTATGTAGCCACTTGCAGGATGGGCTGTTATCCTTGCCTGTCTTGCGTTAATTGCAACTTTATGATTAAAGGCCAACTTTTCATCCATCCGATTACCGACAGGGAAACTAAAATGAGACATTACTTAACCTGTAATTCGACTTATGTAATCTAACTTCTTGAATGTCCATGCAAGCCTTGGGTACTGTTACGGCCGTGGTCACGGACCGCAACCTCCTCTTCCTGCCAGCACATGCGTCCGCTCTGTTCCATAGTGTTCACTAGAGGGCACGCGCGCTGGTTCGCGTCCTTAACAGGCCAGCACACCCATATGTAATTAATTAAGTAATTATGCTCGGATCACCTTGAACTATAAAAAGGGCCCTGTCCTTTTGATCCTTGCCTGAGCAATGTTTGTAATTCCCATGTTAGTGTTGCAAATGGTCCCTTAGTGTTATCCTGTTCCCAGTATTCCCGTGCCCTGCTACCTGTATCCTGTATCCCGTGCTGTGTTATTGTTCCTTAGCCTGTTTAGTGATTGGAGTTGTGTCCTGCTGCTCCTGTTTCATCGCCACATTTGGCGCACCCTACTGCACCTGCTGTCATCCGCCACATCTGGTGCAACCTGCCACATCCACCTCCATCTGTGCTAAAGCCCCAATTGTCTGGACTATCTCAGGTACTTTCGTGCTACGTACGTCTTGTAGAGACATGTGCATTGACTATAACTTGGCCAGCTGCCTCTCCGCTACGGTGGAGCGGCCTAGTGGGTCCACATACCCCTAGATCGCGACAGTACGCTCAGGCCATGGAACCCGCTGGCCAGCCCAAGACCGCAGTTCAAAGGATACAGGCGGAGATACATGATTGACGGACACATCAGGATCAACTGCTCGAGGCTGTAAATTCCATCATAGCCCGTCTGGATCAACTCACTGTTCCACCTCCGGGTCTTCCTCCAGAGACTGCTGCCGCTCCACTGCCCGTTGCACCTCCCGTTTGTTCCGGATCCACAGTTTCGCTGCCTATTCCTCCTCGTTATGATGGTTACCCCAGAGCCTGTAGAGGGTTCATCAACCACTGCACGGTTCATTTTAGGTTACAAGCTTATCTCTTCTCCTTTGAGTAGGCCAAAGTAGCATTTATTATCTCCCTCCTTGCTGGCAAGGCCCCCGCATGGGCAATTTCCATCTTGGAACAACAGGGACCTGAACCCTCGGACCTAGCCTTGTTCCGGCAGTCTTTCTGTGCTATGTTCGAGGAGCTGGGCCGAACATCTTCTGCCACGGCCACTCTGCTGACTCTCAAGCAAGGAGGTTCCACAGTAGGAGAGAATGCTATCTCCTATCATACCCTGGCAGCAGAGTTGGCATGGAACTATGAGGCGTTGGTGGAGACCTTTTGGCAGGTACTGTCCTTACACATCAAGGACAACCTTACAGCCTGCGAAATCCCTTCCACCTTGGATGCCCTCATCCTGTTGGCCTCCCGGGTTGACATGAGGATCCGAGAGCGCACTCAGGAGGTTCGACAGGAGAGTCGGGATCACAGACTAGTATCCTCAGTCCAGAGACCACTATTACCTTCCCCTAGTGCGCTACCTGAAGAACCCTTGCAGGTAGACAGAGTCAGGCTGTCTGAGCAGGAGAAACAGCGCAGACGCTCTTCTGGTTTATGTCTGTATTGTGGCCTTAAGGGTCATTTCATGCGCCAATGTCCACATAAGCCGAGAAACTGCCGCACCTAGGGTTGGTTGGAGAGGCAACTCTAGGGGGGACGTCTCCGAACATCAAAACCTCTTCCAAATTATCTATTCCAGTGACCATTATATCTGGAGAAACATCACATTCCTCCACTGCCTATCTTGATTCCGGAGCAGCTGCAAATTTCATCCAGCAGTATCTAGTGGATCACTTACATCTACCCACAGTTCTACTGGAGAGACCCCTGGCTGTTTCTTCAGTGAATCGTCTACCATTGCCGATCCAATTGTGTTCATCATGGATCCACTGACACTACAAGTCGGAGTTTGCCTTAGTTTGCCTTTTTTGTATTGCCTAAAGCTATCAACCCTATTCTGCTGGGCCTGCCATGGCTTCGTCTACACACTCTGGTTCTCGACTGGAGTCCCGGAGAAGTCCTCCAATGGGGCCCCAAATGCCTTAACCGCTGCCTGCTACAAGTTCATCTAGTTTTGCCTCCACTGCCTCAGTCACTCTCCGATCTGCCCTCACACTATGACAGTTTTGTGAACGTATTCAGCAAAAAGGACTTTTATCTTAATTAGCCCATAGCACCCTGGACTATTAGAAGGGACCAGCCCCTTCCTCCCACGCCTGAGCGTTGTTGTCGTACCCTAAGTTTGTCTATGCAAATGGTCTCCTAGTGTTTCCTAGTTCCCAGTGTTCCCTGGTCCTGTATCCCGTGCTATTCTGGTTGAGTGCCGTGCTGAGCCAAAGTTGTGCTGTACTGTATACCACGCCTGTCCTGCTTTACCATGCCTGACGTCTACCTGCTGCCTAGTCCCAGCCGAGCCTGCCTTGCT
This sequence comes from Rhinoderma darwinii, assembly GCF_050947455.1. Classification (NCBI taxonomy): domain Eukaryota; kingdom Metazoa; phylum Chordata; class Amphibia; order Anura; family Rhinodermatidae; genus Rhinoderma; species Rhinoderma darwinii. The sequence goes on from NC_134687.1 coordinate 656,394,624, forward strand.
ACTGTCAGAGCTGCCACAGGTACCCTATACGAACTATAGACTGTAACCTGCACCCTGTTGGCCAGCTGCCATACCGCCAAGGCAACGAACCCAACGTGACAATATGTGTGTATGTGTGTGTCTATAATATGTATGTTTATGTACGTATATATGTGTGTATGTATGTGTGTGTCTAATATGTATGTGTAACGTCCGCGGTTGGTGACCACGAACTCCTTCCATCCAGTCGACGCCCTTTTCTCCAGAGTTGTCTGCAGATACGGCCGTCCTTTTCCACAGTGACCACCATGGTGCAATCACGAGCTCAGTCCAGACATAATGAGCCAAAGCGCACACAGGTGGGAGATTGGGCTGATTGCTCCCAGAGCACCCTGGGCTATAAGAAGGGCTGTACCCCTTCCTCCCATGCCTGAGCATTGTTGTCGCACCCAAAGTTTGTCTAAGCAAATGGTCTCCTAGTGTTTCCCAGTTCCCAGTGTACTCGTTCCAGTATCCTGCAACCTGTATCCCGTGCTATCCTGGTCAAGTGCCGTACTGTAGTCGTGCTGTGCATATACCACGCATGTCCTGCTACGCCACACCTGACGTCTGCCTGCTGCCTAGTCCCAGCCGAGCCTGTCTTGCTATTGGCCGAGCTGCCCCAGGTACACTATACGAATTATAGACTGTGACCTGCGTCCTGTTGGCCAGCTGCCATACCATCAAGGTGGTACGGCCCAGTGGGTCCACGAACCCAACGTGACCATATGTTTATGTATGCATATATGTGTGTGTGTATATGTATGTGTATATATATGTATGTGTGTATATTTGTGTCTATAATATGTATGTTTATGTATATATGTAGGTCTATAATATGAATGTTTATGTATGAATGTGTATATGTCTATAATATGAATGTTTATGTATATATGTATGTCTATAATATGAATGTTTATGTATGTATGAATATGTGTATATGTATGTGTGTGTGTGTGTGTCTATATGTATGTGTGTGTGTGTGTGTGTGTGTGTGTGTGTGTGTGTGTGTACACTAGTCCTTCTCAATGAATTAGAATATCATGAAAAAGTTTATTTCAGTAATTTAATTTAAAAAGTGAAACTCATATATTATATAGATTCATTACACAAAGAGTGATCTATTTCCAGCATTTTTTTTTTCTTTAAATGTTGATGATTATGGCTAACAGTTAATGAAAACCCCAAATTTAGTCTCTCAGAAAATTAGAATATTGGATAAAAGTTGAAGATTGTAGACTCATGGTTTCACAGTCTAATCAGCTAATCAACACAAAACACCTGCAAAGGTTTGGACTTTAAATGGTCCAACAGTCTTGTTCAGTAGGCTACACAATCATGGAGACTGCTAACTTGACAGTTGTCCAAAAGGCAGTCATTGACACCCTCCCCTACGAGGGTAAGGCACAAAAGGACATTGTGAACAGTCAGCTTCTTTAGCAGAGTTCTGTATCCAAGCATATTAATGGAAAGTTGAGAAGAAGGAAAAAGTGTTTTAGAAAAAGGTGCACAAGCAACAGGGAGTCTTTAAAGGATTGTCAAGAAAAGGCCATTCAAGAATCTGGGGGAAATTCACAAGGAGTGGACTGCGGCTGGAGTCCGTGCTTCAAGAGCCACCACACACAGACGTATCCAGGACATGGGCTACAACTGTCGCATTCCTTGAGACAATGTCAGAATCGTCTTACCTGGGCTAAGGAGAAAAAGGACTGGTCTGTTGCTCAGTGGTCCAAAGTCGTGTTTTCAATTGAAAGTAAATCTTGCATTTCATCTGGAAATCAAGGTCCCAGAGTCTGGATTAAGAGTGGAGGGGCACTCAATCCAAGTTTCTTGCAGTCCAGTGTGAAGTTTCCACAGTCAGTGATGGTTTGGGGAGCCATTGCATCTGCTGGTGTTGGTCCACTGTGTTATATAAAGTCCAGAGTCAACGCAGTCGACTACCAAGAAATTTTCGAGCACTTCATGCTTCCCTTTGCTGACAAGCTTTATGGTGATGCCGATTTCATTTTCCAGTAGGACTTGGCACCTGCCCACACTGGCAAAAGTACAAATACCTGGTGTAATAACCGCAGTATCACTGTGCTTGATTGGCCAGCAAACTCTCCTGACCTAAACCCCATAGAGAACCAGACCCAACAATGCAGACAAGCTGAAGGCCGCGATCATACAACCTGGGCGCCCATAACACCTCAGCAGTGCCACAAACTGATTGCCTCCATGCCATGCCGCATTGTTGCAGTAATTCATGCAAAGTCGGAGCCCAAACCAAGTATTGAGGGCAAATACTGGACAAACTTTTCAGTTGGCCAACATTTTGGTATTAAAAATCATTTTTAAATCTGGGCTTATATAATATTCTCATTTCCTAAGACTAAATTTTGGGTTTTCATTAACGGTTACCATAATCATCAACATTAAAAGAAATAAAATGCTGGAAATAGATCCCTCTGTGTGTAATGAATCTACAGAATATATGAGTTTCACTGTTTTTAATTGAATTACTGAAATAAATTTACTTTTTGATGATATTCTAATTCATTGAGAAGAACTAGTATGTATGTGTACACCACCGCTCATTCATGTCAATACACCCCACATTTGTCGATTTCTATGTAAAAAAGGATGAATGTGATGTGTGTGATTTGCACAGAAATTAGTATACGCACTGTTTTTAACACTTTCAGCACTCGCAAGCACTGTGTTTAGCCATTGTTTATATAAATATTAGGAATTAGATATCAAATCGAAAAGCAAACTGCCATAGTCACCTTGAGAAGTATAGGGCATAGTCTGCTGAAAACAGTTCTGAAGAAGATTTTTCTTTGTGGTGTGCAGAGTACCCTCAAGAGATACACCAAAATTGGTGATTGACCATGACCTGGGCAACCTTGAGTGACCAAAAAGCAGGACAATTTTATCAGCGGGTGTTCCATACGGGATAAATTTAAAACAGCTCGTCAGAAACGGGGAAGAAAACTGTATCAATTGTGATTGTCAAATGCTGCATTGTAGCCAGTGGCTTGAAGGGAAACCGTTGCATAGGCCTATTAATAAAAGGTGGCTATTGTGGGCTGTAACGATGGCACTCTGCACTCGTTGGCGTACTACCTCTCCCAGGAAGCACAACTGCCAGGATACCTTTGATACACATACCTATAGGTGATCCATATAATGTAATGATGGTTTAAATTCCCAAGCATATATCAAACCAAATAAGACCCACATAGGAGCATAGAAACAAAAAAAATCTTCATGGATATATTTAAAAATTAGTAATTTTAATTCCACATCATTATAACAATATAAATACAACAAAATATAAAAAAAATGAGTAGCAAAGAATGTCAACGAGAAAAAAGCAGGAGACTTTATATGTTTTGCAGAAGGGAATAGATCCATTTGGAATGTCCCATGGATGATATCGTCACAGACCTCTTGGTTTAAGGGCCACTCTGCTGGATCCAGAAGGCGTGTGATGGCCTCCAGAGGCGCAGTACACACGCGAAAACCAGTTAGCTACAGAAATAAGTAGGTTCTTGTAACGTCCAGAGTCGCGGACCGTCGTCCTCACTCACCCGACAGCTGCGACCCCTAGACCTGTGTACCGGCCGGGGTCTCCCTCTTAGGAGCCGCCAGCACTCACGGCTGCTCTGTCCGGCAGTGTTCTCTATCGTGAAAATAATTACAAAATTATCCCCAGATCACCCAGGACTATAAGAAGGGCTCTGCCTTCCACTCCTTGCCTGAGCGTTGTTGTGTATTCCCATGTTAGTCTTAGCAAATGGTTCCTTAGTGTTATCCTGTTCCCAGTGTTCCTGTGCCGTTTGTTCCTGTGCCTCTTCTAGTGTTGGAGCCATGTCTGTTGTCATACACCACGTCTAGTGTCATCTGCCACACCTGGAATCATCCGCCTTGTGTGGCGTCATCTACCTAAAAGTTCCACCTGTGCCTAAGCCTCTGCCTGGACTATTACAGGTACTCTTGTGCTAGGACTTTACATAGACTGTTGTTTGGCCTATGAATGAATACTACTCCTTAAACTGTGTACCCCTACTGGAGGATCTGAAGCAAAAAAAATTGGTATGGAAGAAACTCCCACTGTCAATGGCGGATAGATTAGCTCTGATTAAGATGGTGCTCCTGCCAAAAATCTTGTTTATTTCTAACACACCAATATGAATAAAGAAGAATTTCTTTAAAATTATAAACTCCATATTTACAACTCTCATTTGGACAGATAAGAAGTCTTGTATGGCTCATAAGAAATTACATATGGGCACTGAAGATAGCGGTCTAGGGGTTCCAGATGTTAAACTGTACTATCTTGCCGCAACATTTAAACAAATTAAAGGTTTGGGGGGGGGGGTGTCTATAAATATAGTCTGGGATTTTTGGGGCTCAATCTTATAAAATGGGTATACTATACCTTTCCTTACATAAGGTATGGAAAGATATTAAGAAACTATTATTAGTGGTTGGGTACTTTGACTTTACCCCTTTATGGAAATCTAGGCGCCTTGGGGAGTTGCATAACATTGATAGTGTTTTTTGGATTACCAAAGGAATTACACAGATCTCCCATATCTTAGTTGGTGGAATATGAGAGACTTCTCTAGCTTTAAAATGGAGTATGGATTATTTAACAAAGACATCCTCAAATACCTACAGTTAAGATCTGCCTATGACTGTATACAACGTAAAGAAAGATCCCTATGGAAAAAAGGGGCATAATGCACTTAATGTTAGAAATGGTTATTAAAAAAGGAGCAATCGCAAGGTTATATAAGCTTTTTATGAGCCCCCTCGCTCAATCGCGGAAAAGATGGGAGGTAGATATAGGGGTACAATCAGACGACTTCTGGTCTAGAATGTACCAACAAATCTCAAGGGTTTCTTCCAACAGCAACTATAAAATGTCACAATTTATGATAGTCCATAGAATATATTATTCAGCTACCTTCTTAAAAAAACCTAGGTCTATGAAAAACTGATAGTTGTCCCAAATGTCTAGGTCCAGAGGCCGACTGGATACACCTTACCTGCCCCAAACTAAGTAAATATTAGATGGAAATAACTACCTTCTTAGAATATATCTTCCGTTGTAATATTCCCTTGGATCTTAAGGTATGTCTCTTAGATGTGTCCATGATTCTGCAACTAGGAAGTAATCGCATACCAATACATCAATCATTATTCTTAGCCAGGTTAGAAATTACAGCAAAGTGGCTCTCCTTAGCTCCCCCGTCGGTAAAAGCTAGGGAGGCGAGAGTAAAGAAATGTACTCACATTGAGCATAGATTTTCCTGTTCAACAGGGAATAATATATTCTTTACGGATCAATGGGATCCTTGGACTAAGAAATTTCCAATTATGAAGTTTTAATGGGTTTTCTAGTTTCCTATCTTTTTTTTTTATTTTTTTTATCCAATTTAATAATTTTTCTTTTTTTAATTTCTTTTTTTTCCAGCACGGGAGCTTGTGGTAATTTGTGGTGGGAAGGGGGACTAAAAAACAAGGGGGAAGAGGGAAGAAAAAGCAAAGTTAAGGAAAAAGCATAGGGAAATAATTATTAGTTCTATCCCAGTTATATAATGGAACGACTCTCTACCCTATTTTGTATTACTGTAAATCTACTCTTCCTTCATGTACTGGTTATTATGCTGTAAAATTGTAAAACGTTTGGAAATTTTTTTTTATAAATCTTTCACTTTAAAAAAAATAAAATATACTTAAATACCATAGCAAATCTTAATTTACTCTCCATTATAGATCGGGTCTCGTTGATTCACATACAGATGTCCCTAATAGATATATGTAGGATATGTCTGTAGAGTTTTTGTACATAATCCAGCAACCTAGATGAATTATAAAGGAAAGAAGACAGAGCTCTGTATTAGATGCCCTAATAGCGCTAACCTAGTGTTTGCAATAGCACCCCCAGAACAGCATCATGAAGTCTCTATTGTGGAGGAAAGAGAGAGCAAAAGTTAGTAACAGAAAGTAGCCATGAATTATCGGGTGACTCCTCTAAGCCAAATGAGCTGAGAGGGACATGTTAATTTGAATACAGTGATATATCTTTTGGGTAATATCAGAAACGATATCACGTATAGTTTACTTTTAATTCAGGCCCATTTGTATATTACCAAAGAGCCTATTTAAGAATTTACAGGTTAAAGAAGCGGTCACCAGTTTATAAGCGCCATATCTCTTACCTAATCTGATAAGCGCTGTAATGTAGATAACATTTTGTTTTTTTAGTTGTTTTTTTAAAAACGTTTATTTTTGACCGAGTTATGAGGATTTTTCGTTTCATGCAAATTTGTTCTAAATGCCCAACTGGGCGTTCTATTTTACTTTTGACCAAGTGGGCGTTGTAAAGAGAAGTGTATGACGCTGACCAATCAGCATCATACACTTCCCTTCATTCATGTCCAGCTGTATTCACAAGATCACGCTGTGCTGTCAGTTACGCCCAAAGTAACTTTACCGGAGTATGACCAGCTGGACATGAATGAAGGGAAGTGTATGATGCAGATTGGTCAGAGTCATACACTTCTCTTACAATGCCCACTTGGTGAAATGTAAAAAAAAAAAAAAACGCCCAGTTGGGGATTTAGAACAAATTTGCATAAAACGAAAAATCCTCATAACTCGGTCAAAAATAAACGTTTAAAAAACAAAAACAAAAAAACTGTTATATACAGCGCCTATCAGATTAGGTAGGAGATAGGGAACTTATAAAGTGGTGACGGAGCCTCTTTATGCTAAAAAAAATAACAACATACAACATGAGATACTATAATATGCAATGAATAATCACGTTACACCCACATGGGGTTTTGCCTGTGCTCACATGTTTTTTGGCATGGTACCTATAACAAAGAAAATTTATTTTATTTTTTATTCTTTCTGTTAAACTATATGCACAAAGTAAATAAATATATACACTACGAAAAAAAAACCATGGCCTCTGATATCAAATAATAACAGTATGGACATGCTGGGAGTTGTAGTACTCTCCTATTCTACTCCTCCCTGTAATGTTCTCGGACATTACATAACAGCCTAGACATGCTGGGAGTTGTAGTTCTCGCCTATTATACGCCTCCCTGTAATGTCCTCCGATATCCCATAATAACAGTCTGGACATGCTGGGAGTTGTAGTTCTCTATTATACTCCTCACTGTAATGTCCTCTGATATCACATAATAACAGCCCAGGCATGCTGGGAGTTGTAGTTCTCTCCTATTATACTCCTCCCTGTAATGTCCTCTGATATCACATAATAATAACAACATTTCCCTCAATGCTATAACAAAGAATATCCATCCAATACAGCACATAAATGCGAAATTCTTTATTAACCCCTTAATGACCAGCCTATTTTAGACCTTAAAGACCAAGCCATTTTTTATGTTTTTCCATCATTTCATTCATAGAGCTATAACTTTTTTATATTTGCGTCGACATAGCTGTAAAAGGTCTTGTTTTTTTGCGGGACAAGTTGTAATTTTTAATAGCACCATTTTGGGGTACATAGATTTTATTGATTAACTTTTATTAACTTTTTTTTTGGGGGGGGGGGGTAGGAAAAAAACTGCAATTTGGCCACACTTTTTTGCGTTCTAAATTTACGCTGTTTACCATGTGGTATAAATAACACAATAACTTTATTCAGCGGGTTGTTGTGATGGCCACAATACCAAATTTATAGATTTTGGATGTTTTTCTACTTTTACTTGATCAACAATTTTATTGGAATATAAAACAGAGCATATAAAACATCACATTATTTCAACATTTTGCACGCAGTGCAATAAAATCAAGCTGTATAAAAACTTTTACAGAGTCATAATAACAATTGTAGGATGTAGCCTCCCAGACATAAAAAAAACAACATAATAATAGCCAATGGCAAGTAGCGGCACAATAACCATAACCAAGAGTAGTGCAATATGTAGGGAACCAGTCCCAGAAAACGAATGGCAATGACATTTTAAGTGTTAAATTCTATACAAAGTTACACAAACACAAAGGGAAACACAAACAGACAAAAGCGGCATAGAATTGTCGATATGAGCGTTCAAAAGAGGTCATCCAACCAGAGAGGCAAATCAGCACCACCCCGAAACCCTGACCACACTGATAAAGTTTGAACAAATATTTGTGGATTTACCCCGATCAGCAGACATCAACTCCTCCATTCTCATAATCCAGTTCATTTCAGTTACCCATTCCTGCAAAGAAGGCACATTAATGGACTTCCAATGACGTGGTTTGACAGTTCTAGCTGCAGTCAGAAAATGCCTAAAGCCGCCCTTTTTGAGGTGTGGGAGTGATACAGGAACCATGGAAAGCATTCTAATACAAGGAGAAGTAGGAACATCAGTGTCAAAAAGATTGTTTCCGAGATCAAAAATTTTTCCCCAAAAGGGATGGAGCTTAGGGCAATCCCACCAAATGTGCAACATAGTTCCAGGAGCCTCCCCACACCTCCAAAAAACAGCAGAGACATCAGGAAATATCCTATGTAAAAAAGAAGGGCAACGGTACCATCTTGTAAGAATTTTATAATTTTTCTCCTGAGCAAAACAGGAAGTCGGCAATTTATGGGCCAAGAGGAAAGAAGTCCCCCAATCCTCCTCAGAGTGTTAAACCCCATTTCCTCATCCCAAGCCATGGTGAACGCCAACTGAGAATAAGAATAACCAGGTTGAGGATCCCATGTAGATAGGACAGCATATGAGAAGCAGCAGAAGACAAGGACAGATAATGTTCCAAAGGAGTCTTATCCTGTAGCAACTCAAGACAATCGCCCATGGAAGAGAGATATGACCGCAACTGAAAATAACACCACCACATTGATAGTCTCCCTGGGCAGGCCTCAGAGACAACAGCAAGCGACAAAATTGCACCATCAGGTGTAAGGTTCTGAGCCATGTATCCTCAGTCCTGTCTCCCCCAACAGAGGAATGTGTCCACACCCACAGCCGGAGGGAAGGAAGGGTTATCAAAAAGAGGAGTAAAAGGACCCGGACGGTGAGCAAGGACCAGAGCACCAATGATCCTTTCCCAAACTACAAGAAACGGACGTGTGAGGAAAGGCAGAGAAGACGTTGGTCGCTTTGAACCAGTCAACCAAGGCAAAGAGGACAATGCAAGAGGGGACATACCTTTCTCTATGCGCACTCATTGCTTACCAACATCTGAGCGGAACCAGTCCACCAATCTAATGAGGATCGCAGCTTGATGGTAACGTTTAAAGTCCGGCAAACCCACCCCCCACCCCCCACCCCTCCAGTTTAGGCCGGCTAAGGACAGAAAAGCTAATGCGAGGCTTAGAGGAGCCCCACACAAATTTGGTTATGGCCCTATGTAATGTCCTGAAGAAGACAGCAGGTACCACAATAGGGACAGTCTGAAATATGTACAAAAATTTGCGTAATATATCCATTTTAACAGCGTTAATACGCCCAAACCACGACATGCGCCCACTCCCATACGCCTCCAACTCTCACAAGGTACATTGTAGAACAGGGGTGTAATTCAGGGTAAATAGATCTGACAAATGTGTGGGGATATGTATCCCCAAATATTTTAAAGACATGGACTGCCACTTAAACGGGAAAACCCGAGCGAGTTGAGCAGCAAGAGGAGCGTCTAGAGATATAATCAACGCCTCCGATTTAGAGTAATTGACTTTAAAATGACTCAAATTACCAAATCGCTCAAACTCCCCAGTCAAAAATGGCTAGGAAATCATAAGATCCGTGATGTACACGAGAAGATCATCAGCATAGAGTGCTAACTTGTGATGCATACACCAACACAAATGCCATTAATGCTAGGGTTATTCCGCAGTGCCACAGCCAGGTGCTCCATGACCAAAACATATAACAGAGGCGAGAGTGGACACCCCTGTCTCGTACCATTAGTAACAGGCAGAGAGGAAGACAAAAGACCATTAACTCGAACCCGAGCTGTAGGCCTGTGATACAGTGCCATAATCTTATCCACCATGTTAGAGCCAAGTCCAACCTGACTCAAGACACTACGGAGAAACACCCAGTGCACCCTATCAAAAGCCTTTTCGGCATCAACAGAAAGTAAACACATCGGTATCTTGCGTGTCTGTCAATATGATGTTAAAAGAAGGGTCTTGTTAGTATTATCCCGGGCTTCTCTACCACATACAAAACCCACCTGGTCATCCATGACCAAGTCAGGCAATAACGGAGAGAAGAGAGAGGCAATCAATTTTGCAAAGAGTTTCACATCCACATTAATCAACGAAAGGGGCCTAATGTTTGCGCATGTCGTTGGATTCTTACCCGGTTTTGTGTTTTAATACTTTTACACAGTGAAAACACTTTTTGTTCAAAATTATTTGTTTTTGTGCCTCCATATTTCAAGAGCCATAACTTTTTTATTTTTTCGCCGATGCAGTTGTGTGAGGGCTTTTTTTTGCGAGACGACTTGTAGTTTTTATCGGTACCATTTTGGAGTACATGCGACGTTTTGATCACTTTTTATCACATTGTTTTTAAGGCTGGATTTAAAGAAAACAGCAATTTTTGCATGTTTTTTTATTTTATATTTTACGACATTTACCGTGCGGGTTCAATTATGTAATAACTTTATAGTCGGGGTCGTTATGGACACGGCGATACCAAATATGTGTAACTTTTTAACTTTATTTTGTTTTTTAATAATAAAGCAGCTTGTAAGGGGAAAATTTTTTGTATTGCAGTGTATTATGCCTGTCCGTGCAGACAGGCATCTGCTAGGACATGCCACAGGCTGGCATCGGAGACACAGACACTCCGCGATCTTATCACCGGGTATAAGTGGGATGAGAGGGAAATCCCTCCCTCTCTCCAAAACCACTCAGATGCGGCGCTCGCTATTGATCGCCGCATCTGCGGGGTTAAACGGGTGAAATTGATACGAATATCGATCTCACACATTCCAGCAGGGATGCCCCCAGCCCTCAGCTACCCCTGGTAGCTGAGAGTAGCGAGATTTAACGGCTCCCTGCTCTGTTTATTTATTCAGACGCAGTGCCGTAAAAAGGCTTATATATCGGAATAAAGCCCGTTAGTGGCCGCCGTAAAAACACTATGGGGCGGTCACTAAAGGGTTATGACACAAAACAGTTGTACATACCATTTAAAAAGCAGCCATAAAACCAAATTGCACATTAAATAATACAAAAAGAGGACACTGTATAATCGTAAGGCAGGACATATACAGTATGGCGGAAACATAGGTCAAGATCACTCAATATCATGACTTTTCAAACACAAAATGGAGTCTTTGAGACAAAATGGATTCAAAATAACTAAGATAGAGTCCACACAATGTACTTTTTTAAACATCTGTTAATCACTTTCACATACACTTAATTATAAGAACGCAGTAACAGATGATTTTGGTTTCCTTAGACTTAATTCTTGTTTTGCTCTTCTGGTGAAATAACGAGAAGCAGATCAGCTAGGGCAATCCAATCCCTGACGAATAGGTCCGTTCTGTCCCTGAAATGCGTTGGAGCTTTATTGTCCCTGCGGATACCCCATACTACTATCTTTAACATTACAGTTTCGTTTTTGATCATTAACTACACCAGTCTGGGCGCCACCACATTACAAGCAATCCTCCATTACTTTAATAAAAGGTAAAAACAACAATGAACCAGGATGTGGTGCCAACTCCTGAGCATGAGAGAATAGCCCAACCGATCCTCCTCAACCATCTACCCAAGAGGCGAGTTTTCTGCTATCTTAGCGGAGAACCTTCCCTATCGATACTTTTTAGATGTACTAGCTTGCTTACCTACTGCATTAAATACCTAGTGAGTGAAGTTGTGTGGACTGTAGGACTTTGACAAGGTGAATTATCCCTTTTTCCTGGTCCATGGTGTAGGACTGTCTCCTGGATGAGCAATCCCTAGAATCTTATTTCTCACATTCCAAACAAGAATATGGCTTGTTTTTAACTTCTCTGCGTTTAAAAAACGTATTTCCTTGTAAAATATATTCCACATATAGAGCATCAAAACAGCTTCTCTCCGGTGTGACTTCTCTGATGAGTCCTAAGTTTGCCTTTAGTAATAAAACATTTCCCACATTCCGAACATGAATACGGCTTCTCTCCTGTGTGACTTCTCTCATGTATAACAAGATTTGATTTATCTGTAAAACATTTCCCACATTCTGAACATGAATATGGCTTCTCTCCTGTGTGAATTCTCTCATGTATAACAAGACTTGATTTATGTGTGAAGCATTTCCCACATTCTGAACATGAATATGGCTTATCTCCTGTGTGAATTCTCTCATGTGTAACAAGATGTGATTTATCTGGAAAACATTTCCCACATTCTGAACATGAATACAGCTTCTCTCCTGTGTGAATTCTCTCATGTGTAACAAGATGTGATTTATCGGTAAAACATTTTCCACAATCTGAACATGAATACGGCTTCTCTCCTGTGTGAATTCTCTCATGAATAACAAGACTTGATTTATGTGTAAAACATTTCCCACATTCTGAACATGAATATGGCTTCTCTTCTGTGTGACTTCTCTCGTGTACAGCAAGATGTGATTTTTGTGTAAAACATTTCCGACATTCTGAACATGAATATGGCTTCTCTCCTGTGTGACTTCTCTCATGTTTAACAAGATGTGATTTATCTGTAAAACATTTCCCACATTCTGAACATGAATATGGCTTCTCTCCTGTGTGACTTCTCTTATGTACAGCAAGATGTGATTTTTGTACAAAATATTTCCCACATTCTGAACATGAATATGGCTTCTCTCCTGTGTGAATTCTCTCATGTCTAACAAGACCTGATTTATATGTAAAACATTTCCCACATTCTGAACATGAATATGGCTTCTCTCCTGCTGGAATTTTGTGTGTAAAAAGACCTGAGATTTTTGTGAACAGTTTACCACAGTGAAACCTTTTACCCCCTTTCTGAACTGTACTTGTGGTAACAATCTGTGATTGGTCAGAAGGTTCTTCATGATTAGGGGAAATATATGATAGATCTGTACTGTGAAGTACTTGATGTACATCAAGGGTAATGAGGTTTTCTCCAGAAGACTGCTGCATGATATCTTCATCTTCTACTTTATAATTTATCGATGGCATGAAGTTTCCCTCAGACTTCTTACTGGAGTTTTCTGTTAGGATTAGGATGAATTTCAATTATCTTTTTTTAAACCAGAAAGTAGACAAAATTTATAACATTTATTTCACAAACGCAGTTTTGAGGCAGTTTTTTTCTTTTTTTTTAAATCCAAGCCAAAAGTGGATCAAGCTGGAAGGAGAAGTATAAGTAGTTAGTTTTGATTCTACTCCTGGCTTTGGCTTTAAAAAAAAAACTTTGATAACAAGATAAAATATATCGATGATAAAGTCCAGGTTTCTGGTCTATTCCTAGTCACCGATTTTATTACATAAGCCTTGACTCAATAAAACAAATAAATGTGAGCGCCACCTTACCTGGCAATCAAGGCTTTCTTTTACCAACACATTTGGTCCTTCAATACCAATTAGAAATCACTTTAAAACTACAACTTAAAGCAACCCTCCGGTTCCAGGACAATGTTTTTACTATGATAGTGTATATGGTGTAACAGTACCAGGTGCCCTTCAGTGGTGTCCCTCTGACGTGGATTTGCCGTTTTGGGATAGCACAGAGGGGATCCTAAAATGACTGCAGCGTTTAATTGACTATGAGATACTCCTACTGTTCTCGGATTGGCCAGAGCAGCACACGCGAGCAGTTCTGTCCAATACGTGAACAGATGGAGTATCTTAGACAGTCTAAGAAGCGCTATGGCCTTTTTCAGAGAACAGAGGGGACCCTAAAACAGTGCATCCACAGCAGAGGGGCACAACTGAACAGAACCAGACAATATTACACCATATACCCAATCACATTTATAATTTTGTCTGGAGACCGGGGACGTACTGATAATCTAACCTTACCCACGGTCTACATTTAACAAGATAATGTTAGAGATTCATGGCCATGAAAATGAGATAATAATGGCTGCACAGTCCCAAGATCTCCATTTTATAGAACACATTTAATATGTACTGGACGCCACCATCTGTCAGTATGTGGACCCACTAGGCCGCACCGCCATAGCGGGAAGGCAGCTGGCCAAATAATAGAGTACCCAATAAATAAAAAGTCCAGCACAACGGTACCTGAATAGTCCAGACAGTTGCAGTAGATAAGCACAGATGGACGGCAGATGGTGTCACACGTGGCAGAGGATATCAGGCGTGGCCAAATGGGGTGCACGACAGCAGACGTGACCGATGACAGAACACAACTCCAACACTCTAGAGGGCTCAGGAACCAACACAGCACAGGATACAGGAACAGGCAGTAGGGCACAGGAACACTTGGGAACAGGATAACACAGAGGAACTATTTGCAAGGACTAACATGGGAATTACAAACAACGCTGAGGCAAGGAGTGAAAGGGGAGGGTCCCTTTTATAGTTCAGAGAGATTAGGGCTGAATAATAATAAAATTCATGTGCGCGTGCTCCCTACAGGACACAGCCGAACAGAGCGGAAGTGGGTGCTGGCGTCTCCTAGGAAGGAGATACCGGCCAGCACTTACAGATCCATGGCTGCGGCGCTGAGCGGTGAGCAGGAACGGCGGTCCGCGGCCATGGATGCTACAGTATCGCCCCTCTTCTTATGACCAGGAGCGAGAGAGACATTACTTAATGAGGGTAGGGCCATTAAGGTTCTCCTCTGGCTCCCAGGACCTCTCCTCAGAACCAAACCCTCTCCAGTCTACCAAATAGAAAGTCCTTTCTCTTACCCTCTTGCAGTCCAGGATCTCCTTCACCTCAAACACATCAGATGAACCACTGGGAGCAACTGCGGGACTGGGAGTCTTACTGTAGCGGTTCAGCACCACCGGTTTCAGGAGGGACACATGAAACGAGTTGGGGATTCTGATGGTAGGAGGCAGCCGAAGCTTATAGGAGACAGGGTTTATCTGTTGTAGTATCTCAAAGGGTCCGAGGTACCTGGGAGCAAACTTAGACAAAGGCATCTTCAGACGGATAACCCGTGAGGACAGCCACACTTTGGTACCTAGAAGATACTAAGGCGGCGCTCTCCTTTTAATATCCGCTTTTCTCTTCAAGCAATCAACTGCTAGCAGAATAGAGGACCGGGTCGGTTGTCAGATTTGCAGAAAGTCCCCAAATGCAGAGTCCGCAGCGGGTACCTGAGATGTAGCTGACACAGGAAGAGGGATTCTAAAATGTTCACCATACACAATGTAGAACGGTGTGGAAGTGGTGGACTCACTTCTGTGAGTGTTGTATGAGAACTTGGCCCATGGAAGAAGCTGTACCCAGTCATCATGCTGCATGGAGATGGGCGGAGATAATTCTCCATGATCTGGTTAATCCTCTCGACTTGACCATGGGACTGGGGATGGTAGGCTGGAGGAAAAGTTCAATTTCACATCCAGGATTTTACAGAGCTCTCCAGAATTTTGAGGTGAACTGAGCCCCCCGATCAGACACGATGTGAAGAGGCAAGCCATGCAAGCGAAAGATGTGCTCACTGAAGAGATTAGCCAGTCGAGGAGCAGAAGGTAGGCCAGTCAGCAGAACAAAATGAGCCATCTTGGAGAACCGATGCACCACCACGCAGACCGCATTGCATCCCACTGATGAAGGAAAGTCAGTGACAAAGTCCATTGCAAAATGCTGCAAGGGGGCGTTGGGCACAGGAAGTGGTTGGAACAGATCGGCAGGCTTGGAGTGAGAAACCTTGTTAGAAGCACACACATTGCAGGAAGAGAACAAGTCCACAACATCCTTGGACAGCGTGGGCCACCAGAAATGACGAGTTATCAGGTCTCGAGTCTTACAAACACCCGCGTGTCCAGCCTGTTTGGCGAAGTGTCCCCAGCAAAGTATTTTCCTCCTTTCTGCCAACCGCACAAAAGTCCTCCCCGGAGGGATGTCTCTAACTTGCAGAGGATTAGCCGTAATAATGCAGGACGGGTCTCTGTTGAGTCCCTGCAATGTATCAATGTCTTCTGTTTCAAACGACCTGGATAGGGCATTGGCCCTCACATTTTTGTCAGCAGGACGGTAGTGGAGCACAAATTGAAAACAGGTGAAGAACAGCAACCATCTGGCTTGGCGGGGATTTAGCCGTTGAGCCGACTGGAGATAAGTGAGGTTCTTGTGGTCAGTGTATATCAGGATGGGATGAGCTGTACCCTCTAGCAGATGTCTCCACTCCTCCAGAGCCAATTTGATGGCCAATAATTCCCGATCCCCAATAGAGTACTTGCGCTCAGCGGAGGAAAAAAAAGTCATGAATAATAGCCACACACCACTGCCTTTCCTTTAAAGCTTCTCTGGAACAGAAGTGCACCTGCACCAACAGAGGAAGCGTCCACCTCCAACGAGAACTGTCGAGAGACGTCAGGATGATTGAGGATTGAAGCTGAGGTAAAAGCACTCTCAAGGCTATTAAATGCAGATTCTGCCTCTGGAGTCCAAACTCTGGTGTCCACAACCTTCTTGGTAAGGGTAGAGATGGTGGGAGCAGTCAGTGATGAGAAGTTTGGGATAAACTGCCGGTAGAAGTTGGCAAATTCCAAAAAAAACGCTGTATGGTCTGCGCACCCTGAGGACGTGGCCATTCCAGGACGGACTTTACCTTCTCAGCGTCCATCTTAAGACCTTGATCCGAGATGAATTTTTTTAACAAAGACGCACTTCTCCAGCTTGGCATACAGACGATTCTCCCTTAATCAAAGTAGAAGTTGACGAACATGCCCCTGATGAGTCGTCGGATCTGGAGAGAAAATCAAAATATCATCAGCATAGACCACAATACAGACATAGAGGAGATCTCTGAAAATACCAATGACGAATTCCTGGAAGACCGCGGGAGCGTTACATGGACTGAAGGGCCTCACCGGGTATTCGTAGTGCCCGTCTTGACTGTTGAATGCCGTCTTCCACACGTCACCTTGACGGATTCTGATCAAATTGTAAGCCCCAGGCAAGTCTAGTTACGAAAAAATCCGGGCTCCTCGTATATGGTCAAACAGTTCGGATATTAGTGGCAACGGGTATTTTGTCTTAACCGTGACCTGGTTGAGATCAACGTAGTGAATGCAGGGTCGAAGAGATCTGCCTTTCTTCTTAACAAAGAACTCAGCCGTGGCCGGGGAGGAAGACTTTCATATGAAACCCCTCTCCAGATTCTCCTTGATGTAGGCCGACATGGATTGAGTCTCTGGCAAGGAGAGAGGATATACCCGTCCACCTGGAGAAGCATTTGGAAACAGTTCAATTGGACAGTCGTAAAACCAGTGTGGGGGAAGCATCTCAGCCTCCTTTTTGCTAAAGACATCTGCAAATTGGGAAAAAATTTGCATGTAATCCCGCTAATGACTAAGGCAGAGAAGGCTAGAGGGGATGGATCTGTAACAGGCAGTGGTGGGGACATTTGGGTCCCCAATGGAGAACTTCTCTGGAACTCCAATACAGGACAGGCGCATGCAGCCGGAGCCAAGGCAGGCCAAGTAGAACCGAATTGACGGCTTTAGGCAAGGAAGGTAATCATTTCAGTATGAAGGAGTACAACTTGGAGCTTCAGCGGCTTGGTTACAGACGCGTTTGGATCGGGCAGAGGAAAACCATTCACCAAGGCAACAGCCAAAGACGTTTCCAGGGGAACAGTGGGCAACTGGAGATGATCCACTAGGTCATGCTAGATGAAGTTTGCCGTGGATCCTGAGTCCAGATAGGCAGAGACCCGGTGTGTCTTCTCGCCGGACACTATGGTCACAGGAATGGTCAGTTTGGAAGAGAATTTTTTATTTAGTGCCTTTCTGCCTACAGTTGTCTCTCCAACCAATCCTAGGCACTGGAGTTTCTTTGGCTTCTGGGGACACAAACGCACACCATGGCCTCTGAGGCCATAATACAAAGTACTGAAGTGTGTCTGCGTAGTTTCTCCTGTGTAGACAATTTGACTTGGTCCACCTGTATAGTCTCCTCTGGTGTAACAACTGATGGGGACAGTAGGGATTGCTGGAAAGTAGGAGCTAAACCAGGAAATATTCTCTCCCGCTGAACCTCTTGGGAACGCTCCCAGATCATCATGTAAACCCGGGTGGCTAGTAGAATGAGATCATCCAGGGTAGGTGGCAAATTGCGCACGGCAATCTAGTCTTTAATCCGAGAAGACAGTCCCTGCCAGAATGTAGACACCAAGGCCTCGTTGTTCCAGGTTAGTTCTGCAGCCAGGGTACGGAACTGAATGGCATACTCGCCCACGGAGATGTCTCCCTGGTGTAGGGTCAGCAGGGATGCAGCAGCAGAAGAAACTCTCCCAGATTCTTCAAATATAGAACAGAAAGTCTGTAAAAAATACTGAAAGTCACGAGTCTCTGGTCCCTGATGTTCCCAAAGGGGGTTCACCCCCTTTCCAGGGCCTGGTCAGTAAGGAGAGAGATTATGAAGGCGATCCCTGCGTCATCAGAGGGGAAGGCCTTTGCATGTAGAAGTGGATTTGGCACTGGTTCAGAAATCCCCTGCAGGACCTCGTATCTCCGTCATAGCGAGGAGGCAGCGGCAGGGAGCATCGGGGTCGGCACTGGTACGAACAGGAGGTGTAACTGGAGGAACAGCAGGAATAGGTGCGATGACTACTGTGGCTTGCGCATCCAGCCAATGTGCAATAGCGTTCACCGCCAGGAGGAGTTGGTCTTGTCGTGACTGAAGGTCTTGCAAGTCTGCCTGAATGGCTTGTGTGACGTCGTCAAGGTCTTGGGTTGACCAGCGGGGTCCATGGCCTGAGCGTACTGTCACAATCTGCGGGTATGTGGACCCACCAGGCCGCACCGCTGTAGCAGGGAGGCAGCTGGCCAAATAACAGAGTACCCAATAAATACAAAGTCCAGCACAACGGTACCTGAATAGTCCAGACAGTTGCAATAGCTAGGCACAGATGGACGGCAGAGGATGCCACACGTGGCAGAGAATATCAGGCGTGGCCAGACGTGGTGTACGACAGCAGACGTGACCGATGAAAGAACACGACTCCAACACTCTATAGGGCTCAGGAACCAACACAGCACAGGAAACTGGAACAGACAGTAGGGCACAGGAACACTTGGGAACAGGATAACACAGAGGGACCATTTCCAAAGACTAACATGGGAATTAAAAAGAACGCTGAGGCAGGGAGTGAAAGGGGAGGACCCCTTTTATAGTCCAGAGAGATAAGGGCTGATTAATAATAAAATTCATGTGCGCGCACTAGCCCTTTAAAGCCGGGCACGAGCATGAATGCGCACCCTACGGGACACAGCCGAACAGAGCGGAAGTGAGATGCCGGCCAGCACTCACAGATCCATGGACGTGGCCACCGAGGGGTGAGCAGGAATGGCGGTCCGCTGCCGTGGACGCCTCAGTGGAATAGACAGAGTGAGGTTATCACTCACAATCTGTAATAAAGGTTTCCAGTACATTGTTGAATCCATTCCACTAAAGGCCTGCTTCACATGGCCGTGTTTGTACCGTATGTCGGATGGATTTCCCGAACCAAACACAGTTTCGGGAGCCGGACTTCTACCATCATAGTTATTTATAATATTAGGAGTCCCTGCCCCATGCTGCAATTTTGTCTTTAGTACGGTAGTCCCGTGGAGAGGCAGTGACTCATAGTATCATGCATCATTATGCTGCTAGGTGTCTGGCTCCCTGAGTGGTGTTTGGTCAGGGAAATACAGCCAACATACAGTGCAAATACAGCCGTGAGAAGCAGGCCTCAGAATTGAGGCTGTTCTAAGAGGAAAGAGGATTCTGTCTAGCACTGAAAAGGTGAATCTAGCGAAGTGCCCTCTGAGTGCAGGTGATCATCACTGAAACGTTGTTGTATGTACAATATTTAAATGGGAAATGCAAGCTTCCTAATAATCATTAGATCTGGAAGATTGCCCCGAAAGTTACAAAAACAAACCAAAAAAACCCACATTGCTAAAGCCACTATAAAAGCTTAAAGCAGAGACCTACCAGAAGACATGTTTCAAAAAATGTACAATAGATTATAGCAGAGATCTGAGTGCTTGACATTGAGGCCTAAGGTTGTACTACGGAAGTATCCTGAAGCCAACATGTCGCCTTGTGACTTGTGTGCAGAGTTGTCATGGGGACCTTGTGTGTTTTCCAACAGTTCCTCAATTCTTGTCAAAGTCCCATATTAAACATAGAACTATAATGAGGATTTTTCTTTTCAGCTATTATTATTAGGGGATCAGTAATGGAAGAACCAAAAAAATGACAAAGTACAAAGGAAATCACCAAAATGTATGTGTTAATTTCTTTTTATTTATGTCGACTATTCCAAAATTATGCTTAACCCCTTCCCAACATGTGCCATATATATACAGTACAGTAGCTCCCACAAACCGCAGTACAGTTACGTTGCGGTAATAATGCGGGCTCAGAAGCCAATCCCGTGCCATCACCGCCGGATGTCAGCTGTATATTACAGCTGAGACCCTGCTCTAATTACTAGTCTCCGATCCAGCCCAATTAACCCCTTAGATGCCGAGGTCAACAGCAATCGCGGAATCTAAGTTTTTTTTAGACAAACGGCACCCCTGCGAGCCGATCACGTGGGTCCAATGGTTGGTATGGCAACCGGAGGCCTAACAAAGGTCTGCCAAGTCCAGAAGCCTGTTAGGACCCGCCTCTGGCTTGTTGACAGTGTCACACGGACAGCTCTAATACATTGCACTATGTAGGTAGTGTAATGTATTAGTATAGTGATCAGAGTTGCATGCCTTCAAGTACCTTATTGAAACAGTTAATAAAAATGTTGTATATTCTATTAATGAGGGCTCAGTTTCCTGTCCACACGTATTGTGGAATGCCCATAAGGCCTAATTCACACAAGCGTATTTCACGTCCGTGTTATGTGCGTGAAAATAACGCACGTTACACGGACCTATGCAAGTCAATGGGGCCATTCAGACATTCAGTGTTTTTCACGCAGCGTGTGTTCGCTGAGTGAAACTCACTGAATGTCCTATACTTGTGCGTTTTTTGCGCATCACGCTCACATTGAAGTCAATGGGTGCGTGAAAATCACGGACAGCACACGGACGCACATCCGTTTGCGGTGCGTGATTCACGCAACAGTTGTTAAAGAAATAATGAGAAAAAGAAAACCACCACCTTCGTAAAAAACGCATGACATACGGACGACATACGCGCGTAAAAAACGCTGAGAAGCACAATACACTGATGTCACACGGAACTGTTACGAAGGAAAAACGCTGCGTTTTTCACGCGCGCAAAACGGACACGTTCGTGTGAATAAGGCCTAAGGCTTATATGAGAGGGATACTGATAAAAGCTTGCTCACAGGCTAAAAGGGAAAAGGAGATATTTGATTTAAAGGGAATGTGTCGCGAATAAACCTTTTTTATTTATTTTCTGCTTTATTTATTTTTTTTCCACATGGTGGAATATATTAAAAATTAAATAATAATTTGACAAGTTTTCCTATGTTGGCCACCAGAGGGAGCACTTCCCAGAATTACAGCAAGGTGAATAAGGCAAAGCAACCTGACTCACAGCTGCCATAAATGTGGGAGGGAATGTCACCCCCCCCCCCTTCTACAAGCCATGAAAAGGTGTCTTCAAATTGCTAAGCAGTGACCGGCTGCCATTTTGGGTGTGATTGTTGAAATGCAGCTCGCAGAAGCTATAGGACACACCAAAAGGCTAAGGGTATGTTCACACGCTTACTAAATAAAGGGAAAACAGCTCCTGATTTTCAGCCATTTTTTAATCAAACTCGCGTTTTTGGCAGCGTTCTTTATGGTCATTTTTGGAGCTGGTTTTCTATAGAGTAAATTAAAGACGGCTCCAAAAACATTCCAAGAAGTGACATCCCTTCTTTTTGGCGGGCGTCTTTTTACGTGCCGTTTTTGGAAAATAGCCGCGTGAAAAAACGCCCCGTCGGAACAGAACGCCGTATTTCAAATTGAAACCAATGGGCGGATGTTTGGAGGCATTCTGCTTCGGATTTTTCAGCCGTTTTTCGGGACGTTTACGGCCCGAAAGACGGCTGAAAACACTGCTTGTGAACATACCCTTAGGGTATGTTCACACGACAGCGTCCGTAACGGCTGAAATGACGGGGATGTTTCCGCCTGAAAACATCCCCGTAATTTCAGCCGTAACGGCATGTGCAGGCGCTTGAACGCCGCGTCCATTACGGACGTAATTGGCGCTGCTATTCATTGGAGTCAATGAATAACGGCTCCAATTACGGCCAAAGAAGTGACAGGTCACTTCTTTGACGCGGGCGTCTATTTACGCGCCGTCATTTGACAGCGGCGCGTAAATATACGCCTCGTGTGAACAGACAAACGTCTGCCCATTGCTTTCAATGGGCAGATGTTTGTCAACGCTATTGAGGCGCTATTTTCGGACGTAATTCGGGGCAAAAACGCCCGAATTACGTCCGTAATTAGTGTGTGTGCACATACCCTTAGAATGATGAAAGTGAAGTGAATGACTTTTCAGTTGACAGGTTCACACGGTGTCTATTTGACACATTTTTTTTTGCGCATTTTACATGCCTCTCCTGCTAAATGTCTTTATCCCTCCATCTTGCTGACAGTCTCCTCTCCAGCATCACCGCCCAATACTGCTGAGTCTCCTCCAGCGTCACCATACAATCCTGCTGACAGTTTCCTCAAGCATCACCGCCCAATACTGCTGACAGTCTCCTCCAGCATCACCATACAATCCTGCTGACCGTCTCCTCCAGCATCACTGTCAGCAATATTGTATGGTGACGCTGGAGGAGACTGTCAGCAAGATTGGGTGGTGATGATGGAGGAGATTGTCAGCAAGATTGGGTGGTGATGGAGGAGACGGTCAACAAGATTGGGTGGTGATGGAGGAGGAGACTGTCTTCAAGATTGGGTGGGGACGCATCACCAAAAAATCTTGCTGACAGTCTCCTCCAGCATCACCACCCAATACTGCTGACAGTCTCCTCCATCGTCCCCATACAATCTTGCTAAACTTCTCCTCCGTAGTAGAGGAGACTGTCACACCACTCTGTGATAGGAATAACCATCTGCTGCTGACAGTCTCATCCCCAACATCCTGCTGACGGATACCTCACCTCCTCAACCGATCACAGTCCGCACACCGTCCACACTGACAATACATATCACACACAGCACTGCTACATACATACATACATACACACTCAGCTCTACTACACAGACACACACAGTCAGCACTGCTACATACAGATACTGGCAGGGATTTTACAGGGAACACAAAGAAGCAACGGCCCTTAGAAGATCAGAACAAGCACGATATGTTATCAGCAGGAGCTGCATTGATAATAAACCGGCAGGGGATGACAGACTCCACGGCTGCACTGCATGTATCGTCAACAGAATACAAGGGCCGTTTATGTCAGCTTGTAGTCTGCAATGCAATGCATGGCCGGCCCGTCTGGGGGGAGAGAGAGAAAAAGAAAGAAAAGAAAGAAAGAAAAGAAAGAAAGAAAAGAAAGAAAAGAAAAGAAAAGAAAGAGAGAGAGAGAGAGAGAGAAAGAAAAAGAGAGAGAAAGAAAAAGAGAGAGAGAGAGAGAGAGAGAGAGAGAAAGAAAAGAAAGAAAAGAAAGAAAAGAAAAGAAAAGAAAGAAAGAAAGAGAGAAAAAGAGAAAGAGAGAAAAAGAGAGAAAGAGAGAGAAAGAGAGAGAAAGAGAGAGAAAGAGAGAGAAAGAGAGAGAAAGAGAGAGAAAGAGAGAGAAAGAGAGAGAAAGAGAGAGAAAGAGAGAGAAAGAGAGAGAAAGAGAGAGAAAGAGAGAGAAAGAGAGAGACACCTTACCTGCAGTGCAGCTGGTCTTCATAATGGCGCCTGCTTTCTCCCTACAAACCGGCTTCTCTGCTGTGTGACTCTGACCTGCAGTACAGAGCCAGATAGCAGAGGCAGTGGACGGCTGCCGTTGATTGTGCCCTATGCACTGTAGCTGCCGTATTCCATCTCTGTATGTGTCTTTAATTGACACATACAGAGATGAATATAAAATGGCAGCCACCATAGAGAAGTAAAAGTATGAATACATTAAAAAGTAGAAAGTGACAAACACAAATAAATAAAATTTTTGTTTACATTATATTAAAAGCAATATATTAAAAAGAAGAAAAAAAAATCATGACACCTTCCCTTTAACTAAGAACATCTCGAGTTTGGAATTGAAAAATAAAGTAGCCCCCTCATTAAGTTACGCGACTGAATTGCGGTCCTTACGTTTAAATTTACAATCACTACTTGCTTCCCAGCATGATTTGTATTTCAAAACGCATGCAAATATATACTTACATGCATAATAACAAAGCTGGGGCATTCTTGGCTAAGAAACTAAAACAAGCAGCCCCGCACTCTCGCATTACCTATCTTATAGATGAAAAAGGGGTATAAGATCCTGGATCCTAGATTAATTGCTGTGAAATTTCAAGCTTACTATAGTGCTTTGTATAATCTACATGGAGATAGTGACACCTATCAACCTACAGGGCCTGATATCACCGACTTTCTTAAAGGAACAGTGTCATCACAAATATTTTATTAATATGTTAAAGATGTTAGTGCCTTAATATAAACGTTTATTTTCATTTGTGTGTTTGTGTTTTACTGTTTCTTTTTTTCACACTTTTTTTTCCCTATGGGGGCTGCCATTTTTTGTTCCATTTCTGTGTGTGTCGATTAACGACACACACAGACATGGAATACGGCAGCCACAGTCCCATAGGGACTGCGAACGGCTCCCGTCCCATTGACTGCCGTGTACGGCGTCTGTGTGGGAACTGCGCATGCGCCGCTCCCACACAGTCCTATTCGAAATTGGCGCCGTCCGGCGCCATTTTCCTGTGGACCGGAAGTCGCGGCCGGACAGTAATATTACTACTTCCGGTCGCGGCTTCCGGACAAGTGCACATGGAACAGCGGCAGCAAAGGGAGCGGACGGGCCGCGGCGGCAGGAGCAGGTAAGCGATTTCAATGTATGTTAGTGTTTGTGTGTGTTTACTACTGCATGTAAACCTACTACACTGTGGGTTACCTCAAAAAATGGCGACACACAGTGTAGGAGGTTAAACCTTTCAAACCCCTCGTTTATCCCGGCACTAGCCAGGATAAAGGAGGGGGGGATGCTGAGCGCTCACTAGAGCGATAGCTTTTAACCCAATGTTGCAATGCTGCAATTTTGGGAACTAGCTCCAAACAGCTCCATCTAGTGACCAAAAATGGGTAGTATTATAAATTTGAAAAAATTTATAATATTTCCTGACTCGCGAAAAAAATAAAAAAAATTTGAACAATGTTTTATCACCCACACACTAAATGTTTAAATTTTAAAAAAAAACCATGTTTTTGGGGCGACACCATGCCTTTAACTCTGTTCCGTTGCCACAGGCTTCCCAATCCCAGTTACTGGATCTTTCGGCTCAATTGAGTCGAAGATACTAAAAGCCATATCTTCCCTTAAATTATTTAAGGCTCCTGGCCCTGATGGATTCACAAACAATTATTATAAAGTATATGCCACAACTTTAGCCCCTCATCTCCTGCAAGTCTTCAATAAGGCTGCAGCAGATGGTAATTTCTCGGGGGAAATTTTATCTGCCACCATATTCTCCCTCCCAAAGCCTTGAAAAGACCCTATATCTCCAGCTAATTTCCGCCCGACCTCCCTTTTGCAAAATTTCTCACAAACAGACTTTTCAAAATTGTCCCCGAATTAGTTAAATCAGATCAAGTAGGGTTTGTGGCAGGACGGCAGGCCCCGGATGGAACTCGTAGGTTTATGAATCTGATGCAGTGAGCGGAAATATCTCAAAGGCCTTCTCTTGCTTTTAGCTTTGGACGCGGAGAAGGCGTTTGATCGAGTGCATTGGATTTATTTATCTAATCTTTTGGAGCATTTTGGTATTAGAGGCTTCATAAAATCCCCTATACTTGCATTATACTCGTCTCCTTCAGCTAGACTTCTTTCCTCAGGTTTTTTGTCCCATTTGACTCATTTAAGATACAGAATGGCACGAGGCAAGGTTGTCCTTTATCCCTTATCATATTTGCCTTAGTCATGGAACCATTGGCAGAGTTGATACGCAATGATCCGAATATTAGGGGTATTACAGTCGGTTCTAGGGCCCATAAAATTGGTCTTTATGCCGATGATGTTCCCTTGGCAATTATGGATCCGCTCCAATCCTTAACCCCTTAGTGACCACCAATACGCCTTTTCATGGCGGTCACTAAGGGGCTTTAGGCTAAGGCGCCGCCTTTTCACGGCAGTGCTTTAGCCTAATGTAGCGCCAAAACAAATGATCAAAGCCCTGTTCTCTCAGCTACCGGAGGTAGCTGAGTGTTCGAAGCAACAATCAGAGACCTTCACGAGTGGTCTCTGGTCACGTGATCGTCGTGAATCGTTAAATCACAGCGTTCACTGCAAAGCGGCAGATCGTTACCATTTCTCTCTCCACTCATGGAATGACTTCTTAGAGAGTAGAGAGAACGGGTAATCAGTGTTCTGCAGTATACCCCAGGTGAACCCCCCCCTCCCACGTCTGATTCCCCCCATCCAATCCCCCCACACAAAATGGCGCACGCATGCGCTGTGCATAACCTGCCTGTGTCAGCAGCTGGCACAGCAACCATCAGGGACCGTTGTGACTGGTCCCTGATCAGGTGATCTCTGTGATAAAACCTATCACAGACCGTTATTTTCATAACACAGCCAGGACATAGGCTGTGTTTCTCTCTCCTCTCACAGTAGTTGGTCTGTGAGAGGAGAGAGAGATCAGTCTGCGTCCTGTGCTGTCCAAAAAAAGTGAAAAAACAAATCACCGCTTTCTAATATATATATATATATATATATATATATATATATATAATATTTAAAATCTAGATTAGCGTTCGTGCTAGATTAGCGGTAGTGCTAGATTAGCGTTAGTGTTAGATTAGCGGTAGTGCTTAGGGCTGTAATACTACATTAGGGCTTTATTTTATTGAATTTTTTTTACGTCTGTTATATAAAAAAAGGTTTTAAAAAAATCTGTGTCGTTTCTAGGTTTACTTTAGGGTTCTAATAGAACTTATAGGGCATATATATACATATCTATAAATATAATGTCTCAGAATGTACAGCGCGGAGCAAGCCTACGCCTTGCTATGTTCTGAAAGTGAAACAGACACCGCTTCAGAACTTTTTCCCCGACAGTGACTATTCTAATTCTACCACTGAACCCCATAGTCCTATGGTGGTAGATACAGCAGTCGCTATAGAGGTGTCAAGTGCAGGGCCGAGTGTTGCAGTCCCTCCCGTGATGTGGGCTCCCGCACTATCATGTTCCCCCCAAGTACCCAAATTTGAAGCGACTCCAGGAATTAATGTTGATATCCAAAATTTTACCCCCTATAATTTTTTCATTTATTTGTACTTGATACGGTCCTAGACTTGATAGTCCAGCAGACTAATCTTTATGCTAGGCAGTTTGTTCTGAAAAAGCCTGCATCTATATACTCAAGAATGTGGAACCCCACAAGTGTCCCAGAAATGAAAGAAATTTTAGGAATTACCCTCGATATGGGTTTAGTTAAAAAAACATCTGTCCGGTCCTACTGGACTTCTAGTGCTGTCCACGTTACCCCTGTATTTGCAGCAGTGATGTCCAGAAACCGCTATGAGGCTCTAATGCGGTTCATGCATTTTACCGACAATTCCCAAGTCCCCCCAAGAAGTGACCCAGCCTATGATCGGCTTAATAAATTAAGGCCATTAATCACGTTTCTAAATTATTGATTTATAAAGTTGTACACCCCTGACAAAAATTTGTCTGTAGATGAATCGCTCATGAGCTTCAAAGGCCGTCGGCCGACGGCACCAATACGTCGGCAAACATCTGCCCATTCATTTGAATGGGTTTGCCGACGACCTGTAATTTTACGCGTCGCTGTCAAAAGACGGCACGTAAAATAACAGCCTCGGCAAAGAAGTGCAGGACACTTCTTGGAACGTAATTTGAGCCGTTTTTCATTGAATTCAATGAACAGCTCCAAATTACGGCCGTAATTGACGCCTCGCAAAACGCGAGTACGAGCAATTACGTCTGAAATGACGGAGCTGTTTTCTCCTGAAAACAGCTTCGTCATTTCAGACGTAAATGCAGTTAGTGTGTGCACATACCCTAGGGGTATGTTCACACACAATGTTTTCAGCTGAAAAATCGGAAGCGTTTTTTACGTGGTAGTTTTCCAAAAACGGCACGTAAAAAGACGCCCGACCAAAATGAAGTGCACATCACTTCTTGGGACGTTTTTGGAGCCGTTTTTCATTGACTTTATAGAAAAACAGCTCCAAAAACGGCCGTTAAAAAACGCGAGTTTGATTAAAAAATGGCTGAAAATCAGGAGCTGTTTTCCCTTTGTTTAGTAAGCGTGTGAACATACCCTTAGCCTTTTGGTGTGTCTTAGAACTTCTTCCAGCTGCAGAATCACACCCAATATGGCTGCCAGACACTGCTTAGCAATTTGAAGACACCTTTTCCTGGCTTGTAGGAGGGGGGGGTGAGATTCCCTCCCACATTTACGGCAGCTGTGAGTCAGGTTGCTTTGCCTTATTCACCTTGCTGTAATTCTGGGAAGTGCTCCCCCTGGTGGCCAACATTGGAAAACATGTCAAATTATTATTTAATTTTTAATACTTTCCACCATACGGAAAAAAAAAAAAAAATACAGCAAAAAACTTAAAAAATATAATAGAAATAAGTAACGACACTTAAAAAAAAAAGTTTTCATTTGCGACACATTCCCTTTAAAATGTAATTTTAAAAAATAATAATTTTGAAATGTCACCTTTAGGGCTTATTCAGACAAACGTAAAATACGTCCGTGCAACGCTCGTGATTTTCACGAGCCTCGCACGGACCTATGTTAGTCAATGGAACCGTTTAGACTGTCCGTGATTTTCACGCAGCGGAAAACTCACGACATGTCCTATATTTGTGAGTTTTTCGCGCATCACGCACCCATTAAAGTCAATGGGTGCGTGAAAACCACGCTCACCACACGGAAGCACTTCCATGTGACGCGCGTGATTCGCGCAACAGCAGTAAAAAGTATGATTGAAAACAGAAAAGCATCACTTGCTTTTCTGTTTACAAACATACAAACAGAGTGTCATAATGATGGCGGCTGCGCGAAAATCACGCAGCCGTGTATCATATGGTAATGACACACGGAGCTGTTAAGTGCCTTTTGCGCACGCAAAATGCCGCGTTTTGTGCACGCGCAAAACGCACACGCTTGTGTGAATCCGGCCTCACTTTGCTTTCATTCCTGTGAAGCGCCTAAATGGTTAAAAAACTTCTGTTTTGAATACTTTTAGGGGTGCAGATTTTAAATGGGGTGATTTATGGGGGTTTCTAATATATAGGCCCCTCAAAGCGACTTCAGAACTGAACTGGTCCCTAAAAAAAAAAAAACAGGCATTTGAATTTTTTTTGAAAATGTGAGAAATTGCTACTAAACTTAGAAGCCTTGTAACGTCCTAGAAAAATAAAAGGACGTTGCAAAAAATTTTTTTCTGCTGCTCTGCACTTTTAAAGCCACTGGATAGCAGGGGCTGTGTCCTGCGCTCGCAATCTTCCCGGCACAACTCAGGCGCGCTCCCAACCTTCCCGGCACACCTCAGGCGCGCTCCAAACCTTCCCGGCACACCTCAGGCGCGCTCCAAACCTTCCCGGCACACCTCAGGCGCGCTCCAAACCTTCCCGGCACACCTCAGGCGCGCTCCAAACCTTCCCGGCACACCTCAGGCGCGCTCCCAATCTTCCCGGCACACCTCAGGCGCGCTCCCAACCTTCCCGGCACACCTCAGGCGCGCTCCCAATCTTCCCGGCACACCTCAGGCGCGCTCCCAATCTTCCCGGCACACCTCAGACACACTCCCGTACACAGGCTTCTCAGCATCCAGAGCCTGTGTTTCCTGTACTGCAGCCTATCCAATCTGGAGTTCCCTCTCTTTCTGTCTATGCTATAACCGCTCCTTTCTCGGAGGTGTAATCTGTCGATTATTTATGATACAATTATACTTTCTACAGAGCTCCTGACTTGTAAATCTACTTCCCCTCCCCCATCCTCCCGCTTTGTCTGTATGGGTATCGTAACTATCATCTTCTTCATAGTCAGCTGTTCATACAATATACAAAGCTCCTGGCTTGTGTGTCATACATTGTATGGGTATCATAACGGTGGATCCTCTGCATAAACTATGAAATGGATCTTAGTTACGATACCCATAGAGACAAGTGGAGGGGGAGGGAGGACAGTTGTATTACACATACAAGGAGAGAGAAATACCATGGGACGACTTTGCATTTTGTTTGACTATATTTCACTGTAGACTTTTATGTAACAAGGACGCCACAAAAAATGTGGTGTGACACCACGAGCCCCTATCAGTATTGATGTGGTGTTTAAGAGGTTAAACTGAGTTCTCTCAGATCCAGGATCCATAGAACACCTTGTAGAGAACGTCTATGTGCAGTCACAGCTCCCTCAGGTCCTGCACTATGTATAACACATTGACGTGTTACTGTAATGTAGAACTAAGGAGGAACCCCACCTTAACAAACCTCCCAATTCACTTTCTAAATTCATTATTACTGACCTGTGGTAACACCTCCTGGAATTTCCTCCTCCACTTCACTCTTACACGGTTGATCGCCCCTCACCCGCTCTTCTTCTGCTTCATCCTCCTCTTTATTATTAGTCAGATCTTCCCCCTGATTTCACATATGTAACAATTCAGTACAATACAGCAGAGAGTGCAAAGAATCTAACAGATCAACATAAGAAACCACCAAAATCTATGACCACATCTATGACCGCAGGACCAAAAAGCTCCACACCCCCCTATATAGATGTGGTCTAGGGCTCAGCTTCATCTACCTGATGATTCTCTGGGACATTGTGATTTTCCTCTGGACAGTCCTGGGAATACAGAGGACTGGGACATCTCTCTGGTGGATTTCTCCTACTGGATCCATCTGTAGGAAACACACAGTGACTGAATACATGACTACTGTATATCTCTCTATATATCAGACACTTCTCTCTACACTTCTATGTTTACTGATCACAGCCGAAATTACAATGTTGAGGTCCTCACTACCTGTGCCGATGTTCCTGCACCTTGTAAGCTGCAGGCCTAAAGTAGACTGTGACCTACCAGAGTGAACGGCGGGGCGCTGACGGCTCCCTGCTCCGCCATAGTATTTAACTGTATCTGCGTTCTGTGGACGTGGATACACATGAAAGTAGCGGGACACAGGGCTCCTCTATATCGAGAGTTCCCTACAACCGAAAAAAAAGTGTCTGGGCGTCACCTGCTTATTATCCTCTTAAAGGCTGTGTACACCTCTGTAGGCAATATTGTCTATACATTATTATTAACCCCTTCACGACAGCCATACGGCTATATACGTTCCAACTACTGATGCCCCGGGCAGTTGTCACATATATAAACGTTGGCAGAATAGGACAGAGGTTTAATGTGTGCAGAGCTGCACTTTCATGTCTGCCGTCTCTCTCCACAAGTGCCAGAACATCTCCCCCTTAGTTTCATCAAACTTAGATGCCAAACCCCTGAAGATAACACCTTAACCCCCCTGTAGAAAGTGCCACACACCCCTGTATACAGCGCCACACCCCCCCTGTAGATAGCACCACACCCCCCCTGTAGATAGCACCACACCCCCCCTGTAGATAGCACCACACCCCCCCTGTAGATAGCGCCACACCCCCCCTGTAGATAGCGCCACACCCCCCCCTGTAGATAGCACCACACACCCCCTGTAGATAGCGCCACTGAAGCTCCCTCTAGGAGCGGAATCCCTTGCCAAAGCGTTGCCGTCATTTTTGGACGGGAATAGTGCTTCTAGAGGGAGCGCCCGACGTCTCTGGACATTAAACTATTATACTCCGGCAGTATAATAGTTTTCTATATAATGTCAGTATAATCGGAGGTTCTCTTTAATATTACAAGTTCTGGGCACTAGATTCTGGAGACGGGACGGTGATCTAGAGATTTATTGTGATTTCCAGATTTGGAGTCGGGGGAGGAGTTTTCCCCTAATGAGACAATTGTCATCCACCTCATGGGGTGTTTTATCTCCTCTGCATCAACACGGTCAGATTATAGGTTGGACTTGATGGACTTGTGACTTTTTTCATCCTTATTAACTATGTAACACAGAATGTATGAGAAGGTTGAAGCCATCGGTAACTTCTTTTGTTTTCTGTCTGTTTTATTAGTCTATATAACCCCGTTTAAATGGTGATTATTAAAGTTAGTTTTTAAGTCTCCACCATTTACTGATTCCGTTACATGAGTCTTGAGGACATTATTCTTTCTGAAATGATTTGCAGCCATTATCTGAGACCTGCAGAAGTTCTTAGTTTGTGAACTACTAGTCTAAAGCCGGTCATACACTCTAGATGTCAGGTGAACCATCGTTCCTCCCCTCCTCCATGTACATGAACGCTCGGTCGGGTGTGTATGGGTCTTCAATAGGGGAAAGTCGCTGCCAAACTCCTCTGATAGTGAGTGATCTACTAACAAAAGGATCCGGCATGTTCAAATTCCGCAGCCCGATCCTTCTCTCTCCCGACATCGGACGTCCGGGGAGAGTTGGGAAGTCGCCATATACATTAGAAAGTCAGCAGGTCCAGGAGACATACATCTAATGTGTATGACCAGCTTAGCACACTGGTGTAGAGTGATGACCGGCAGTAACATATACCTGGTCTGACTGCCCATCCTCCGCACTACAGATGAGCGGCATGTCACAGAATATAATTGTGCTGTTCCTCCCCACAAATGTGTACAGAGGTATAAAATAATGGCCCCCACATCACAGATTTACAGCAGCGGATCTCAATGTCTGTGGGGGGCTGATATTAACCCCTTCCAGCATCGCTCCTTACATGTTCTGCACGTACAGGAGGTAAAGCAAAGAACGTCTGTTTGGAGCTCCGGCATCGGCCCCATCAGGAACGTCTGTCACACCCTCAGATTTTATGAGCAGGATCACAAAAGGAAAACCTGTCAATCATTCTGAGTGGGCGGGGGATGCAGGACTCACAGGCTTTCTCTAGGAGTCCTGGCAACATTTAGGCTGGGTTCACACGACCATGTTACGTCCGTAATGTACGGAACGTATTTCGGCCGGAAGACCCGGACCGAACACAGTGCAGGGAGCCGAGCTCCTAGCATCATAGTGATGTACGATGCTAGGAGTCCCTGCCTCGCTGCAGGAAAACTGTCCCGTACTGTAATCATGATTACAGTACGGGACAGTAGTTCCACGCAGAGGCAGGGACTCCTAGCGTCGTACATCACTATGAGGCTAGGAGCCCAGCTCCCTGCACTGTGTTCAGTCCGGGTCTTCCGGCCGAAATACGTTCCGTACATTACGGACGTAACATGGTCATGTGAACCCAGCCTTAGAAGAGAACCTGTCAATAGGTCTGGAGCCACTAAACCCCCAGCATGTCGCTATGTAACTGGAGTTTAGTGTTCCAAACCGGCCTACATCAAAACCCTCCGTTTCAGCAAAGGAAATTACAAGTTACTGAGAGGAGTCCGGTGGGAATGAGAGCATGAACATTACACACATGAAGCCGAGGATGGTACACCTCGCTTCACTGCGCTCGTACAGTGTACTGCTCTGGGCTTCATTTCTGGCAAAGACAAAATCTGTCTGGTGAATGGAGCGCTCTGGATTTATTGGCCATATACAGGAAACATAAGGATCTAACGTGATGTGAAAAGAGCAGAAATTGTGGAGCTGCTACATTACAGATCATTGTATACACGTGTATATGTACTGCACATGACGCTATTAAGACTTCAACATGGCCGCCTGTCCAGCCTGTGCCCCAAGTAATGGCCAATATATATATATATCTGTCTCTTCTCACCTTGTGATGTGCGGGGCCGGTAGTTCTCCATCATGACCTCCTCGTACAGATCCTTGTGTCCTTCTAGATACTCCCACTCCTCCATGGAGAAATAGACAGTGACATCCTGACACCTTATAGGAACCTGACACACACAATGATACAGTCATCACCCAGACACCTCCAGTGCTGTTACTGTAGAAGTTCCCAGCATTCCCAGCAGTGTCACCTCTCCAGTCAGCAACTCAGTCATCTTGTAGATCAGGTCTAAGATCTTCTTCTCATGTATCCGGGAGTGAGGGAGAGGCTCTGTGATGGGGCTCTGACTACTGCTCCATCCTCCTGACTCCTGGATGATGGGAGTCGTACAGTCACCCGATGTCTTCTTCACTATTGTGTACTCCTGTGTATGGAGAGAGACACTTAGAGAACTGAACACAGTATTCCCCCCTCAGTAGAGAGAGGGAGATTGTGACCCCGCTGTATAGAGCTCTAGTGACCCCACATCTGTAATACTGGAGACCTCACCTACAAAAAGACATTGAGAAAATAGAACGAGGCCAAAACTAAAAAGGAAATAATATTGGGGGGACTAGATGGACCATGTGCTCTCCTCCTGCCGTCATCTTCTATGTTTCTATATAGATGTCATCCTGATCCTCCTGGTTCCTTGTCATTCTCATTGCTCTACAACATTACTATTGCTGCATTGGTGACATGACACATAACTGACCATATTGGTGGCTGATCTTCAGCTTTTCTGCTGGTGGCTTCTTGACGTCACTTGGAAGGTCTGGACGCTGTTATACAGGACACTGGATTCTTCCTATTACGTATTGTCCCTTCCCTATGTGTGACTTGTTCTAGAATGTAGAAAAGTTTACCTCTCCGCTCAACAGGTAGATGATCTCCAAGGTGAAGTCTAATATTCTTCTGCTCATCTCATTCCTGTCCTTGTCCATCCTTGGTGGGTCATTCAGGAGAAGGAACGTTGTGGAGGAGAAGATGGGAAAACTGGAGGAACTGGAGGATCTAGTACTGCAGACGTCTTTATGAAGAAAGGAGAAGATGGAGATCATACAGGGGACAACATCATGTGTGACATACAGAACCTCACTTATTCATCATTGAGAGAAACATCTTCTCAGAGCCGTCACCACATGGTATAAAGGGGTATTCCCCACCCGGACATTTCTCCCCAGGATATGCCAGAAATGTCTGATAGATGCGGCTCCACCTTTGCCCGTGCTCGGCTGTTTCTGGACCTCCTATACAAGTGAATGGAGAGAGTCGTGCACATGTGTGGTCACTTCTCCACCCGGATGTAGTCATCACCTCACCAGGCAGGTCGGGGGACCCCCGTTCTCCGCATAGAGGTGGGACCCCCATATATCAGACATTTATGGCATATCTCTCAGGTGAGAAGAGTAAAATGAAGACATTTCCCCCCCCAGACAATGAAGACCTGACTCCTGACAACCTGACACATGGCGGATACTGCGGAGACATTGCTGACATCTCACAAGACGTGGTGTACGGGTAAAGTTTTTAGTCATGTACAAAAAATAAACACCATAAAACATAACAAAAATATAAGTCAGAATCGCTGTTATTTAGTCGCTCTAAAAAAAAAAAAAAAAGTTATAAAAGTGATCAAAATCTACAGGTCATCCACCAATAACACATCCTCACTCCGCTCCATCCACGGAATAATAAAAAACGTTATAGATCTGAGAAGACGGGGAGGAAAAAACGAAAACAGAACCTGTCCTGGTGGTTAACCCCTTGAGTACCCAGCTCATTTTGGCCTTGACGACCAGACCCATTTTTTCAAATCTGACATGTATCACTTTATGTGGTAATAACTCCGGAATGCTTTTACCTATCCAATTGATTCTGAGACTGTTTTCTCGTGACATATTGTACTTTAGCTTAGTGCAAACATTTGGTCGATAAATTCATTGCTTATTTGTGAAAAACACCAACATTCAGCGAAAATATGAAGAAATTATGATTTTTCCAATTTTAAATGTATCTGCTTGTAAAACAGATGGTAATACCACACAAAATAGTTACCAATTAACATCCCCCATATGTCTACTTTATGTTTGCATCGTTTTTTGAACATCCTTTTATTTTTCTATGACCTCACAAGGCTTAGAACTTTAGCAGCAATTTCTCATATTTTTAAGAAAATTTCAAAAAGCGATTTTTTCAGGGACGAGTTCAGTTCTGAAGTGGTTTTGAGTGCCCTATATATTAGAAACCCCCATAAAACACCCCATTTTGAAAACTGCACCCCTCAAAGTATCCAAAACAGCATTCAGAAAGTGTTTCAACCCTTTAGGCGTTTTACAGGAATTGAAGGAAAGTAGAGCTGAAATTTTCAAATTTCATTTTTTTTTACAAAATTCATTTGTAATACATTTTTTTCTGTAACACAGAAGGTTTTACCTGAGAAACGCATCTCAATTTTTATTGCCCAGGTTCTGCAGTTTTTATAAATATCCCACATGTGGCCCTAGTGTGCTAATGGACTGAAACACAGGCCTCAGAAGCAAAGGAGCACCTCGTGGATTTTGGGGCCTCCTTTTTTCAGAATATATTTTAGGCACCATGTCAGGTTTGAAGAGGTCTTGTGGTGCCAAAACAGTGGAAACCCCCAAAAGTGACTCCCATTTTTTAAACTACACCCCTCAGGGAATTTATCTAGGGGTATAGTTAGCATTTTGACCCCACAGGTATTTTGCTATATTTTCTGGAGTTAGTCTGTGAAAATGAAAATCTACTTTTTTTCTGGAAAAACGTAAAAATTTCTAATTTTTGCAAGAAATAAAGGAGAGAAAGCACCCCAACATTTGTAAAGCAATTTCTCGCGATTACGGAAATACCCCATATGTGGTAATAAACTGCTGTTTGGACCCACAGCAGGGCTCAGAAGGGAAGGAGCGCCATTTGGATTTTGGAGCTCTGATTTTACTGGAATGGTCAGTGCCGTGTCACGTTTGCAACGCCCTGGAGGGACCTAAACAGTGGAATCCCCCCAAAAGTGACCCCATTTTGGAAACTACACCCCTCAAGGAATTTTTCTAGTGGTATAGTTATCATTTTGACCCCACAGGTTTTTTGCTGAATTTATTGGAATTAGTCTGTGAAGATGAAAAGAGACTTTTTTTTGGAAAAAACACAGAATTTTCTAATTTTTATAAGGAATAAAGGAGAAAAATCACCTCAAAATTTGTAAAGCAATTTCTCCTGATTACGGAAATACCCCATTATGTGGTAATAAACTGCTGTTTGGACCCACGGCAGGGCTCAGAAGGGACGGAGCACCATTTGGATTTTGCAGCTCAGATTTTGCTGAATTGGTTTCTGGGGGCCATGTCGCATTTGCAGAGCCCCTGAAGTACCAGTACAGTAGAAATTCCCCAGATGTGATCCCAATTTGGAGACTATACCCCTGAAAGAATTAAATTAGAGGTGTAGTGAGCATTTTGAGCCCTCAGGTGTTTTATAGATTTGATTAGAATTGGTCCGTGAAAATGAAAACATTTTTTTTTTCCAATAACCTGTAGATTTAGCTCAGAATTTTTCATTTCCACAAGGAATACAGGAGAAAAGACACCCCAAAATGTGTTACACAATTTCTCCTCATTACGGAAATACCCCATATGTGGTTGTAAACGGCTATTTGGACATACGGCAAGGGTCTAAACGGAAAAAGTGCAATTTCGTTTTTGGAGTGGAGATTTTACAAAATTTGTTTTTGACGCCATGTTGCATTGCGCTGAGGTACCAGTACAGTGAAAACTCCCGAGAAGTGACCCCATTTAGGAAACTACACCCCTCAAGGAACTCATCTAGAAGTGTAGGGAGCATTTTGACCCCCAAAGGTTTTGCAGAAATTAGTGCACAGTGGATGTTGCAGATTGAAAATTGCCATTTTCCACATATATGCTATTTCAGTGCCCAATGCGTTGGGCCCAGCTTGTACCACTGGAGACATACGCCCCATAAATTGTTAAGCGGTTCTCCAGAGTACGGTAATACCCCATATGTGGTCATAAACCGCTGTTTGGGCACACTGCCAGGCCCAGAAGGAGCGCCATTTGGCTTTTGGAGCGCAGATTTTGCTTGTAGTAGTTTTGTTTAGTGTTTTACTGGTGTTTCAGTTTATAATGTGGGGGCATATGTAATCTGTGCGGAGTACATACATTTTTTGCGTGACACACTGTCGTTTTTATTGGTACCATGTTTGGCTACGCGCGACTTTTTGATCACTTTTTATTCCATTTTTTTGGAAACAACGTGACCAAAAAAGGAAATTCTGCCATTGTTTTTTATGGTATTTTTTTACGGTGTTCACCGTGCGGGATAAATAATATGATATTTTTTTAGGTCAGGCCGATACGAACGCGGCGATACCTATTATGTCTAGTTTTTGTCTTTTTTCCATTTTTTTTCTAATTATAAAGGGCTTGATCAGGGAAACAGGGCGATTATTGTTTTTATTACGGTAAACTTGTATTTATTTATTTATCGAAAACTTTTTTTTAACTTTTTTTTCACTTTTTATTTTACACATACTAGGGGACTGGAAGATCTGATCTTCTGATCCCCTGCACAATACACTGCACTACTTCTGTATATACTTGTGTAGTGTATTGTAACTGTCACTTTACAACTGACAGTTGAGCCTATTACGTCCTGCCTTGGGCAGGACCTAATAGGCTCCCGTACCTGGCAACCAGGAAGCCGTTGCTAGGCTTCCTGGTTGCCATTACAACCATAAGAACCCCGCGATTTTTCGCGGGGGGGGGGGGCAATGGGGTGCAGAGGGAGCCCCCTCCCTCTGTATCAATCACTTAAATGCCGCTGTCGCTATTGACAGCGGCATTTAAGGGGTTAAACTACAGCGATCGGAGAGGACAGTGATCGCTGTAGTTGCAGTGGGATGTCGGCTGTATATTACAGCCGACATCCGATGAAGATGGAGCGAGCACAGCTCCTGTGCCCGCTTCATCCTCAGGGCGTTACTATACGCCCATTTTCGGGAAGGGGTTAATAAAAATAGTGTTTTTTTTTTTACACCGCTTTCTCTGATCTCCTCACGGATCTCACAGAGGTGAGGAGATCAGAGAAAGTGACAGGAGCTTTCTCCTGCAGACGACGTCACAGACGGCTGTGATTGGTCAGTCTTCAGAGACTGACCAATCACAGCAATCGCCGGCATTGGGGACTGCTAATTGGTCCCCAGGCCGGTAGCAGAGACGGTTAGCTGTCAATGACAGCTGCCGCCGCTGTTCTGTCACTATGTGATTTCACATAGTGACAGTTTATTCCTGTGCCGTAATAGTACGTCGAAGGTACGCAAGGGGTTAAGGGGTTAACCTGCGGTGCGGATTATAGACACGCAGGATATCGGATTTATACCGCGGATTCGCTGCGCATTTGTTGCAGAATTTCCCCATTAAGTTCAATAGGAAAGTCACGTTCACCAAACGCCATTGTTCCCAGAATCCTCTGCGGCTCCACCGCGTGTTCACAGCAACGCTGCAGGTTACACATGTATAGAAAAGAAGGCGTCATGTGACCCCTGCAGCCAATCACAGGCCGGAGAGGTCACATGTCATTATAGGGGTCACCTGGACACGGCCGGAAGAGCAGGGACGTGTTGCTATGGTAACGCTGGGGGAGGTGAGGATCGGCCTTGTTGTATTTCTGTAGTAGATATTCGGGGGGATTATACGGCCACCATTTGGGGTGAATATTCGGGGGGGATTTCCTGGCGTGTTGTGGGTCGTATTCGCTGCGTGTGAACATTCCCTTAAACCGCACGGTGAACGACATTAACAAGAAATGTATAAAAGTCAGTGAATAAGTTGTATGTCCCGAATATTATGTCATTACAAAACACGACTC
This sequence comes from Rhinoderma darwinii, assembly GCF_050947455.1. Taxonomy (NCBI): domain Eukaryota; kingdom Metazoa; phylum Chordata; class Amphibia; order Anura; family Rhinodermatidae; genus Rhinoderma; species Rhinoderma darwinii. The sequence goes on from NC_134687.1 coordinate 656,434,662, forward strand.
GTCCCACAAACCACCCGAAATAACCACTTACCCCAAAGAGGCCGGCACTGAAGGGGTCAAATCCCGGCTCGGAGTCCAGTGGGCGGGGTCACTCAATGATTGACAGCACTCTGTATACACACTCATACAGGGGTGACTGATAACAGAGAGAACACCCGACCAGCGCTGCTCTCTACCTCATACACGTCAATAGCTGAAGGACCTGTGATTACGTCACCACCATGTGACCGGGGCAGGGGAGGCGGAACTTATCTGCGAAGAGGAGGCTTGGTGGATGAAGGACCTGTGACGATATGACGATCACGTGGCCACAGCATCACGGCGGAGCTTAGAAGTCAAAAGATTGTATGAAGGACCTGTGACGAAGATCACATGACATGAGGGGCGGAGTTCTGTGAGGCGGCGAAGCTCCTATGCTGTGTAAAGTGTTGATGATCACGTGACATGAGGGGCGGAGTGCTGTACCCTCCCGATCACATGATGTTGACGTCATCACAGGTCCTCCAGCTGTTGCCGTGTATGAGGTGGAGCAGCGCTGGTCTAGTGTACATGAGTTCCGGTCACCGCTGTTTAGTGTTCTCTCTGTTATCAGTCGGGAGATTTCCCATGATGCAGTAGTAAGGTTATATGAGGTCATTTCTGTCCGGTTTTGGTGCGTTTTTGTCTGGCACAGTGTTGGTGATTATTATTAGTGCTGTAAATATGAAATACGGGAGGGTTTAACCCCTTGGTGACATCAGATCTATAGTATTATGTTGGACGTGCGCCGTCACACTAGAAGGAGCGGAGCCTGCACCGTACACGACTTCTGACCGCCGCCTGCAAGATCAGAGACCGCGCAATCCCGGCCGTGTAACCCCTCAGATGCCGTGATGAATAGCGACCGCGACATCTGATCAGTTATAGATAGCGGCGTCCTCTGTCCTCACAAGAAACTGCGCGATGCCGACCGGTTACCATAGTAATACATTGTAGTAAGTTTTTGTGTTTTTTTTCTTATAAAAAATGGTGTAAACATTAAAGAGGCTCTGTCACCAGATTCTCAAACCCCTATCTCCTATTGCATGTGATCGGCGCTGCAATGTAGATAACAGCAACGTTTTTTGTTTTTTTTTAAAACGATCATTTTTGGCCAAGTTATGAGCAATTTTATATTTATGCAAATGAGCCTTTCTAATGGACAACTGGGCGTGTATTGTGTTTGTAACATCTGGGCGTGTTTACTTGTTTTACTAGCCGGGCGTTGTGAATAGAAGTGTATGATGCTGACAAACCAGTCTATTCACAACGCCCAGCTAGTAAAACAAGTAAACACGCCCAGATGTTACAAACACAATACACGCCCAGTTGTCCATTAGAAAGGCTCATTTGCATAAATATAAAATTGCTCATAACTTGGCCAAAAATGATCGTTTTAAAAAAAAACAAAAAACGTTACTGTTCTCTACATTGCAGCGCCGATCACATGCAATAGGAGATAGGGGTTTGATAATCTGGTGACAGAGCCTCTTTAAAAATAGCGTAATCGCCGCATCCGTTATGTCCAAATTATTAAAATATGAAGTTATAACCCACATGTGAACGTCGCTGTTTTTGGTCGCCGCGATTCTCCAACATATGGAATAAAAAGTCCCCAAAATGTCACAGACAAAATTTACATCTCGCGCCACAAAACCCCCCACACCGCGCAATCACCGGAAATATAAACCCCCTCACACCGCGCAATCACCGGAAATATAAAACCTCACACCGCGCAATCACCGGAAATATAAAACCCCTCACACCGCGCAATCACCGGAAATATAAAACTTCTCACACCGCGCAATCACCGGAAATATAAAACCCCTCACACCGCGCAATCACCGGAAATATAAACCCCTCACACCACGCAATCACCGGAAATATAAAACCCCTCACACCGCGCAATCACCGGAAATATAAACCCCTCACACCACGCAATCACTGGAAATATAAAACCCCCTCACACCGCGCAATCACCGGAAATATAAAGCCCTCACACCGCACAATCACCGGAAATATAAAACTCCTCACACCGCGCAATCACCGGAAATATAAAACCCCTCACACCGCGCAATCACCGGAAATATAAACCCCTCACACCGCGCAATCACCGGAAATATAAAACCCCTCACACCGCGCAATCACCGGAAATATAAAACTCCTCACACCGCGCAATCACCGGAAATATAAAACCCCTCACACCGCGCAATCACCGGAAATATTAAACCCCTCACACCGCGCAATCACTGGAAATATAAAACCCCCTCACACCGCGCAATCACCGGAAATATAAACCCCTCACACCGCGCAATCACCGGAAATATAAAACCCCCCCACACCGCGCAATCACCGGAAATATAAAGCCCTCACACCGCGCAATCACCGGAAATATAAACCCCCCCCACACCGCGCAATCACCGGAAATATAAAACCCTCACACCGCGCAATCACCGGAAATATAAAACCCCTCACACCGCGCAATCACCGGAAATATAAACCCCCCCCCCACACCGCGCAATCACCGGAAATATAGCCCCCCCACACCGCGCAATCACCGGAAATATAAACCCCCCCACACCGCGCAATCACCGGAAATATAAAGCCCTCACACCGCACAATCACCGGAAATATAAAACTCCTCACACCGCGCAATCACCGGAAATATAAAACCCCTCACACCGCGCAATCACCGGAAATATTAAACCCCTCACACCGCGCAATCACCGCAAGGATTTAACTTCTTTTCACTTCTAAGCTCGGCCCCCTGATGCAGCGGTCATGTGATCGTGATATCACCGTTCCTTCATCCATCACGTCCACCTCCTGCCTCGGTCACGGTATCAATCTGATATCCTGGGTGTTTATAATCCGCACCGCAGGTTAACCCCTTAACCACCAGGACAGTTTCTGTTTTAGTTTTCCCTTCTGTCTTATCGGATCTATAACTTTTGTGTTTTCCTGTCGGTGTCGCGGTGCGAGGATTAGATTCTGCGGGACGAGTTGTAGATTTTCTGGGCGTCATATAAAGTATCACATAATGTCACTGCAACTGCAAAACTTCTATGTGGGGGAAATGGGGAAAATCAGTTATTCCTCAAATATTATTATTTTAATTTATTTCCGCATATCTGGTTCACCTCGAAGTTTTGGAGAGCACTCTGTGGCCTACTCGGTGTAAAATTGGACTTCTCTTCGGCCCATCAACCCCAGTCCAATGGGCAAGTCGAGAGAGTTAACCAGATTCTGGAGAACTATCTACGTCAGTTTGTTTCCAGGCGCCATGAAGATTGGGTGCAGTTGCTCCCGTGGACAAAGTTCTCCTATAACAACCACACCAGTGAGTCGACCACCTTCAGTCCATTCTTCATCGTCTACGGCCAACATCCTCGTATACCTCTTCCTGTTTCTACAATGTCCCAGGTGCCTGCAGCCGATTCAACTTTCAGGGACTTTCTACAGATATGGCAACAGACCCGATCTTCTATCCTGTTGGCAGTGGACCGCATGAAGACAGAGGCAGATACAAGAAAAGGGGGGGGGCCTCCGCAGTTCCTTCCAGCCTTCCAGGGACTAAAGTCTGGCTGTCTTCTTGGAATATCTGGCTGAAGGTGCCGTCGTGCGAATTTGCTCCTAGGTTCCTTGACCCCTTCAAAATCCTGCTACAGATCAACTCGGTATCCTACAAGCTGCGGCTCCCTCCTACCCTCAGGATTCCTAACTCCTTCTACGTCTCCCTGCTGAAACCCGTGGTCCTGAACCGCTACTCCAGGACTCCTAGCTCTACAGTGGCCCCTGGCGGCTCATCGGGGACTTTTGAAGTAAAGGAGATTCTGGCTACCAAGAAGGTGGGAGGAAGGACATTTTATTTAGTGGATTGGAGGGGGTTCGATCCAGAAGAGAGGTCTTGGGAGCCAGAGGAGAACATTGATGCTCCTGTCCTCGTGAGGAAGTTTCTCTCCCGCTCTGGTCCCAAGAAGAGGGGGCGTAAGAGGGGGGATACTGTAACGTCTATGGCCACGTTCGGTCGTTAACCTCGACGGCCGTGGCCATGGACAGCTTATCTCGTTGCAGCGTCGTCCTCCTGTCAAGCGCCGGCACTCACTTCCGGACTCAGAGTGTCTCCGGCAGGCGCGCGCCCACACGTACACGGCCTTAAGGGGCCAGTGTGCACATTTTTGCAGGAACTCTGCAATCTAGCCCAGGATGCCCTGGGCTATAAAAAGGGGCCCTGTCTCCTTGCTCTTTGCCAGAGCGTTGTTCGTTACCCATTGTTTGTCGTGCTTATGGTCTCCCAGTTTCCCAGTGTACCTTGCTCCTGTATCCCGTATCCTGTTTCCGTGCTACCTTGTGCTATTTGCCGTGCTGTGCTACAGCCTACGCTTGATCTGCTACGCCTCACCTGACGACTTCCCGCTGCCTGGTCCAGGACGTGCCTACCTCGCTACTGCCTACGATTGCCGCAGGTACCTTCGCTGAACTAATTGAACTCTATACTTACCTGTTTGGCCAGCTGCCATCCCGCTACGCGGTACGGCCCAGTGGGTCCACACCCCGCATCGTGACACACATAATGTTGTTCCCTGTATGATTTCCATCTTCTCCATAAAGACGTCTGCAGTACTAGATCCTCCAGTTCCTCCAGTTTTCTCATCTTCTCCTCCACAACGTTCCTTCTCCTGAGTGACCCACCAAGGATGGACAAGGACAGGAATGAGATGAGCAGAAGAATATTAGACTTCACCTTGGAGATCATCTACCTGTTGAGCGGAGAGGTAAACTTTTCTACAATATAGAACAAGTCACACATAGGTAAGGGACAATACATAATAGGAAGTCTCCAGTGTCCTGTATAACAGCGTCCAGACCAAGTGACGTCAAGAAGCCAACAGCAGAAAAGCTGAAGATCAGCGACCAATATGGTCAGTTATGTGTCATGTCACCAGTGCAGTAATAGTAATGCTGTAGAGCAATGTGAATGACAAGGAACCAGGAGGATCAGGTTGACATCTATATAGAAACATAGAAGATGACGGCAGGAGGAGATCACATGGTCCATCTAGTCCCCCCCCCAATATTATTTCCTTTTCCTTTTTAGTTTTGGCCTCGTTCTATTTTCTTAATGTCTTTTTGTAGGTGAGGTCTCCAGTATTACAGATGTGGGGTCACTAGAGCTCTATACAGCGGGGTCACAATCTCCCTCTCTCTACTGAGGGGGGAATACTGTGTTCAGTTCTCTAAGTGCCTCTCTCCATACACAGGAGTACACAATAGTGAAGAAGACATCGGGTGACTGTACGACTCCCATCATCCATGAGTCAGGAGGATGGAGCAGTAGTCAGAGCCCCATCACAGAGCCTCCCCCTCACTCCCAGATACATGAGAAGAACCTGCGTGTGATCGCACAGTGCCGGTGTCTTCTATGGCAGCCGAGACGCCTAATAAAGGCTCATAGGTCTGCCTGTAGTTTATACCTGCAAGGCCATGCCAGAGGCATGGCCTAGCAGATGCCTGTCTGTTTTACACGGACAGGCACTAATACACTGCAATACAGAAGTATTGAAGTGTATTATAAATGCGATCGGACGATCGCATAGTAAAGTCCCCTAGTGGGACTAGTAAAAAAGTAAAAAAAAAGGTTTTAATAAAAAGTGAAAACATGAAAAACCCACTTTTTCCCCTTACAAAATGCTTTATTATTAAAAAAAACAAAATAAAGTAAAAAAAAGTGACACATATTTGGTTTTGCCGCATCCGTAACGACCCCGACTATAAAGCTATTACATCATTTAACCTGCACGGTGAACGTCGTAAAAAATAAAATAAAAAACAATGCTGTTTTCTTTGAATCCTGCCTTAAAAAAATGTGATAAAAAGTGATCAAAAAGTCGCATCTACTCCAAAATAGTAACGATATAAACTACAAGTCGTCCCGTGGAAAAAAAAAGCCCTCATACAACTGCATCGGCGGAACAATAAAAAAAGTTATGGCTCTTCAAATATGGAGGCGCGAAACCAAATAATTTTGGAAAAAAAAGTTTTTACTGTGTAAAAGCAGTAAAACATAAAAAATCTATACAAATTTGGTAATGTTGCAATCATAACAACCTAACAACCCACTGAATAAAGTTATTGTGTTATTTATAGCACACGGTAAACGTTGTAAATTTAGGACGCAAAACCGTGTGGCGAAATTGCTGTTTTATTTCTATATCCCCCCCCCACAAAAAAAGTTAATAAAAGTTAATCAAAAAATTCTATGTACCCCTAAAATGGTGCTATTAAAAAATACAACTAGCCCCACAAAAAACAAGACGTTAAACAGCTACGTCGACGCAAAAATAAAAAAAGTTATAGCTCTTGGAATGCGACGATGGAAAAACGTAAACAATACCTTGGTCATTAAGGTCTAAAATAGGCTGGTCATTAAGGGGTTAATCGTTCTGCACTTAAAAGAATAATAATAATCACTGTCCATATGTCCTATAAGAACATATTAATGACAAACGCGGTCCCCTGCTCGGTACCCCACTCTTAGTCAGAGCAGAGGGCTGCTTTACCCCCTAACAATCACATAAAACTTAAAAAAAAATACATAAATTCTCTCTCTATTTGAGAATTTAATTAAATATCCAAAATATAAATATGGTTGGTGCATAATTCGAGTCCCTTAATGCTTCTTAAATTGGTATTCCCAGAATCGAGAATTATCACTAATCCATAAAATAGGTAGTAATTTTCTGAGCGCTGGGACCCCACGATCGGGAGTACGAGGGTCTTGAGCCCTCTGGTCCTCGTCACTGCTCAACCGCAGTGAGGAGAACTGAAGGAGCGGGGGTCGAGCATGCAAAAATTGAATACTATGGCAGAGCAGAAAACCGCCAGCTCCCCACCATTTACTCTGGTAGGCCACAATAGGCCTGCAGCTTACAAAGCACTGGGACCGCGGCGCAGGTGATGAGAAGCACAACATTGTAGCTTCGGCTCTGATCGATAAACCTAGAATGTAAGGTGTAGAGAGAAGTGTGTGATATATATACAGTAGTCATGTATTCAGTCACTGTGTGTCTCCTACAGATGGATCCATTAGGAGAAACCCACCAGAGAGATGTCCCAGTCCTCTGTATTTCCAGGACTGTCCAGAGGAAAATCACAATGTCCCAGAGAATCATCAGGTAGATGAAGCTGAGCCCTATACCAGATCTATATAGGGGGTGTGGAGCTTTTTGGTCCTGCGGTCATAGATGTGGTCATAGATTTTGGTGGTTTCTTATGTTGATCTGTTAGATTCTTCGCACCCCTTGCTGTATTGTACTGAATTGTTACATATGTAAAATCGGGGAAGATCTGATTAATAATAAAGTGGAGGATGAAGCAGAAGACGAGCGGGTGAGGGGCGATCAACCGTGTAAGAGTGAAGTGGAGGAGGAAATTCCAGGAGGTGTTACCACAGGTCAGTAATAATGAATTTAGAAAGTGAATTGGGAGGTTTGCTAAGGTGGGGTTCCTCCTTAGTTCTACAGTACAGTAACACTTCAAACAATGTGTTATACATCGTGCAGGACCTGAGGGAGCTGTGACTGCACATAGAAGTTCTCTACAAGGTGTTCTATGAATCCGGTCATGCACTAGGCTTAGCATCAGATTTTGGGGGGCACCAGCTGCGATTAACATCTGCACTGACAGCCTTGATCTGAGAACTCAGTTTAACCACTTAAACACTGCAATCAATACTGATAGGGGCTCGCTGTGACACCTCCAGCCTTGACGCTGTGGGGGTGGTTTCACACAACGTTTGTCGTGGAATTTTTCCTGCCTTTTGTTTTTTTTTTTTGCCAAAAACCGCTGCAGTCATATGTCATCTGACAGTCTATAGTGAAATATAAAATAGACAATGCATTTTTGTTTCTGGCCTTTTGGTGCAGTTTTTTTGGGTTTGTTGCATTTACAAAAAAATGCAGCATGCTCTGGGTTATTTTTTTTTCTGTTTTCTCATAGGTTTCTCTTTAGGACATGAATAATGGCAGAAAAAAAAGTGCATGTTTCTAATGTATGAATTGCAAATGCATGATGTTCAAGACAAAAAATGTGGAAAATAAAATTGTGTAAATGAGAACGACGAGTGAATTCACACGACAGCAGATTTGTTGCATAACTGTGTTGGCAGAGGACAGGCGGGATTGTCAGACAAGGTTATGATTTTCAAATGTTTATGTAATAAAAGTGGTGACTGGCCGCAAACCAGAATCCTGGACTTTGTAATTTATGTATTTCAAAGTGTTATAAGGCTGGAATCACACATGCGTTTTTGTAGCAGTTCTTGGAGCAGTTTGTTTTAGCCAATGCCAGGCAGGAATTTAAAAGGAATGGCTTCTATTTTTTCTTCCTGCTGGATCCATTCCTTTCTTTGGCTATGGAAACTGCAGCTCAAACTGCATCAAATACCCCATCAAAACGTGTATGTATTCAGCCGAATAAGAAGGTTATAAATTTGTCTACATTGTTTTTTTTTAAAAATAATTACAAAACTGTTTTTAATCCTAACAGAAAATCCCAGTAAGAACTCTGAGGGAAAATTCATGTTACTGCTAAATTATAAAGTAGAAGTTAAAGATAGTGTGCAGGAGTCTTCAGAAAAAATCCCCATTATCCTTAATGTACATCCAGCACTTGACAGTACAGATCTATCATATAATTCCGCTATTCATGAGGAACCTTCTCCTGACTAATCACAGATTGTTACCCACAAGTACAGCTCCGAAAGGGGGTAAAAGGTTTCAATGTGGTAAACAGTTCACAAAAAGCTCAGGTCTTTTTACCATCAGAAGAATTCACACAGAAGAGAAGCCATACTCCTGTTCCAAATGTGGAAAGTGCTTTACAGATAAAACAAAAATTTGGTATACATCAGAGAAGTTACACAGGAGTGAAGCAATATTCATGTTCAGAATGTTGGAAATGGTTTACAGAAAAATAAGATCTTGTAATGCATCGAAGAAGACACACAGGAGAGAATGTTCAGAATGTGGGAAATGTTTTACATATAAATCACGTCTTATTAAGCATTATAGAACTCACACGGGAGAAGCCATATTCATGTTCAGAATGTAGGAAATGTTTTGCAGAAAAATCCAAACTTGTTGCACATGGGAGAATTCATACAGGAGAGAAGCCGTATTCATGTTCAGAATGTAGGAAATGTTTTGCACCAAAATCGGATCTTGTTATGCATCGGAGACGACACACAGGGCAGAAGCCGTATTCATGTTCGGAATGTGGGAAATGGTTTACAGAAAAATCATATCTTGTTAGACATGAGAGAATACATACAGAGGAGAAACCATATTCATGTTCAGAATGTGAGAAATGTTTCATTACTAAAACCAACCTTGGGATCATCAGAGAAGTCACGTTGGGGAGAAGCCATATTGATGTAAAAATGTTTTACAAGAAAATATATTTTTTTAACTTATCAGAAAATTTACATAGAGAAGAAACCATATTCTTGTTTGGAATGTGGGAAATGCTATAATAGAAAAAAAAAAAGAATACATCAGATTACTCAGACAATAACCCCTTCCCGACATCCGCCGTATATATACGGCGTTGTCGGGAGGTGCTTCCCGCAAAGCGCCGTATATGTACGGCGCAGTGATGGTGTGGGCTCAGAAGCAGAGCTGTCACCATCAAGGCGGGGTGACAACTGTATTATACAGCTGGCACCCTCCTGTAACTGCCAGGACTGGAGCTATTCTCCGATCCGGCAGATTAACCCCTCAGATGCTGCGCTCAATAGAACGCAGCATCTGATAGGTTTTCACCCGATCGGCAACCCAGTGATGCAATCGCTGGGTTGCTGTGGCAATCGGACGCCAGAAAATGGCGTCCGAGTCTGCCTTGTACGGGAGCCGATAAGGACCCGCCTGCGGCGAGTCCTCATAGGCTGGCTGTCAGTGAATAACTGACAGCGCTAATACACTGCACTTCGTATGTAGTGCAGTGTATTAGAGTAGCGATCGGGGCATCAGGCCCTCATGTCCCCTAGTGGGACAAGTCAAAAAAGTTAATAAAAATGTGGTAAAACAATAAAAACACACACGTTTCAAATAAAAATAAAGCTAAACTGACTTTTTTCCCATAGTAAGTCTTTTATTATGGGAAAAAACGTAAAAATAGAAAAAACTATACATAATTGGTATCGCCGCGTCCGTAACGACCCAAACTACAAAACAATTATGTAATTTATCCCGCACGGTGAACGCCGTAAAAAAAAAAACATGAAAAACAACGCCAGAATCTTTGTTTTTAGGTCACATCTCCTTCCAAAAAATGCTATAAAAAGTGATCAAAAAGTCACATTTACTCCAAAATAGTACTAATAAAAAACGACAATCCGTGCCGCAAAAAATAATCCCTGACACCGCTTTGTGCACGCAAAAATAATAAAGTTATGGGTCTTAGAATATGTCAACACAGAAAACAAATGATTTTATAAAAAAAGTGATTTTATTGTGCAAAAGCTGCAATACATAAAAAAAACTATATAAATTTGGTATCGCCGTAATCGTATCGACCCGCAGAATAAAGCTTACATGTAATTTAGGGCGCACTGTGGATGCCGATAAAAAAAACAATAAAAAACTATTCCAGAATTGCTTGTTTTTGGTAATTTCCTTTACCAAAAAATGAAATAAAAAGTGATCAAAAAGTCGTATGTGTTCCAAAATGGTACCAATAAAATCTACAACCCGTCTCGCAAAAAACAAGCCCGCACACCGCTCAATCAACTGAAAAATAAAAAAGTTACGGCACTAGTAATGCGGTGATGAAAAACATCTCAATGCGCAGGCCGGAGGGGAACATTCCTTCAGTTTTAGGGCCCTAGTATTTAGGAACTAGGAAAGGGAATGGACATGGCACATCCGCTGGAAGCGATGGCGCCCGTATTATACCAGCGCAAAACTTTCCCAGTAATATTTCCCAAACTACGAAGGAGAAAAAGTCCCCAAAAGGTGCAGAGTGTTACAAAAGGGGGATAAGAAAGAAAACAGTTTATCAGTGTGACACCGGCCTGCGCATAACGGATCGCTTTACAGCGTAACACACATCTATGGATAATTGTATTATTTACCCCATTAGTATACCCTCTTATTATACCCTGATGTACTCCGCACAGATTACATATGCCACCACATTATAAACGGAAATACCAGCAAAACCCCAAACAGAACTATTACCAAGCAAAATCCATGCTCAAAATGGCGGTCTTTCCCTTCTTAGCCCTACAGTGTGCCCAAACAGCAATTTATGTCCACAAGCAAGGCATTACCATACCCGGGAGAACCCGCTTAACAATTTATGGGGTAAGATTCTCTAGGGTCACAAAATTTTGTGCGGTGAATGGGCAGATCGGTGGAGAAATTGCAATTTTCACTTTGCATAATCCACTGTGTATTCATTTCTGAAAAACACCTGTGGAGTCTAAATTCTCACTACATCCCTTGATAAATGCCTTTAGGGGTGTAGTTTCTAAAACGGGGTTACTTTTGTTTGGTACATCAGGGGTTTTGCAAATGCAACATGGCGTACGCAAACCATTCCAGAAAAATCTACGCTCCAAAAGATAAATACCGCTCCTTTTCTTCTGAATGCTCCCATATATGTAAACAGCTGATTATAACCACATATGGGGTGTTACCGTACTCGGGAGAAATTACTTTACAAATGTTGGGGTGCTTTTTCTTCTCTATTCCTTGTAAAAATGAAAAATGTGTATCTAAAACGACATCTTGTTGGAAAAAAAATATATTTTTCATGGCTTAATTCTAATTAATTCAGCAAAAAACCTTTGGGATCAAAATTTTCACTATACCCCTAGATGATTCCTCAGGGGGTTCAGTTTCCCAAATGGAGTCACTTTTGGGGTGTTTCCACTGTACTAGTACTACAGGGGCTCAGCAAATATGACATGACACCCAGAAACCATTCCAAAATCCAAATGGTGCTCCTTCCATTCTGAGCCCTACCGTGTGTCCAAACAGATGTTTGTGACCACATGTGGGGTATTGTTTTACTCGGGAGAAGTTGCTTTACAAATTTTATGGTGCTTTTTCTCCTTTAGTCCTTGTGGAAATGAAAAAAAATTAGCTAAACCTACATTTTATTTGAAAAAATGTAGATTTTCATTTTCACAGCCTACTTGCAAAAATTTCTGCAAAAAACCTGTGGGGTCAAAATGCTCACTATACTCCTAGATAATTTCCTCAAGGGGTATAGTTTCTAAAATGGTGTCACTTGTTGGGGGTTTCCACTGTTTTGTCACTTCAGGGGCTTTGCAAATGTGACATGGCCTCCGCAAACCATTCCTGCTAAATTTGAGCTCCAAGAGCCAAATGGCGCTCTTTCCATTCTAAGCCCTGCCGTATGTCCAAACAACCGTTTATTACCACATGTGGGGTATTGTTTTACTCGGGAGAAATTGCTCTACAAATGTTGTGGTGCTTTTTCTAATTTAGTTCTTTTGGAAATGAAAAAAAATTAGCTAAACCTACATTTTATTTGAAAAAATGTAGATTTTCATTTTCATGACCCAGTTCCAAAAATGTTTGCAAAAAAAATGGCCAGTCAAAATGCTTGCTACACCCCTAGATAAATTCCTCGAGGGGTATAGTTTCCAAAATGGGGTCACTTGTTGGGGGTTTCCACTGTTTTATCACCTCAGGGGCTTTGCAAATGTGACATGGCCTCCGCAAACCATTCCTGCTATATTTGAGCTCCAAGAGCCAAATGGCGCACTTTCCATTCTAAACCCTGCCGTGTGTCCAAACAACCGTTTATTACCACATGTGGGGTATTGTTTTACTCGGGAGAAATTGCTCTACAAATGTTGTGGTGCTTTTTCTAATTTAGTTCTTTTGGAAATGAAAAAAAATTAGCTAAACCTACATTTTATTTGAAAAAATGTAGATTTTCATTTTCATGGCCTAGTTCCAAAAATTTTTGCAAAAAAAAATGGGGTGACTTATTGGGGATTTCTAATATCTAAGGACCTCAAAGCCACTTCACAACTGACCTGGCCCCTGTAAAAATAGCATTTTGAAATTTTCTTGAAAATGTGAGAAATTGCTGCTAAAGTTCTAAGCCTTGTAACGTCCTAGAAAAATAAAATGATGATCAAAAAACGATGCCAATCTAAAGTAGACATATGGGGGATGTTAGTTAGCAACATTTTTGTGTGGTATAACTGCCTGTCTTACAAGCAGATACATTTAAATTGAGAAAAATGCTAATTTTTGAAATTTTTCGCTAAATTTTGGTGTTTTTCACAATTAAATACTGAATGTAGCGGGCAAATTTTGCCAGTAACATAAAGTCCAATGTGTCACGAGAAAACAATCTCAGAATCGCTTGGATAGGTAAAAGCATTCCGGAGTTATTACCACATAAAGTGAAACATGTCAGATTTGAAAAATGAGGCTCTGTGAGGAAGGTCAAAAGCGGCCAAAGAGGGAAGGGGTTAAACCATCCTTCACAGAAACTTATTGTGTTTTGTTTATTTCTTTTAAAGGACCATCAATGTTATGCATTTTTTCGGTGCTATTTTTCTTAAACACACATTAATGTGTATTATTTAGTAGTGTGTTTTTTTTTCCTATATAGAAAAATGCCTGAAAGAAAACCACCTAATCAACCCCATGCTGTAATCTCTTTCTTTTTAAAAATACCATTGACAAGATAGAAGGAAAAAACATCACAAAAGATTTGACTTTTATGTGTGTAATAATCCCTAATGCATTCATGCTAACATCTGTTTGCAGCGGTACTTGCCACAAAATATGCCAAGGAAAAACCAAACAAAAGCATGGCATTCTTAACCCCTAGGCGCACTACAATGCAACTGTACGTCCATGTGGCCAGTGTCTTAGCGCACGGGGGCGTACAGATACTGCGTGGTTCCCAGTGCACACTGTCGGCGGCAGTGTGCACCGGGAGGCCAGCTGTCCCTGACAGCTGCCACTCCACTGTATGCCGGTCAGCGGCTGATTTTGGCAATTAACCCCTTAATTGCGGTGATCGATTGCAATCGCCGCATTCAGGGGTTTCTAGCACATCGGCAGACCTCACAATGAAATCGTGAGGTTTGCAGATGGCTAGCATGGCGACTGGAGGCCAATGGCCTCCATGTCTGCCATGTACGGAAGCCTATGAGGACCAGCCTCTGGCTGGTCCTCGTAGACTAACTGTCAGAGTGACTGTGACGTCACACTGACAGTTGGAATACGTTACACTACCTAGGTAGTGTAATGTATTCTAGCAGCGATCAGAGCTGCCGATAAAATAAGAAAGTGTAAAAAGTAAAGAAAAAAGTTAATAAAAATGTTTTACAAAAGTGTAAAAATAAAAGATTTTTTTTCCTATAATAAGTCTTATTATAGGGAAAAAATGAAACCGTTAAAAAACGGTACACATATTTGGTATCACCGCGTTCATAACGACCCATTCTATAAAACAATAATGTTATTTTTACCGCACGGTGAATGCCGCAAAAAAAACAAACTGAAAACAATGCCAGAATCACTATTTTTTAGTCACCACCCCTCCCAAAATATAGAATAAAAAGTGATCAAAAAGTCACATGTACCTGAAAATAGTACCAATAAAAACTACAACCCGTCCCGCAAAAATCAAGCCCATACATCGCTTTTTTGACTGAAAAATAAAAAAAGTTACGACTCTCAGAATATGGTGACACAGAAAATAAATAATTTTATAAAGAAGTGATTTTATTGAGCAAACGCTGGAAAACATTAAAAAACTATATACATATGGTATCGCCGTAATCGTACCGACCCGCAGAATAAAGTAAAATTGTTATTTATAGCGCATCATGAACGCCGTAAGAAATAAAGAATTTGAAACGCCAAAATCATTGTTTTTTGTCACCAAAGCTCTAAATAAAATGTAATAAAAAGTGATCAAAAAATGGTACCAATAAAAACTACAGCTCGTCCTGCCAAAAAAAAGCCCTCACACCGCTCAATTCATGGAAAAATAAAAAAGTTATGCCGTTTGGAAGGCGGGGAGTGAAAAACTAAAATGGAAAAGCAAAAAAGGATCAGTCCTGCAAAGGTTCATTAATTTCTATTAAAAAAATAAATTATTACCACATGTGGGGTATTGTCATACTCGGGAGAGATTGCGTTACAAATTTAGGGCGACGTTTTCTCCTTTTATCCCTTGTGAAAATGTAAAAATTCAACATTTTAGCGGACAAAAATGTTAATATTCATTTTCACAGCCTAATTCTACTAAATTCTGCAAAGTACCTGTATGGTATAAATGCTTACTATACCCCTAGAAAAATTCCTCGAGGGGTGTAGTTTCCCAACTGGGGTCACTTTTGAGGTGTTTCCACTGTTTTGTTCTCTCCAGGGCGTTGCAATCGCGACATGGCACTAAAAACCATTCCAGCAAAATCTGCGCTCCAAAATCCAAATGGCGCTCCCTCCGTTCTCAGTGCTGCCGTGGGTCCAAACAGCTGTTTATTACCACATATGTGGTATTTCCGTAATCGGAAGAAGATGCTTTACAAATGTTGGGGTGCATTTTCTTCTTTATTCCTTGTAAATATTACAAATGTCTATGTTTTTTCAGAAAAAAAAGTAGATTTTCATTTTCACAGACTAACTTCAATAAATATAGCAAAATACCGATGGGGTCAAAGTGCTAACTATACCGCTAGATAAATTCCTTGAGGGGTCTAGTTTCCAAAATGTGGACACTTTTGGGGAGTTTCCACTGTTTTGGCACCACAAGACCTCTTCAAACCTGACATGGTGCCTAAAATATAATCTAAAAATAAGCAGGCCCCAATATCCTGTAGGTGGTTCCTTTGCATCTGAGGCAGGTGTTTCGGTCCATTAGGGCACTAGGGCCACATGTGGGATATTCCAAGAAATTGCAGAACCTGGGCAATAAATATTGAGTTGTCTTTCTCTGGTAAAATCTGTGTTACACAATTTTTTTTTTTATTACAAATTAATTTCGGCAAAAAAACCCAGCAATTTGTAAATTTCCCCTCTACTTTGCTTTATTTCCTGTAAAACGCCTAAAGGGTTAAGAAACTTTCTGAATGCTGTTTTGAATACTTTGAGGGGTGCAGTTTTTAAAATGGGGTGATTTATTGGGGGATTCTAATATATATAAGGCCCTCAAAACCACTTCAGAACTAAACTGGTCCCTGTAAAATTAGCCTTTTGAAATTTTCTTGAAAATGTGAGAAATTGCTGCTAAAGTTCTAAGCCTTGTAACATCCTAGAAAAATAAAAGAATGTTCAATAAACTATACAAATATAAAGTACACATATGGGAAATGGTAACTAGTGAATATTTTGTGTGGTATTACTATCTGTTTTACAAGCAGATAAATTTAGAAAAATGCCCATTTTTGCAAATTTTCTCTAAATTTTGGTGTTTTTCACGAATAAATATTGAATTTATCTAACATATTTTTCCACTATCATAAGGTACAATATGTCACGAGAAAAAAAAATCTCAGAATAGCTTGTATAGGTAAAAGCATTCCTGATTTATTACCACATAAATTGACACATGTCGGATTTGAAAAAATCAGCTGTGCCACAAGGCCAAAACAGGCTGCGTCCTAAAGGGGTTAATAGAAACAGTGTGTGTGTGTGGGTACCATCAAGAGTGTTCATTTTTTAGATGGAATTAGCCTGCCAAGCACCCAAATTATACAGGGCAATTAAAAAAAGGATGGTGCAAAATTATAGCCTCGGTATTCATAACCGAGAGAACGTAACACAAATTTATTAACATGAAAAGACCCTATCTATCCAAGTTTTAGCTATGCTCTACAAATGTTCAAAGTGATTTCCGTTCGTGACACGGCAGATGTCTAGGCAGTAGTCCAGTGCTGTCTGTATGGGTGCCAGCCTATCCTCTGATATGTACTCCACTGTTTTAGTGATGCGTTGTCTGAGGTCATTCAGATCATGTGGCTGGGGGGAAGATCCACTAAGTCCTTGATGTAACCCCACAGATAGAAGTCGTAGGATGTTAGATCTGGCGATCATAGAGGCCAGCGCAAAATTGTTGAATCGTTGTTTCTGGCAAGTATTGGCGAACGTCCAAATAAAAATGTGGATGTGCACCATCCTACTGATAGAGGAAGATCTGCCAAACATAGTCTATCTGTGGCATAAGCCATTCCTTTAACATGTCCAGGTAGAAGTGGCCACTGACAGTATTCTCAGCGAAAAAGAAGGGACCGTAGACTTTGTGCCTTCTCATTTTACAGTACGCGATTACTTTTGGGTCCCTCCTGTGCTCGATAAGGGCGCATGGTTTTTCTGAGTCCCAAATTCTGACATTGTGTTGATTGACCTTCCCACTGAGATGAAAGGTAACCTCGTTGCTGAACACCAGCCTTTCAGAAAATTCTTCCTCTTCCAATTGGCCCTGAGAGTCAATGCAAAAGTCACTGCGTTTCGGTTTGTCGTCTGGTTTCAGTGAAGAAGATGTAATCTGGCTTAAAACACCTGTGTTTTCGTAAGATACGGCATACTGTGGTTTGTGCACCTGTAGTTCCATACTAGTCAGCATGGTCGTACACGTCTTGAATCCTTCTCACGGTCTCATCCCATGTCTTTGGGTGGCCCAAACTTTTCCCATGACATAAACACCCAGTGGTTTCTAATTGCATCACCCAATGCGAAATGCAGTTTCTATACAGAACACATTTAGCAAATTTATTCTGAAAGTTTCACTCTACTGCCACGACAAACCCCGTTCTTGCAGATTCCAACACAGAAAAAGCTATTTTTTGCTTCGATGTCGCCATCTTATGTCACACTCTGCAACCACATTTCAAATTTGGCTATGGAAAATGAAAGCTGTGCTGTGATTGGTTGTTATGGGCCACTAAGCTAGTTTTTCTTTGATTTTCAGTCAATGGCCATTTACCACTGATTTTGATTTAACTACAGGCCTCTACTTTTGCACCATCCTTTTTGAATCATCCTGTAGTTACCTGAATTCAATTGTGACCGGAATCTATGAAGAGAAAGTATTGTGGCTATAAGGAAGAAAGAAGAGCCTGGTTTACTTACAAAGCAGAGAAGCTGAATTGTCACCATGAACCTCACGTCTTATTACTGTATTTATATATGCTCCCACTCTACAGGGGAATCCAGACTGACCGTACAGATGCCCCATGTCAACATTTGTATTTTTTAACATATATGGACATAGCAAAATTTGATCTTCATTCAAATATTATAAAATGATAACAGTGATGGAATACAACAAAAACGACGAGCAAATTTAACTTTTCAATAATTTCTCAAAATAAAAATTCACAGATGTTTTATCAGTGAAGGAAATATCATAAGTATATTTATCACTACCTTAACCCCTTAAGGACGCCTATCCAAGCGATTCTGAGAATGTTTTCTCGTGACACATTGGGCTTTATGTTAGTGGTAAAATTTGTTCGATATATCCCGTGTTTATTTATGAAAAATGTAGGGAAAATGTTGAAAAAATATAATTTTTCGGAATTTAAATGCATCTGCTTGTAAAACAGATGGTTATACCACCCAAAATAGTTACTAGTTCACATTTCCCATATGTCTACTTTAGATTGGCATTGTTTTTTTTAATGTTCTTTTATTTTTCTTGGATGTTACAAGGCTTAGAACATAAACAGCAATTTCTCATATTTTTAAGAACATTTCAAAAGCCTTTTTTTACCTGTTCAGTTCTGAGGTGGCTTTGAGGAGCCTATGTATTAGAAACCCCCATAAAACACACCATTTTAACAACTAGACCCCTCAAAGTATTCAAAACAGCATTTAGAAAGTTTTTAACCCTTTAGACATTTCACAGGAATTAAAGCAAAGTGGAGGTGAAATTTGCACATTTCAATTTTCTTGCTGAATTTCGATTTTTATTCCATTTTTTTTTTCTGTAATACAGAAGGTTTTACCAGAGAAACACTACTAAATATGTATTGTCCAGATTCTTCAGTTTTTAGAAATGTCCCACATGTTGCTCTAGTGTGCTCGTGGACTAAAACAGTAGCCCAAGGAGCAAAGCAGAACCTAGTGCATTTTGGGGCCTCTTTTTTATTAGAATATATTTTAGGCAGTATGCCAGGTTTTAAGAGGTGTTGAGGTGCCAAACAGTAGGAATCCCCCAAAAGTGACCCCATTTTGGAAACTACACCCCTCAAGGAAATCATTTATGGTTGTTGTTAGCATTTTGACTCCACTGTTTTTTCACAGCACGTATTTGAATTGGGCTGTGAAATTAACTTAAAAATGTAAATTTTTTCCAATAAGATGTCATTTTTGATCAAAATTTCTTATTTTCACAGGGAACAAAATACCCTATTTTGTTGCCCAATTTGTTCTGAGTGCGGCAATACCCAATTTGTGGTGATAAACTGCCGTTTGGGCCCATGGGAGGGCTCAGAAGGAAAGGAGCGCTGTGTGTACTTTGGAGTCCAGATTTTGCTGGATTGGTTTTCGGATGCCATGTCGCATTTGCAGAGCCCCAGAGGTATCAAAGCAATTGAAACGCACCAGAAGTGACCCCATTTTAAAAACTTCACCTCTTAAGGCATTCATCTAGATGTGTAGTGAGCATTTTGACCCCACAGGTATTGTGTAAAAGATAATGCACACTAGATGGCGCAGAGTGAGATTTGCAATTTCTATACATATATGCCATTTCAGTGTCCAATATATTGTGCCCAGCCTGTGCCACCGGAGACATACACCCCATAAATTGTAATGTGGGTTCTCCTGGATACGGCAATACCCTACATGTGGCTGTTATCTGCTGCCTGGGCACACGGCAGGGCTCAGAAGGGAAGGACCACCATTTGGTCTACTGGGGATTTTCTGGTGCTAAGTCATGTTTGCAGAAGCCCCAGAGGTACCAGTACAGTTGAAAACCCCCGAGAAGTGACCCCGTTTTAAAAACAACATCCCTTAAGGCATTCATCTAGAGGTGTAGTTAGCATTTTGACCCCACAGGAATTGTGTAAAAGATAATGCGCAGCAGATGGTGCAGAGTGAGATTTGCAATTTTCTATACACATTTGCCAATTCAGTGTCCAATATATTGTGCCCAGCATGTGCCACCGGAGATATACACCCCATAAGCTGTAATGTGGGTTCTACTGGGCTCTTTCCCTTCGTACCAGTTTGGGGAACTTCTCCTGGAAAGTGTTGCCCTGGTACAATGCATGTGGCCCCCCTTCTTGTTCCCTAAAGATTAGGTTTTTGATACCCACCTCTTGAAATTCCAGGAAAGTTCCCCTCTGGCCTGCACATCGACGTAGCACTTATATTGTACATTGCCATCTGTATGATGTGCACGGCCAGCTTCTTATACAACACTGCATGATGGCGCTGTAGTGCTTCCGGACTTGATCTGACAAGTCCACCCCTCCTATGTACCTATTGTAGTCCAGGATGCAGTCTGGTTTGGGGGTCTCTGTACTGGTACCACACAATTTTTGCATTAACTCCCAGTGAGGGGGGCATTCTGGGGGCTGAATACTGGTGTCCTTCTCCTTATATATCCTAAATTTGTAGGTATACCCTGATGCACTCTCGCACAGCTTATACATCTTCACGTCATACCTTGCCCTCTTACTCGGCAGGTACTGGCGGAATTGAAGCCTCCCTTTAAAATGTACCAGGGACTCATCAATAGAAATACACTTCTCGTTTTTTTGTTTCTTAACTGTTTTGTTATGTTGAAAACTATGTAAATTTAAAAAAAAATAAATACACTTCTCGGGGGTGTATGCATGGGAAAACTGGGCGCTGAAATGGTCTAATAGGGGTTTATACAAATGGTCAAAACTGGGGTCATCATGGGGTTGGCACTGCTCATTATCAACTATACTAAAAAATAGAGCATGTAGCCAGAAATATATAAGAATATAAACATTTTATTACACAAATATGACAAACACTTTAAAAAAACATAAAGACAAGACTCTAGTACAAACAATGTGGTATTATAGAGCGAGACATGGAAATTGCTGGATAAAATTTAGAAATAGAAAGGCTGTGCTGAATAATAGCAAAATCTATTGTAGTCCCAAAATGGGTACTACTCTAATTACCTTTAGTGCCCTGTAAACATTGACTGTTAAAATGGGAGATAGGACAAAGTGTCAGTGCATACAGATATCAGTCAGAAAGCAGCCTTACCCATTACAGCAAAAAGTGTTTAAACCGGTGTTGGCTCTGCCACAAAGATCCCAACACGCATTTCGCTGTGAGTGCTTCCTCAGGGGGTATGTGCTGTGTCCTGATAATATCCGACCCTTATATAGTGTGGAGGTAAGTGTATCTTAGTATACACCATCGCCACAATGAGAATCAACGCATTCTCGCTGACGCGACCGGAAGCGAGACATGCCCCCCTTCAAGCTCCAAGCTCTGGAGCGCACATCCGGATTCCCGTCACGTAACGGGATTTCCGGACATGCACAGTGCGTCAGAGGAGCCGAAGGGGGCCGTGCATCGCCGCCAGCGACCACAGCGGGCATGCGCACATCATCGCTGGAGATGGATCTAGATGAATGTAAGCCCAAGATGCTGAGAAGATGCCTATCCTACAAATCGACTCCCTAAACTAATATAGCGTACCCAAATAGAAAGTAAGTAAAGTAATATATCCCCCATGAATTATTGCTCTTCTTGGGGACCGGCAACCGGGATAGCAAACTTTGTGGCTTGATTTTGGAGTTATTACAATTTATTTTGAGCCACAATTTCTTTGCATTTAAAGATTCTTTTTATTTGCAGAAACGGGATACTGTCATGGGGGCAGCGTGCGCTCCGTCCTATGCAAACCTGTTCCTCGGTTTTTGGGAGCGACAGGCCTTCCATGAGGACGGCGCCCGCACCGCTGACCATGTGCTTTCCTGGATACGTTATATTGACGATATTTTCTTTATTTGGCAAAGATTTGAGTCTGGACTGATGAGTTTCATGCAGCAGTTGAAAAAAAAACAGTGGAAACCGCCCAAAAGTGACCCTAGTTTGGAAACTAGACCCCTTGAGGAATTGATTGTAGTTTTCATGGGGTGCATGCGACTTTTTGATTAGTTTTTATTCTATTTTTAACAGGTGTGGTGACTAAAAAACAGCAATTCTACTATTGTTTTCTATTTAAAAAAATGTACAGCGTTCACCGTGCGCTATAAATGACATATTCACTTTATTCTGCGGGTCTATACGATTACGGCGATACCAGATATTTATAGTTTTTTTTATGTCTTATGGCGTTTGCACGATAAAATACTTCTTGTAAAAAATCATTTACTTTTTGTGTTACCATATTCTAAGAGCCATAACTTTTTTATTTTTCCATCAAGAAAGCCGTGTGAGGACTTGTTTTTTGCGAAACGAACTGCAGTTTCGATCAGAACTATTTTTAGGTACATGCGACCTTTTGATCTCTTTTTACTACATTTTTTGGGAGGTGAAGTGACCAAACAATTGTGATTCTGGTATGGTTTATTGTTATTTTCTTTTGTCATTCACCGCGCGGTATAAATAACAAAATAATTTTGTAGTTCAGACCGTTATGGATGCGGCGATACCAATTATGTATAAATTATTTGTTCATTCATTTATTTTTATTAATAATAAAGGACTGATAGGGTGAAAGATGGGGATTTTTACTTTTATTACTTTTAAAATTTTTATTTTCTTTTTACACAACTTTATTACTGTGTCCCACTAGGGGACTTGAGGGCAGGAGGTCCTGATCGCTATTCTAATACACTGCACTACATGCATAGTGCAGTGTATTAGAGCTGTCAGCTACTCACTGACAGCAAGAATAGTGGGTCCTGACTATGTCAGGACCCACTAGGCTTCCGTCGATGGCATAGCCGGATGCTATTGTTAGGCATCTGGTTGCCATAGCAACCATCGCTGCCCACTATCATGTAGCGGGCCGTCGATGGTGGTTTAACCCCTAAGAAGCCGCAATCGCTATTGAACGCGACTTTTAAGGGGTTTATCAGCGGGGACACAGCGATCCGTCCCCGCTATAGGAGCTGCGGCAACTGCTGTATGAGACGGCAGCTGTCAAAGCTCCTGTATGTGTCGGGAAGATGGCCGGTATGGCCGTTCATCCCGTGATGTACTATTCCGTCATGGAGCTCGAATGCTATTGTTACCATGATGAAATAGTACGTCACTGAGTGCGGATGGGTTAAGGCTCCTGCTAAACTTGACTCCCAACACTCCCTCATTTGTAACCTGTAATCTGGTCAGCTCCCCTCCAGTGTCCTGGCATGGGCCTTCCTCTCGTGAGGAATATAATCTCCATTCCTAGATCTCTCCTGTTGTCTTGATCTCTTTGGCTTGGAGTAAGAGATCAGGAAGGTTGAGAATTTATTGTTTCCTGAAATAAACAAAGGCTTAAAATCCACCAAACCCACCCTGTGTAGATGAAGTGTAGAGGCCAATGGTTTGACTTACATTGTTAGAACTCTGGTCCACCTCATTTTTCTAGAGCCCCCTCTACTAGAGCAGTGGCCACCTCTTGGGCTGAATAAAGTCTGATCCAGCTGGATAAGATTTGCTGTGCAGATTGGAACTCACACTTAATATTAATCAACCTTTATAGGTTGAATTTTTTGGTTCTCCGAGGAGAGGGCTCTTAATTTTGACTTCCACCAGACAAGAGGGCCTCCCGATGGGGTTACTTCTTGCTAAATCCCCATTATTGTGCTGCTGGAAGGACGTTAATCTGTTTTCCCTAAGTCCTAACTGCAGAACAAGCTTCCTGCCCTGACTAATGCTACTGCTTTACAATAAACACAAGGTGGAAGAGGCTAGATGTCCTGTTATAGGGTCAGGGGGCTTAGTTAGTTAGTGTTTAATTTGATTAAATTAAAAATTCCATCTGACCTACACAGGGGCAGAAACACCCCATTATTGTGCTGCTGTTAGGACTAAGGGAAAACAGATTAATGTTAGAAATCTACACTTATCACCACATAGTATCTGAATAATACCACCATACTGTTACTGAAAAATACTACCACACCATGACCAAATATTACCACCATAAAGACCAAAATAACCAATAATAACACCATATGGTGACAATATAGTGGTAGGTACACGTTTTACACAGGCGCTCGGCAGTGTATAATCATGCTATAGACCTTTATAAAAGTGATTACAGTACAGTTATATCCAGTCACTCACAGTTGACGTCTTTCCTGATTGGAGTCATTCAGCTTTTTTTTTCTTCCCTATTCGGCCCAGACCACCATGACGACTTCACACGGCCACAACTCGCCTGTTCAATTTGGTACCCAGGCATCTTTGAAGGGGAACCCTATGCAGGCTGGCACAATGCGCCAAACTTATGATAACGCAGGTGAGTATGCTGTCAATGGAACACATCGGCCTGCGCAGGGGTCCTGTCACAGGGTTTTATAGGTTGCAGGGCTAATGTGGCCTGTAGACCGGGAGAGTGAATGGCAGAGCAGGGAGCTGACCGCACCGTCCTTTTCCATAGTATTTAACTATATCTGAATCCTGGGGGATCCAGGGAATCGGGACAAATATCTGGGTCCTATGTTCTAGATGCTGGTGCTAGTGAAGTCTTTATTTTTAGGCTATGCTGGGAATTTTAGTGCTTTGATGTACCAATATGTATTTATTCTTTTCTAAACTATGCTGGGACTTGTAGTACCTCAATGTTCCAGTTTCTATTTATTATTTTCTAGGTTATGCTGGGACTCAGTGTTTCAGTTTGTGTTTATCCTAATCTGGGCTATGTTGGTACTTGTAGTACCTCAGTGTTCCAGTATGTATTTTTTTTTTTCTAGGTTTATTTTATAAAAATTTAATAAATAATAACCTGTCACTTCTTTTCCATTACCCTGTAGCTCCTCTTCCTGCTCCAGCATTCAAATCACACTGTGTTAAGCCAATAACCACCGCCCTTATTTACCCTGGTCAGGTAAAGGTGGCAAATATCCTGGGCCAGATATTCCAAACTGCAGGACATGGTGGATGTTAGAGTGAGGACTGGCCAGGTTGTGCTCCAGATGTTAATTAAATGAGGAGGTTTACCAATGATCCCAGGGGGAATTCATCAATTGAGTTACGTCAGCTTTCTTGTGTAGAAATGACGCAAGTGTTGGTGCGCGCTATATTTGTGCTAAAATTTGCGACTTTTCTCTCACTACTTTTGAAAATTAGATGGGAATAAGTCTAAAGGGCTGGGGTCACCATAGGTCTAACAGATTTACTAATTCTTATGCCATAAAATGGTGCAAACTGTAGCACAAATCTATCCTTTGCTTTCCTGACACTAAGGCCTCATGCACACGACCGTAAAAACTCCCGTTATTACGGGTCATAATCACGACCCGTAATAACGGGCTCATAGACTTCTATTGGCGACGGGTGCCTTCCCGTTTTCTCACGGGAAGGTGCCCGTGCCGTTGAAAAAGATAGAACATGTCCTATTTCAGGCCGTAATAACGGCACGGACAGTCCATAGAAGTCTATGGAGCTCTCGTAATAACGGGTGGCTACATGTGTGCACCCGTCATTACGGCAGCGTTGCTAAGCGACGTCAGTAAATAGTCACTGTCCAGGGAGCTGAAAGAGTTAACTGATCGGCAGTAACTCTTTCAGCACCCTGGACAGTGACTACCGATCAGTATAAACCTGTAAAAAATAAAAATAAAAGACGTTCATACTTACCGACAACTTCCTGCTTCCTCCAGTCCGGTCTCCCGCCCGTTGCCTTGGTGACGCGTCCCTCTCGACATCCGGCCCGACGTCCTGGATGACGTTTCAGGCCATGTGACCGCTGCAGCCAATCACAGGTCAATCACAGGCTGCAGCGGTCACATGGACTGCCGCGTCATCCAGGGATGTCGGGCTGGATGTGAAGAGAGGGACGCGTCACCAAGACAACGGCCGGGTAAGTATGAATTTCTTTAACTTTTATTACAGAAAAGGCTGTCCCTTCTCTCTATCCTGCACTGATAGAGAGAAGGGGCTGCCGATTAGTGCAGTGCTATTTTGCCGACAAAAACGTGCTCGTAAATACGGGTGGAATACGTGTGACACCAGACCCATATTTACGGGCACGGGTTCGTAAATACTGGTGCAAAACGGGTGGAATACGTGTGACACCGGACCCGTATTTCCGCCAGTATTTACGGGTGGGAAAAAATACGGTCGTGTGCATGAGGCCTAAGACAAAGCAAAATGCAGCAAATGTATAAAGTGACGTGCACTTTTTAAAAATGTTGCCACACTTTACTCCAACAAATGTTTGTTTTAGACTGTAATATGAAACACTGGTCTACATAAATCTGCCCCTCTGTTCTCCATTATATTATACCCGTGTTATGGAAGAATTCCGGAGAATAATGAAACAAGAGACAGTGGTTTACCTAAGGTCCTGAGGTAAGAGCCACAACCCAATGATCCAGAGGAAGGCGAAGAAAACCCCCGGAGATCTGTCTCTAAGAGGGAAAAATAATTCCTTCCTGACCCCATATGTGGCGATTGGATATTACCATGGATCAGATCTATTGTCTGCCTACTGCATCTGGACATAAAGCAGAGTCTGGTTATAACATATAATACAATGTGACATGTCTACATTACAATGTAAAGAAAGGAATCCTCTCTAACAGTTCACAATCAATTATTACTAGGACGCCTAACGCTAAAGAGAGGATCCTGCCAATAAAGTCAATCTCCAGTTTTATATTGTAAACATATTAATTCTTTCTAGAACGTCATCAGATATTGTGTGAGGATTATCTGATGGTCACTGCTGACTAATGTCCACAACTACCATTCAGAAAGATGGAGAAGATAAATCCATAGAGAAAGAGAAGAGAATATATTAATAGATTAATAGTGATAGAGAGTGAAAGATCTGGAGCGAAATCATGATATAGAGAGACGTAAATATAGATGGAATAGAGAGACAGAGAGCATGAGACAAGATAGATCACCCCCTATAGCTATGCCCCTAGATAGATAAATGCATAAGGAAAGGGTAAGTAATAATTAAATATTATAAGATGTAGTTTACATAGGAAACCTCCTTGGAGTTATGACAGGCGCTTCTGATAAGAAGTTCTTGTTCCCAGCTCCTTAAAGGCGCTACAGCCGGAGATTGACTTTAAGGCTTACAATCAATTATTTACTAAGGGTTCCTTCAAATCTTAAGCCCTGCTCATAGGAGCTTACAATCTAAAAGAAGGAACACTCTAAATGTGAAAGGTGTTTTCCCAGAAACAAACATTTTTGGTTATGTCTGATCGCTGGAGGTCAGACCACTAGGACCTCAGTGTTTATGAGAACGGAGGTCCCCGCATAACCTGTTTGAATGGAGCGATAGTTCACAGGAGTGACCACTGCTCCATTCACTGCCCAGATACCATGAACGGAGAAACTCGAATAACTCCCAAAGTCCAGTCGGGATAGTCAATGGAGAGACATAGCCCTACTCCCTGTCCTCTCGACTGCGAAGTAAGGCCCTCAGCTGTAACACAGTCCGGACGATAAAGGGAGCAACTTAGAGATCTCCGTCAGTCCCATAGACAGTGAGTGGAGCGGTGGTCACGCATGCGTACTGACACTCCATATACACAGGGGAATCATTGATTATACATATCAGCCAGTATACATATCCTTCAGTATACATATCACCCAGTATACATACCGCACAGTTTACATATCAACCAGTATACATATCATCCAGTATACATATCGTACATTATACATAACATCCAGTATACATTTCATCCAATATATATATATCACCCAGTATACACACCATCCCGTATACATATAATCCAGTATACGTATCATCCAGTATAATTATCATCATTGCCGGCCTTAGCTACGTACGACACATGCGGTCGCACAGGGCTCCGGCCGCCATGCTGTAAGGGGGGCGCCAGTGGGTGAATTTCTCCCGCTCTGTGGCTACTGCTCGGGGCGCCAGCGGGTCAGGTGCCACTCACCGACCTCACTACTGGTTTCCCTGCGATGCGACTACCGCTCCCCTGCTCCTCCTCCTCGTCTTATGTCTTGAGTGATGATCAGGCGTGATGACATCACTCAGGACGCAAGACAGGGAGGAGACTATCTTACCATGCGGTCCTGCTCTGGCTATTTCCCCAGGGCTCCGTTTCAGCAGCATCAGTGGACTCCGTGCACTGTAAGAAGCCCAGCAGGTCAGTCAGACTGTCGGGCTTTGGTTGTATGGGGGCACTGATGGGGGTCTAAAAATGGCAAATGGGCAGAGGATTCAGTGCCACCTTAGTGCCCATTTGCCACTTATTGCCCCTTTAGTGTCCTGTTCAGTGCCCCTTCGATTCCCATTTGCCATTTATTGCCCATTTATTGTTCTTCTGTGACAGAGGGTGCTAAAGGGTCAGTAAATGGCAAATATGCATCAAGGGGGCACTGAACATAAGGTACTAAAGGGGAAATAAGTGGCAAATGGGCACCAAGGTGGCACTGAATGAATGTTGATAAATGGCAAATGGGCAAATTGTTCAGTTGCTCCATAGTGCACATTTACCATTTGTTGCCTTTTTAGACCCTGTGCACATTACGTTAAAGGGGTTAAAAAGAAATTCTATTGAAGCAGTAGAGGAGAAGTTAAAATAAAAAAAGAACTTATACTTACTTTTCTCCTCCCAAACGTTCCTGCGCTGGGGGCTCCCGTCACCTCTGTTCACTGTTTGTATACAGAGCAGCTGCATCAGTGACATCAGCTGCAGCCTATTCATGGCCTCAGCGGTGTTCAGCCGAGACCAGTAATAGGCTGCAGCGGTGATGTACTGTCGACATCATGTCACCACTGCAGCCACTCTGTATACAAACAGAGGTGACGGGAGCCCCCAACGCAGGAACATCTGGGAAGAGAGAGGTAAGTATGGGCTGCTTTCTTATTCTAACCTTTTCAGGACTGAGACATTTTATTGCTTTTTCATACGTTTTTCACTACCCGCCTTCCTAGAGCCATAACTTTTTTTTCTTTTTCCGTCAATAGTATGGTGGTTATTTTTTGCAGCATGAGTTCTGGTTTCTATTGGTAGCATTTATAGTACCATATAATTTACTGGGAAACTGAAAAAAATTCTTTATGGGCTGAAATTAGAAAAAAAACTGTGATTTCTCCATAGTTTTTTGGGTTTCGATTTTACGGCTTTCATCGTGCGGTAAAAACGACAACTTAACTTCATTCTGCGGCCCAATACGATTACGGTGAGACTAAATTTATATAGGTTTTTCATATATTTTACTACTTATACAAAGAAAACTATTTGTTAAAAAAAAAATGTTGTTTAACCACATTCCGAGAGACATAACTTTTTTTATATTTTTGTCTAAGCGGTGTGAGGGCTTCTTTTTTGCGGAACGAGCTGTGTCTTTTATTGGTAGAATATTTTGGTACATGCAACTTTTTATTAATTTTTTGTATTATTTTTTTTTAGAGTTAATGTGAACAAAAAGCAGCGATTTTGGTTATTTACTTTTTTTTTTTACGGCCTTTACAGTGAGTTAAATAAGAAGTAAAAAAAAAAAAGGACCTACATTGCCCACATGGATAGCATCCTTAATAGTTTTTCCTGTTATACAAAAGATAGCCTTTTAAAAAGCCCAGAAAAAGAAACAAGTCACGACCAAATAATTAAAAAAATATATATAAACAGTCTTTATTGAAGTTACTTTAGACACAGAGACAACATACAAACAATTAAATATATTAAAATACCAGAAACCCTCGAACAGGGATGGAATCGGAACAAAAAAGCAGAGCAACCCCCAGATAGTAAAATATGGTCACAATCAACTCCTATATACAGCTAAAGTGCATATATATATATAAGCTATTTAAGCAAGTGCTAGGCATAATACATTTGCACAGATGGACACGTATGCATAGTGTGAATAGTCAACAATCTAGAATGCAGTCCTAAGTACATATAGCACACTGAGCAATGTACCTACACCTACATGATATAAGATGAATGGGAGATCCGGACCAGGAAGGGGGACCTCTGCTTGACCCAACGCGCGTTTCGCTCGTGCTTCGTCAGGGGTTGTTGTCCAAATGCCCCAGATTGCCTTAAATACCCCTACCTCACTAGCAGTTGCCAGCTGTTCCCTATCGGGTGGTTAGGTGTTCAGCGGCAGCCACAAATGGCAGCCGCCGATACATCCAACCTACCCACGATGGCGTCCCATCGTGTAATCCAATGATCGAGATAACCTCCTCCCCTGTCTGCCTCCAGTGGTGTAGCCACGCCAAGCGGGCGGGGAGACAAGAACAACCAGCCCACTCGACGCGGCACCACCAGTGAGGGCAGAGAGACAGGGAGCTGCAGAAAAAACTTATCAAAGAAATTGAAATCAAAAAAATTGGCCAGAAATAAACAATTAATTAAAACCCCAAAATAAATAAAAGTATCCGTGACTACAGTTGAGTTTCTTGATATCCAGATTAGAGTAGATGATCACGGACTGATACATACGGATCTGTATAGAAAGAAGACTGCTGTTAATTCGATTTTACATGCATCCTCGGCCCATCCTAAACATCTTATTAGAAACATCCCTGTTGGTCAATATTTACGAGCAAGACGCTTGTGCTCAGACCAACACACCTTTGAAAGGCAAGCCCAAGATCTCAAAAAGTGTTTCAAATTAAGGGGATACAGTAATCGATCTATTCAGCGAGCCTATGATAGGGCAAAAAGGAGTCAAAGAACGATGCTGTTACAGGGCTCGAGCCGTCAAGATGCCACCGAAAACAAGGTTCGCCTGATCACTAACTTTAATTGCAAATCCGAGGAAATATTGGTGATAATGAAAACATTTTGGCCAATACTTCAGCAGGACCACACTTTGGGTAAATTGTTACCACCTATTCCCTCCATCACATTTAGGAGAGCCCAAAACCTTAAGGATCTCTTGGTACATAGCTACCACCGAGGTTTACAACCTCAATATGTATTCGGATCTAGAGGTCCCAAATGGGGGTGCTTTAAATGTGGACGCTGCGTAGCCTCTCCAAACATCGAACAGGCAACTACATTTTATGATTTTGATCATACACATGAATTTAAGATTACCCATCACATTGATTGTACCACCACGGGAGTCATCTATTTTGCCGTTTGTCCTTGTGACAAAATTTATGTAGGTATGACAACCAGACAATTACGCAGAAGGGTACGGGAACACGTATTGAGCATCCAAGCAGCTATGGGAATTGATGATGTATCACAACTTAATACGATTCCTCGCCATTTCAGGTTATTTCATAACTGTGATTCATCACTCCTGAAAGTGAGAGCTATTGATCGGGTACTTATCGGTCCTAGAGGAGGAAATTGAAAGAAGGTCTTGGGACAGAAAGAAACCACTTGGATTATGAGGTTGGGATCCCTATACCCATATGGGCTTAATGAGTACAATAGTTTTGCACCATTTCTGTGAAATCGTTATAGCTAAATTTAGGGTCTTTTCCTGGTTGGATTATTTGGACCATATTTTACTATCTGGGGGTCGCTCTGCTTTTTTGTTCTGATTCCATCCCTGTTCGAGGGTTTCTGGTATTTTAATATATTTAATTGTTTGTATGTTGTCTCTGTGTCTAAAGCAACTTCAATAAAGACTGTTTATATATATTTTTTTCAATTATTTGGTCGTGACTTGTTTCTTTTTCTGGGCTTGTTATCTAGTCACTAGGACCACTAGTATATTTTGGGGTATTACTCGGTTTGCTAAAAGATAGCCTTTTAGTAAACGGAGTAAGGGCCAGTTCACACGTTGCGTAAATACTGTGGATTTTACACAACGGAATTAGTTGCAGAAAATCTGCAGCAAATACAGTAACGGCAAAGTGGATGAGATAAAACAAATCTCATCTACACTGCGTAAATACTGTGCGGAAAAAACTGACCTTCGGTGCAGACTTTTATTCTGCAGCATGTCAATTGTATTTGCGTAAACGCGCCTTATTTGTTGCGGGTTTTCCCCATTGTATTCAATGGGGTGGTAAATAGCAGTTGTGTTTTTTGCGGCGGGTTCGCAGCGATCCTCCTGCAAAAAACGCAACTCAGAAAACAAACAATATATTATACTTACCTAGGAATCTGTGTTTTATCCTCCTGGGATGACGCTTCATCTCATGTGACCTCCGCTGGACGAAACGTCATCCCAGGAGGCTGGCCTGGAGGATGTCAGAGGACCGGCCTTCTGGGATGACGCTTCATCCCATGTGACCGCTGCTGCAGGCTGGCTAAGTGCTGCAGTTTTTTGCAGCAGACATTCCAGACAAGAAACTGCCCCACAGTTTGGTGCGGTTTTTCGCCCCAAATTCCCTGCGGCGCACAGGGCAGATACGCTGCGTTCTTTTACGCAGCGTATCCGCCCCGTGTGAACTCAGCCTAAAGGTAATTTCACATTACATCCTGCCCATCCGTGTAATGTATGCACCGGGAAAGCTCCCAGAACGTATGGTAAACAGTCCCATATACCTGATGGAGGTTAAAAAAGCCACAGTTCAGGTGGGACTGCGCTATTTTATGCAGTGGCGTCCAGTAAAAAAAATTATACTGTATGTTTTTTTGTGTCCATATACTGTATGCGCCAGAAGATTTTCCGCCGCATATGATAAGTGGACAGGCAGGACGTAATGTGAAAACATAGGCCTTGTTCACACTGTGCTAAAAACGGCAGAAAAATCAGAAGCAGAATGCCTCCAAACATCTGCCCATTGGGAAAACGGCTGCGGAAAAATACAGCCACTAAAAAGAAGTGCATGTCACTTCTTCAGCCGTTTTTGGGGACGTTTTTCAAAGACTATAGAAAAACTGCTCCTAAAACGGCTGTAAAAAACGAAGCGAAAAACGTGACTTTGTATAAAAAAACGGCTGAAAACCCTTGAAAACAGCTCCGTATTTTGAGACGTTTTTATTTTGTGCATGCACATACCCTTAAAAACACTAGTGTTTTTGTAAAGTTCTTTTTAAACTACAGGCCCTTTTGACGCGTATTTATTGCATTTTTTGCACGCCTTCGGCGTTTTTTTTTCCTGCTCGATCAGAACTCCCATTGACTATAGAAATTAGGTGCGATTTTGGCGCATTTTCGACGTGTTTTACATTTTTAAACAAAACGTGTCGTATGCACTAACGGCGCGCTATACCATTGATGTCGATGGAACGCTTAAACCGGATGGAGAGGTGAGGGGGACGCAGAGAGAGAAGACATAGGCTGCTGGTAAGAGCTATATGTCACCCTAGTGCTGGATTTTACACTGCACTGCTTACTGCTTTATGATGTGCTTCATGCTGCTGCAGCTTTTAAGGGTGTGCTACAGAGAGATAGTGGACCAGAATGGTCTTCTGCTCTGTGTATGATGTGTATAGAAGACATGATAGCAGTTCGGCTCCACCCACTACCTCAGGGAAAACTGAGGATTAAACGAGTTGTCCAGGAATACATTTTATTTCTACTTTAACTCAATGTGACATATACAATTAACTTCCTAATATAATGTCTGTTTATAGCTTGTGGCGTTACTGCTAATATGCGGTCACGTGACCGCACCCAGAATAAGTTTTTCACTTCCTCTGATGTTCCATGTCTTTGCTCAGCCAGCACATCCAGCAGAGCAGATGCACAGCGCGTCATCAACTAGGTTTACAGGCAGTGGTACCAGAGGCAGAGCTCTGA
This sequence comes from Rhinoderma darwinii, assembly GCF_050947455.1. NCBI lineage: Eukaryota > Metazoa > Chordata > Amphibia > Anura > Rhinodermatidae > Rhinoderma > Rhinoderma darwinii. Next base: position 656,468,498 of record NC_134687.1, read on the forward strand.
AGAGCTCATGAAACATCCGCCCAGCCCACTGCCTGTAAAACCTAGTTGTTGACGCGATGTGGCTCTGCTCTGCCGGAAGTGCTGGCTAAGCAAAGACAGGGAATGTCGTCTCTGCTAGTACACGCCCCCTCCTCTCTATCGGAGTTCCAGCACTGCCTGCCCGTCTCCTCTCATCGCCCATGCCCCCTCCTCATTTAGTCTTCCGCTTCTGATACCTGTCCCTTTCACTTTTTATGTAATGACCGGGTAGCGCGTTGCCCGCCCCCCCCCCCCCCTGCCCCGATGAAATATACAGTTATTACAGGGATTATATAAATACAGGGATGGTGGGGGTTATTTACAGGGATGATGGGTTTATATACAGGAATGATGGGTTCATCATCCCTGTGTATAACCCTCATCAACGCTGTATATAACCCCCATTATCCCTGTATATAACCACCTTCATCCCTCTATAGGATGTTGGGGGTAATACACAGGGATAATGGGGTAATACATAGGGATGATGGGGCTTATATACAGGGATGATGAGGTAATACACAGCGATAATGGAGGTTATATACAGGGATGATGAGGTAGTACACATGGATGATGGGGGTTATATACAAGGATAATGGGGTAATACACAGGGAGTGGCACTATCTAGAGGAAGGGGTATTGTGGGAATCTCAAAGCACCTAATGTCACTGTCCATATATGAACAGTGACATCAAGGGGTTTTCTAAGACAGGAGTCCACCGGAGACTCCATTGGGGAGAAAGCCGGAAGACAGGTAAGTGCAGCACTGCTTCAGTGTGTGCAGCGCTGTACTTCTAAGCCCCCTACCAGCGATCAAACACATGGTTGTTTGATGAAGGGGGAGAGGTGCCGGCACTTATGGAGTGAGCCGGTAGACAGGAAAGGGCAGCGCTGCTTACACTGAAGCAACACTGCACACATTAAACCCCGTTCCAGGCTGTCAACGTTTATAGACATGACAACTGTGCGGGGCATTGGCGGTTGGAACGTATGTAGCCGTATGGCTGTCGTAAGGAAGTTGAATGTCTAGTTAGTATTAAAGGGCCAAATGTATTTGTTGGCAGAAGACAGTCACGGTTCTTCTTTTTTATTTTAAATTCTATTAATTTAAGCTTTATTTAATAAAAGTAGAGGACTGGGTGTAGACCAGAATCCTGGACTTTGTCATCAATATATTTTAAGGTGTTATACAACACGTTATAGGGCTTGAATCACACGCATAGTTTTTAGGGCAGGTTTTTTTTTAGCTGAAGCCAGCAGTAGATTTAAAAGGCATGACTTAACTTCTCCTTCCTGCTTGATCCACTTCTGGCTTTGGCACAAAACACTGCATGTGTGTTTCTAGCTTATGAATGTGATAAATTTGTCAACTTTTGTTTTGAAACAAAATCACAAAATACATTTTTAATCCTAACAGAAAATCCCAGTAAGAAGTCTGAGGGAATCTTCATGGTATCGACCAATTATAAAGTAGAAGATGAAGATATTATGCAGCAGTCTTCAGGAGAAAACCTCATTACCCTTAATGTACAGCCAGGACTTTACAGTAAAGATCTATCATATAATTCCTCTAATCATGGGGAACCTTCTCCTGACCAATCACAGATTGTTACCACAAGTACAGCTCAGAAAGGGGGTAAAAGGTTTCATTGTGGTTCACAAAAATCTCAGGTCTTTTTACAAACAGAAGAATTCAGAGGAGAAGACGTATTCATGTTCAGAATGTGGAAAATGTTTTTCGGCAAACTCATATCTTGTTAGACACGAGAGAATCACACAGGAGAGAAGCCATATTCATGTTCAGAATGTGGGAAATGTTTTACAGATAAATCAAGTCTTGTTATACATGAGAGATGTCACAGAAGAGAAGCTATATTCATGTTCAGAATGTGGGAAATGTTTCACACAAAAATCAGGTCTTGTTAAACATGAGAGAATCACACAGGAGAGAAGTCGTATTCATGTTCAGAATGTGGGAAATGCTTTACAGATAAATCACGTCTTGTTACACATGAGAGAAGTCACACAGGAGATAAGCCGTATTCATGTTCAGAATGTGGGAAATGTTTAACTACTAAAGGTGAGCTTAGGGATCATCAGAGAAGTCACACAGGGGAGAAGCCATTTTGATGTTTTATATATGGAAGATGTCTTACAGAGATATCAAAATTTGGAACTCAGAAAATTTACGTATGGAAGAAAGCATATTCTTGTTTATAATAGCAAAAAAAAATTTTTTTTAAGTAAGTTACTTCTTTTTATTCTTTTTTTAGGGTTTTTTGGTGAATTTTTTATTCTTCCACAAGGTTCGAAATATTACAATTTAAATAATAATTTGACATGTCTTCCTATGTTGGCCACCATAGGGAGCACTTTCAAGAATTACAGCAAGGTAAATCAGGCAAAGCAACCTGACTTACAGCTGCTGTAAATGTGGGAGGGGGACTCACCCGCTCCCTATTTTTGGCTACAAGCCAGGAAAAGGTGTCTTCAAATAGCTAAGCATTGTCCAGCTCCCATTTTTGAAGAGATTGTACAAATGATAGCGGGCAGAAGCTGTAGGACACCCCATAAAGTTAAGTTCTTGTCCACACGTAAGGGAATTACTGCAGAAAATTTCTGTAGCAATTCTGTTGAAAATAGCAAACATTCTGCTCTGGAAAAAAAATTCACCATTTCCTGCGTTTGTTTTCTGCAGATAATGCTGCGTATATTGCTGCATTCTTCACAATGCTGGGAGATGGCGACATCACCTCTGAAAAACATCAATTCAGTAAAGTTTCTGCAGCAGGTATTGACATGCTGCGGTACAAAAAATACGCCCTGCAGGTAAATTTCTGCTCTGAATTTTTACGCAGAGTGTGGATGAGATTTGTTAAATCTCACCCACTTTGGTGCTACTCAATTCTGCTGCGTTTTTTCCGTCCGCAATTCTGGATGGAAAATACGCAGCTATTCTGCTACATGTGGACAAGCCCTAGGAATGATGAAAATGAAGAGGGAGACCCTGTGGTGCATGACATTTCAGTTAACAGATTTACACGGTGTGTATTTGACGCATTCTTGAGCGAATTTTACGTGCCAAAAACACTTGATTATGCTTTTCATTTACATAAATGGTAAATGCACCGTTAGTACATACAACGCACTTTTTTACGCAAGCGTTTTTTAAAAAACTTGTTGGGTAACTAAAGAAGTGTTGAGTCAATTCTTTGGCACGTAAAACACGCCAAATGTTCCCATAGTCAATGGGAGTCCTAATTATGCACAAAAAAACTTGCAAAAAGCGCACACAAAATGAGTAAAAAAAAACACGCAAAAAAAGCGTCAAACACTTGATTAAGTTTTCCATTTACATCAATTGGAAAGCGAGCTGTTAGTACATAACAAACATACGAAAGGCATTGCGTAAAAAAGAAGTGTTGGATCAATTCTTTGGTGCATAAAATGCGCCAAATGTTCCCAGAGTCAGTGGGGGTCCAAACTACACTCCCAGAAACGTGCAAAAAGCGCACACAAAACACGCAAAAAAAACTTCAAAAAATGTGTCAAAATCCCTGTATTTTAAAAACTGCTTCACAAGAAACGCTTGTGTATTCAGCATTTATTTTTCTTAGCGTCGTGTGAACATGCCCTAAGGAAATTATTTTTCGTTGGACCCTAATATACGAGGAGAAATCTGCTGTAGGTGAGTATAAGTATTTATATTTTTCATATTACTAAGGCCTCATGGACACATCCGTTGCTCATTGTGCGCCCGCAAATCACGGATCCGTGAAACACGCACATGGTTGGCTTCCGTGTGTGGTCCGTTGTTTCAACAGACCAAATTAATGGAATGGCCGAGACTGTTCCACAAAAAACGGAAAGGAATAGGACCTTTTCTATTTTTGTTGAAATGGCCACACGGTTGCATTAAAAAACCGGAAGTGTGCATGGCCTAATAGAAATTAATGGGTCAGTGTGCTATCCGTTTGTTTAAAAAAAATGGACAGCACACTGAAGCATTTCACTGCAGTATGCTTGAGGCCTAACTTTATGTTTTTTGCCGGTTCCGCTGGACCTATTGTACTACATCGTAGATTCGGTGGACTACTGCGATGATCTACGTTTTTTTTTCAAAATAAAATGGTTAACAAGGATTGTGTGGGGGAGTTTTTATTTCAATAAAAATATTTTCTTATTCCTCTGTATTGTTTTAATACTTCATTAGCGCCTTGATAATGGCAGTGGTCTGTTTGACGACGTCCATTACTGAGGCGGGGCTTAGTGTTAGCTAGTAAAAAGGCTAGCTCTAACCCCCTATTATTACCCCGGTACCCACTGCCACCAGGGACGCCGGGTACGATCCATCTGTAGTGATGGAGAGGTACAAGGGCAGGCGCAGGCTGGTATTCATAGGCTGGGAAGGACCAAAAACGGTGGCCCTTCCCACCTTGGTAATGTTAGCCTGCTGCTGTGTTGTATCTGGCTGGTTATAAAAATGTGGGGGGACCCCACGTCATTTAAAAAAAAAAGAACGTGGGGTCCCCCCTATTTTTTTTATCAGCCAGATACAACATAGCAGCAGCCTAGCATTACCAGGGTGGGACGGGCCACGGTTTTTGGCCCTTCCTAGCCTCATAAAACCAGCATGCGGCCGTCTCAGCACCTGTCCATCTTAACAGATGGTCGGGTACTGGATCGTACCTGGCTTTTACCGGCACCACTGGTGGCGGCGGGTAAAGGGGGGGTTACTGCTAGCCTTTTCTCTGGCTAAGCCCTGCCTTAGTAATGGACGTCGTCAAACTAGCAACTGCAATTACTAAGGCACTAATAAAGTATTAAAAAAACACAGAGACATAAGAAAATATTTTTATTGAAATTAAAACTCCCCCACACAATCCTCGCTAACCATTTCCGTTTATAAAAAAAAACTTAGTTCATCGCAGTAGTTCACTGAGTCTATGACATTGTCCAATTGGTCCAGCGGAACCGACAAAAAAAATAAAGTTAGTAATATGAAAACTATAAATACTTATACTCACCTACAGCGACTTCTGTCTTCTCCCCTGCGCCGCAAAAGAAACTAGAGGTCAAAGAACTGTAGTTTCTATTGTGGTGCATGGGACCTAGAGATGAGACACAAATATTAATAGTTATAAATAATTCTGGCGCATCATGGAGCTCCCCCACACAAACCTCCCCCACACATGCAGACACTCCGCCAATCCCCCCACATACACAAATCCCCTCACGCACCCCACAAACCACCACACAAGTCCTTTCAAAAGCAATAGACACCCCTGCATGCAGCCCCACACATGCACAGCCCCTCCACAAGCAGTCTGCACGCACCCCCAGAGACACCCCCTGCACGCACGCCCCCCCCCCACAAGCACCCTGCATACACCTTCCATGCACACAGCCCCACCACGCGCAAACCCCCCCACAAGCACTCTGCACACACCCCCCCCACACGCACCCCCCACCAGCACCCTGTGCGCACACCCACTCTATAGTAACCGGCTTTCCCCCTACAAACCAGCATCTATGCTGTTGCTGTGAACTGCGCATGCCACAGAGCATGCGCAATTCAGAGTTAGAATGGCAGAAACTTTGTTCGTGCCGTATTGCATCTGTGTATGTGTCATTACAAGACACATACACAGATGAAATCAAACATGGCAGCCGCCATAAAAAGAAAAAAGTGTTAAAAAAAAAAAATTACTTTCAAAAAATAAACTAAACATAATATTAAAATAAATAAAAACACACATAAAAAAAATGTTTATGACACCTTTCCTTCAAAGGCTATGTACACCTTTCTAGGCAATATTTTCCTTAATTTTTTTTTCTTAAAATTAATATATACTGTAAGACATTTCAACTCACACCACGGCACTGACAGAAAACAAAAAAGTTCTGTCTCTGAGAAGACGGAGAGGGAAAAACAGAAACTGGCCTGGTTGTTAAGGGGTTAACCTGCATGCGGATTATAAACATGCAGGATATCGGATATATACTGCGGATTCTCTGCGCATTTGTTGCAGAATTTCCCCATTAATTTCAATGAGAAAGTCAAGTTCCGCAACAAACGCCATTGTTCCCAGAATCCTCTGCGGCTCCACCGCGTGTTCACAGCAACGCTTGAAGTTACACATATATAAAAAAAGAAGGCATCATGTGACCCCTGCAGCCAATGACAAGTCAGGGAATAAGTTGTATGTAGCTAATATTATATCATTACAAAATACGACTCGTAAATAAAAGTAGAAATGTCAGCTCACCCTCCTAGATGCATGAAGAAAACAGCGATCATAACCTTTCAACAGTAACAATATTCAGGAGGAAGAGATCAGCACTCCTTGTGGAATTTGAAAATAAATCTCCTTTATTTAAGAAGCCAGCGGAAAAATTGAACGGCTCGAAGTGGACAAATTACATAAAGCGTCCGTCCCCTCTGACGCGTTTCTAGCTATCAAAAGCCATTACTCATTGATAGGGGAGGGAGCGAGAGTGTGTGGCTGAAATAGTACCCAGAAAAGAAAACCACCCACTTTAATCAGGTGTATACAATAATCAGAAAGTTGATGGCAGATGAAACATACAAATATATATAAAGTGAAGGAAATAAGTATTTGATCCCTTGCTGATTTTGTAAGTTTGCCCACTGTCAAAGTCATGAACAGTCTAGAATTTTTAGGCTAGGTTAATTTTACCACTGAGAGATAGATTATATAAAAAGAAAAAAAAAGAAAATCACATAGTCAAAATTATGTATATTTATTTGCATTGTGCACAGAGAAATAAGTATTTGATCCCCTACCAACAATTAAGAGTTCAGCCTCCTCCAGACACGTTACACGCTCCAAATCAACTTGGTGCCTGCATTAAAGACAGCTGTCTTACATGGTCACCTGTATAAAAGACTCCTGTCCACAGACTCAATTATCAGTCTGACTCTAACCTCTACAACATGGGCAAGACCAAAGAGCTTTCTAAGGATGTCAGGGACAAGATCATAGACCTGCACAAGGCTGGAATGGGCTACAAAACCATAAGTACGACGCTGGGTGAGAAGGAGACAACTGTTGGTGCAATAGTAAGAAAATGGAAGACCTACAAAATGACTGTCAATCGACATCGATCAGGGGCTCCATGCAAAATCTCACCTCGTGGGGTATCCTTGATCCTGAGGAATGTGAGAGCTCAGCCGAAAACTACACAGGGGAACTTGTTAATGATCTCAAGGCAGCTGGGACCACAGTCACCAAGAAAACCATTGGTAACACATTACGACCGTAATGGATTAAAATCCTGCAGTGCCCGCAAGGTCCCCCTGCTCAAGAAGGCACATGTACAGGCCCGTCTGAAGTTTGCAAATGAACATCTGGATGATTCTGAGAGTGATTGGGAGAAGGTGCTGTGGTCAGATGAGTCTAAAATTGAGCTCTTTGGCATTAACTCAACTCGCCGTGTTTGGAGGAAGAGAAATGCTGCCTATGACCCAAAGAACACCGTCCCCACTGTAAAGCATGGAGGTGGAAACATTATGTTTTGGGGGTGTTCACCACATCAATGGGAGAATGGATGGAGCCATGTACCGTCAAATCCTGAGTGACAACCTCCTTCCCTCCACCAGGACATTAAAAATGGCTCGTGGCTGGGTCTTCCAGCACGACAATGACCCGAAACATACAGTCAAGGCAACAAAGGAGTGGCTCAAAAAGAAGCTGTAAAGGATCTGCCAGGCACTACGTCTGTGGATACTCTCAGGAGTAATCAATCGACACCTGAGGCCGGACCTCTTAGACTGACTCCGGCTCCCACCAATCAGGGTGGCAGGCTCAGGAGTGGGAGAGCCTATCGTGGCCTGGTCAGTTGGAGTTAGCTCCGCCCCCTGTCCATTTATACCTGCCGTTTTCTCTTCCTCATTGCTTGTGATTCTTCCTGGTTTCCTGGCCCTGCTACAGCCTTGCTCCAGCCTGCTTCTGCCTTGCTTCAGCCTTGCTACAGCTTCCGCTTATCCTGCTTCGCTCTGCCCCCAGCTTGCTTCCTGCTCCTTGCTCTGCGTTCGTATACTTCGTGACATCCGGATCCTGACTGGCTCGTTCACCACTCTGTTTCCTCACGGTGTTCCGTGGGCTACTGCCCCTTCCATTGCTTGTTCCCTGTTTGTATTCCCTTGCACTTAGTCAGCGTAGGGACCGCCGCCCAGTTGTACCCCGTCGCCTAGGGCGGGTCGTTGCAAGTAGGCAGGGACAGGGCGGTGGATAGATTAGGGCTCACTTGTTCCCTTCCCCTCCTGCCTGCCATAACATAATCACAAGCCCATACCTAGTCTACCCTTTCTTCTACTCTATCATGGACCCCGTTGAGACCCTGACCCAGCAGATGCAGGGCCTCTCCCTACAGGTCCAGGCCCTGGCTCAGAGGGTCAACCAGCCTGACGCTGCCATAGTAGTACCCCTCGCCTCACCTCTAGAACCTGACCTCAAGTTACCTGACCGGTTCTCAGGGGACCGTAAGACTTTTCTCTCCTTTCGGGAGAGTTGCAGACTTTACTTCCGTCTAAAACCTCACTCCTCAGGTTCCGAGAACCAGCGGGTGGGAATCATTATATCCCGACTCCAGGAAGGGCCCCAAGAGTGGGCCTTCTCCTTGGCTCCTGACGCCCCTGAACTTTCCTCCGTTGATCGTTTTTTCTCTGCCCTCGGACTCATTTACGACGAGACTGACAGGACTGCCTTAGCCGAGAGTCAGCTGGTGACCTTACGTCAGGGTAGGAGACCTGTTGAGGAATACTGTTCTGACTTTAGAAAGTGGTGCGTCGCTTCTCGGTGGAATGACCCTGCCCTAAGGTGCCAGTTTAGGTTAGGCTTATCTAACGCCCTGAAGGATCTGCTTGTTAGCTACCCCTCTTCTGACTCCCTAGACCAGGTTATGGCCTTAGCAGTACGACTTGACCGACGTCTCAGGGAACGACAGCTTGAACGTTTCAGTGTTTTCGCCTCTGACTTCCCTGCGATTCCCCACGAGGTCCCGTCTCCTCGCTCTTCCACGGAAGACTCGGAGGTACCTATGCAACTCGGGGCCTCCATGTCCCCTCGACAACGTAGAGAGTTCCGCAGGAAGAATGGTCTCTGCTTCTATTGTGGGGATGACAAGTATCAACTGAACACCTGTCCCAGGCGCAAGAATAAGCAGCCGGAAAATTTCCGCGCCTAAGTGATCATCGGGGAGGTCACTTGGGCGCACAGGTATTTCCCGTTAATATGAAACGCAATAAAATTTTGCTTCCCTTTCAGGTCTCGTTTGCTGGTCGGTCTGCCACCGGCAGTGCCTTCGTGGATTCAGGCTCATCTGCTAATATCATGTCTGTGGAATTTGCTATGTCTCTAAAAATGCCTTTTATTGATTTGCCTAATCCTGTGCCGGTAGTGGGTATCGACTCCACTCCTCTTGCTAATGGTTATTTTACTCAGCATACTCCTGTTTTTGAACTCCTTGTTGGCTCCATGCATTTGGAGCAGTGCTCTGTACTGTTGATGCAGGGATTATCGTCCGATCTAGTATTTGGTCTTCCCTGGTTGCAGTTGCATAATCCCACGTTTGATTGGAGTACTGGGGATCTCACCAAATGGGGTAGTGAATGCCTGACGTCATGTCTTTCGGTTAACTATATTTCTCCCCGTGAGGAGGTAAACACGCTACCTGAGTTTGTTCAGGACTTTGCTGATGTTTTCTCTAAGGAGGCCTCCGAGGTGTTGCCCCCTCATAGAGATTACGATTGCGCTATCGATTTGGTACCAGGTGCTAAGCTTCCTAAGGGTAGGATATTTAATCTTTCATGTCCTGAACGTGAAGCCATGAGGGAATATATCCAAGAATGCCTGGCCAAGGGTTTCATTCGCCCCTCGACTTCTACTGTAGGTGCTGGCTTCTTCTTCGTGGGGAAGAAGGATGGTGGTCTTAGGCCGTGCATTGACTATCAGAACTTGAATAAGGTCACAGTAAGGAACCAGTATCCCCTTCCTTTGATTCCGGATCTTTTTAATCAGGTTCAGGGGGCCCAATGGTTCTCTAAGTTTGATCTACGGGGGGCGTATAACCTTATCCGCATCAAAGAGGGGGATGAGTGGAAGACTGCGTTCAACACGCCTGAAGGTCATTTCGAATACCTGGTCATGCCCTTTGGGTTGTGTAATGCCCCTGCTGTCTTCCAGAATTTTATTAATGAAATTCTGAGAGATTACCTGGGAAATTTTCTTGTAGTGTACCTTGATGACATACTGGTGTTTTCCAAGGACTGGTCCTCCCACGTGGAGCATGTCAGGAAGGTGCTCCAGGTCCTCCGGGAAAATAATCTGTGTGTTTGGGGTACAGGAGATACCATTTTTGGGTCAAATCCTCACTCCTCATGAATTCCGCATGGACCCTGCCAAGGTTCAGGCTGTGGCGGAATGGGTCCAACCTGCCTCCCTGAAGACGCTACAGTGTTTTTTGGGGTTCGCTAACTATTACAGGAGATTTTTTTGCCAACTTCTCGGTCGTCGCTAAGCCTCTTACGGACCTCACTCGCAAGGGTGCTGATGTCCTCCACTGGCCTCCTGAGGCCGTCCAGGCTTTTGAGACCCTCAAGAAGTGCTTTATCTCGGCCCCTGTGCTGGTTCAGCCCAACCAAAGGGAGCCATTTATCGTGGAGGTTGACTCGTCCGAGGTTGGAGTGGGGGCCGTCTTGTCCCAGGGTACCAGTTCCCTCACCTATCTCCGCCCCTGTGCTTACTTCTCCAGGAAGTTTTCGCCCACGGAGAGTAACTATGATATTGGCAACCGCGAACTTTTAGCCATTAAATGGGCTTTTGAAGAGTGGCGTCACTTCCTGGAGGGGGCCAGACACCAGGTAACGGTCCTTACTGACCACAAGAATCTGGTTTTCCTAGAATCTGCCCGGAGGCTTAATCCGAGACAAGCTCGATGGGCGCTATTTTTTACCAGATTTAACTTCTTGGTTACCTATAGGGCTGGGTCCAAAAATATTCAGGCTGATGCACTGTCACGTAGTTTCATGGCCAATCCTCCTTCGGAGAAGGATCCTGCTTGTATTTTACCCCCTGGTATAATCGTTTCTGCCACTGATTCTGATTTAGTCTCTGACATTGCGGCTGATCAAGGTTCAGCTCCCGGGAACCTCCCTGGGGACAAGCTGTTTGTCCCCCTGCAATACCGGCTAAGGGTACTTAGGGAAAACCATGACTCCGCACTATCTGGTCATCCTGGCATCTTGGGTACCAAACACCTCATTACCAGAAACTATTGGTGGCCTGGGTTGCCTAGAGACGTTAGGGCTTACGTCGCCGCTTGTGAGGTTTGTGCTAGGTCCAAGACCCCTAGGTCCCGAACCTGCGGGCTTACTACGTTCTTTGCCCATTCCCCAGAGACCTTGGACCCATATCTCCATGGATTTTATCACCGATTTGCCTCCATCTCAGGACAAGTCGGTGGGGTGGGTGGTAGTAGACCGCTTCAGCAAGATGTGCCACTTTGTGCCCCTTAAGAAACTACCTAACGCCAAGACGTTAGCTTCTTTGTTTGTTAAACACATTCTGCGTCTCCATGGGGTCCCAGTCAATATAGTTTCTGACAGAGGGGTACAATTTGTTTCTTTATTTTGGAGAGCCTTTTGTAAAAAGTTGGAGATTGATCTGTCCTTCTCCTCCGCCTTCCATCCCGAAAATAATGGCCAAACGGAGAGAACTAATCAATCCCTGGAACAATATTTAAGGTGTTTCATCTCTGACTGTCAATTTGATTGGGTCTCATTCATTCCCCTCGCCGAATTTTCCCTGAATAACCGGGTCAGTAACTCGTCAGGGGTCTCCCCGTTTTTCTGTAATTTCGGGTTTAATCCACGGTTCTCCTCCGTTTCTCCTGGTAGTTCCAATAATCCCGAGGTAGAGGACGTTCATCGGGAACTGTGCACAGTCTGGGCCCAGGTTCAGAAGAACCTAGAGGCGTCCCAGAGCGTACAAAAGAGTCAGGCTGATAGAAGACGTTCTGCTAACCCCCGGTTTGTCGTCGGGGATTTGGTGTGGTTGTCGTCTAGGAACTTGCGCCTTAAGGTCCCGTCCAGGAAGTTTGCTCCCCGATTTATTGGGCCTTATAAGGTCATTGAAGTCCTCAACCCTGTATCCTTCCGTCTGGAGCTGCCCCCATCCTTTCGCATACACGACGTCTTTCATGCCTCCCTCCTTAAATGCTGCTCCCTGTCCTGGTCCCCCTCGAGGAAACCTCCTGTTCCTGTTCTCACCCCTGAGGGGGTGGAATTCGAGGTGGCCAAGATTGTGGACAGTAGGATGATCCAGGGCTCCCTCCAGTACCTGGTCCATTGGAGAGGATACGGGCCGGAGGAGAGGACTTGGGTACCTGCTCGAGATGTTCACGCTGGGGTATTAGTCAGGAGGTTCCACCTTCTCTTCCCCACTAAACCGGGTCCTCTTAGTAAGGGTCCGGTGGCCCCTCATAAAAGGGGGGGTACTGTAAAGGATCTGCCAGGCACTACGTCTGTGGATACTCTCAGGAGTAATTAATCGACACCTGAGGCCGGACCTCTTAGACTGACTCCGGCTCCCACCAATCAGGGCGGCAGGCTCAGGAGTGGGAGAGCCTATCGCGGCCTGGTCAGTCGGAGTTAGCTCCGCCCCCTGTCCATTTATACCTGCCGTTTTCTCTTCCTCATTGCTTGTGATTCTTCCTGGTTTCCTGGCCCTGCTACAGCCTTGCTCCAGCCTGCTTCTGCCTTGCTTCAGCCTTGCTACAGCTTCCGCTTATCCTGCTTCGCTCTGCCCCCGGCTTGCTTCCTGCTCCTTGCTCTGCGTTCGTATACTTCGTGACATCCGGATCCTGACTGGCTCGTTCACCACTCTGTTTCCTCACGGTGTTCCGTGGGCTACTGCCCCTTCCCTTGCTTGTTCCCTGTTTGTATTCCCTTGCACTTAGTCAGCGTAGGGACCGCCGCCCAGTTGTACCCCGTCGCCTAGGGCGGGTCGTTGCAAGTAGGCAGGGACAGGGCGGTGGGTAGATTAGGGCTCACTTGTTCCCTTCCCCTCCTTCCTGCCATAACAGAAGCATATTAAGGTCATGGAGTGGCCTAGCCAGTCTCCAGACCTTAATCCCATCGAAAACTTATTAAGGGAGCTGAAGATCCGAGTTGCCAAGCGACAGCCTCGAAATCTTAATGATTTACAGATGATCTGCAAAGAGGAGTGGGCCAAAATTCCATCCAACATGTGTGCAAACCTCATCATCAACTACAATAAACATCTAACTGCTGTGCTTGCCAACAAGGGTTTTGCCACCAAGTATTAAGTCTTGTTTGCCAAAGGGATCTGATACTTATTTCTCTGTGCACAATGCAAATAAATATATATAATTTTGACAATGTGATTTTCTGTTTTTTTTTAAGTATAATCTATCTTTCACTGGTAAAATTAACCTAGCCTAAAAATTCTAGACTGTTCATGTCTTTGACAGTGGGCAAACTTACAAAATCAGCAAGCGATCAAATACTTATTTCCTTCACTGTATATATATAAAATCTCAGGAAAAGTACAAAAGTTATATAGAGTATTAATAATTCATAATATTTCATTTAACACATTAAGACCATTGGGGACTATAGTATTCAACATGAGAATCCAGTATCCCTCACGATTTAATAGTGCTCTCCTATGATCACCACCTCGCACTGGTTTGTTAATCCTCTCAATTCCTGAAAGCTGATGATGTTCAATTGATGCATATGACTAAAGTTTTTAGATGCGTTAGAAGGATTTCTAACGTAAGGATTAGTGGCTCCATTGAGATGTTCTCTAATTCTTAAGGGGGCGACTTGAGCGCCCAACGTAGGATAAGTCACAGAGTGTACAGTTTATTTGGTATACTACATGTTGTGTGTTGCAGTTGGTGAATTGTTTTATTTTATGTATAGTTCCATCAATGGCCGAACTTACTTCTTTAATTTGATGTACATAGTTACAACACATACATATATTTGCTCCACAAGGGTAAAAAAAAACCTTGGATGACAGCCATGTGTTTTGTTTGAATGAAAAATGTGTTAAACTAGGTGAGAGCATACTACCCAAAGTAGGCGCCCTGCGTGAAGAAAATTTACAACCCGGCTCTAATATCTGGCGTAAACCTTCATCCTGAAAAAGGACTGGTAAGTATTTGGACACTATAGATCGTATTGTATAATATTCTTTGCTCTATGTATCAAACGCAGGAGATTAATTTTTATTATTTTTTAATGTATGTTTTCTTTTTAATAAATCACAACGTTTTCTGCCCTCACCTAAATTAAAGGCTCTGAGGACGAGTTGATAATCATATCATCAATGTAACGACCATACCAGACTAAATCAAGAGCAAAAGGATTGCTGTCAGTGAATAGAAAGCATTCCTCCCACCATGCTACATTTAAATTGGCGAGCGAAGGGGAAAATTTTGACGCCATGGCTGCACCCGTTTTTTTGTATATAGTAGCATTCACGTGAAGAATGGTGCCCAAAAATCCAGCAAGTGGCAGGACCGTCTCCTAAAGAGGATTCAGCTACGGGATCGGTTCAAGACCAGTGCAGAGCTTGCTCAGGAATGGCTGCAGGCAGGAGTCAGCGCATCTGTACGCACAGTGAGGTGTAGGCATTTGGAGGCTGGCCTGGTGTTAAGAAGGACAGCAAAGAAGCCAATTCTCTCCAAGAAATCATCAAGGACAGACCGACATTCTGCAGTAAGTAGTGCGATTGGACTGAAGAGGACTGGGGTAAAGTTATTTTCTCTGATAAAGCCCCATTCAGACTGGGACATCTGGAAGAATGATTGTCCAGAGAAGAAAAGGTGAGCGCTACCATGAGTCCTGTGCCATGCTAACATAAAGCATCCTGAGACCATTCATGTGTGGGGTTGTTTTTCATCCAAGGTGGCGGGCTTACACAATTTTGCCTAAGAACTCTTCCATGAATAAAGAATGGAATCTAAACATCCTCCAAGAGCAACTTCTCCCAACGATCCAGGAGCAATTTGGTGATGAACAATGCTTTTTCCAGCATGATGGAGCACCACGTCACAAGGCAAAAGTGATAACTAAGTGGCTCGGTGAACAAAACATTAAAATTTTGGGTCCATGGCCAGTAAACTTCCCAAATCTCAATCCCATTGAGAACATTTGGTCAATCCTCAAAAAGCAGGTGGACAAACAAAACCATAGAAATTGGGGTTGGACAACAATGGGTTGTCATCAGTCATGATTTGGCCCAAAAAAGAATATCCAGCCAGCGGGCCATGGCGAATTTCACAAGTCTTGAAAAAGAAGGGTCAACTCTGTAAATATTGAGTCTTTGCATAATCTTGATGTATATGTCAATAAAACTTAAAAAACGTATAAAATGCTTATAATTGTACTTCAGTTACCATAGAAACATCTGACAAAATGATCTAAAAATACTGAAGCAGCAAACTTTGTGAAAACCAAGATTTGTGTCAGTCCCTGGAGGGCCCCATACAGATTCCAGGCTGCAGTCTCCCCTCATACACAGTGAAGGAAATAATTATTTGATCCCTTGCCAACTTGGTGCCTGCATTAAAGACAGCTGTCTTACATGGTCACCTGTATAAAAGACTCCTGTCCACAGACTCAATTAATCAGTCTGACTCTAACCTCTACAACATGGGCAAGACCAAAGAGCTTTCTAAGGATGTCAGGGACAAGATCATAGACCTGCACAAGGCTGGAATGGGCTACAAAACCATAAGTAAGACGCTGGGTGAGAAGGAGACAACTGTTGGTGCAATAGTAAGAAAATGGAAGACATACAAAATGACTGTCAATCGACATCGATCTGGGGCTCCATGCAAAATCTCACCTCGTGGGGTATCCTTGATCCTGAGGAAGGTGAGAGCTCAGCCGAAAACTACACGGGGGAACTTGTTAATGATCTCAAGGCAGCTGGGACCACAGTCACCAAGAAAACCATTGGTAACACATTACGCCGTAATGGATTAAAATCCTGCAGTGCCCGCAAGGTCCCCCTGCTCAAGAAGGCACATGTACAGGCCCGTCTGAAGTTTGCAAATGAACATCTGGATGATCCTGAGAGTGATTGGGAGAAGGTGCTGTGGTCAGATGAGTCTAAAATTGAGCTCTTTGGCATTAACTCAACTCGCCGTGTTTGGAGGAAGAGAAATGCTGCCTATGACCCAAAGAACACCGTCCGCACTGTCAAGCATGGAGGTGGAAACATTATGTTTTGGGGGTGTTTCTCTGCTAAGGGCACAGGACTACTTCATCGCATCAATGGGAGAATGGATGGAGCCATGTACCGTCAAATCCTGAGTGACAACCTCCTTCCCTCCACCAGGACATTAAAAATGGCTCGTGGCTGGGTCTTCCAGCACGACAATGACCCGAAACATACAGCCAAGGCAACAAAGGAGTGGCTCAAAAAGAAGCACATTAAGGTCATAAGACCTTAATCCCATCGAAAACTTATGGAGGGAGCTGAAGATCCGAGATGCCAAGCGACAGCCTCGAAATCTTAATGATTTACAGATGATCTGCAAAGAGGAGTGGGCCAAAATTCCATCTAACATGTGTTATGGCAGGAAGGAGGTGAAGGGAACAAGTGAGCCCTAATCTACCCACCGCCCTGTCCCTGCCTACTTGCAACGACCCGCCCTAGGCGACAGGGTACAACTTGGCGGCGGTCCCTACGCTGACTAAGTGCAAGGGGATGCAAACAGGGAACAAGCAAGGGAAGGGGCAGTAGCCCACGGAACACCGTGAGGAAACGGAGTGGTGAACGAGCCAGTCAGGATCAGGATGTAGTGGAGTATACAAACGCATAGCACGGGGCAGGAAGCAAGCCAGGGGCAGAGCGAAGCAGGATAAGCGGGAACTGAAGCAAGGCAGAAGCACGGCAGGAGCAGGCTGGAGCAGGCTGGAGCAAGGCAGCAGTGGGGCCAGGAATCCAAGAAGAATAACAAGCAATGAGGAAGAGAAAACGGCAGGTATAAATGGACAGGGGGCGGAGCTAACTCCGACTGACCAGGCCGCGATAGGCTCTCCCACTCCTGAGCCTGCCACCCTGATTGGTGGGAGCCGGTGTCAGTCTAAGAGGTCTGGCCTCAGGTGTCGACTGATTAATCCTGGGAGTATCCACAGACGTAGTGCCTGGCACATCCTTTACAGTATTCCCCCTTTTATGAGGGCCCACCGGACCCTTACTAAGAGGACCCGGTTTAGTGGGGAAGAGAAGGTGGAACCTCCTGACTAATACCCCAGTGTGAACATCTCGAGCAGGTACCCAAGTCCTCTCCTCCGGCCCGTATCCTCTCCAATGGACCAGGTACTGGAGGGAGCCCTGGATCATCCTACTGTCCACAATCTTGGCCACCTCGAATTCCACCCCCTCAGGGGTGAGAACGGGAACAGGAGGTTTCCTCCAGGGGGACCAGGACGGGGAGCAGCGTTTAAGGAGGGAGGCATGAAAGACGTCGTGTATGCGAAAGGATTGGGGCAGCTCCAGACACAAGGATACAGGGTTGAGGACTTCAATGACCTTATAAGGCCCAATAAATCGGGGAGCAAACTTCCTGGACGGGACCTTAAGGCGCAAGTTCCTAGACGACAACCACACCAGATCCCCGACGACAAACCGGGGGTTAGCAGAACGTCTTCTATCCGCCTGAATCTTTTGTACGCTCTGGGACGCCTCTAGGTTCTTCTGAACCTGGGCCCAGACTGTGCACAGTTCCCGATGAACGTCCTCTACCTCGGGATTATTGGAACAACCAGGAGAAACGGAGGAGAACCTTGGATTAAACCCGAAATTACAGAAAAACGGGGAGACCCCTGACGAGTTACTGACCCGGTTATTCAGGGAAAATTCGGCGAGGGGAAGGAATGAGACCCAATCAAATTGACAGTCAGAGATGAAACACCTTAAATATTGTTCCAGGGATTGATTAGTCCTTTCCGTTTGGCCATTAGTTTCGGGATGGAAGGCGGAGGAGAAGGACAGATCAATCTCCAACTTTTTACAAAAAGCTCTCCAAAATAAGGAAACAAATTGTACCCCTCTGTCAGAAACGATATTGACTGGGGCCCCATGGAGACGCAAAATGTGTTTAACAAACAAAGAAGCTAACGTCTTGGCGTTAGGTAGTTTCTTAAGGGGCACAAAGTGGCACATCTTGCTGAAGCGGTCTACTACCACCCACACCACCGACTTGCCCTGAGATGGAGGCAAATCGGTGATAAAATCCATGGAGATATGGGTCCAAGGTCTCTGGGGAATGGGCAAAGAACGTAGTAAGCCTGCAGGTCGGGACCTAGGGGTCTTGGACCTAGCACAAACCTCACAAGCGGCGACGTAAGCCCTAACGTCTTTAGGCAACCCAGGCCACCAATAGTTTCTGGTAATGAGGTGTTTGGTACCCAAGATGCCAGGATGACCAGATAGTGCGGAGTCATGGTTTTCCCTGAGTACCCTTAGCCGGTATTGCAGGGGGACAAACAGCTTATCCCCAGGGAGGTTCCCGGGAGCTGAACCTTGATCAGCCGCAATGTCAGAGGCTAAATCAGAATCAGTGGCAGAAACGATTATACCAGGGGGTAAAATACAAGCAGGATCCTCCTCAGAAGGAGGATTGGCCATGAAACTACGTGACAGTGCATCAGCCTTAATATTTTTGGACCCAGCCCTATAGGTAACCAAGAAGTTAAATCTGGTAAAGAATAGCGCCCATCGAGCTTGTCTAGGATTAAGCCTCCAGGCAGATTCTAGGAAAACCAGATTCTTGTGGTCAGTAAGGACCGTTACCTGGTGTCTGGCCCCCTCCAGGAAGTGACGCCACTCTTCAAAAGCCCATTTAATGGCTAAAAGTTTGCGGTTGCCAATATCATAGTTACTCTCCGTGGGCGAAAACTTCCTAGAGAAGTAAGCACAGGGGCGGAGATGGGTGAGGGAGCTGGTACCCTGGGACAAGACGGCACCCACTCCCACCTCGGACGCGTCAACCTCCACAATAAATGGCTCCCTTTGGTTGGGCTGAACCAGCACGGGGGCCGAGATAAAGCACTTCTTGAGGGTCTCAAAAGCCTTGACGGCCTCAGGAGGCCAGTGGAGGACATCAGCACCCTTGCGAGTGAGGTCCGTAAGAGGCTTAGCGACGACCGAGAAGTTGGCAATAAATCTCCTGTAATAGTTAGCGAACCCCAAAAAACACTGTAGCGCCTTCAGGGAGGCAGGTTGGACCCATTCCGCCACAGCCTGAACCTTGGCAGGGTCCATGCGGAATTCATGAGGAGTGAGGATTTGACCCAAAAATGGTATCTCCTGTACCCCAAACACACATTTTTCGGTTTTCGCAAACAGATTATTTTCCCGGAGGACCTGGAGGACCTTCCTGACATGCTCCACGTGGGAGGACCAATCCTTGGAAAACACCAGTATGTCATCAAGGTACACTATAAGAAAATTTCCCAGGTAATCTCTCAGAATTTCAGTAATAAAATTCTGGAAGACGGCAGGGGCATTACACAACCCAAAGGGCATGACCAGGTATTCGAAATGACCTTTGGGCGTGTTGAACGCAGTCTTCCACTCATCCCCCTCTTTGATGCGGATAAGGTTATATGCCCCCCGTAGATCGAACTTAGAGAACCATTGGGCCCCCTGAACCTGATTAAAAAGATCCGGAATCAAAGGAAGGGGATACTGGTTCCTTACTGTGACCTTATTCAAGTTCCGATAGTCAATGCACGGCCTAAGACCACCATCCTTCTTCCCCACGAAGAAGAAGCCAGCACCTACAGGAGAAGTCGAGGGGCGAATGAAACCCTTGGCCAGGCATTCTTGGATATACTCCCTCATAGCTTCACGTTCAGGACATGAAAGATTAAATATCCTACCCTTAGGAAGCTTAGCACCAGGTACCAAATCGATGGCGCAATCGTAATCTCTATGAGGGGGCAACACCTCGGAGGCCTCCTTAGAAAACACATCAGCGAAGTCCTGAACAAACTCAGGTAGCGTGTTTACCTCCTCACGGGGAGAAATAGAGTTAACCGAAAGACATGACGTCAGGCATTCACTACCCCATTTGGTGAGATCCCCAGTATTCCAATCAAACGTGGGATTATGCAGCTGCAACCAGGGAAGACCTAATACCAGATCGGACGATAATCCCTGCATCACCAGTACAGAGCACTGCTCCAAATGCATGGAGCCAACAAGGAGTTCAAAAACAGGGGTATGCTGTGTAAAATAACCATTAGCAAGAGGAGTGGAGTCGATACCCACTACCGGGACAGGATAAGGCAAATCAATAAAAGGCATTTTTAGAGACATAGCAAATTCCACAGACATGATATTAGCAGATGAGCCAGAATCCACGAAGGCACTGCCAGTGGCAGACCGGCCAGCAAACGAGACCTGAAAGGGAAGCAAAATTTTATTGCGTTTCATATTAACGGGAAATACCTGTGCGCCCAAGTGACCTCCCCGATGATCACTTAGGCGCGGAAGTTTTCCGGCTGCTTATTCTTGCGCCTGGGACAGGTGTTCAGTAGATGCTTGTCACCCCCACAATAGAAGCAGAGACCATTCTTCCTGCGGAACTCTCTACGTTGTCGAGGGGACATGGAGGCCCCGAGTTGCATAGGTACCTCCGAGTCTTCCGTGGAAGAGCGAGGAGACGGGACCTCGGGGGGAATCGCAGGGAAGTCAGAGGGGAACACATTGAAACGTTCAAGCTGACGTTCCCTGAGACGTCGGTCAAGTCGTACTGCTAGGGCCATAACCTGGTCTAGGGAGTCAGAAGAGGGGTAGCTAACCAGCAGATCCTTCAGGGCGTCAGATAATCCTAACCTAAACTGGCACCTTAGGGCAGGGTCGTTCCACCGAGAAGCTACGCACCACTTTCTAAAATCAGAACAGTATTCCTCAACAGGTCTCCTACCCTGACGTAAGGTCACCAGCTGACTGTCGGCTAAAGCAGTCCTGTCAGTCTCGTCGTAAATGAGTCCGAGGGCAGAGAAAAAATGATAGACGGAGGAAAGTTCAGGGGCGTCAGGAGCCAAGGAGAAAGCCCACTCTTGGGGCCCTTCCTGGAGTCGGGATATAATGATTCCCACCCGCTGGTTCTCGGAACCTGAGGAGTGAGGTTTTAGATGGAAGTAAAGTCTGCAACTCTCCCGGAAGGAGAGAAAAGTCTTACGGTCCCCTAAGAACCGGTCAGGTAACTTGAGGTCGGGTTCTAGAGGTGAGGTGAGGGGTACTACTATGGCAGCGTCAGACTGGTTGACCCTCTGAGCCAGGGCCTGGACCTGTAGGGAGAGGCCCTGCATCTGCTGGGTCAGGGTCTCAAGGGGGTCCATGATAGCGTCAGCGTAGGAGAAATGGTAGACTAGGTATGGGCTTGTTATTATGTTATGGCAGGAAGGAGGTGAAGGGAACAAGTGAGCCCTAATCTACCCACCGCCCTGTCCCTGCCTACTTGCAACGACCCGCCCTAGGCGACGGGGTACAACTTGGCGGCGGTCCCTACGCTGACTAAGTGCAAGGGGATACAAACAGGGAACAAGCAAGGGAAGGGGCAGTAGCCCACGGAACACCGTGAGGAAACGGAGTGGTGAACGAGCCAGTCAGGATCAGGATGTAGTGGAGTATACAAACGCAGAGCACGGGGCAGGAAGCAAGCCAGGGGCAGAGCGAAGCAGTATAAGCGGGAACTGAAGCAAGGCAGAAGCACGGCAGGAGCAGGCTGGAGCAGGCTGGAGCAAGGCAGCAGTGGGGCCAGGAATCCAAGAAGAATAACAAGCAATGAGGAAGAGAAAACGGCAGGTATAAATGGACAGGGGGCGGAGCTAACTCCGACTGACCAGGCCGCGATAGGCTCTCCCACTCCTGAGCCTGCCACCCTGATTGGTGGGAGCCGGTGTCAGTCTAAGAGGTCTGGCCTCAGGTGTCGACTGATTAATCCTGGGAGTATCCACAGACGTAGTGCCTGGCACATCCTTTACAACATGTGTGCAAACCTCATCATCAACTACAAAAAATGTCTGATTGCTGTGCTTGCCAACAAGGGTTTTGCCACCAAGTATTAAATCTTGTTTGCCAAAGGGATCAAATACTTATTTCTCTGTGCACAATGCAAATAAATATATATAATTCTGACTATGTGATTTTCAGTTTTTTTTTTTATATAATCTATCTCTCACTGGTAAAATTAACCTAGCCTAAAAATTCTAGACTGTTCATGTCTTTGACAGTGGGCAAACTTACAAATCAGCAAGGGATCAAATACTTATTTCCTTCACTGTAGATATACACGACACGTCAGGTCTAGAAGCACAACGTCATCAGGTGAGCACAACCAAATCACCCATGCTTTTTCTCTACACATTTAAGATAGACCACAGAGCCTACATCTCCCATCATAGGAGATTTCTCATGTAGAATTCCTCTGACCATTCTTGCCCAAAACCTGATGCAGTTGGTCATGCCTGTCTATTACTGCGTTTTGGTTATGAATACAACAATTTGTTTTGGGTTAATTTTCGCTGCACTGTCCAATGCCTTAACCTCTCAGCCATCACAGCTTATGCTTTGCGCCATTTCTCGGAAATCTTCTGGGAACTGTAGTTCAGGGGCAAAGCCTCAAATGTTGGAATAGGCATTTAATTGGTGAAGAAGACCCTGTGAATGTCAATGAGTTTTTTTTTTTATAAGAACTATGTCAGATACAAAGTAATCTGACCTTATTTGGCACAACTGTACAGCTGAGGAAGAAGTGCGTTTTTGTCAGCTGTACAACAGTGGAGGAAGACGTTGAATCTTGCAGCTGGAGAGGAGGATTTGCAGATGAAACCCTTCTCTAGGTTTTCCTTAATGTATTGAGACATAGCTTCTGTCTCAGGGACAGACAAAGAGTATACCCTATCCCGAGGAGGAGTAGAATTGTTTACCCGGTAAATGGCACAATGGTACAATCTATTTGCGTCCCAGCATTTGAAACACAATCCTGCCAGACATAGGAAGCGCTGGGGAGAGCAGGAAGCAGTGGAAATAAGAGGCATATAATGTATGACATCATATTCTACAGGAAGGGAGGTTTCTTTTATAAGAAGTCATATAAAAAGTAAGCTGATTTTATTTGGCACAGCTTTAAAGCATAGACATATCCAGTAAGACAGCAGTACGATAGAGGAGGAAAAAAATAAGTTTTTGATAGTAGTACGATAGTGAAGGAAGAAGTCGAATCATGGGGCTGGAGAAGAGGATTTGCAGATAAAACCCTTCTCTAGGTTTATAAAGCGCATCCAAATCAAGATGACTCCATTATTTGCTTCAGGTAACTGTAAATTTTGTTCCCAGTGTCCCAAGAACAGATTGGCATATGAGGGCATGCATGTCGTCCCCATTGCCACGCCTATTTTTTTTAAGAAGTATCGACCCTTGAACAGGAATAGATTATGATGTTTCACAAATTCTAATAGGAGAATCAGAAGTTCTATCAGATCAGGTTCCAGGTTAGTTCTGTTCAAATAGAATCGAGTTGCTTCAATTCCATTCTTATGTTCAATTATGGTGTAAAGTGACTCTACGTCACATGTCAGAAAATAATCGTCTTGTCCCATGAACACTCCCTCCAATCTATTGAGGTCTTCCATGGAGTCCTGAATATATGATTGTAGATGAGAGAAAAATAACTTTTTTTGAAAAAATTTAAAATAAGTTGTGAACCCTAGTGACGTTGCTGGTAAGGAGTTTTAGAAAGATGAGGAGAATATATGAAAAACAAAGGTTTTATTATAATAAACGCGGTGGATTGACCCCTAATATCAGGAGGGAACTTGGGTTCACCAACTGGTTCCTTTTCCCTAAGTAGATCTTCCAGGTGTCTAAGAGTTTGTTGATCATCCCTATCTAGGAATAAACTGGTATAATTTCTGGAAAAATGTTTTTTTAAGAACAACTTCCATGAAAACAAAAATATATTCTTAATTGCCTCAAAACAATCAAAATTAGATACTGGGGAGAAGGTGAGCAGGGTTGCCAACCTCCACTTCAGAAATTTCTGAACAACTGAGGTAAAAATCACAGACAGATCAAAATGTTAAAAAGGACACATTACAAAATCATTGTCTGTGCACTGTGCAGTGTTCCAGGAGTGACTCACCAATCACAGCTCTGCTTGTAGCTTTCCCCCGCTAACTTAGGTGATGTTTTCTCTGATTAGTTGTTCACTTTCCCTTTTTTTCTCCATCCAGCCCAGACCACTGTGACGACTTATTCCAGCCACGACTCGTCTCTGCAGGATTTGACACACAGACATGTTGGTTTCTCGCGTTTTCAGCGCCCTCCTCGCCTATACTCCATCCTCTAAACAAACTCAAAATCCACAGTGTCCCAGACATTAATAATCATCCCTCAATGCTCGACACAATAAAAGTGCCCCATCAGTAACCGTGCCCCCTTTGTGCCCCCTGTAGATAGCACCACACACAGCCCCCCCTTGTAGATAGCACCACAAAGCTTCCCCTTGTAGAGGTGCCACACAACCCCCCCATGTAGATAGCGCCACACATTCCCCCTTTTAGATAGCGCCACACAGCCCCCCTTGTAGAGAGCACCACACTGGCCCCCTTGTAAATAGCTCCACACAGCCCCACCTTGTAAATAGCTTCACACAGCCCCCCCTTGTAAATAGTTCCACACAGCCCCCCCTTGTAGATAGGGCCCCACAGCCCCCTTGTAAATATCTCCACACTGTCCCTTTTGTAAATAGCTCCACACAGCCCCCCTTCTAAATAGATCCACATAGCCCCCTCATAAATAGCACCACACAGCTCCCCCTTGTAGATAGGGCCACACAGTCCCCCCTTGTAAATAGCTCCACACAGCCCCTCCTCTCTTGTAGGTAGTTCCACACTGCAAAGTGAAAACACAGCTTAGAGCGGTAGTGGTAGCCTACTGCTACCACTCCGCTTTTCCTGGCGTAGCTCACCAAGGAGGTAATGCGATGGAGGTCCTCTTCTAACTAGGGTCGGTGATGGCCCGTGAGTGGACTAGTCCAGACACTTGACCTGAATCACCTGACCTCATGTCGCTGATGTGAGGTCAGGTGACCGGTCAGGTGACTGCATTAGTCCACTCCTGACACCGACCCCACTTGGCAGCATATTTCCAGATTCTGCTGTCAAGCGGAATTTGAAAATATGTCAGGCCGCGGCCTACTATTCCTTTGCACTGCGCATGTACATTTTGGCACATGCACAGTGCAAAGTTCCGGGAGAATGCATAAAAATGCTTTTTTCTGCCGGACACTTAGGACGGCAGAAAAAAAACACCCATTTTTGCAGACTGTCCGTAAATTTACGGACGGTTGGCAACCCTGAAGTTGAGACCTATACTAAGTACTTCGGTCTGAGCTTGAGATAGAATCACATTAGAAAGGTCAATTACCTTTAGTTGGTCCTTGGTTTCTTGTTTCTGAGATTCATTCCTCCATCTGGAGCTCTGATTTTTCTCCTTTCACCATTTTTTGGTCCTGGACAGTGCCCCCAATTGGGGCATTTACCTAAAAAACATCCACCGGAGGATCCATCATTAGAAGATAAAGATGTATAGCCTGAGCATGATCTCTACCTTGCCCTATTAGGACACAACTGATTCTATTTGAATACACGATTATTCTGATAATCTGACAGATCACATTGGAATTTTTTTGTTTTAAATTGTTGGATATCTTGTTCCCAATTCTGAAAATCCAATCAGAAAAATGGTATACCCTGCCCCGAGGAGGAGTAGAATTGGTTACCAGGTCAATGGTACAATATATTTGCGTCCCAGTATTTTAAACGCAATCCTGCTAGTGATAGGGAGAGGTGGGTAGAGCAGGAAGCAGTGGAAATAAGAGGCATATAATGTGACATCCTATTCTACAGGGAGGTGGAGGGGAGATAACCAAGTGTTCTGTGTACAATATATGACACTAGAGATAAACACCAGAAACATGGTCTATGACTGCATGTAAGACTGGCATACAGAGGCATTTCAGCTACAGACAGTATATTGATAAGTGACTACTCTTACTGCAGTTAAACCATCTGGACACAATTTTTAAAGACTTTGCACTTGCTGATTTTTTCTGACGTCTTTTAGAAAATCAGTTCAGGGTCAGGGCTTAAAATGTAGGATCTGGCTTCTGATTAGTGACAAAGCTGTGGGGTAGGGCTCTATGAGAAGCAAATTGTTTTACAGAAGGAGACAGGTCTGATCTAAGTTTTCTAAGAAGGACGACGGAAAATGATCTTTTCCTTGGAAAACTGCAGCATGATTCATTTGAGATATTTTACAGTTTTAATAGGTTTATGAGACAGGAAAGGCTGAAAGGTCAGAGGCGTAGCTAGGTTCTCCAGCACCCGGGGCAAAGATTCAGTTTGGCGCCCCCCCCCCAACCTCTTTCCCGACATCTCCTTCCCCCTCGCCGTGTTTGTTTTCTCTACCAATCGACGTGTCATTTATTTTTATGTAACGCGAGCATAAAATTATTTGTACATTTCACAAGCAATATGGTTCTATACACAACACCAGAACCAAGCTCAGTACATAAATACAGCCCCAGAACCAAGCTCACTACATATATACAACACCAGCACAAATACAGCTCAATTTAGTGCAACCCCTGCTGTATAGGTGTGTACGGCGTAAAACTTCAGCTCCCAGCATGGCCCGAACAATGGTAAGGATATGCTGGGAGATGCCGTTTCACAAAAAATAAATCCTATCATAATCATACCACCCATCATCTCGCTGCAGATCATACAGTGACTACAGTGCTGATTAGAGGCAGAATTAACATTTACATTAAGTGACTCACTGGTGACGTCTCAGATTCTAGTTCTTTTTCTCCATTTGGTTCAGACCTCCATGATGACTTCTCCCGGTCCATTTCTGCAGTTTGCCGCTTAGATGTCTTCAGCTTCTCACTTTTCCAACATTTCTGCACCTATAAATAAATATAAAGTTATCATTATACCACACACTGCACCTCTAATTATAATAGCACCATACACCGTGTCCCACACACACACACTGTGCCCCCTGTAGATAGTGCCTGCCATAGAGCCCCCTGTAGATAGTGCCTGCCATAGAGCCCCTGTAGATAGTGCCCCCATATAGACCACCCCTGTATATAGTGTCCCACAAATAACTCCTCCTATAGAGCTCTACAGATAGCCCACCCCTGTATATAGCCCACCCCTGTATATAGAGCTCTACAGATAGCCCAACCATGTATGTAGCCCCCCTGTAGATATAGCCCACCCCTGTATATAGTGCTCCACATATAGTCCACCCCTGTATATAGTGCTCCACAGATAGCCCACCCCTGTATATACTATATACAAGGGTGGGCTATCTGTGTAGCACTATATACAGGGGTGGACTATATGTACAAGGGGGCTATATACAGGGGTGGGCTATACACAGGGGGGCTATACACAGGGGGGCTATACACAGGGGTGGGCTATACATAGGGGGGCTATATACAGGGGTGGGCTATATACAGGGGGAATATATCTGCAGGGGGCTATATCTACAGGGGGCTATATCTACAGGGCTGGGCTATATACAGGGCGACTATATCTACAGGGGGGGCTATATACTGGGGTGGGCTATCTATGGAGCACCATATACAGGGGTGGGCTATATCTACAGGGGGCTATATACTATATAGCCCACCCCTGTATATGGTGCTCTATAGACAGCCCACTCCAGTATATAGCCCCCCTGTAGATATAGTCCCCCTGTATATAGCCCCCTGTAGATATAGTCCCCCTGTATATAGTCCCCCTGTATATAGCCCCCTGTATATAGCCCAGCAGATATAGTCCCCCTGTATATAGCCCCCCTGTAAATATAGTCCCCCTGTAGATATAGCCCCCTGTAGATAGCCCCCTGTAGATATAGTCCCCCTGTATATAGCCCCCTGTAGATATAGTCCCCCTGTATATAGCACCCCTGTAGATATAGTCCCCCTGTATATAGCCCAGCAGATATAGTCCCCCTGTTTATAGCCCAGCCCTGTAGATATAGTCCCCCTGTATATAGCCCCCCTGTATATAGCCCAGCAGATATAGTCCCCCTGTATATAGCCCCCCTGTAGATATAGTCCCCCTGTATATAGCCCCCCTGTAGATATAGTCCCCCTGTATATAGCCCCCTGTAGATATAGCCCCCCTGTAGATATAGCCCCCCTGTAGATATAGCCCCCCTGTATATAGCCCCCCTGTAGATATAGTCCCCCTGTATATAGCCCCCCTGTAGATATAGTCCCCCTGTATATAGCCCAGCCCTGTAGATATAGTCCCCCTGTAGATAGACACCCTCGTAGACAAAGTCCTCCCCGCAGATACTCCACACTTCTATTACAGTTTTTTTTTCTGTCTCTCTATAAAATCCTTCACCGTGAACAGGATTTGAACCTGTGCGGGGAGACCCCATTGGAATTTGAATCCAACACCTTAACCGCTCAGCCATCAGAGCTTATACTTTGCTCCTTTTTCCTGAAATCTTCTGGGAATTGTGTATCAGGGTAAATGCCTCAAATATTGGATCAGGTTTTTGATTGGTAAGGGAGACCTCCTCTTTTGTACGCATTTTTCTTGAAGCGACTTACAGCTTTGTTCATTGCCTCCTTCGCCTCCTATTAAATGTGTAGAAAGTCAGCATGGGACAGATTAGTTGCTGGGACCTTAGATAACGTTGGGACTGGAAGAGGAACTTTCAGATGTTGCCCATAGACAGAAAGAAAGGAGAATATTCCGTAGATTCCCCAGTATGATTATAAATTCCGCCCTCGGAAGGAGATTGGTCCGGGGAGAGATGAAATACATAAACACTACAATGCATAAATATATATATATATATATATTGTGACACACACCTATACACACACATATATACACTGTGACACACACCTATACACACATATATACACTGTGACACACACCTATACACACATATATATATACACTGTGACACACCTATACACACACATATATACACTGTGACACACACCTATACACACACATATATACACTGTGACAAAAAAACACACACTTACCTCCTATGTTGGATTTCTCTCACAGAGGGTGGTGGTGGGCATACCTCAGTAATCTGACCTTTATTAGGACAACTTCCTGGGGCAGACTCCTACACCTAGGAGGGGTTGTCCACTTTTAATTTGTTTTATTAATTTATTTATAGAATAGGCCATCATACAGCTTTCTAATATATACATATTTAATATTCGGATCACATACCTTTCTTACACCGGTGTTTTTGACTTTCTCTAAAATAAATGGTATAGCCCACAGATTAGTCCATAGAAAATGACCCCTAGGACAAGTGAACTGACTAAAAATGGCGGCAGTCATGTGACACACATCATGTGACCTCTGGTATTCAGGTAACACGGTCCAGGTCTATAACAGGTGAATTATAGGTTATTGGGGAGTAGATGTTATAAAGTATTTCTACCTACAGCAGCATCTCCTCATCATGTCTGTCATGTCTGTCATGTCTGTCATGTCTGTGAGGAGCCGCTCTTACATTCTTCTCCTGTCTCCTCTGTGTGTTGTGTTTTTATAAATATTTAACCTTATTAACAACATAACAACATCCCCTAGAGACAGGCAGCCATTTTATAAATCATCTAGAGGCAGTGACTACAGGCAGTGAAGTTCATCATTATTCCACCATTACTCCTAATCACTTATCCTATGGATGTGTCTTCTATGTGACGCCAACACATGTATGTCATGTAACCCTGCTGCTGACTGAATGCTAGGAGTCACATGATGGGCGTGTGTGTGGAGGGGGTCACATGATGTGTGTGGGTGGGTCACATGATGTGTGTTGGGGGGGGGGGTCACAAGATGTGTGGGGGGGGACACATGACTCATGCCATGTTTAGTTATATTCAGTTAGCCTGTGTATACATTACACAGGACTAATCTGTGGGCTGTACCATTCTACTGTGACAGGGGCCTCATGCACTATAAGAAATGTGTGCGCAGAATCTCTAATACATGTATAGGAGAAAACTGTATGATTTCCTATTCTACAAATAAATAAAAGAATAAATAAAAACTGGACAACCCCTTTAAATGCTGTGTTATTCTAGTCCAGTTGGCTTTCCATGTTCTCTATAGTCAGAATACACGTGAATAGTGATGGGACATGGGCAGTGGTATAAAGTTTGGGTAACATCTCTTTGGTTGAACACATATTCACAATATGGAAAGGACTAGACGCGGCTGAGAGTCAGGATCTCCTGTTTACCAGACCGGAGCTTTACCCAAATAATCCACAGCGTCGTATTTATATCCTAATAAAGCTTCATTCTCTTCAACTTAACACAAACTGTATTCTTAATCTGGGGGCTAACTATCGGCTTCCCTTAGACAGCAAAACATGTATAGATAAATATATAATTTTTTCAACAGAATAACTAGTGAAATGTCTTTATAATTTCTAATACAATTCCGGGAGGTTTTTCCCGTTACTTGATCTTTTTGTCGGATAATGAACCTGTGACATGTAAACATTGATCTGACAAATGTCACCTGAGCCCAATATCAGAGGTAACAATCTATTTACAGGAACATCTTCACCATATGGAAAGGACAAGACACTGCTGAGACGTGAACTCAGGATCCTGTTTACTAGACCGGCGCTTTATCCAAGTCACAGCTCCAATATAAAACCATCCAGAAGTCACACCGTCTATCTAATAAAAGTCACTGTATTGCTGATTAATGGGTGACGTCACGTTATGTATTGGCACGCAGCGGCACGCTATCAGCACCAGGATCTACATTTAAAGTAAAATCTATTTATGGGATAAAAACTGGTCATTCGGACACAGACTGAAGTATAACGGCGCTGTATAAATGCTGGATGCAGAAAAATATAAGAATATTTGGTGCACTATTAGATATAGGAAACTAGAGTCTGGTGGCGGCGACATCTTTTCCATGAGACGATGAATTCTTTTTATCATGACAATCATATTCATTGGCCAGTGAGCTCCTAGGGGGTCTGTGTGTGCAGTTTTGTGATTATTATGGACCTTCTCTTCAGGGTTTGATATGAAAGTTGAAAATAAAACAACTATGTGCCGGCTTGAGTGCTTAGCTTTACTTCCTATAATACTGTTCATGGTTTCTTGTATACTTGCTTTTCATTGGGTGCAGAAAGCACAGGTATGAGATTTTCTTTATATTATAAGTGTAATGTCTGGGTCGGGAGACGGACAGATGAGCCCTAATCTACCCGCCACTCAGTCCCTGCCTACTTGCACGGCCCGTCCTAGGCGACGGCGTACAACTGGGCGACGGTCCCTACGCTCACTATGTGAACGACAAACAAAACAGACAAGGGAACACAGAAGCAAGGGAAGAGGGGCAGTTGCCCACGGAAACACAGTGAGCAACAGAGTAGTGAACGAGCCGAGTCAAACCTGGAGAGTACGCGGTAACAAAAGCAGAAGAGAATAGTCAGTCAAGCAGGGTCAATATAAAGCAGAGGTCAAAGGTATTAGCAGGGACTGCAGAGCCAGGAAACAAAAGAATCACAGGCAAAGGACAGTCAGCAAATGAAGGTATAAATAGACCAAGGGCAGGAGCTACAACCGTCTGGCCAGGCTGTGATAGGTTCTCCCACTCCTCAGCCTACCAGCCTGAGTGGTAGCAGATCGAGTCACTCTATCAGACCTAGGGACAGATGCAGACTGATTCACCACGGGCGTCGACACAGAAGCTGTGTCTGGCAGATCCTTTACAATAAGTCTGGAAAACGTGTCGTCATCTGTCTCTTCTTGTGGGTTTTTTCAATATCTTCATCCAGACTGTAAATACATTGTGTATCCAACATACATGAGCCAATGTTTAGCAAAACTTAGTCCAGATTTCTTAGGACTCCACAATTAGTTTGTGTGGGAATCTCTGCTGTTCCCCTTTAAGAAGATTACCACGTGGGCAGGGAGTATAGCAGTTCCTCGTCAGCATAGTGGTGTGTCCGCGCCTGTCACGCAGCCTCTGAAGGAGAGTCTTAGTTTTCTGTTTTTCCACTTCTAGTTTTTCTAATGAAAGTCATACATTTGAGTCAGTCCCTCGACTTCAGGCATTTATCAAACATTGTTTTTATTATTAAAACCCAAATGGGGTTTTTTTTATTAAGTTTTTCTGTCTTTTTTCATTCTTATATTACAATAGAAGATATTACATATCAAATCAGACATATAAAATGCCCCAACAACCCGCCCCCAATACTAGTGGAGTTTTAATAAAAATAAAATATAGATAGAGAACCATAGGCCGAAGGAACGGCACCAGGACTTCAATGAAGATGAAAAATGGTTGCTTTATTCACCTCAAGTGTCCGACGTTTCGGTTCAAGACAGAACCTTTCTCAAGCTACCACATAAGGCAAAGTGTCAAGTTTATATAGGAAATACATACAATAATTGATCACAATCCAAGAGAAGAGGCAGCACTCAAATGTAGTAGAAAAATCTAAAAAGTGCAGCTCCTATATCTTGTTTGTTTTTTACACTAATTGATCAATACTTATTACATGTATAATTAGTGAATACAAATACCAAATCTAGAAATTTTTAACCCATCTACAGTCAGTGAGATGAAGTGTACAAAATACACAATAAAACACTATATGGCAATTGAATTATACATACATATATATATATATATATATATATATATATATATATATATATATATACACTGTGAACTGTAAAAGTGTATAATCAGCAATCAGGACATAATTGGAAAGGGGCAGAGGCCAATGAGTGTACATACATAATTTCAGAATAGTACGGTACCGAGTTGCAATGCTCAAAATTTGTGGCGTCGTAGGAGAACCACAGCACATGTGCACAACGGCGCTCGCGTTCCAACTATGACGCTAATTCCCTCATTCTACATACATAATTCAGAGTGAGAGAACAATCACTGCAAAGAAGTGTCATACTCCATCGAAATCGGTGGAGCATGACATATATATATCATAGCTAGGGCCAAAGTGTTTGTAAAAATTACAAAACACAGTAGGGATAATCCCAAAAGGTAAAACCAATGTAGATAAAGATACATAACAGAAACTATGTCCCAAACCAGGTTGTCCATCCACACCATCAAATACGGTGGTGTGACAACAACTAGGAACAATATCAGCTCTAAATCTAGAGATTTCAATAGTACAAAACCCTAAAGAATTTAAGGGTTAAACGTAAAGTCAATTACGCTGGTATGGATCATAACCTCATTGGTTGCCACATATATTTGTTCAAGGAAATGAACCTCTCTATGCACAGCAATCATATTTCCTAATGATAAATAAACATGTGTCCTCAAAATTTAGGGAAAGGGGAAGTGAAAAAAATGGAGAGTGACATAATACCCCACTTTTTGGAGAATACCATACAAAGAAATCAACGGCCTCTGCTCCCTTGCAACTAACGTCCAATTTGCTTCACAATAAGTGAGTATCTGTGGAAAAAATAGATAAAAAAGACCAGAGATTAATCCACAAAATGTATGGCTGAATTACATACAGGATATACCATAAAAATACACCTGGAAAAAAGTCAATATAAGATTCAAATTCCTACATGTATATAAACTAACTATACTACAACGATCAGATACAAACCATAATCCCCAGCCAGTGCTTGCTCAGTGAGCTCTAAACTCCTCTCTAGGTTTACAATGCTCCTAACTGCTGCACGTTGAATATTTAGATTCAATACCTGGGCTTCCAAATACACAACATGCCGCATCTAGTGCACAGATATTCACCCTCAAACGGCTGTTCAAGGCACACATACATGCACAAGACACACCTGGTAGCATTGTCCATGGAGCACAACTTTCAATGGGATAAACAGTATAGTAACACAAATAATTCACAAAGAAAATTGACCGAACCATAATAATCAGCAAAATCGCACTTTACTAGTGGACTCTAGGAGGATGAGCTGCCCAGGTCCTAATGCAGTTTTACAGTCTCAAACCATAACATTTCCTCCACCGTGATCTCAAGGAATTTACAGGTTTCTTTCTGGTGAAACGCGGTCTATAATTTATGGCAAACATGTCTTCTTGTACTGGGGACAAATAACTTTTTGATTCTTCTTTCCATAGCAGACTGTTCCAGAAGTCATGTTATTTGCCTAGCTGTTCACGAGCAAACTAAAGTCTTGATCTGATGTTTTTTCTGGATAACTAAGGTTTTGTTTTGGAGCACCCCATGTAGCTTTCATTTTTGCAGCATTTTTGGAATGGTAGACATCAAGAGTGTCAAAATCTGCAGTAGATCTTTAACCGGTTAAGGACTAGGCTGTTTTACAGCTAAATGACCAGAGCAAATTTCACAATTTTGCTATGCGCTTCTTTAGATGACTATAACTCAGCAGGTGAATAAAGTTCATCTTTGAATTTTACACTCTTTTTAAAGGACAGATAGGGCTTTGTTTTAGTGGCATTTGTCAGTATATATCATTTTTATTTTTTTCTCTAAAGTGGGCAAAATTGGAAAAAAATGCAAGAATTTAGCAATTGCGCCAGTTTATGCTACTATTTTTCACACACGGTATGGACCACGGACAAAATTAATTTCCTTTCACATTCTTCCACTTCTCCCGTGCATGGGGATACCAAATATGTGTGCCTTATTCACTGTGCGGGCATGTGCCAGGGCTTGGCATGAAAGGAGGCTTTTCGGCCTTTTCGGTCCAGGAATTTAGCATTTGATTTTATAGCCGCATACTGTTTTCTGGGGGGCGTAATGCTGCTGAAACATTAGAATCACCCCATAAATGACTTCATTCACACAAGTAGACCCCACAAGGTTTCCTTCAAGGGGTTTATCACATTTTTAGCAAGTCCAGTTTTCTTCTGAAAGTTTCTTGAATAAGATGGAACAAAAAAAAATCAGCTATTTTTTAGCAAATGCGTCAGTTTAGGCTAGTATTTTTCACATACGGCATAGACCACGGACAAAATTCATCTCCTTTCACATTTTTCCACTTCTCCCGTGCATGGGGATACCAAATATGTGTGCCTTATTCACTGTGCGGGCATGTGCCAGGGCTTGGCATAAAAGGAGGCTTTTTGGTCCAGGAATTCTGCATTTGATTTTAGAGCCGCATAATGTATTCTGGGGGGCGTAATGCTGCTGAAACTTTAGAATCACCCCATAAATGACTTCATTCACACAAGTAGACCCCACAAGGTTTCCTTCAAGGGGTTTATCATATTTTTAGACAGTCCAGTTTTCTTCTGAAAGTTTCTTGAATAAGATGGAACAAAATAAAATTACCTTTTTTTTTAACAAATGCGCCAGTTTATGCTAGCTTTTTCACACACAAAATGGACCACGGACAAAATTAATCGCATTTCACATTCTTCCACTTCTCCTGTGCATGGGGATACCAAATATGTGTGCTTTATTCACGGGCATGTGCCAGGGCTTGGCATAAAAGGAGGCTTTTTGGCCTTTTCGGTCCAGGAATTCTGCACTTGATTTTAGAGCCGCATACTGTTTTCTGGGGGGCCTAATGCTGCTGAAAGATTAGAATCACCCCATAAATGACTTCATTCACACAAGTAGACCCCACAAGGTTTCCTTCAAGGGGTTTATCATATTTTTAGACAGTCCAGTTTTCTTCTGAAAGTTTCTTGAATAAGAAGGATCAAAATAAAATTAGCAATTTTTTAGCAAATGCGTCAGTTTATACCAGCATTTTTCACACACAGCATAGACCACGGCCAAAATTCATCTCCTTTCACATTCTGCCACTTCTCCTGAGCATGGGGATGCCAAATATGTGGGCCTTATTATCACATAGAGAAGTAGGAGGGCGGACGATAGAAGAAGCTTATTTCACAAATCGCTTTTTTTCAAAGCTGGTTTTACAAAACTCAACAGAGTTTCTATAACACGTCCAAAATATCTGCTCTTGAAGCAGAAATCCCAAAATATTCATCAAGGGGTATAATGGGAATTTATTTTTTGGGGTTTTCTAAAATAAGAAATTGCAGGTTTATGCAAATGGAGCTATCCAGCAGATGAACTTTAGAGAATATGCAAACATGACATCCACCCCCCACCCATTCCCTCCCTCACACTTGGAGTAAAATCAGGGGAAAAATAAAAACATAATGTAGGGCAAATATATTTTCAACGAATTAACTAAAATCTAATAATTCAGAACAGTGTGGTATTTTTTTAAACATGGCTCAATGCACAGGCCTGGTTGTGAGGGACATGAGGGACAGAGATATCGGGAATCTTTGCGGTGCCCGTCTTTTCTGCAGACGCGGCACTTTTTCTGGGGGTTGCTTCTGGTTGGTGTTGGGGGAATCCAACTGATGAAGTGTCTTTCAGTCAGTCGCGTGACATCCTCAGACTGGGGGCATTCTCGGGTGTCCTGAACATCAAAAATGAGGCCTTCAATAATTTTTCAGGTATGTGTCTCTGCCTCTGTTTTTTTTGTAGAGCACAAATGAGTTGTGGATGGCCACCTGTAACAAATAAATGGGCACTTTTTTGTACCAGGTTTTAGTTTTGCGTTTTACTAAATAGGGCTGTAAAACCTGGTCGCTTAAATCCACCCCCCCCCATGTACTTGTTATATTCGGACACGCTCACTGGTTTGTGCTTGTCCGATGTTGCCCCTCTTTCCCTCACTGCCACTGTTCCTGCGGTATGAATCGTGCTTAGCACATACACATCTTTGCGATCCCTGAACTTGGCCGCCAGCAATTCTTCAGATGCATAAGCACAGGAGTCCCCCTTTACCATGCGCTTCCCCACTAATTGCTGTGGAAAACCAATTCAGTTTTTGCGCATGGTACCACATGCCCCAGTCCTTGCAGCATGCAAATGCCTAAACAGGGGCACACTGGAATAAAAATTATCACAGTACAGGTGGTACCCCTTGTGAAGCAGAGGCTGCATTATCTCCCACACGATCTTACTGCTGGTGGAAAGATCAGGGGGGCATCCAGGAACATTTATTGAGCGGTCCCGCCCTTCATAAATTCTGAAGGCGGTGGTATATCCTGACCCGCTTTCACACAATTTGTAGAGCTTAACACCATATCTTGCCCTTTTTGAAGGTAGATATTGGCGAAAGCTAAGTCTGCCATGAAAGTTGAGGAGGGATTCGTCCACACTTACATTCTGCTCAGGGGTGTAGAGTTGCAGAAATAAATTATTCAGGGAATTTATTAGCAGTCTTATTTTGAACAACCGATCCCGGTTTGCATCGGTACTTGGGGGGGCCTGTGCGTTGTCATTGAAGTGGAGGAACCTCATTATTGTCTCATAACGAGACCTGGGCATTACTGCAAAATATACTGGGGTGGCTTGGGCGGGTCCTGTTGACCAGTAAGACCTAATGGAGGGCTTTTTGACAATACCCATATTTAGGGTGAGCCCCAAATTTTTTTTTAATTCCAACAAATTGGTGGGCGTCCAATCTCTGGCATGGGTGGATGAAGGTTTCTGCCTTATATATTGAGTGGCATATAAATTAGTTTTGTGGACAATCTGATTTAGGATGTCGTCCGTTAGAAATAAATGGAAGTAATCCATTTGGACAAAATTTGTATTGTCCACGGTTATGCCAGGAGTGGCAGAAATCCGTGGATTCTAGGCCCAAAAGATGGGGCAGGTGCCCATACAAGAGCCTGGACTGAAGGGACCAGGCTGTCCCGTGCTACAGCGCTACTTGGCCCTGCGCTTTCAAGTTCTGCAGTTTCAACTGCATCAGGTACAACGTGCCCTGAAGATTAACCTGAAGTGACGCTGTCATCGCCACTACCTAAAACAGGTTCCATCTCGGACGCCATCTCTGATGCGGTCTCCGACTCAGACCACAGCATGGCGTATGCCTCCTCGGCGCTAAACAACTTCCTCGCCATAACGTAACTAACACTAACACTAACGAAACAAATTTTTATTTTATTTTTTAAAACACACAAACTAACTGCTATATATATATCTACACTACCGCTAACAAAAAAATAAACCGCTATTGCTATATATATTATATATGTGTGGATATATATATATAATTATATACTCCCTACCTGCCTATTCTAATAGAATAAAAGATAGAAAGGTAGATATATAGAAAAAAAGATAGATGGATAGATAGATTGTATAGATAGATAGAAATCTATCTATACAGAGAATGTTTTAGAGTGTAACTGTATTTATTGTGTAACTGTAACTGTAATCTTCTGGCAGCAATTCTCCCGAGTCTCTTCTTCTCCTCAAACTGAAACAATGTTTGAGGAGAAGAAAAGAGGCAGGAGATTTACTGCCAGAAAATTCAAAATAAAACAAATGTGGTTGCTGTGATAGGTTTTCACAGCGACCACATGTTCAGGGACCATCAGATTGGTCCCTGATACTCTGCCCAGTGCCCAGAGCTGTTGGTAACAGCATGGGCACAGGGTTGTGTGCACGCGATCGCGTGCACACTGTTTTCTATGCAGAAATGCATGTGATCGCTGTGATTGGTTGTCACAGCGATCACATGTTCAGGGGCCAAAAGATTGACCCCTGACATTCTGCCCAGTGCCCATGGCTGTTAGCAACAGCCAGGGCACAGAGCTGTGTGCACGCGATCGCGCGTGCACAGTCTCTGAAGTGCCGCCGTAAATAGTCTATACGGCGGATTTCAGAGACCCTGAATATACGGCCAGCGGTCGGGAACCTGTTAAAGAAATTCTGGAATTCTCAGAAACTTCTCTCAGCATCTTGTGTTTTGCTACTGAGACAGACTGGCCTGGACCAGTTGGCAGTTGTCTGAAATCTCCACAGGTAGATGGTTTTAAGGACAGTGGAATGATTGACATCTAAGGGTATGTTCACATGCAGTGGTTTCAGACGTAATTTGGGCGTTTTACGCCTCGAATTACGCCTGAAAACACGCCCCTAATATGCCTACAAACATCTGCCCATTGCTTTCAATGGGAATTACGATGTTCTGTTCCCATGAGCCTTTATTTTACGCTTCGCTGTCAAACAACGGAGCGTAAAAAGATGCTCCGTAAAAAGAAGTAGCATGTCACTTCTTTAGGCGTTTTTTGGAGCTGATTTTCCATTGAACACTATGAAAAACGCCTCAAAAAACGCCTCAAAAACCGTCTGAAAAGGAGCCTCAAAAGAAGCTCCAAATGTCATTCTCAGTTTCAAAAACGCCTGAAAATCAGAGGCTGTTTTCCCTGAAATCAGCTCCGTATTTTGCAGACTTTTTTTTGTTTAGAGTATGTTCACACGAGGGCGTCCGTAACGGCTGAAATTACGGGGATGTTTCAGCCTGAAAACATCCCCGTAATTTCAGCCGTAACGGCATGTGCAGGCGCTTGAACGCCGCGTCCATTATGGACGTAATTGGCGCTGCTATTCATTGGAGTCAATGAATAACGGCTCCAATTACGGCCAAAGAAGTGACAGGTCACTTCTTTGACGCGGGCGTCTATTTACGCGCCGTCATTTGACAGCGGCGCGTAAAATACACCTCGTGTGAACAGACAAACGTCTGCCCATTGCTTTCAATGGGCAGATGTTTGTCAGCGCTATTGAGGCGCTATATTCGGACGTAATTCGGGGCAAAAACGCCCGAATTACGTCCGTAATTAGTGCGTGTGAACATACCCTAAGCGTGTGAACATACCCTAATAGTATTTCCATCTTTCCTTACCTGAATCATAGACATCCATAACCTTTCTGAAGGCCTGAAAGCGCTCTGGATCTCGGCATGGTGATACCACACACTACCACACATTTCAGAATCACACGCAGTTTGTTTGTTTTTTTAGGTAAATCAGAGATTTGTATTACAAAGAGTGTATTAAAAAGAATTGGACAATATAAATGAAGGACTTACACTTCTCTTTCTGGCTGGATCCACTTCTGGCTTTGAGGTGCAGTTTTTCATGCGCTTTTTTTTTTTAGCTAAACTGCATGTGTGATTCCAGTTCACAAATAGCAGTTTTGTTTCAGAAATGCCTGTGGCTGTCCCATTCATCTGAATGGTGATTTCATAATCCATGTGCATGCTGCAGAAACAACCCCACTCAGATGTATGGAACTATTTACAGTTTCAGAAATGTTTACTACAAATCTGCCGCAAGTCAATCTACCCTGAGGGAAAGAACACACAGAATGGCAACCACAACCATACCCACATAGGTGACAAATGGACACACGATTTAGCCGGTAAATATTGTGGTGTTACCAGAAAAATTGTGTGGCCATTCGACACCACATGTGGTCGTGATTTTGGGCACAAACCTTGATTCTAATGCAGTGATAAATACACTTATGACATTTCCTTTTATGAAAATAAATCTGTGAATATTTATTTTATTCAATTAGAAAGTTGCTTTGTTAGTGTTTTTTTCTTCAATTTCATCACCTTCATCTTTTTATACTGTTTTAATGAAAGTCAAATATAAAATGTCCATATATGTTATAAACAAAATGTTTACATTGTCTTTATTGTCACTCTGGATTCGCCTGCAGTGTGGGGGAATTTATGAATGCAATAATAAGAAGCGAGTTTAAGGGTATGTGCACACACACTAATTACGTCCGTAATTGACGGACGTATTTCGGCCGCAAGTACCGGACCGACCACAGTGCAGGGAGCCGGGCTCCTAGCATCATACTTATGTACGATGCTAGGAGTCCCTGCCTCGCTGCAGGACAACTGTCCCGTACTGAAAACATGATTACAGTACGGGACAGTTGTCCTGCAGCGAGGCAGGGACTCCTAGCATCGTACATAACTATGATGCTAGGAGCCCGGCTCCCTGCACTGTGTTCGGTCCGGGACTTGGGCCGAAATACGTCCGTCAATTACGGACGTAATTAGTGTGTGTGCACATACCCTAAGGGTGACAATTCAGCTTCTCTGCTTTGTAAGTAAACCAGGCTCTTCTTTTCTTCCTTATATCCACAATACTTTTCCTTCATAGATCCCGTTCACAGTTGATCACAGGTAAATATCATTTGGGTGTTTGGCAGATCCAGGCTAATTCCACCGAAAAAAACAAAAAACAACACTCTTACTGGCTGTTTAACCCGTTAGTGACCGCCAATACGCCTTTTCACGATCCCTGCTCTAACGGGTGAGATCGATATTAGTTTAACCCCTCAGATGCATCACTCAATAGCGAGCACCACATCTGAGTGGTTTTGGAGAGAGGGTGGGAGAATGATCGCAGAGTGCCGGTGTCTTCTATGGCAGCCAGGGGGCCTGATAAAGGCGCCTAGGTCTGCCTGTAGCGTATGCCTGCTAGGTCATGAAAACTAAGTTAAGTTCCCTAGTGGGACTAGTAAAAAAAAAGTTTAATAACGTTAATAACAAAAAAAATACATGAAACAAATAAAAAACCCACTTTTTCCCCTTACAAAATGTTTTATTATTAAAAAAAAAATACAAAAAAGTAAAAAAGTTACACATATTTGGTATGGCCGCGTCCGTAACGAACCCAGTTATTAAGTTATTACATTATTTAACCTGCACGGTGAACGCGGTAAAAAATAAAATAACATGCAAAAATCGATGTTTTCTGTGAATCCTGCCTTAAAAAAAATGTGATAAAAAGTGATCAATAAGTCGCATGTACTCCAAAATGGTACCAATAAAAACTACACGTCGTCCCGCAAAAAAAGCTCTCATACAGATGCATCGATGGAAAAATAAAAAAGATATGGCTCTTCAGATATGGAGACACAAAAACAAATAATTAAAAAAAAAGTGTTTTTACTGTGTAAACATAGTAAAACATACAAAATCTATATCAATTTGTTGTTGTTGTCATCGTAACAACCCGCTGAATAAAGTTATTGTGTTATTTATACCACACGGTAAACGGCGTAAATTTAGGACGCAAAAAAGTGCGGCAAAATTGCTGGTTTTTGTTTTTCTATTCTCCCCCAAAAATTTTTTAGAAAAGATAATCAATAAATTCTATGTACCCCAAAATGGTGCTATTACAAAATACAACTTGTCCCGAAAAAAAACAAGACCTTATACAGCTATGTCGACGACAAAAAAAAGTTATAGCTCTTTGAATGAGACGATGGAAAAACGTAAAAAATAGTTTGTGAATAATCTGATGTG
The DNA here is from genome assembly GCF_050947455.1 of Rhinoderma darwinii. Lineage (NCBI taxonomy): Eukaryota > Metazoa > Chordata > Amphibia > Anura > Rhinodermatidae > Rhinoderma > Rhinoderma darwinii. The sequence continues at coordinate 656,510,798 of NC_134687.1, forward strand.
TTTAAAATCATTTTTTTTTTTTTGCTTTTATAGCATTTCCCACATTCTAAACAAGATTATGGTTTCTACACCATGTGAATTCCCTGTGGAGTTCCAAAATTTAAATTTCTTTGTAAAACATCTTCCACATATAGAACATCAAAATGGCTTCTCCCCTGTGTGATTTCTCCGATGAGCCCTAAGAATGCCTTTAGTAGTAAAACATTTCCCACATTCTGAACACAAATATAATTTCTCTCCTGTGTGACTTCTCTTATGTACAATAAGACTTGCTTTATATGTAAAACATTTCCCACATTCTGAACAAGAATATGGCTTTGCTCCTGTGTGACTTCTCTTATGTACAATAAGACTTGATTTACGTGTAAAACATTTCCCACATTCTGAACAAGAATATGGCTTCTCTCCTATGTGAATTCTCTCATGTGTAACAAGATCTGATTTTTTTGTAAAAAAATTCCCACATTCTGAACATGAATACGGCTTCTCCCCGGTGTGAATTCTCTCGTGTGTTACAAGAGCTGATTTAGCTGTAAAACATTTCCTACATTCTGAACAAGAATACGGCTTCTCTTCTGTGTGAATTCTCTCATGTGTAACAAGATCTGATTTACATCTAAAACATTTCCTACATTCTGATCAAGAATATGGATTCGCTCCTGTGTGACTTCTCTTATGTATAATATGACTTGATTTACGTGTAAAACATTTCCCACATTCTAAATATGAATATGGTTTCTCTCCTGTATGACGTCTCTTATGGATAACAAGACTTGATTTAACTGTAAAACATTTTCCACATTCTGAAAATGAATACGGCTTCTCTCCTGTGTGAATTCTTCTGTTTGTTAAAAGACCTGAGATATTTGTGAACTGTTTACCACATTGAAACCTTTTACCCCTTTCTGAACTGTACTTGTGGTAACAATCTGTGATTGGCTAGTAGAAGGTTCCTCATGATTAGTGAAATTATATGATAGGTCTTTAATGTTGTAACGTCTATTGCCACGGCCCGTCGTTCAGTCGTTAACCCCGACGGGCGTGGCCATGGACAGCTTACCTCCCTGCAGTGTTGTCCCCCAGGCAGGCGCCGGCACTCACTTCCGGATTCTGTGTGTCTCTGGCGGGGGCCGCGCGCCCGCGCGTGCATGGCCTCAAAGGGCCAGTGCGCGCGTTTTTGCAGTAACCTGCAATCTGGCCCAGGATGCCCAGGGCTATAAAAAGGTCTCTGCCCTCTTGCCCTTTGCCAGAGCGTTGCTAGTTTTCCCATTGTTCGTCTTGCTTATGGTCTCCCAGCCTCCCAGTGTACCTTGCTCCTGTATCCTGTTTCCGTGCTACCTAGTGCTATTGCCATGCTGTGCTACCTGCCGTGCTGTGCTACAGCCTACGCTGCCCTGCTACGCCTCACCGGACGACTTCCCGCCGCCTGGTCCTGGACGTGGCTGTCTCGCCACTGCCTACGATTGCCGCAGGTACTCTCGTTGAACCATCGAACTGTGTACTTACCGGTTTGGCCAGCTGCCATCCCGCTACGTGGTACGGCCCAGTGGGTTCACAACATGTACCGTGACAAATGTGAAGTCCTGGATGTATATTTGTAACGTCCATGGCCGCGGGCCGTCGGGTTCACTCACCCCCTGACGCCCGCAGCCATGGATCCGTGAGCGCTGGTCCCTGTCTCCTTCCTAGGAGACGCCAGCGCTCACTTCTGCTCCGTCCCGCTGTGTCCCGTAGGCCGTGCGCGAGCGAGCGCGCGCACAAATTATTCGTCATCATCATTAACTGCCCTGATTTCCTGGTCTATAAGAAGGCCCCAGGCCTTCTGATCCTTGCCTGAGCGTTGTTAGTCTGTCCCAGTCTGTCTCGCAAATGGTCCCTTAGTGTTTCCCGTTCCAGCTATTACCCGTGCCATGTTACCCGCTCCTGTATTCCGTATTGTTCTAGTTCCTGTGCCTACCTGTGTTGGAGTAGTTTCTTCTGCCAAGTCCAGTGTCGTCTGCCACGTCCAGTGTCATCTGCCACGTCCAGTGTCGTCTGCCACGTCCAGTGTTTTCTGCCACGTCCAGTGTCTTCTGCCACGTCCAGTGTCTTCTGCCACGTCCAGTGTCTTCTGCTTCATCGGATACTGCCCGCCACGTCTGGCGCAACCTGCCGCACAAGCCTCCATCCGTGCTGAAGCCACAGCCACCGTCCGGACTATTTCAGGTACCCAAGCGTTAGTGTCTGCCATTGACTTTCGTATAGACTGTGACCTGGTCAGCTGCCTCCCCGCTATGGCGGAGTGGCCTAGTGGGTCCACATACCCTGTGTCTGTGACAATATTAAGGTTAATGAGGTTTTCTCCTGAAGACTGCTGCAAAATATCTTCATCTATTGCTTTATAATTTAGCAATAATGTAAAGTTTTCCTCAGAGTTCTTTCTAGGATATTCTGTTAGGATTAAAAAAAAATTGTGATTTTGTTTCACAAAAGAAAAGTTGACAAATTTATAACATTCGTATTAGGCTGGTAACACACATTCAGTGTTTTGAGCCAAAGTCAGAAGTGGATCAAGCAGGAAAAAGTTTAAGCCAAGCCTTTTGACTCCATTCCAGACTTATAACGCTTTGTATAACACTTTAAAATAAATCCATGACAGTCCAGGATTCTGGTCTACAATCAGTCCTCCACTATTCATTTATTACATAAAGCTTGACTTAAAGAGAACCTTTCACCTCCCCATACACGTGCAGCTGAGTGCAGCATGCAATGGGGAGGGCTGCACAAACTCTGTGGCACTTTATACTTTTTTTCTACCTCCCTCCGTTAATTAGATATCGGTGCCGTTACATTTGGCGCCCGATATTTAAATAACCCCCTGAACAGTCAACGGGGCCTGTACTGTCAAGGGGACGTGTTACTATGGCTGTGACACTGTCCAATCAGATATGAACAGTGTTACATCAAAAGCGAGGAGAGAGAGAGAGTGTGCGCGCCCGCGCTCTCATTCTTCAGCTTTGAAGATCAGTCTTCTGCCTGACTGGCAAGGGGGCGTGTCTCTAATACGGACAGTGTAAGCGCTCCCCAGCTCTTTTAACACTGTTCGTAGCAGTGACACGCCCTCTTGCCAGTTCGGCAGACAAAGTACAAGACTGATCACTCACAAGAGATGAGAGCGCACATGCGCACTCTCCTTTCCACAGCTCTTTACACTGTCTGTAGTAGTGACACGTCCCCTTGCCAGTTCGGCAGAAGACTGATCTTCAAAGCTGAAGAGTGAGAGAGCGCGCGTGCACACTCTCTCTCCTCTCTTTTGCTGTAACACAGTCCATCTCTGATTGGACAGTGTCACAGCCATAGTAACATGCCCCCTTGACTGTACACGCCCCGTTGACTGTTTAGGGGGTTATTTAAATATCGGGCTCCAAATATAATGGCACCGATATCTAAATAACGGAGGGAGGTAGAAAAAAATGTCAAGTGCCCCAGAGTTTGTGCAGCCCTCCCCATTACATGCTGCACTCAGCTGCACACGTATGGGGAGGTGAAAGGTTCTCTTTAATAAAAATTATTTATTTGGAAAAGCAGAACCTTGTCTGGTAATAAAGCCTGTTCTCTGCCTACACATTTGGCCGTTTAAATACTAATAAGGCATACACAATCTTAACTTGAGCTGAGTACAACGGAAAAAAGGACCAACGGCGCTGCTAATACAGATGTCACAGTAAAGTAGAATTGAAATAATTGTATTTATTTGCAAATAACAAGGCTACGCGTTTCAACGCCGGACCGGCGTCAATATCAGGTATTGGCCTGATGAAGACGCCGGTCCGGCGTTGAAACGCGTAGCCCTGTTATTTGCAAATAAATACAATTATTTCAATTCTACTTTACTGTGACATCTGTATTAACAGCGCCGTTGGTCATTTTTTCCGTTGTACTCAGCTCTTCTTCTGACAGCAAACTTGTTTTGCTTGTGCATGGACCTGGCAGCAGCTTCTTTGCTTTTGTGACACTTAACGGTGTCCACAATTTAAGGTGAGCAATTTTCCTGATGTTTGGATTGCTCCCGTTCTTATCGCTTTTACCTGCACTATGTGGTGCCGTGTCTCTTTTTCTCTATTTTAGTACAATCTTAACTTAAAGAGGCTCTGTCACCAGATTTTGCAACCCCTATCTGCTATTGCAGCAGATCGGCGCTGCAATGGAGATTACAGTAACGTTTTTATTTTTTAAAAACGAGCATTTTTGGCCAAGTTATGACCATTTTTGTATTTATGCAAATGAGGCTTGCTAAAGTCCAACTGGGCGTGTTTAAAGTAAAAGTCCAACTGGGCGTGTATTATGTGTGTTACATCTGGGCGTGTTTACTTCTTTTACTAGCTGGGCGTTCTGACGAGAAGTATCATCCACTTCTCTTCAGAACGCCCAGCTTCTGGCAGTGCACAGACACAGCGTGTTCTCGAGAGATCACGCTGTGTCGTCACTCACTTCCTGCCCCAGGTCCTGCATCGTGTCGGACGAGCGAGGACACATCGGCACCAGAGGCTACAGTTGATTCTGCAGCAGCATCAGCGTTTGCAGGTAAGTCGATGTAGCTACTTACCTGCAAACGCTGATGCTGCTGCATAATCAACTGTAGCCTCTGGTGCCGATGTGGCCGACACGATGCAGGACCTGGGGCAGGAAGTGAGTGACGTCACAGCGTGATCTCTCGAGAACACGCTGTGTGTCTGCACTGCCAGAAGCTGGGCGTTCTGAAGAGAAGTGGATGATACTTCTCGTCAGAACGCCCAGTTAGTAAAAGAAGTAAACACGCCCCGATGTACGCACATAATACACGCCCAGTTGGACTTTTACTGTAAACACGCCCAGTTGTACTTTTGCAAGCCTCATTTGCATAAATACAAAAATGGTCATAACTTGGCCAAAAATGCTCATTTTTTAAAAATAAAAACGTTACTGTAATCTACATTGCAGCGCCTATCTGCTGCAATAGCAGATAGGGCTTGCAAAATCTGGTGACAGAGCCTCTTTAATATTGTTACAGTCTAATATTTCCCACAGTCTAGATTTAACAAGATAATGTTTCATGAGGCAAATCACAGGATGACTTCATGGACAAGATAATGAGGTCTACATATCCAAATGGCTGAACAGTCACAGTATCTCAATTTTATAGATCATCTTTGGAATGTAGTGGAATAGACAGAGTGAAGTTAATAATCAGAATCTGTAATAAAGGTTTCCAGTACATAGTAATATCATTCCACTAAGAATTCAGGCTGTTCTAAGGGGAAAGAGGGTCCTATCAAGTACTAATAATGTGAACCTAATTAAATGAAGTGGCCTCAATCAAGTTTTGTCATGTGACAATTTAATAGCAAATTGTTGTTCTATTGCTCTGCCAACCTATATTTATTTGATCTTGTTTTTCTCAGAACATATAGGGCTTCGACATTGTCTAATAAAATAAGTGATATATTTAACTCTGATGGAGTGGGAGAGTCGGAGAGGAGAAAACTCAGCAGGTTGTTTTAAAACGTCCTTGCAGAGATAGGTATGGACCACCAGGACATTTATAATCTATGGGCAGTCAGCAACTGGTTAAATTAGGTGCTTCCTAATAATCATGGATCTGTTTTTTTAATCCAATACAAAACCCACTTGTTTAAACCCACTTTGAAAACTTCATAAAGACCCTTAAAGCATACCTAATTTTTAGACGACTTTTCAGAATAATCGGTCATATGTGTGTACAGGAGGAATAACACTATTTCTGGCCATTACATGACTTGTATATGGCATTCTTTTAGCAGTTTTCCCTCTGCATGCTCTATCTTTAAATCTCAGTTTTCCTGGAGGTAGTGGGTGGAGCGTAACTGCTATCATGTCTTCTATACACTGCACACAGAGCTACCCTGGTCTACTATCTCTCTGTAGCACTCCTTAGAAGCTGCAGCTGCATGGAGCACATCATACAGCAGTAAGGAGCAGTGTAGCGTAAAATCCAGCACAGAGGTAACATATAACTCTTACCAGCAGCCTATGTCTACTCTCTCTGCTTCTGCTCCCCCTCTCCTCTTCAAAGACTTTTATTGACAGCAGAATCTGTGCCTTTGTGCTCTTGCTCCATCCTTCTGCTTCCCCTACCTTTTCCATAGACTTCTATAAGCAGCAGCACCTGTATGTCTCACACCTAGTGGAACTAACTTCACATAAAATTTTCATGGCTAAAACAGCTAAACTATAACAGTAAGGCTGGCTTCACACGACCATATTAACGTCCGTAATGGACGGACGTATTTCGGCCGGAAGTCCCGGACCGAACTCATTGCAGGGAGCCGGGCTCCTAGCATCATAGTTATGTACGATGCTAGGAGTCCCTGCCTCTCTGCAGGACAACTGTCCCGTACTGTAATCATGTTTTCAGTACGGGACAGTAGTTCCACGGAGAGGCAGGGACTCCTAGCATCGTACATAACTATGATGCTAGGAGCCCGGCTCCCTGCACTGTGTTCGGTCCGGTACTTGCGGCCGAAATACGGCCGTCAAGTACGGACGTAGTTAGTGTGTGTGCACATACCCTAAGTAAATTACAAAGTTGATATATATCAGGAATACTATTAGATTACCACAAGTTGTTTGAAAAGTTAGTGTCCATTTAAAGAAGACATGTTCCAAAATGCTATTTAGTGTATAGTAGATTACAGCGGAGATCTGATTGCTTGATATTGCAGCCTAAGGTTGTACTACGGAAATATCCTGAAGACAACATGTCCCCTGGTGACTTGTGTGCAGAGTTGTCATGGGGACCTTGTGTGTTTTCTAATAGCTCCTCAATTCTTGTCCCAGCCTCATATTAAATATAGATCTATAATGAGGATCTTTCTTCTCAGCTGTTATTATTAGAAGATTTGTAATGGAAGAACCAAATAAATGACAAAGTACAAAGGCAATCACCAAAATGTATGTGTTTTTCATTTCGATTGACTCCTAAAATGATGTTTAACCAGTTGAGCACTGTCCACTGTGTATATATGGTGCAGGTTTAAGTTTGCTGCCTGAGTGATTGAGCAGCTAAATGTCGGGTGCCTGGTCTTCAGAGTCTGCCAGGGACCCTGGAAAGAAGACAAAAGTATTTTTTATCACTTGTCTTCTCTGCACTTACGTACACAACGCTCAATGAGCGCTGCTGCCTCTATTGATCCCGGTGGTCATGTGACTAGTCATATGATCGCCGAGATGCTGGTAGTACGAGGCTGCTGCTGTATCTAACTAGACCCAGCACAGCCCTATCAGTAACAATAGTCATTATAACAGGGCTGATCTCCCCTGCTGTAAAGCGCCAGTTACAGAGGAAATGTATAGTTTAAAAAAAAGAAAATGAAATAATAAAAGTTCCCCAAATATCTTTTCTGATGGAAAGGCCATAAAAATTAAAAAACAAACAAAAATAAATGGAGTAAACATCACACATAAACCCCTACCGTAACGCATTGTCACCTACATGTATGTAAAAAGCGTTAAAGGGAAGTATGGAGCACGCTCACGGGCTGAGCACGCTCCATACTCAACGGGTGTCGGCTGTGTAATACAGCCGACAACTTACTGCAACGCTGTTTTTTAATAAAAAATTTAAATATGCCAGAATTTATGTTTTTTTGTCACCTTAGTCCCCCCCCCCAAAAAAAAGTGATAAAAAAATTCACATGTATCGCAGAATGGTATTAACAAAAACGACAGCTCGCCCCGCAAAAAAATAAGCTATCACACCGCTCAATCAAGACAATTTTTTTCCAATAATATGTAGTTTTATCTCGAAATTGTTCATTTTCTTAACAAATAAAGGAGAAAAAGCCCCCCAACATTTGTAAAGAAAATTCTCCAGAGTACGGAAATACCCCATATGTGCTCATAAACTGCTCAGAAGGGAAGGAGAACAGATTTTGATGGATTGGTTTCTGGGCACCATGTTTCATTTGCAAAACACCTTCGGGACCAAAACAGTGGAAACCCCCCAAAAGTGACCCCACAGGTGTTTTCCAGAAATGAATGCGCTGCGGATGGTAAAAAAGTGAAAATTGCAATTGTTCCACAGATATGCCATTTCAGAGTCCAATATGTTGTGCCCCGCTTGTGCCACTGGAGACAAACACCTCAAAAATTGTTAAAAGCGTTCTCCCGGTTATAGCAATACCATATATGTGGTAGTAAACTGCTGTTTGGGCACAGTGTAGGGCTCAGTATTGAGGCAGAGTCTTTTTGGAGCCAGGATTTTGCTTGGTAGTAGTTATGTTTGGGGTATTACTGGTGATTCAGTTTATAATGTGGGGGCACATGTAATATGTGAGGAGTAGATCAGGGTATATGTAATACCTGAGGAGTACATCAGGGTATATGTAATACGTGAGGCGTACATCAGGGTATATGTAAACTGTGAGGAGTACATCAGGGTATATTTAATCTGTGGGGACTACATCGGGGCATATGTAATCTGTGAGGAGTACATCAGGGTATATGTAATATGTGAGTACATCAGGGTATATGTAATCAATGCGGAGTACATCAGGGTATATGTAATATGTGAGGAGTACATCAGGGTATATGTAATATGTGAGGAGTACATCAGGGTATATGTAATCTGTGAGGAGTACATCAGGGTATATGTAAACTGTGATGAGTATATCAGGGTATATGTAAGCTGTGAGGAGTACATCAGGGTATATGCAAAATGTGAGGAGTACATCAGGGTATATGCAAAATGTGAGGAGTACATCAGGGTATATGCAAAATGTGAGGAGTACATCAGGGTATATGTAATATGTGAGGAGTACATCAGGGTATATGTAATCTGTGAGGAGTACTGTAATGACGGGGGTGGGGAGACAGACAAGTGAGCCCTAATCTACCCGCCACTCAGTCCCTGCCTACTTGCAACGACCCGCCCTAGGCGACGTGGTACAACTGGGCGACTGTCCCTACGCTCAATAAGTGCACGACAGACAAGGGTACACAGAGCTAGGGGGAGAAAGGGGCAGTTGCCCACGGCAACACCGTGAGCAACAAGAGAAGTGAACAAGCCGAGTCAAACCAGGAGAGTACGAGGTGCCAAACGCAGAGCAGAAGAGTAGTAAATAAGCCGAGTCAAACCAGGAGTGTACGAGGTACCAAACGCAGAGCAGGAGAGTAGTCAGTCAGCAAGCCGGGGTCAATATGAAGCAAGGACAATAGTACAAGAAGCTGCAGCAGGGCCAGGAAACCAAACGAGAAGAATCACAAGCAAAGGAGGAACAGGAAAGGCAGGTATAAATAGACAGAGGGCGGGAGCTAGCTCCGTCTGGCCAGGCTGTGATAGGTTCACCCACTCCTAAGCCTGCCACCCTGAGTGGTGGAAGATGGAGTCAGTCTCACAGACATAGAAGCAGGTGCAGACTGATTATTTATGGGCGTTAACCCCGAAACTGTGCCTGGCAGATCCTTTACAGTACCCCCCCCCCTTTTATGAGGGGCCACCGGACCCTTTCTAAGTGGACCTGGTTTACTGGGGAAATGAAGGTGAAACCTCCTGACCAATATCCCAGCGTGAACATCCCGAGCGGGTACCCAAGTCCTCTCCTCAGGCCCGTATCCTCTCCAATGGACCAGTAACTGGAGGGAGCCTTGGACCATCCTGCTGTCCACAATGTTGGCTACCTCGAATTCTGCCCCCTCAGGGGTGAGAACAGGGACCGGAGGTTTACTCGAGGGAGCCAAGGAAGGGGAGCAGCGTTTAACCCCTTCCCGCTCCTTGACGTACTATTACGTCATGGCAGCTGTATAGTTCGCGCTCCATGCCGTAATAGTACGTCTCGGGAGTAACGGCCGTTTCGGCCGTCCTCCCGACACATACAGGAGCTGTGACGCTGCTGTCTTGTTCAGCAGCTGTCACAGCTCCTACAGCGGGGACCGATCGCTGTGTCCCCGCTGATTAACCCCTTAAAAGCCGCGTTCTATAGAGATCGCGGCTTTTTAGGGGTTAAGCTGCCATCGCCGGCCTGCTACGCGATAGCGGCCGGCGATGGTGACTATGGCAACCGGACACCAAACAATGGCGTCCGGCTATGCCATAGACGGAAGCCTAGTGGGTCCTGACAACGTCAGGACCCACTATGCTTGCTGTCAGTGAGTAGCTGACAGTTCTAATACACTGCACTACGCATGTAGTTCAGTGTATTAGAATAGCGATCAGAGCCTCCTGCCCTCATGTCCCCTAGTGGGACAAAGTAATAAAGTGAAAAAAAAGTTAAAAAAAGATGTGTAAAAATTAGAAAATAAAAGATTTAAAAGTAATAAAAGTAAAAATCCCACCTTTTCCCTTATCAGTCCTTTATTATTAATAATAATATATAAACAAACAAATAAACTATACATAATTGGTATCGCCGCGTCCGTAACGGCCTGAACTACAAAATTATTTCATTATTTATCCCGCACGGTGAACGCCGTAAAATAAAATAATAATAAACCGAACCACAATCACAATTCTTTGGTCACTTCACCTCCCAAAAAATGGAATAAAAAGAGATCAAAAAGTCGCATGTACCTAAAAATGGTACTGATCAAAACTACAGTTCGTTACGCAAAAAATAAGTCCTCGCACGGCTTTATTGATTGAAAAATAAAAACGTTATGGCTCTTAGAATAAGGGAACACAAAAAGTGAATGATTGTTTACAAAACGTATTTTATTGTGCAAACGCCATAAGACCAAAAAAAACTATAAACATCTGGTATCGCCGTAATCGTATCGCCCCGCAGAATAAAGTGAATATGTCATTTATAGCGCACGGTGAACGCTGTAAAAAAAAACGAAAAAAAAAACAATAGTAGAATTGCTGTTTTTTAGTCACCACGCCACCTAAAAATAGAATAAAAACTGATCAAAAAGCCGCATGCACCCCAAGAAAACTACAATGCATTCCTCAAGGGGTCTAGTTTCCAAATTGGGGTCACTTTTGGGGGGTTCCCAATGTTTTGGCACCACAAGACCTCTTCAAACCGGACATGGTGCCTAATAAAAAAGAGGCCTCAAAATCCACTGGGTGCTCCTTTGCTTCGGAGGCCGGTGCTTCAGTCCATTACCGCACTAGGGCCACATGTGGGATATTTCTCTAAACTGCAGAATCTGGGCAATACGTATTAAGTTGCGTTTCTGTGATAAATCCTTTTGTGTTATAAAAAAAATGGTATAAAGAGGATTTTCTGACAAAAAAAAAATGTAAATTTCACCTCTACTTTGCTCTAAATTTTTGTGAAACACCTAAAGGGTTCATAAACTTTCTACATGCTGTTGTGAATACTTTGAGGGGTCTAGTTTCTAAAATGGGGTATTTGATAGGGGTTTCTAATATATGGGCCCCTCAAAGCAACTTCAGAACTGAACTGGAACCTAAAAAAATAAATAAATGAGGCAATACTTCGCTTCTTACATTATACTGATAATGAGCCGTGCCCACCCCGAGATGACCCCAGTTTTGACCGTTTGTCTAAACGGAGACCCCTATTAGACCGTTCCAGTGCCCGGTTTTCCCAAGCATACACCCCCGAGAAGTGTATTTCTATTGATGAGTCCCTGGTACATTTTAAAGGGAGGGTTCAATTCCGCGAGTACCTGCCGGGTAAGAGGGCAAGGTATGGCGTGAAGATGTATAAGCTGTGAGAGTGCATCAGGGTATACCTACAGGTTTAGGATATATGAAGGAAAGGCCACCCCCAAACCAGACTGCATCCTGGACTACAATAGGTACATGGGAGTGATGGACTTGTAAGATCAAGCCCTGAAGCCCTACAACGCCATGCGGTGTGGTATAAGAAGCTGGCCGGGAACATCATATAGATGGCTTTGTACAATGCGTACGTGCTACGTCGATGTGCAGGCCAGACGGGAACTTTCCTGGAATTTCAAGAGGTGATTATCAAGAACCTAATCTTTAGGGACCAAGAAGGGGGGGCACCCAGTACTTCTGGAAGCGAGCCCACACGCATCGTACCAGGGCAACACTTTCCAGGGGAAGTTCCCCAAACTGGCAAGAAGGGAAAAAGTCAAAAGAGGTGCAAAGTCTGCTATAAGAGGGGGATAAGGGAGGACACAATATATCAATGTGACACGTGTCCCGAATAACCAGAGCTCTGTATGAAAGTGTTTTAAAATTTATCATACATCCCTTGGTTTATAATTTACCCCAATGTTACTTACCCTGATGCACTCCGCACAGCTTATCCCCCCTAGTCTTTCCCCTCTGGGCCCTGCTGTGTGTCCAGGCAGCTGATAACAGCCACATGTAGGGTATTGCCATACCCGGGAGAACCCACATTACAGTTTATGGGGTGTAGGTCTCCGGTCAAAATGGCCACTACACCTCTAGATGAATGCCTTAAGGGTGTAGTTTTTAAAACGGGGTCACTTCTTGCGGGTTTCAACTGTACTGGTACCTCAGGGGCTTCTGCATACATGACTTCGCACTAGAAAATCCCGAGTAGGCCAAATGGTGGTCCTTTCCTTCTGAGCCCTCCCATGGGCCCAAAAGGCAGTTTATCACAACAAATGGGGTATTGCGGCACTCAGAACAAATTGCGCAACAGAATGGGGTATTTTGTTTCTTGTGAAAATAAGAAATTTTCAGCCAAAACTACATATTATTTGACAAAAATAATTTTGTTTTCATTCCCAGACCAATTCAAATAAGTTCTGTGAAGAAACTATGGGGTCTAAATGGTCACATTACCCATAAATGAATTCCTTGAGGGGTGTAGTTTCCAAAATGGGGTCACTTCTGGTGGGTTTCCATTGCTTTGATACCTCTGGGGCTCTGCAAATGTGACATGGCACACGAAAACCAATCCAACAAAATCTGTACTCCAAAGAACACACAGCGCTCCTTCCCTTCTGAGCCCTCCCATGGGCCCAAACGGCAGTTTATCACTACAAATGGGGTATTGCCGCACTCAGGACAAATTGGGCAACAAAATTGAGTATTTTATTTCTTGTGAAAATAAGAATTTTTTAGCTAAAATGACATATTATTGGAAAAAATATCTTTTTTTTAAATTCCCAGCCCAATTCAAATAAGTTCTGTGAAGAAACTATGGTGTCTAAATGGTCACATTACCCATAAATGAATTCCTTGAGGGGTGTAGTTTCCAAAATGGGGTCACTTCTGGTGGGTTTCCATTGCTTTGATACCTCTGGGGCTCTGCAAATGCGACATGGCACACGAAAACCAAACCAGCAAAATCTGTACTCCAAAGAACACACAGCGCTCCTTCCCTTCTGAGGCCTCCCATGGGCCCAAACGGCAGTTTATTGCCACAAATGGGGTATTGATGCACTCAGGAGAAATTGGGCAACAAAATTGAGTATTTTGTTCCCTGTGAAAATAAGAAATTTTGGTAAAAAATTACATCTTATTGGAAAAAATGACATTTTTTTAATGTCACAGCCCAATTGAAATAGGTGCTGTGAAAAAACTGTGCGGTCAAAATGCTAACAACAACCATAAATGAATTCCTTGAGGGGTGTAGTTTCCAAAATGGGGTCACTTTTGGTGGGTTTCCATTGCTTTGATACCTCTGAGGCTCTGCAAATGCGACATGGCACCCGAAAACCAATCCAACAAAATCTGGACTCCAACAAACATATAGCGCTCCTTTCCTTCTGAGCCCTCCCATGGGCCCAAACGGCAGTTTATCACCACAAATGGGGTACTGCCACACTAAGGACAAATTGGGCAACAAAATGGGGTATTTTGTTCCCTGTGAAAATAAGAAATTTTGATCACAAATGACATTTTATTGGAAAAAATGACATTTTTTTCATTTCAGAGCCCAATTCAAATACGTGCTGTGAAAAAAATGTGCTGTCAAAATGGTAACAACAACCCTAAATGAATTCCTTGAGGGGTGTAGTTTACAAAATGGGGTCACTATTGGGGGATTCCTACTGTTTTGACACCTCAACACCTCTTCAAACCTGGCATGCTGCCTAAAATATATTCTAATAAAAAAGAGGACTCAAAATGCACTAGGTGCTTCTTTGCTTCTAGGGCTTGTCTTTTAGTCCACGAGCGCAGTAGGGCCACATGTGGGACATTTCTAAAAACGGCAGAATCTGGACAATACATATATAGTAGTGTTTCTCTGGTAAAACCTTCTTTGTTACAGAAAAAAAAATGAATAAAATTGAAATTCAGCAAGAAAAATGAAATTTGCAAATTTCACCTCCACTTTGCTTTAATTCCTGTGAAATGCCTGAAGAGTTAAAAAACTTTCTAAATGCTGTTTTGAATACTTTGAGGGGTCTAGTTTTTAAAATGGGGTGTTTTATCAGGGTTTCTAATACATAGGCCCCACAAAGCCACTTCAGAACTCAAGAGGTACCTTAAAAAAAAGGCTTTTGAAATTTTCTTAAAAATATGAGAAATTGCTGTTTATGTTCTAAGCCTTGTAACGTCCAAGAAAAATAAAAGAATGTTCAAAAAACGATGCCAATCTAAAGTAGACATATGGGAAATGTGAACTAGTAACTATTTGGGGTGGTATAACCGTCTGTTTTACAAGCAGATGCATTTAAATTCTGAAAAATGCAATTTTTTCAAAATTTTCTCTAAATTTTGCAATTTTTCACCAATAAACACTGAATATATCGACCAAATTTTACCACGAACATGAAGCCCAATGTGTCACGAGAAAACAATCTCAGAATCGCTTGGGTAGGTTTAAGCATTCCGACGTTATTACCACATAAAGTGAAATATGTCAGATTTGAAAAATGGGCTCTGAGCCTTAAGGCCAAAACTAGGCTGCGTCCTTAAGGGGTTAAGGAGGGAGGCATGGAACACGTCGTGTACTCGAAAAGATGGGGGCAACTCCAGTCGGAAGGAGACAGGATTGAGGACTTCAATGACCTTGTACGGCCCTATAAACCGGGAAGCAAAATTCTTGGACGGGATCTTAAGGCGCAAATTTTTAGACGATAGCCACACCAGATCCCCGACCATAAACAAGGGGTTAGTAGAACGTTTTCTATCTGCCTGAGTCTTTTGTATGCTCTGTGACGCCTCTAGGTTCTTCTGAACCTGAGCCCAGACTGTGCACAGTTCTCGATGAACGACCTCTACCTCGGGATTGTTGGAACTACCGGGTGAAACAGAAGAGAACCGTGGATTAAACCCAAAATTACAGAAAAAGGGGGAGACCCCTGACGAGTTACTGACCCGGTTATTAAGGGAAAATTCGGCGAGGGGAATGAATGAGACCCAATCATATTGACAGTCAGAGATAAAACACCTTAAATATTGTTCTAGAGACTGATTAGTCCTCTCAGTTTGGCCATTAGTTTCAGGATGGAAGGCAGAGGAGAAGGACAGATCAATCTCCAACTTTTTACAGAAGGCTCCCCAAAACAATGAAACAAATTGTACCCCTCTATCAGAAACAATATTGACAGGAACCCCATGGAGACGCAGGATGTGTTTGACAAACAAGGTAGCTAACGTCTTAGCATTGGGTAGTTTCTTGAGGGGCACAAAATGGCACATCTTACTGAAGCGGTCTACTACAACCCACACCTCCGACTTGCCTTGAGATGGAGGCAAATCGGTGATAAAATCCATGGAGATATGGGTCCAAGGTCTCTGGGGAATGGGCAAAGAACATAGTAAGCCCGTTGGTCGGGACCTGGGAGTCTTGGACCTAGCACAAACTTCACAAGCGGCGACGTAGGCCTTAAAATCTTTAGGCAACCCAGGCCACCAATAGTTTCTGGCAATGAGGTGCTTGGTACCCAGGATGCCTGGATGGCCAGATAGTGCAGAGTCATGATTTTCCCTAAGTACCCTTAGCCGGAATTGCAGGGGAATAAACAGCTTGTTCTCAGGAAGGCTCCCGGGAGCTGAACCTTGATCAGCCGCAATTTCAGAGACTAAATCAGAATCAATAGCGGAAATAATTATACCTGGAGGCAAAATACAAGCAGGATCTTCCTCCGAAGGAGGGCTGGCCATGAAGCTACGCGACAGTGCATCAGCCGTAACATTTTTAGACCCAGCCCTATAGGTAACCACAAAGTTGATTCTGGTAAAAAAAATAACGCCCAACGAGCTTGTTTCGGGTTTAGCCTCCGGGCAGATTCTAGGAAAACCAGATTTTTGTGGTCGGTAAGGACCGTTACCTGGTGACTAGCCCCCTCCAGGAAGTGGCGCCACTCTTCAAGTGCCCATTTAATGGCTAAGAGTTCGCTGTTGCCAATATCATAGTTACTCTCAGTGGATGAAAACTTCCTGGAGAAGTAGGCACAGGGACGGAGATGGGTGAGGGACCTGGTACCCTGGGACAAGACAGCCCCCACTCCCACCTCGGACGCGTCAACCTCCACGATAAATGGCTCCATTTGGTTGGGCTGAACCAGCACCGGGGCCGAGATAAAGCACTTCTTAAGGACCTCAAAAGCCTGGGGAGGCCAGTGGAGGAGATCAGCACCTTTGTGAGTGAGATCCGTAAGAGGCTTAGCGATGACCGAGAAGTTAGCAATAAACCTCCTGTAATAATTAGCGAACCCCAGGAAGCACTGTAACGCCTTCAGGGAGGCAGGTTGGACCCATTCTGCCACAGCCTGGACCTTGGCAGGGTCCATGCGGAATTCATGAGGAGTGAGGATTTGGCCCAAAAATGGTATCTCCTGCACCCCAAACACACATTTTTCGGTCTTCGCAAACAGTTTGTTTTCTCGAAGGACCTGGAGCACCTTCCTGACATGCTCAATGTGGGAGGACCAGTCCTTGGAAAACACAAGTATGTCATCAAGGTACACTATAAGAAATACCCCCAGGTAGTCTCTTAAAATCTCATTTATGAAATTCTGGAAGACCGCGGGAGCATTACACAACCCAAAGGGCATGACGAGGTATTCGAAATGACCTTTGGGCGTGTTAAACGCAGTCTTCCACTCATCCCCCTCTTTGATGCGGATAAGGTTATACGCCCCCCGTAGATCAAACTTAGAGAACCATTGGGCCCCCTGAACCTGATTAAAGAGATCAGGAATCAGAGGAAGGGGATACTGGTTCCTTACAGTGACCTTATTCAAGCTTCGGTAGTCAATGCATGGCCTAAGACCACCATCCTTCTTCCCTACGAAGAAGAAGCCAGCACCTACCGGAGAAGTAGAGGGGCGAATGTAACCCTTGGCCAGGCATTCCTGGATATACTCTCTCATGGCTTCACGTTCGGGACAAGAGAGATTAAATATCCTACCCTTAGGGAGCTTAGCTCCTGGTACCAAATTGATTGCGCAATCATATTCTCTATGAGGAGGTAACACTTCGGAGGCCTCCTTAGAGAAAACATCGGCGAAGTCCTGAACAAACTCAGGTAGCGTGTTCACCACCTCAGGGGGAGAAATATAATTAACAGAAAAACATGACATCAAGCATTCCTTACCCCACTTGGTAAGGTCCCCAGAATTCCAGTCAAACGTGGGATTATGCAACTGCAACCAGGGAAGGCCTAAAACCAAATCGGACGATAATCCCTGCATTAACAGTACAGAGCACTGCTCCAAATGCATGGAGCCAACAAGGAGTTCAAAAACAGGGGTATGCTGTGTAAAATAACCATTAGCAAGAGGAGTGGAGTCGATTCCCACTACCGGGACAGGTTTAGGCAAATCAATCAAAGGCATAGCTAGAGACATAGCAAATTCCACAGACATGATATTAGCAGAAGACCCTGAATCCACGAAGGCACTGCCGGTAGCAGACCTACCACCAAAAGAGACCTGAAAGGGAAGCAAGATTTTATTACGTTTCATATTTACGGGAAATACCTGTGCGCCCAAGTGACCTCCCCGATGATCACTTAGGCGCGGAAGTTCTCCGGCTGCATTCTTACGCTTAGGACAGTTGTTCACTTGATGCTTGTCATCCCCACAGTAGAAGCAGAGACCATTCTTCCTGTGGAAATCACTACGTTGTTGGGGGGACACGGAGGCCCCGAGTTGCATAGGTACCTCTGAGTCTTCCGGGGAGGAACGAAGCAACGGAACCTCGGGAGGCATCATGGGGGAGTCAGAGGAGAAAACATCAAAACGTTCAAGTCGTCGTTCCCTGAGACGTCGGTCAAGTCGTACCGCTAAAGCCATAACCGGGTCTAGGGAGTCAGAAGAGGGATAACTAACTAGCAGATCTTTCAGGGCGTTCGACAGACCCAACCTAAACTGGCACCTTAAGGCAGGGTCATTCCACCGAGAAGCTACGCACCACTTTCTAAAGTCAGAGCAATACTCCTCAACAGGTCTCTTACCCTGACATAAGGTCACCAGCTGACTCTCGGCAAAAGCAGTTTTGTCAGTCTCGTCATAGATGAGTCCGAGAGCAGAAAAGAAAAGATCAACGGAGGAAAGTTCAGGGGCGTCAGGAGCCAAGGAGAAGGCCCATTCTTGGGGCCCTTCCTGGAGCCGGGACATAATTATACCCACCCGCTAGCTCTCAGAACCTGAGGAGTGGGGCTTTAAACGAAAATAGAGCCTACAACTCTCCCGAAAGGACAGAAAAGTCTTCTGGTCCCTTGAGAACCGGTCGGGCAACTTGAGGTGGGGTTCAAGAGGTGAGGTGAGGGGGAATACCATGGTAGCATCAGGCTGGTTGACCCTCTGAGCCAGGGCCTGGACCTGTAAGGAGAGACCCTGCATTTGCTGAGCCAGGGTCTCGAGGGGGTCCATAGTGGTGTCAGGGACCAGGGTAGACTAGGTATGGGCTTGTGATTATGTAATGACGGGGGTGGGGAGACAGACAAGTGAGCCCTAATCTACCCGCTACTCAGTCCCTGCCTACTTGCAACGACCCGCCCTAGGCGACGGAGTACAACTGGGCGACGGTCCCTACACTCAATAAGTGCACGACAGACAAACAGACAAGGGTACACAGAGCTAGGGGGAGAAAGGGGCAGTTGCCCATGGCAACACCGTGAGCAACAAGAGAAGTGAAAGCCGAGTCAAACCAGGAGAGTACGAGGTGCCAAACGCAGAGCAGAAGAGTAGTAAACAAGCCGAGTCAAAGCAGGAGTGTACGAGGTACCAAACGCAGAGCAGGAGAGTAGTCAGTCAGCAAGCCGGGGTCAATATGAAGCAAGGACAATAGTACAAGAAGCTGCAGCAGGGCCAGGAAACCAAACGAGAAGAATCACAAGCAAAGGAGGAACAGGAAAGGCAGGTATAAATAGACAGAGGGCGGGAGCTAGCTCCGTCTGGCCAGGCTGTGATAGGCTCTCCCACTCCTAATTTATTAAACCAAAAAAGAGATCTTGATATCAAGTAATTATTTTGTCAAAATACAATTTAATTTTTATTTAAATACTTTACAATTTATTATACATCAATACAAAAATAACCCCCCTCCCAAGTATATACTATAGACATGTAAAAAATATAAAAGAAAACCAGGTGACCTCAAATATGATGTCAAAAATCACGAATGGTATAAACTTCTCATGAAAGTGTAATTACACCTCAGGTGAAGTGAGTAACATGTATTCCCATAAAGCCCGATCAACATGGGAATATGATGACATAAATCTGGCCAGGCTGTGATAGGCTCTCCCACTCCTAAGCCTGCCACCCTGAGTGGTGGAAGATGGAGTCAGTCTCACAGACATAGAAGCAGGTGCAGACTGATTATCTATGGGCGTTAACCCCGAAACTGTGCCTGGCAGATCCTTTACAAGTACATCAGTGTATAAGTAATCTGTGAGGAGTACATCAGGGTATATGTAAACTGTGCGGAGTACATCAGGGTACATGTAATCTGTGAGGAGCACATCAGGGTATATGTAAGCTGTGCGGAGTACATCAGGGCATGATAAGAGGGTATAATAATGGGGTAAATAATACAATTATTCATAGATGTGTGTTACGTTGTGATGCAATCCTTTATGCACGGGCCGGTGTCGCACTGATAAATTATGTCATTTCCTATCCCCTTTTCGTCCACACTTTGCACCTTTGTAGTTTGGGGAGTGTTGTCCTGGTATAACACGGGCTCCCTCGCTTCCAGCAGATATGTTTGGGCCCTTCTCCTCCTGGTTCCCAAATATTAGAGCCCTGATAATCACCTCTTGAAACAGAAGGAAAGTTTGTCTCGGACCGTCTCATCTGCATATTTTTTTCATCCTCGACTAATGGGAGCCATATATTTTTAATTTTTTCTCCTTTTGCTGATTATGCTCTATGAGTTGTGCTCTTTGTTCTGTGTCCTATAAATATACGCTGTTTATGATAATAAATGAGACTCTTTCCTATTGAGAACCTGGTCTCAGCGTCACTGATTCTCCAGCTGGTATACACCTACTTCTAATTTGGAACCTACGGAAATCAAGGCGTAATGGTACCGTTGCGACCACAGAAATTGGCGCCCGAACAGGGACCAGCAGCTACACCTTGGTGATCCCCTGACTCTCCGAACACCCTGCAGTGACTAGCCAGGAACGTGCAGACCATCGCTGCAGCATAAGGTAAGAAGCCTTTTTTCTTACAACTTTGCTCTGCACCTTCTCTGTCCTACACTGTGAGTTCGGGGATGAGTGGGAGATATAAGGTAAGAGGTACTTAAATGCTTGCCGGTCCATGAATCCTTGTTCCCTCAGGAAAACTGCCTGGTTTCTGTAACGGTTCTGTGAATGTGTTTTAGGTAAAGAATGAGTTTTTGATCATGCCTCACTCATGCTAGGATTGTTGTTTTTGATTGTATTTTTTGGAGTTTTGTGTAAAGAATCTGGCAGGCACAACTTCTGTGTCGACGCCCATAGGTAATCAGTCTGCACCTGCTTCTATGTCTGTGAGACTGACTCCATCTTCCACCACCCAGGATGGCAGGCTTAGGAGTGGGAGAGCCTATCACAGCCTGGCCAGACGGAGCTAGCTCCCGCCCTCTGTCTATTTATACCTGCCTTTCCTGTTCCTCCTTTGCTTGTGATTCTTCTCTGTTGGTTTCCTGGCCCTGCTGCAGCTTCTTGAACTACTGACCCTCTGCTTGTGATTGACCTTGGCTTTTCTGACCACTCTTCTGCTCTTCGTTTTTGTACCTCGCTCATCTCCTGGTTTGACTCGGCTCGTTCACCTCGCTTGTTGCTCACGGTGTTCCCGTGGGCAACTTCCCCATTTCCCTGGCTTCTTTGTACCCTTGTCTGTTTGTCTGTCGTGCACCTATTGAGTGTAGGGACCGTCGCCCAGTTGTACCCCGTCGCCTAGGGCGGGTCGTTGCAAGTAGGCAGGGACTGAGTGGCGGGTAGATTAGGGCTCACTTGTCCGTTTCCCTACCCCGACATTACATTTTGTTACTATATTGTATTGGTCTGGGTGTGGGTGAGTGTCAGAGACCCCGATCCGCAGTTTAAAGCTCTGGCCAGAGTAGTTTGTGGGTGACTGTAGAAAATAGATAGTAAGTGAGCATCTATAAGCACCGTCCCAGTAGACAAGGTGATGCTGGGAATAGTACGTGTGTGGGTGACTGTAGAAAATAGATAGTAAGTGAGCATCTATCAGCACCGTCCCAGTAGACAAGGTGATGCTGGGAATAGTACGTGTGTGGGTGACTGTAGAAAATAGATAGTAAGTGAGTATCTATAGTCTGCCCTATTCCTGTAGACAGGTTGATGCTGGGACACGTAGCGTGACCAAGATGGGGAATTTTGTGACACTGATACCCCAGAAGAAGAAACCCAGAGTTTCTCCAGTGGATATAGTAGAACAAAGGGAAGGGAGAGATGCAGTCAAAAACCTGAGTTGACCCTGATGAATGGGGTGAAGTATGTAGAACCTATAGAGGATGGTTAAAAGATAAGATAAAAAGTTCATGGAGCAAGCTAATGCCTTGGAAAAAGTGTCCAAGGAAGTACAGAGAGGAGGGGCAAGGGAAATCGAATGTGGAGGAATTATGAATGTTATGATAGTAATAGATGGGGATGGCGATGGGAACAGAGAAAGGAATAAGGAAGTGAAAGAGAAAAAGGGATTTATCCTTTATGGAAGGGTTAAAGAAACCCAAGAAGCTGTAGGAGTAGCCCGCCCTGAATGGAGGAGCCTAGACCCACGAGACCTCATGAAAGTGGCGCAGGGATTAGAAAAAAGTTAGAAACAGCAGAGAAAGAAAAATCCTGTAGCGGGAGTGGCTCCCTACTATCCCCAGAATCAGAATCAATGGGGACAGGACAGGGAGCGCTGAAAAGAGATAATTTGTTACAATTGTGATAAGCCTGGACATATTTCCAGAAATTGTAAAGCCCCAAGGAGACCTAGAGACCCCAATTTGCAGCCACGAGCTCAGTTACAGGAAGGAGCTCAAGAACAACCTCCTCTGCAGCACTCGGGCAGACATCGTCTGAATGAGGAGGATCATGGGTATCAATCATGAGAAATTGGCAATTCAGGAGCTGGCACAATAGCTTCAATCCTGCCCATTAAATTAGGACTCGTCCCGTTAGTATCTCTATCCATAGAAGGGCAGAGGCCAATTCTTTTTCTCAGTGATACTGGAGCAGCCACAACAGTAGTAAGTGCCAGTCAAATACCCACTCATTTATCTCTGGTGAAAAACAACCATGTGTGGGAGTAGAGGGGAAAGTAGTCCAGAACCCCCTCACAAAGCCAGTTGTCCTCTCGTTTGGTCCTCACAAATCTGTAGTCACTCGCATCTTTACTAGTGAACCGCCCCCTGTAAATTTATTAGGAGCAGATTTGTTACAGGGGCTCAGGGCCAGTATAGAATATCTAGAAGATAGGACAGTGCAGCTGACAGGACACTGGGGAGAGGAAGAATTATGTCTTATTGCCTCGTGTGATCTTAACCCTTGGGATGAACGGCCGTCGTCTCAAGTGTTATGTCTGTCCCCATCAGAAGTGGAGACACTCCTTAGCGTGATACCAGTCAGCTTATGGGCAGCTGGTCCTACGGATGTAGGAGTTCTTCCAGTCCCACCAGTGACTGTAAGTCTCAAACCTGGCCTCCCACTCCCACAGAAGAAACAATACCCTTGAGCATGGCTCAGTCAGAAGCCATTTCTGATAGTGTTCAGAATTTTCTGCGGGCAGGAATCCTCACTGAAATAATTTCCCCATGTAATACCCCATTTTACCCAGTCAAAAAGAAGATGGATAAGGGGGATCAGCCAAATATTGTATGGTACATGATTTTAGAGCTGTCAATACTGCTACTTTATTTAATACCCCGATTGTGCCAAATCCCCATACCTTGTTGGCCCAAATTCCTCACAATGTCACACATTTTACTGTAATTGATTTGGCAAATGCTTTCTTTTCTGTGCCATTACATCCTTCACTCATTTCAGCAAACAGTACGCATGGAAGGTTCTCCCACAAGACGCCCAGAATTCCCCCAGCATGTATATGGCTGCAATGGGCCTAGTTCTTGAAGATTAGGATCCCAATGTGGTCCTTCTTCAATATGTAGATGATCTTGTAAAGGATCTGCCAGGCACTACGTCTGGGTATACTCCCAGGATTAATCAGTCGACACCTGAGGCCAGACCTCTGAGACTGACACCTGCTCCCACCAATCAGGGTGGCAGGCTCAGGAGTGGGAGAGCCTATCGCGGCCTGGTCAGTCAGAGTTAGCTCCGCCCCCTGTCCATTTATACCTGCCGTTTTCTCTTCCTCCTTGCTTGTTATTCTTCTTGGATTCCTGGCTCCACTGCTGCCTTGCTCCAGCCTGCTTCTGCCGTGCTTCTGCCTTGCTTCAGTTCCGTTTATCCTGCGTTGCTCTGCCCCTGGCTTGCTTCTGCTCCGTGCTCCCGTTTGTACACTCCACTACATCCTGATCCTGACTGGCTCATTCACCGCTCCGTTTCCTCGCGGCGTTCCGTGGGCTACTGTATTCCCTTGCGTGTTCCCTGTTTGTACTCCCTTGCACTTAGACAGCGTAGGGACCGCCGCCAAGTTGTACGCCGTCGCCTAGGGCGGGTCGTTGCAAGTAGGCAGGGACAGGGCGGTGGGTAGATTAGGGCTCACTTGTTCCCTTCACCTCCTTCCTGCCACTACAGATCTTTTATTATGTTGCCCCGGCCAGGATCAGTGTATACAATCATCCCTGTCATTACTGCAGTTTTTGGCGACAAAAGGCTGCAAGGTTTCACGAGCTACACTTCAGTTTTGTTGTACCACTGTGATATTGTTGGGCCACTGTGTGTCACAAAGAATTAGACACCTAACACCTGAAAGGGTGCAAGTAGTTTCAAGCATACCTCCACCACAAACTTTTAGTGCCATATGTACCTTTTATGGGCTAGTATAATATTGTCGACACTGGGTCCGCAATGCTTCGGCTCTTATGCAACCACTTTCTGATTGTCTTAAAGCTGAACCTTTTTCTCTCACAGGAGAGGCACTGGATAATTTTTATTCTCTTAAAATAGCCATACAAACAGCCCCCGATTTCGGAACTCCAGATTATGCCAAACCCTTCAGGCTTTATTGCACTGAATTACACGGACATGCCAGCGCTGTCCTTACACAGTCACATGGTCAACAACACCGTCCTGTTGCCTACTACTCTGTCAGACTGGACCCGGAAGCCAGAGGGGCCCCATCTTGTGTCAGGGCAATAGTAGCAGTGCAGGCAGTCCTGGACAAGGCAGCAGATCTTGTACTCAACCACCCTGTGACTGTTTATGCCCCCCATGATATTTCAGCAGTACTCACACATGTTCAGCCGAAACACCTGTCTACTGCTCGACATCTGAGATTACAATGTGCTTTACTTCTTCCTCAGCAGGTGACCCTCCAGAGATGTACCACCCTGAATCCAGCTATCTCACTGCCTCTGGAGCAAGGGGGAGAAGATACAGGTATTTGGTCTAAATTTCTCCCTTCTATGGAAGATCATGATTGCATGGCCCTTATGGCCCAGGAGACTGTGGGTTTTTCACATGTCAAGGATTCACCATTACATAACCCTGACTTTATTCTCTTTGTGGATGGTTCAAGGTACTTCGAGGATGGTAATTTCCATACAGGATATGCAGTAGTAGATACACAAGTAGTACACAAAGCCGAGGCACTACCATCACACATGTCAGCACCACCATCACACATGTCAGCACTTCCATCACACATGTCAGCACTTCCATCACAAATGTCAGCACAGGAAGCAGGGGCACTACCATCACACATGTCAGCACTACCATCACACATGTCAGCACTACCATCACACATGTCAGCACAGGAAGCCTCGCACAAGCCTATAGGTTAGCTAAAGATAAGACAGCTAACATATCTACGGACTCTAGGTATGCTTTTGGGATTGCTCATGATTATGGCCCTATATGGAAATCTAGAGCATTCCTCACGTCAGCAGGCACACCTATCAAAAACTCAGACCTGGTAAAAGTCTTAATGGAAGCCCTAATGGAACCTACTCAGGTAGCCATTATAAAAATAAAAGCACACACTAAGGTGAACAGCATGGAAACAAACGGTAATGACTTAGCAGATAAGGCAGCAAAAATATCTGCCTCCCCTGCTACCACAATGACTGTACTACACCCGGAGGATGTGCGTGACTTCCTTAACCCTAAAATGTTACAAGTTCTACAGAAACAAGCCAGCCCAGAGGAACAGCGGACATGGCAGGAAAAAGGTGCAATCCAAGGAGGAGATGGGTTATGGACTTTGAAAGACAGGCTCTGCCTACCCAGAACGTTACATCCTATGATGGCCCAGGTAACTCACGGTAAGACACATCAGTCAAAAACAGCCATGAGTGACCTGGTAAATAGACATTGGTTCGCCCCTGGTTTCAGTTTGATGGTCTCAAAATACACGCAGGGATGTATGATATGTGCTCACAATAATGTGGGAAGAACTGTAAAAGTACCTCAGAAACATACCCCAAGACCTTTGTATCCTTTTCAGAGACTACAGATCGATTACATCCAATTACATAAGGTGGGAATTTATTAATACGTACTTGTGTGCATTGATTTGTTTTCAGGTTGGCCAGAAGCTTTCCCAGTGGCCAAAGCGACTGCAATATCCACTGCCAAGAAAATAATGGCTGAACTGGTATGCCGGCATGGAGTACCCGAGGTAATTGAGAGTGACAGAGGCTCTCACATTACAGGAGATGTCATGACTCAGATCATGACAGCTTTAGGAATAGACCAAGCATTCCATACACCATGCCATCCACAAAGTAGTGGGAAGGTCGAGAGGTTAAATGGGACTCTAAAATTAAAAATGCAAAAGGCAATGTAAAGGATCTGCCAGGCACAGCTTCGGGGTTAACTCCCAGAACTAATCAGTCAGCACCTGAGAATACATCCCTGAGACTGACTCCTGCTTCCACCATTCAGGCTGGCAGGGTTAGGAGTGGGGCCTCTGATTGATTTGCCTAAACCTGTCCCGGTAGTGGGTATCGACTCCACTCCTCTTGCTAATGGTTATTTTACACAGCATACCCCTGTTTTTGAACTCCTTGTTGGCTCCATGCATTTGGAGCAATGCTCTGTACTGTTGATGCAGGGATTATCGTACGATTGTGTTCTAGGTCTTCCCTGGTTGCAGTTGCATAATCCCACGTTTGACTGGAATACTGGGGAGCTAACCAAATGGGGTAATGAATGTTGTACGTCATGTTTTTCTGTTAATTCTATTTCTCCCCCTAAGGAGGCGAATACGCTACCCGAGTTTGTTCAGGACTTCGCTGATGTTTTCTCTAGGGAGGCCTCCGAAGTGTTACCTCCTCATAGAGAATACGATTGCGCTATCGAATTGGTACCAGGAGCTAAGCTTCCTAAGGGTAGGATATTTAATCTTTCTTGTCCCGAACGTGAAGCTATGAGAGTGTATATCCAGGAATCCCTGGCCAAGGGTTACATTCGTCCCTCTTCTTCTCCGGTAGGTGCTGGCTTCTTCTTCGTGGGGAAGAAGGATGGTGGTCTTAGGCCATGCATTGACTACCGTAGCCTGAATAAGGTCACGGTAAGGAACCAGTATCCCCTTCCTTTGATTCCTGATCTCTTTAATCAGGTTCAGGGGGCCCAATGGTTTTCTAAATTGGATCTACGGGGGGCGTATAACCTTATTCGCATCAAAGAGGGGGATGAGTGGAAGACTGCGTTTAACACGCCCGAAGGCCATTTCGAATACCTCATCATGCCCTTTGGGTTGTGTAATGCCCCTGGGGGGTTTTCTGGTAGTGTACCTTGATGACATACTGGTGTTTTCCAAGGACTGGTCCTCCCACATTGAGCATGTCAGGAAGGTGCTCCAGGTCCTTCGGGAAAACAAACTGTTTGCCAAAACCGAAAAATGTGTGTTTGGGCTACAGGAGATTCCATTTTTGGGTCAAATCCTCACTCCTCATGAATTCCGCATGGACCCCGCCAAGGTTCAGGCTGTGGCGGAATGGGTCCAACCTGCCTCCCTGAAGGCGTTACAGTGTTTTTTGGGGTTCGCTAATTATTACAGGAGATTTATTGCTAACTTCTCGGTCATCGCTAAGCCCCTTACGGACCTCACTCGCAAAGGTGCTGATCTCCTCCACTGGCCTCCTGAGGCTGTCCAGGCTTTTGAGGTCCTTAAGAAGTGCTTTGTCTCGGCCCCGGTGCTGGTTCAGCCCAACCAAATGGAGCCATTTATCGTGGAAGTTGACACATCTGAGGTGGGAGTGGGGGCTGTCTTGTCCCAGGGTACCAGGTCCCTCACCCATCTCCACCCTTGTGCCTACTTCTCCAGGAAGTTTTCGCCAACTGAAAGTAACTATGATATTGGCAACCGCGAACTCTTAGCCATTAAATGGGCATTTGAAGAGTGGCGCCACTTCCTGGAGGGGGCTAGGCACCAGGTAACGGTCCTTACCGACCACAAGAATCTGGTTTTCCTAGAATCTGCCCGGAGGCTAAACCCGAGACAAGCTCGATGGGCGTTATTTTTTACCAGATTCAATTTTTTGGTTACCTATAGGGCTGGGTCTAAAAATATTAAGGCTGATGCACTGTCGCATAGCTTCATGGCCAGCCCTCCTTCGGAGGAAGATCCTGCTTGTATTTTGCCTCCAGGTATAATCATTTCCTCGATCGATTCTGATTTAGTCTCTGATATTGCTGCTGATCAAGGTGCAGCTCCCGGGAACCTTCCTGAGAACAAGCTGTTTGTTCCCCTGCAATTCCGGCTAAGGGTACTTAGGGAAAATCATGACTCCGCACTATCTGGCCATCCAGGCATCCTGGGTACCAAGCACCTCATTACCAGAAATTATTGGTGGCCTGGGTTGCCTAAAGACGTTAAGGCCTACGTCGCCGCTTGTGAGGTTTGTGCTAGGTCCAAGACTCCCAGGTCCCGACCAGCGGGCTTACTGCGTTCGTTGCCCATTCCCCAGAGACCTTGGACACATATCTCCATGGATTTTATCACCGATTTGCCTCCATCCCAAGGCAAGTCGGTGGTGTGGGTGGTGGTGGACCGCTTCAGTAAGATGTGCCACTTTGTGCCCCTCAAGAAACTACCCAACGCCAAAACGTTGGCTACCTTGTTTGTCAAACACATCCTGCGTCTCCATGGGGTCCCTGTCAATATTGTTTCGGACAGAGGGGTACAATTTGTTTCATTGTTTTGGAGAGCCTTCTGTATGAAGTTGGGGATTGATCTGTCCTTCTCCTCTGCCTTCCATCCTGAAACCAAAGGCCAAACGGAGAGGACTAATCAATCTCTAGAACAATACTTAAGGTGTTTTGTCTCTGACTGTCAATTTGATTGGGTCTCTTTCATTCCCCTCGCCGAATTTTCCCTTAATAACTGGGTCAGTAACTCGTCAGGGGTCTCTCCTTTTTTTGTAATTTTGGGTTTAATCCACGGTTCTCCTCCGTTTCACCTGGTAGTTCCAACAATCACGAGGTAGAGGTCGTTCATCGGGAACTGTGCACAGTCTGGGCCCAGGTTCAGAAAAACCTAGAGGTGTCCCAGAGCGTACAAAAAACTCAGGCTGATAAAAAACGTTCTGCTAACCCCTGTTTATGGTCGGGGATCTGGTGTGGTTGTCGTCTAGGAACTTGCGTCTCAAGGTTCCGTCCAAGAAGTTTGCTCCCCGGTTTATTGGGCCGTATAAGGTCATTGAGGTCCTCAATCCTGTCTCCTTCCGGCTGGAGTTACCCCCGTCTTTTCGGATACACGACGTGTTTCATGCCTCCCTCCTCAAACGCTGCTCCCCGTCCTTGGCTCCCTCGAGGAGACCTCCTGTTCCAATACTCACCCCTGAGGGGGTGGAATTCGAGGTGGCCAGGATTGTGGACAGCAAGATGGTCCAAGGCTCACTCCAGTACCTGGTCCATTGGAGAGGATACGGGCCCGAGGAGAGGACTTGGATACCCGCCCGGGATGTTCACGCTGGGGTATTGGTCAGGAGGTTCCACCTGCGTTTCCCCAGTAAGCCAGGTCCACTTAGAAAGGGTCCGGTGGCCCCTCATAAAAGGGGGGGGTACTGTAAAGGATCTGCCAGGCACATCTTCGGGGTTAACTCCCAGAACTAATCAGTCAGCACCTGAGAATACATCCCTGAGACTGACTCCTGCTTCCACCATTCAGGCTGGCAGGCTTAGGAGTGAGAGAACCTATCATAACCTGGCCAGACTCAGCTAGCTCCCGCCCTCGGTCTATTTAAGCCTGCACTTCCTGTCCCTCGGTGCTTGTGATTCTTTCCTTGTGGTTTCCTGGCCCAGCTACAGCTCCTGCTATTTTTGATCCTGCTCCATACAGACCCTGGCTTACCGACTACTCTTCTGCTTTTTGTTTTGTACCTCGCACACTCCTGGCTTGACTCGGCTCGTTCACCACTCTGGTTGCTCACGGTGTTGCCGTGGGCAACGGCCCCTTTTTCTTGCTTGTGTTCCTTTGTATGTTTGTCGTGCACTTACTGAGCGCAGGGACCGCCGCCCAGTTGTACCCCGTCGCCTAGGGCGGGTCGTTGCAAGTAGGCAGGGACAGAGTGGCGGGTAGATTAGGGCTCACTTGTCCGTCTCCCTACCCCCTGCCATTACAGGCAATGGTGGAAACCGGGAAACCATGGACCGAGTGTTTACCATTAGCCCTCTTTTCGGTGAGATATACACCCAACAAAAGGACAGGGTTGAGTCCTTATGAAGTTTTATTTGGCTCGGTTCCTAGGCTAGGATGTTATTTTCCACAGTTGCTCCAAATGCTGTATGGTAGGTTAACAGATTATGTACAAGCTTTACCTGGGCACAGCACTAAAATACATTCTCCAGTTTTCTCTTCCATTCCAGATCCAGACAATTGTGAAGGCTCTCATAAGCTCCAGCCTGGAAAGTGGGTTGTGATAAAGAGATCTTGACCCCAGATACCATGGTCCTTTCCAGGTGTTGCTAACCACAAGTACCTCGGTGAAAATTGAAAGAAAACCCAACTGGATTCACACCAGCCACTGTAAAAAGGTTCTACATCCCGAGGAGAAGGACACGGAAGAACTCTAAAATCATGAAATCGCTTATTTACTTACAAGTATTGTCTGGCATATGCTGGTTATGGACGGCTGCCTACGCTCCTGCTCATTTGACTAAACAAATAATGACTGACATCATGCCATGGCACTGGAAATATTCTACACAAAATCGCACTCAGGACAGGTTTAATTGCATAGCAAACACTGAGTGTAACGTCTTCAATATAACGCGTTCAAGATCTGATTGCTCCTGGTACATTGGGAGAAGGGACAGACGAGTTGTCTTTGTCAAAATAGACCAAGGAGTAGTTAATTTAACTTATACCCTCCATGTTAATATGACTTGTTGTGATTTCACCTATAGACAATCGCATAGTTGAAAGTTACTTAAGCATTGCCATTGGCTGAACTAACACAGGTTTGTCTGAATCACTCCATACCAAGTCCCTTGTTATTGAATGGGACCATACAAATATTTATGGGCACCCATATTGACACCAACAACAAGACGCATAACATAGACTTATGTCAGCTAACAGACCAGGGTATGTATGTAACCAACAATCTGCTATGTATGAACCCTGTTTAATGGAACACGTAGACAACATATGTGCATTCACAATAATACCTAGTGAATACCTACATGTATATGTCGAAATCAGTCCACAGCATATATGTATAATAACTAACAAACCAGAAACTCTAACACCCTTCAGTAAAACCGGTGCCTTTTTCAGGATGTATGTATAATATTACACACATACAGTGGAACAACCAAACCATTGTGTTTCCTCCTAATCTAGAGGAAACTATTAGTACAGTATTGGTACCAGAACATTTACCCTACCAAAATCTTACTTTACCCCTGAATAAACTTAGGGAAATATTACTAGAGTCTGACCAGATGAGGAGAATGATGAGCGCACAATGTGAGTTTACAAACGGTCAAAATGGCAACCACTATTACTGGAGGCCATTTAACACACTTGGCATCGCAACTTCAGGATGTCACTACACATCATTGGTATGACATCTTTACAGGGTTCTCACCCACGGCCTCAAAAATATTAAGTTACCTGTTTCAACCACTTATATGTTTAATGATTTTGTTTGTGATACGAACATGTTGTAATTGTTCTTCTTTTTGTAAAATAAGGACAGCTTTTGGTAAAAGGGCTCTATAATATAATGAAAGATTGTTGTGAGATATTAGGTCACTGATCTATGGTGAATCAGGTGAAGAAAAGCACTTCCGTAAGCCCTGCCTTCGCTGAAGGAAGTAGCCAAAGTTCCATTCGTGGGTAATTCAGTAACCTAATTTATCACAAAAGGTGGGATTTGTGAAGGAATAATTTCAAAATTCATGTTTTGTATTTTGTGTCAGTATACACTGCACAGTGTAATATTCATTTTTGTTTTTTTAGTTTGCCTTGTAATGATCTGCAGATGCTCTGCCGAATACTCAGTTATTTCTCTTTGGCAGTAAAACAGTTTATACAAGTAACAGTTCGGGATGGCGCTCAAGGTCAGAGGGAGGGATTCTCCCTTTGCTGATTACTCTCTATGAGTTGTGCTATTTGTTCTGTGTCCTATAAATATACGCTGTATATGATAATAAATGAGAATCTTTCCTATTGAGAACTTGGTCTCAGCGTCACTGATTCTCCAGCTGGTATATACCTACTTCTATTTTGGAAACTACGGAAATCAAGGCGTAATGGTACTGTTGCGACCACACTCGCAGCTTCCAGTGCTCCGAGACAGCTATAAAATGGATGACGCAGGGCCTAGAAAGCGCAATACGAGATCATCTAACTAATAAAGAGGTGGCATCGATGAAAGCCACCGGATGGGACATGATCTTGTTCTGCTGGATTGCAGTGTTGAATCACTCCAGGGGACGTGTTTCCACCCAACATATACTTCATATATGTGGGTTTGAGGCATATAAGTAGTTGGGAGCAACCAGAACACAAGGAGTATGTACCATAGCCAGACTACAAGCAGCTACATAGATAGAAATATATTATGTTTAAACTTGTACTATGTTTGATTTCAAAAGTATCAGCAGTTAAGAAAACAGCGCAGGATATTAAAGTGCATGTGGTTCCACCCACCACCCTAAGAACCGAGAAAGGAGGCGACATACAGGGCCACCGGTTTACGTGACACTGAATGCGTCCATACCTGATAAAGTTATTTGTCAAGCCGTAGCACGACACCAAAATAGATGGTATTGCCTAAATTGTAAAACCTGGAATTCCCTAAATCTTCAGGTGTGTACAGTATGTAACGCTGTACACTCACCTATTGCTAGACACGTATACTGAGTACCCATCCAAAGGTGAATGGCACAACGGGATGCCCTGATTCAGGGGATCTGATCAGAATGTAGCCGGTGAATGAGTATTCTAATACACGGCTAAGCAAATTTATGTTCAAAAGAAGGGAATTGTCAAAGATATTTTAATATCTTTATATGTGTGAACATAAAAGTGCTATATATTATCTACTGCTATGGATAGGTGTAACTGGTGATTACAGAACTGCTGTAACAACAGCCTACAGAGGGGGGGGGGGGGTGGGGGGGGCTATTCTATTCTAAGCCTTTTGGTTTATGACATTCAGCTGTTACAGAGGCGGACGTGACAAGACTTGAAGACATTGTATTTCTTTTGGCTAAAGATACATACTAAGATGAGGATTCTGTATGTTACCATATGTAGAATGTATATGTGCAATTATGAGGGGAACGCCTACTCTCATTTCCTTATAAATAAAGATGCATTTGCCCCTCCTAGGGGCAGAGACTGTTTTGAACACTGACACTGCACGTCATGGTCTCTTTCCAGCCGGCCGGCCTCTCTCAGATCCACCAGTGAGAGAGCATTCATTCATTTGGAACTCATAGACAATTGCAGATAATGTCCAAAGTTAAGGGACAAAGTAAATTCTGCAGCGATATATGCTATTGGTTAAATATGAAATATTCTCATTGTTTGCTATTGGCTGAATCAGAGTTATTGTCACATTGCCTCTGATTGGTTAACCTCACGCCTACACCCCTTTTGAATGATATTATTGTAATTGATTTTGGCAATAAACCTCAGAGGAGTTTTTTGAACATGCGAGCATTGTCTGTGTGTTTTATTCCTCTCTCGATATATATATCGATCTAATACATGCTTAGCACCTGGATAACATTCTTGGAGTGTCTGTTGGAACACTCGTCTAAATTTCAGTTTCCTATATTTTGAGCTATGACTTCCGGAATACTATTATTATGTAATATCAGAGGACATTACAGAAAACAGATATATTAGAGGAGATAACTACAACTCCCAGCATGTCCAGACTGTTATTATGTAATATCAGAGGACACTACAAGGAGGAGTATAAGAGGAGAGAACTACAACTCCCAGCATGTCCAGACTATTATTATGGGATATCAGAGGACATTACAGGGAGGAGTATGAGAGGAGAGGACTACAACTCCCAGCATGTCTAGACTGTTGTTATGGGATATCAGAGGACATTACAGGGACAAGTATGAGAGGAGAGAACTACAACTCCTAGAATGTCCAGACTGTTATTATGGGATATCAGAGGATATTACAGGGAGGGTTATAAGAGTAGAGGACTACAACTCCCAGCATGTCCAGGCCGTTATTATGGGATATCAGAGGATATTACAGGGAGGGGATAAAAGAGGAGAGAACTACAACTCCCAACATGTCCAGACTTTTATTATGTGATATCAGAGGACATTACAGGGAGGAGGTATAAGAGGACAGGACTACAACTCCCAGCATGTCCAGACTTATTATGTGATATCAGAGGACATTACAGGGAGGAGGTATAAGAGGAGAGAACTACAACTCCCAGCATGTCCAGACTTTTATTATGTGATATCAGAGGACATTACAGGGAGGATGTATAAGAGGAGAGAACTAAAACTCCCAGCATGTCCAGACTGTTATTATGGGATATAAGAGAACGTTACAGCGATGGGTAAAAGAGAGAACTACAGCTCCCAGCATGTGCAGGCTGTTATTATATATCAGAGGACATTACAGGGAGAAGTATAAGAGGAGAGAACTACAACTCCCAGCATGTCCAGACTGTCATTATGGGATATCAGAGAACAATACATGGAAGAGCTATGAGAAGCGAGAACTACAACTCCCAGCATGTCCAGATAGTTATTATGTGATATCAGAGGACATTACAGGAGGAGGTATAAGAGAAGAGAACTACAACTCCCAGCATGTCCAGGCTGTTATAAGATATCAGAGGACATTACAGGGAGGATGTATAAGAGGAGAGTACTACAACTCCCAGCATATCCAGACTGTTATTATGGGATATCAGAGGACATTACAGGAGGAGGTATAAGAGAGGACTACAACTCCCAGCATGTCCAGACTGTTATTATGTGATATCAGAGGACATTACAGGAGGAGGTATAAGAGGAGAGGACTACAACTCCCAGCATGTCCAGACTGTTATTATGTGATATCAGAGGACATTACAGGAGGAGGTATAAGAGGAGAGAACTACAACTCCCAGCATGTCCAGACTATTATTATGGGATATCAGAGGACATTACAGGGAGGAGGTATAAGAGGAGAGAACTACAACTCCCAGCATGTCCAGACTGTTATTATGTGATATCAGAGGACATTACAGGGAGGAGTATAAGGAGAGAACTACAACTCCCAGTATGTCCAGACTATTATTATGGGATATCAGAGGACATTACAGGGAGGAGGTATAAGGAGAGAACTACAACTCCCAGCATGTCCAGACTATTATTATGGGATATCAGAGGACATTACAGGGAGGAGTATAAGAGGAGAGAACTACAACTCCCAGCATGTCCAGGCTGTTATTATGTGATATCAGAGGACATTACAGGGAGGATATATAAGAGGAGAGAACTACAACTCCCAGCATGTCCAGGCTGTTATTATGTGATATCAGAGGACATTACAGGGAGGCGGTATAAGAGGAGAGAACTACAACTCCCAGCATGTCCAGGCTGTTATTATGTGATATCAGAGGACATTACAGGGAGGAGGTATAAGAGGACAGAACTACAACTCCCAGCATGTCCAGACTGTTATTATGGGATATCAGAGGACATTACAGGGAGGAGGTATAAGAGGAGGGGACTACAACTCCCAGCATGTCCAGACTGTTATTATGTGATATCAGAGGACATTACAGGGAGGAGGTATAAGAGAGAACTACAACTCCCAGGATGTCCAGGCTGTTATTATGGGCTATAACGTCACGTGATAATCACTTCTCCACACAGCACACTAGCCCCGCACCCTCACATAGACCCGCCCGTCAAGGTACGTCACAAGTCTGTCGTCCCTCACGTCTCCTGCCCACTAATAAGCCCCGCCCCTTCTGCATTGATCGCATGGTGATTACGTCATCACAGCTCCTTTAGCCACAACCCATTATATTTCGCACTGCTTAGCTCCGATCACTCCTGCACTGGTCACATGATCCTCATTACCCCTCATGTCACGTGATCATCATCATCACGGTTCTGTACTTCTAAGCTCCGCCCCCTGATGCAGCGCTCACGTGATTCTGAGATCAATGGTCCTTCATTCACGTCTACTCCACTGATAGGCTCCGTCCCTCCTGCCCCGGTCACATGGTGGTGACGTCATCACAGGTCCTTCAGCTATTTCTGTGTATGAGGTAGAGAGCAGCGCTGGTCGAGTGTTCTCTCTGTTATCAGTCACCCCTGTATGAGTATCTATACAGAGAACTGTTAATCATTGAGTGACCCTAGCCGGGATTTAACACCTCCAGTGCCGGTCTTTTTGGGGTAAGTTGTTATTTCTGGTCTTTGTATTGGTCGGATGTTTTGTGGGACGAGTCGTATTTTGTACACGACCTCCCAACTTTCAAGTAGCGTAAGGGTATGTTCACACGGCGGGGGTCCGTAACGGCTGAAATTACGGGGATGTTTCAGCCTGAAAACATCCCCGTAATTTCAGCCGTAACGGCATGTGCAGGCGCTTGAACGCCGCGTCAATTACGGCCGTAATTAGCGCTGCTATTCATTGGAGTCAATGAATAGCGGCTCCAATTACGTCCCAAGAAGTGACAGGTCACTTCTTTGACGCGGGCGTCTATTTACGCGCCGTCATTTGACAGCGGCGCGTAAATTTACGCCTCGTGTGAACAGACAAACGTCTGCCCATTGCTTTCAATGGGCAGATGTTTGTCAGCGCTATTGAGGCGCTATTTTCGGGCGTAATTCGGGGCAAAAACGCCCGATTTACGTCCGTAAATAGGCCGTGTGAACATACCCTAAAGACGGACAACCGATGCGGAGCGTGTAAGCCGCAGCTCTAATCCAGCCCAATCTCCGCCCCCTACACACCCGATTCAGCCCACACAGTATAATGCCCCCATACAGTATAATGCCCCTATACAGTATAATGCCCCCATACAGTATAATGCCCCATACAGTATAATGCCCCATACAGTATAATACCTCCATACAGTATAATGTCCCCATACAGTATAATGCCCCCATACAGTATAATGCCCCCATACAGTATAATGCCCCCATACAGTCTAATGCCCCCATACAGTCTAATGCCCCATACAGTCTAATGCCCCATACAGTCTAATGCCCCATACAGTATAATGCCCCCATACAGTCTAATGCCCCATACAGTCTAATGCCCCATACAGTCTAATGCCCCCATACAGTATAATGCCCCATACAGTATAATGCCCCATACAGTATAATGCCCCCATACAGTATAATGTCCCCATACAGTAGAATGCCCCCATACAGTATAATGTCCCCATACAGTATAATGCCCCCATACAGTATAATGCCCCATACAGTATAATGTCCCCATACAGTATAATGCCCCCATACAGTAGAATGCCCCCATACAGTATAATGCCCCATACAGTATAATGCCCCATACAGTATAATGTCCCCATACAGTATAATGTCCCCATACAGTATAATGTCCCCATACAGTATAATGTCCCCATACAGTATAATGTCCCCATACAGTATAATGTCCCCATACAGTATAATGCCCCCATACAGTATAATGTCCCATACAGTATAATGCTCCCATACAGTATAATGTCCCCATACAGTATAATGTCCCCATACAGTATAATGCCCCATACAGTATAATGTCCCCATACAGTATAATGTCCCCATACAGTATAATGCCCCCATACAGTATAATGCCCCCATACAGTATAATGCCCCCATACAGTATAATGCTCCCATACAGTATAATGCCCCCATACAGTATAATGCCCCCATACAGTATAATGCCCCCATACAGTATAATGCCCCTATACAGTATAATGCCCCTATACAGTATAATGCCCCCATACAGTCTAATGCCCCCATACAGTCTAATGCCCCCATACAGTCTAATGCCCCCATACAGTCTAATGCCCCCATACAATATAATGCCCCCATACAGTATAATGCCCCATACAGTATAATGCCCCCATACAGTATAATGTCCCATACAGTATAATGCCCCCATACAGTATAATGCCCCATACAGTATAATGCCCCCATACAGTATAATGCCCCCATACAGTATAATGCCCCCATACAGTATAATGCCCCATACAGTATAATGTCCCCATACAGTATAATGCCCCCATACAGTATAATGCCCCCATAGCTGTCCCCATACAGTATAATTCCCCATACAGTAGAATGCCCCCATACAGTATAATGCCCCATACAGTATAATGCCCCATACAGTATAATGTTCCCATACAGTGTAATACCCCATACAGTATAATGTCCCCATACAGTATAATGCCCCCATACAGTATAATGTCCCATACAGTATAATGTCCCCATACAGTATAATGCTCCCATACAGTATAATGTCCCCATACAGTATAATGTCCCCATACAGTATAATGCCCCATACAGTATAATGTCCCCATACAGTATAATGCCCCCATACAGTATAATGCCCCCATAGCTGTCCCCATACAGTATAATGCCCCCATACAGTATAATGCCCCATACAGTATAATGCCCCATACAGTATAATGCCCCATACAGTATAATGCCCCATACAGTATAATGTTCCCATACAGTGTAATACCCCATACAGTGTAATACCCCATACAGTATAATGCCCCCATACAGTATAATGTCCCCATACAGTATAATGTCCCCATACAGTATAATGCCCCCATACAGTATAATGTCCCCATACAGTATAATGTCCCCATACAGTATAATGCCCCATACAGTATAATGCCCCATACAGTATAATGCCCCATACAGTATAATGTCCCCATACAGTATAATGCCCCCATACAGTATAATGCCCCCATAGCTGTCCCCATACAGTATAATGCCCCATACAGTATAATGCCCCATACAGTATAATGCCCCATACAGTATAATGCCCCATACAGTATAATGCCCCATACAGTATAATGTTTCCATACAGTGTAATACCCCATACAGTATAATGTCCCCATACAGTATAATGTCCCCATACAGTATAATGCCCCCATACAGTATAATGTCCCATACAGTATAATGTCCCATACAGTATAATGTCCCCATACAGTATAATGTCCCCATACAGTATAATGCCCCCATACAGTATAATGCCCCCATACAGTATAATGCCCCATACAGTATAATGTCCCCATACAGTATAATACCCCTATACAGTATAATGTCCCCATACAGTATAATGCCCCCATACAGTATAATGCCTCATACAGTATAATGCCCCATACAGTATAATGTCCCCATACAGTATAATACCCCTATACAGTATAATGCCCCATACAGTATAATGTCCCCATACAGTATAATACCCCTATACAGTATAATGCCCCCATACAGTATAATGCCCCATACAGTATAATGTCCCCATACAGTATAATACCCCTATACAGTATAATGCCCCCATACAGTATAATGCCCCATACAGTATAATGCCCCATACAGTATAATGCCCCATACAGTATAATGCCCCATACAGTATAATGCTCCATACAGTATAATGTCCCCATACAGTATAATGCCCCATACAGTATAATGCCCCCATACAGTATAATGCCCCCATACAGTATAATGCCCCCATACAGTATAATGCTCCATACAGTATAATGCCCCCATACAGTATAATGCCCCCATACAGTATAATGTCCCCATACAGTATAATGTCCCCATACAGTATAATGCCCCATACAGTATAATGCCCCCATACAGTATAATGCCCCCATACAGTATAATGCCCCCATACAGTATAATGCTCCATACAGTATAATGCCCCCATACAGTATAATGTCCCCATACAGTATAATGTCCCCATACAGTATAATGTCCCCACACAGTATAATGCCCTAATACAGTATAATGCCCCCATACAGTATAATGCCCCCATACAGTATAATGTCCCCATACAGTATAATGTCCCCATACAGTATAATGCTCCCATACAGTATAATGTCCCCATATAGTATAATGCCCCCCATACAGTATAATGCCCCCATACAGTATAATGCCCCCATACAGTATAATGCCCCCATACAGTATAATGCCCCCATACAGTATAATGCCCCTATACAGTATAATGCCCCCATACAGTATAATGCCCCCATACAGTATAATGCCCCCATACAGTATAATGCCCCCATACAGTATAATGCCTCCATACAGTATAATGCCCCCATACGGTATAATGTCCCCATACGGTATAATGTCCCCATACGGTATAATGTCCCCATACGGTATAATGTCCCCATACGGTATAATGCCCCCATACGGTATAATGCCCCCATACGGTATAATGCCCCCATACGGTATAATGCCCCCATACGGTATAATGCCCCCATACGGTATAATGTCCCCCATACGGTATAATGTCCCCCATACGGTATAATGTCCCCCATACGGTATAATGTCCCCCATACGGTATAATGTCCCCCATACGGTATAATGTCCCCCATACGGTATAATGTCCCCCATACGGTATAATGCCCCCATACGGTATAATGCCCCCATACGGTATAATGCCCCCATACGGTATAATGCCCCCCATACGGTATAATGCCCCCCATACGGTATAATGCCCCCCATACGGTATAATGCCCCCCATACGGTATAATGCCCCCATACGGTATAATGCCCCCATACGGTATAATGCCCCCATACGGTATAATGCCCCCATACGGTATAATGCCCCCATACGGTATAATGCCCCCATACGGTATAATGCCCCCATACGGTATAATGCCCCCATACAGTATAATGCCCCATACAGTATAATGTCCCCCATAGAGTATAATGTCCCCCATAGAGTATAATGCCCCCATAGAGTATAATGCCCCCCATAGCTGCCCTCATACAGTATAATGCCCCCTTACAGTATAATGCCCCCATACAGTATAATGTCCCCATACAGTATAATGTCCCCATACAGTATAATGTCCCCATACAGTATAATGTCCCCATACAGTATAATGTCCCCATACAGTATAATGCCCCCATACAGTATAATGCCCCCATACAGTATAATGCCCCCATACAGTATAATGCCCCCATACAGTATAATGCCCCCATACAGTATAATGCCCCCATACAGTATAATGGCCCCATACAGTATAATGGCCCCATACAGTATAATGGCCCCATACAGTATAATGGCCCCATACAGTATAATGGCCCCATACAGTATAATGGCCCCCATACAGTATAAAGTCCCCATACAGTATAAAGTCCCCATACAGTATAAAGTCCCCATACAGTATAAAGTCCCCATACAGTATAAAGTCCCCATACAGTATAAAGTCCCCATACAGTATAAAGTCCCCATACAGTATAAAGTCCCCATACAGTATAAAGTCCCCATACAGTATAAAGTCCCCATACAGTATAAAGTCCCCATACAGTATAAAGTCCCCATACAGTATAAAGTCCCCATACAGTATAATGTCCCCATACAGTATAATGCCCCCCATAGTTGCCCTCATACAGTATAATGCCCCCTTACAGTATAATGCCCCCTTACAGTATAATGCCCCCTTACAGTATAATGCCCCCTTACAGTATAATGCCCCCATACAGTATAATGCCCCCATACAGTATAATGCCCCATACAGTATAATGTCCCCATACAGTATAATGCCCCCCATAGCTGCCCTCATACAGTATAATGCCCCCTTACGGTATAATGCCCCCTTACGGTATAATGCCCCCTTACGGTATAATGCCCCCTTACGGTATAATGCCCCCTTACGGTATAATGCCCCCTTACGGTATAATGCCCCCTTACGGTATAATGCCCCCATACGGTATAATGCCCCCATACGGTATAATGCCCCCATACGGTATAATGCCCCCATACGGTATAATGCCCCCATACGGTATAATGCCCCCATACGGTATAATGCCCCCATACGGTATAATGCCCCCATACGGTATAATGCCCCCATACGGTATAATGCCCCCATACGGTATAATGCCCCCATACGGTATAATGCCCCCATACGGTATAATGCCCCCATACGGTATAATGCCCCCATACGGTATAATGCCCCCATACGGTATAATGCCCCCATACGGTATAATGCCCCCATACGGTATAATGTCCCCCATACGGTATAATGTCCCCCATACGGTATAATGCCCCCATACGGTATAATGCCCCCATACGGTATAATGCCCCCATACGGTATAATGCCCCCATACGGTATAATGGCCCCCATACGGTATAATGGCCCCCATACGGTATAATGGCCCCCATACGGTATAATGGCCCCCATACGGTATAAAGCCCCATACGGTATAATGTCCCCATACGGTATAATGTCCCCATACGGTATAATGTCCCCATACGGTATAATGCCCCCATACGGTATAATGCCCCCATACGGTATAATGCCCCCATACGGTATAATGTCCCCCATACGGTATAATGTCCCCCATACGGTATAATGTCCCCCATACGGTATAATGTCCCCATACGGTATAATGCCCCCATACGGTATAATGCCCCATACGGTATAATGCCCCCATACAGTATAATGCCCCCATACAGTATAATGCCCCATACAGTATAATGTCCCATACAGTATAATGTCCCCATACAGTATAATGCCCCCCATAGCTGCCCTCATACAGTATAATGCCCCCTTACGGTATAATGCCCC
Organism: Rhinoderma darwinii; assembly: GCF_050947455.1. Taxonomy (NCBI): domain Eukaryota; kingdom Metazoa; phylum Chordata; class Amphibia; order Anura; family Rhinodermatidae; genus Rhinoderma; species Rhinoderma darwinii. Next base: position 656,553,492 of record NC_134687.1, read on the forward strand.
CTTACGGTATAATGCCCCCTTACGGTATAATGCCCCCTTACGGTATAATGCCCCCTTACGGTATAATGCCCCCATACAGTATAATGCCCCCATACAGTATAATGCCCCATACAGTATAATGCCCCATACAGTATAATGTCCCCATACAGTATAATGCCCCCCATAGCTGCCCTCATACGGTATAATGCCCCCATACGGTATAATGCCCCCATACGGTATAATGCCCCCTTACGGTATAATGCCCCCTTACGGTATAATGCCCCCTTACAGTATAATGCCCCCATACAGTATAATGCCCCCATACAGTATAATGCCCCCATACAGTATAATGCCCCCATACAGTATAATGCCCCCATACAGTATAATGCCCCCATACAGTATAATGCCCCCATACAGTATAATGTCCCATACAGTATAATGTCCCCATACAGTATAATGCCCCCCATAGCTGCCCTCATACAGTATAATGCCCCCTTACGGTATAATGCCCCCTTACGGTATAATGCCCCCTTACGGTATAATGCCCCCATACAGTATAATGTCCCCATACAGTATAATGTCCCCATACAGTATAATGCCCCCTTACGGTATAATGCCCCCTTACGGTATAATGCCCCCTTACGGTATAATGCCCCCATACAGTATAATGCCCCCATACAGTATAATGCCCCCATACAGTATAATGCCCCCATACAGTATAATGCCCCCCATAGCTGCCCTCATACGGTATAATGCCCCCATACGGTATAATGCCCCCTTACGGTATAATGCCCCCTTACGGTATAATGCCCCCATACGGTATAATGCCCCCATACGGTATAATGCCCCCATACGGTATAATGCCCCCATACGGTATAATGCCCCCATACGGTATAATGCCCCCATACGGTATAATGGCCCCATACGGTGTAATGCCCCCCTAGAGTGTAATGCCCCCCTAGAGTGTAATGCCCCCCTAGAGTGTAATGCCCCCCTAGAGTGTAATGCCCCCCTAGAGTGTAATGCCCCCCTAGAGTGTAATGCCCCCCTAGAGTGTAATGCCCCCCTAGAGTGTAATGCCCCCCTAGAGTGTAATGCCCCCCTAGAGTGTAATGCCCCCATACAGTATAACGGCCCCCATACAGTATAACGGCCCCCATACAGTATAACGGCCCCCATACAGTATAACGGCCCCCATACAGTATAACGCCCCCATACAGTATAACGTCCCCATACCGTATAATACTATTATAATCCTACTTATCTCTATTAAAACCAGTTATTTATTTGCTAACCACTTGTCATCATCATTATCTTCAGTAAAGCAGCGCCTCTCTTTAGGTCCTCTTATACATCAAAATGTGTATTGTTTTTAGTTCATGTTAATTGTTCTCATTTACTGCGGTAATCTTCACGGTTACTGCTTTCTCAGTATTGTGCCTGTGTATAGCACAAACTTACAAGGTGAGCCTTTGCCCTCGCTACCTTGTATATGCCTATCTGTTACCAGCATTTATTTTGCACTATGTGGCGCCGTGCTCTCTGCTTTCTCTCCTACAACCATAGCAACACGTCCCTGCTCTTCCGGCTATGTCCAGGAGACCCCTATAATGACATGTGACCTCTCCAGCCTGTGATTGGCTGCAGGGGTCATATGACGCCTTCTTTTTTATATGTAACCTTCAGTGTAGCTGAGAACACGCGGTGGAGCCGCAGAGGATTCTGGGAACAATGGCGTTTGTTGCGGAACTTGACTTTCCCATTGAACTTAATGGGGAAATTCTGCAACAAATGCGCAGCGAATCCGCGGTATAAATCCGATATCCTGCGTGTTTATAATCCGCACCGCAGGTTAACCCCTTAACCACCAGGACATGTTTCGTTTTCGTTTTTCCCTCCTTTCCTAACTTTTTTAATTTTTTTCGTTGTTGGGGATTATTTTTTCGTTGTTGGGGATTATTTTTTCGGGGCGGGTTGTAGTTTTTGATTACTTTTTACTACGTTTTAGTTTTTGGCGCTAACGTGACCAAAAAACAGCAATTCATGTTTTGTTTTTTTACGGCGTTCACCGTGTGGGGTAAATAACGTTATATTGCAATGGTTTTGACTTTTATGGATGCGGTGATCCCGGTTATGATTATCATTTTGTTTTTTACATTACTTTAGAGGAAGAAATGTTTTTTAAAAAAAAAATATTTATTACACCCCTGGGGGACGTGATCTAGTGCTGGTACAATACACTGTAACACTAATGTATCTCATTATATCGTGATTAAGATTAAGGGGTTAATAGGAGCAGAAAGTTGGCAGAACTTTATTACCCCCCCCCCAGGCTGCCATGACGTCCATTTGCACCCCATGATTACATTGCGAGAAGCCCCCCTTTCTAAAAGCTTAGATTCCACAGTAGTTAAATGTCCGGGATCGGCGTTCTCTCTGATCCTGGCGGTTAGTGCGAGGTGTCAGCTGTAATACACCCGCAGCGTGTGGAGCGGGCTCTGCCTGTAAACCCGCTCCGTACTTCTCCCCCCGCACTATGACGTTCAGTGTTGTCATGGGGATGGCCGCCTTTGGGCATGACTGATGGATTACTGGCGTCTTTCTTGTTACTCTCTAGAAGAGGTTTATGTATTCGCACCATTAATGTTGTACAACCGACATATTGACCCTGACATTGTAGAGAGCGGATGAGATAAATGACGTGATGTGTTATAATCTATATCTACGTTATCTGTACAAGACCAAGAACTATTTGTAGCTCTGTTATAATTCCAGGATCGGCTTTTTATGACCACGGTGGAAATAACCTTCAGTGGTGAGACAAGTCTGACTCCGTATTTCACTCTCACATAAACTCGGGGGGAGACGTTGTCCTCGTGTTGGGGTCTCTGTGGAATAACTCTTACACCATCCCGAATAATGTCATCCAGTCCTGACCGCAAATGGGAAGACACTTTACAATAATGTTTCTGAGCTCCTTATACTTCACGCTGAAAGAAGTCGTAAAATATCATCATTTATCAGTGAAATAGTTAATAGTTTATAGTTCAAAAACATCCATAATAAAACGTTTTGTAAGGTGAAGTTTTTATCACTTCAAAAATAATGACCGGATTTATAAATGATGATATTTTAGGTTTTGTTTTTTTTCTACACAATCGAAATTGACAGCGCATCTATCAGACATTTCTGGCATATCCAGGGGAGAAATGTCCGTGTTGGGAATACCCCTTTATTCCATGTGGTGACGGCTCTGAGAAGATGTTTCTCTCAATGATGAATAAGTGAGGTTCTGTATGTCACACATGATGTTGTCCCCTGTATGATCTCCATCTTCTCCTTTCTTCATAAAGACGTCTGCAGTACTAGATCCTCCAGTTCCTCCAGTTTTCTCATCTTCTCCTCAACAACGCTCCTTCTCCTGAATGACCCACCAAGGATGGACAAGGACAGGAATGAGATGAGCAGAAGAATATTAGACTTCACCTTGGAGATCATCTACCTGTTGAGCGGAGAGGTAAACTTTACTACATTATAGAACAAGTCACACATAGGGAAGGGACAATACATAATAGGAAGAATCCAGTGTCCTGTATAACAGCGTCCAGACCTTCCAAGTGACGTCAAGAAGCCACCAGCAGAAAAGCTGAAGATCAGCCACCAATATGGTCAGTTATGTGTCATGTCACCAATGCAGCAATAGTAATGTTGTAGAGCAATGAGAATGACAAGGAACCAGGAGGATCAGGATGACCTCTATATAGAAACATAGAAGATGACGGCAGGAGGAGAGCACATGGTCCATCTAGTCCCCCCAATATTACTTCCTTTTTAGTTTTGGCCTCGTTCTATTTTCTCAATGTCTTGTAGGTGAGGTCTCCAGTATTACAGATGTGGGGTCACTAGAGCTCTATACAGCGGGGTCACAATCTCCCTCTTTCTACTGAGGGGGGAATACTGTGTTCAGTTCTCGAAGTGTCTCTCTCCATACACAGGAGTACACAATAGTGAAGAAGGCATCGGGTGACTGTACGACTCCCATCATCCATGAGTCAGGAGGATGGAGCAGTAGTCAGAGCCCCATCACAGAGCCTCCCCCTCACTCCCGGATACATGAGAAGAAGATCTTAGAACTGATCTACAAGATGACTGAGCTGCTGACTGGAGAGGTGACACTGCTGGGAATGCTGGGAAATTCTACAGTAACAGCACTGGAGGTGTCTGGGTGATGACTGTATCATTGTGTGTGTCAGGTTCCTATAAGGTGTCAGGATGTCACTGTCTATTTCTCCATGGAGGAGTGGGAGTATCTAGAAGGACACAAGGATCTGTACGAGGAGGTCATGATGGAGGAGTACCGGCCGCGCACATCACAAGGTGAGAAGATATAGATATTATATTTTGTTTGTTTATTTTTTGAAGTGTAAATTTCGTCATGTGCAGTATATACAGACATGTGATTCCTGATCTCTGATCACACGTTCCTTGCTTTGCTGCAGTGCTGCACTAGGTTATGTTCACACGCAGAAGTTTCCATATTTCTGAATGTGGTTCTTTCTGCAGTAGGTACATGAATTTTTAGTAACCACGTTCAGATGAGTTGGACAATCACAGAAATTTCTGCCACCATTTCTCCATTTGGGGATAATACGAGGTCTTCATATCTCAGTTAAGAAAAAAGGCCATCAAAACTAAATGTATTTCCCCTAGAGAAGAAAAGGCGGAGGGGGAGGGGATATCTTTATATAAATATGGAAATGTCCCTATAAAACAATGTAATAAATTATTATTTTCATGGACCCGCAGAGAACACGGGGTCACTGCTTACAATTAAAGGAAGTGTAATTTCATCACAAAGTCCTAAAGCCGCACATCACTGTCGAACCGTAAAGTTATGGAACCTGCTCCCACAGGATTTGGTAATGGTAACGTGTGGAGAGAGATAAGAAAGGGTTAACGATCTTCCTTGTAAGACACAATACACAGGGTTACTGGTAGTAATGAGGAATGTGGATCCAGGGATCTGTCCGATTGTAAGTAAAACAGGTTGAACAATGTGTGTGTGTGTGGAGATATAATGCTTTATTTATTCTACACTCCGTTACATTTTATTTTAAACATTTTATTGGAATGGAGTTTCAGGGGGATTGAACTCAAGAACAAGCGGAATCCAGCAGCAGGACACTAGAAATGTAGAGGACCTGGTCAGGGCGGTCATGGACCGTTAAACTTTACTGTTACTGTGCAGGGAGAAGCTGCTGCTCATTACACGCCGTTCTCCCTGCAGTAACACTACTGTCCGAGCTGTGCTCAGTACTTTTCATCCTGCATGAGCACAGCTCCGGACAAGCAGTGAGAGGGTTAAAGAGCGAATCCCATTCTATTATATTGTTGGGGTTCATGTGATTGGGAGTTGTGTAATATTACATACATATTAATTATGTGACCGCCCGCAGTGTTGTCTGGTGATATGAGTTGATTGTCGGATCTTTCAGCAGCAGGACCCATGGCGTATGGCTACTCTCTGGACCAGCCTCCTTTTTGAGAACATTTGTCCAGTTACAACAATCCATTTAGTGTGGATGTGTCAGGTCCCTTATGTTCCCCTATCAGAGGGCAGTATAGGGGGCTAGGTGCTGATATCTGGGATATAATGTTTTCTATGACATCATTCAGTATTTTCATGTAAAGAACGGTATAAATACTGCCAGGACTCCTAGAGAGCCTGTGAGTCCTGCTTCCCCCGCCCACACAGAATGATTTCCCTTTGTCATCCTGCTCATAAAATCTGAGAGTTTGTCAGACGTTCCTGATGGAGCCGATGCCTGAGCTCTAAACAGACGTTCCTTACTTTACCTCCTGTCTGTGCTGAACATGTAAGGAGCGATGCTGGAAGGGGTTAATATCAGCCCCCTGTCATTTGCGGTATGATCTTCTAACCTTGTGTAAGGAGACCAGACGCCTTTAAGATTCTGTTCTGATTTAACTGTATTCTATTAGGAATCGTCTGTGTCATAAAGATCGCCATGACTACTGATCTAGCTACTGGGCGGTTCTGTTTACTTCCTGAGCCTATCCCACTTCTCTGTCTTCTTCCTGTCAGGTGTAGGGTGGGGTATTTATACCTGGCCTCCTCCCTCTTTCTTTGCTTGTGAATTTTCTCCTTTCTTAGGTGTTGTGATCAAGCTCTCACTTATCCTGTGCCCTGGACTTCTTGGAAACTGACCTCGGCTTGTCTCTCGTTAACCCCTTGTTTACCGGTTTTGATTATCTGCTCCCGGCTGGTTTTGACCTCTGCTGTACCTGATTTCCACTAGCTCTGTTTTGGACTTTCTGTTTACCCTCTGGCTGTCTGGTTACCTGTTCAGGTGTAGCCTGCATTGCACCCCTTATCCAACACTGAACTCTGTTAGAACAACCTGGGTTCTGTGCATCAAAAACCATCCCGCCTTGCGGTGGGCTCTGGCGAATACCTCAGAGTAGCCTTAGATTCTGTTGATCAGAGTTGTGACGGATTTGGGGTTGCGGTTTTATTGGCACGCTTACTCCCGACGGTCTCCATCAAACTTTTGGGAATTGCGCAACCAGTGATTCCATAACATATTCAGGACATGCAGCTGTTTTTATACCATAATTAATAACATAGAAATACATTGATATCGAAACAGTAGAGGTTCACACCTTCTAAGAAACCTTGATCAACCAATAATAACTAAGGGAAACTGTCAGTAGGTTTGGAGCCACTATACTGTTATACAGCCGGGTCTAGTGTTCAATAACTGGCTACCTCATAAACAGACGTTAGGGAATAGTTAGTAAAGTAAATTACAACTTACCGAAAGGAGCTCAGGAGCGGCATCAGGCGCATAGGAAGCAGAGGACAGTTCACTGCGTATGCACAGTAAAGTGAGGTGTAGTGTCCTCGGCTTCATATGTGCATGCACCCGATGCTGCTGGACTTCTTCCAGTAAGTTGTAATTTACTTTACTAACCATTCCCTAAATGTCCTTTTTTTAAGGTAGGCAAGTTTAGAACGCTTCATGACGGCATACTGGTGGTTTAGTGGCTTTAAACCTACTAACAGGTTCCCTTTAACCGCTTCCCGACCGCCCACAGTAAATTAACGATGGCGCTTGCTGGGCTCTGTGCAGTGCCAACGTGAATTCACGGTGGGTGTTAAAAGCCGGGTTTCTCAGACTAGTGCTGACACCCGGATCGCGCTGTTAAGCCATGCTTCTTGTCCCGGAGACGTGATCGGGACCTAATTGGTTCTGGCCCCAATCATGTGATCGCAGGGAAAGTTTGTTGTAGCAACGAACTGGAAAGTTTGTTACTATAACAAACTGGAAAGTTTGTTGCTACAACAAACTTTCCCTGGGACCGATTGCGGGTGCTGCAGTCGGTTGCATCGCAAAACCGGAGGCCATACAACGGCCTCCGGGTCTGCCATGCATTGCAGCCTATGAGTACCAGCCGTAGGCCGGTCCACATAGGCTTCTTGTCAGTGAGACTCTCAGCGTCACACTGACCGTTTATAATACGTTACACTACCTAGGTAGTGTAATGTATTATAACAGCTATCAGTGCTGCAGGTCTTCAAGAAAAAAGTAAAAAAAAAAGTAAGAAGAATGTTTTATAAAAGTGTAAAAACAAGTTATAAGTTACAAATACAAAAAATGCTTTTTTTCCTATAAGAATTTTATTATAGGAAAAAAATGAAAATGTTAAAGTACACATATTTGGTATCACCGTGTTCGTAACGACCCAAACTATAAAACTATAATATTATTTTTCCCGCACGGTGGACACCGCAAAAGAAAAAATTGAAAAACTGTCAGAATTACTATTTTTTTGGGCATCACCCCTCCCAAAATATAGAATAAAAAGTGATCAAAATGTCGCATGTACCCCAAAATAATACCGATAAAAACTACAACCCGTCCCGCAAAAAACAAGCCCCTACACAGCTTTTTTTGACTGAAAAATTACAAAATTATGGCCGTCAGAATGTGGTGACACAAAAAATAAATAATTTTAATGAAAAGTGATTTTATTGCGCAAACGCCATAAAACATAAAAAAAACTATATACATATGGTATCGCCGTAATCGTATCGCCCTGCAGAATAAAGTAAAATGTCATTTATAGCGCACGGTGAACACTGTAAAAAAAAAAAAAAGGACAAAAAACATTGTCAGAATTTATGTTTTTTTTGTCACTTTGCTTGCCCAAAAAATCGACTAAAAAGTGATAAAAAAAATCACATGTACCCTAAAATGGTACCAATGAAAACTACAGATTGATCCACAACAAATAAGCCCTCACCCGGCTCCGGTGGAAAAAAAATAAAAAAGATCTGGCTCTCAGAATATACGACAGAAATAGTGCAGTTTCCAAAAGCAAATAAGATCGGGCAGCATTTATCAGTGCGACACCGGCCACATATCTATGAATTATTATTTATTTACTCCATTATTATACCCTCTTATTATGCCCTGATGTACTCCGCACAGATTGTATATACCCTGATGTTCCCCGCACAGCTTACATATGCCCCCATATTATAAACTGAAATACCAGAAAAAACCCAAATAGAACTATTACCAAGTAAAATCTGCGCTCCAAAAGCCAAATGGGGCTCCTTCCCTTCTGAGCTCTGCTGTGGGTCCAAACAGCAGTTTAGTACCACATATGGGGTATTTCCGTAATCGGGAGAAGTAGCTTTACAAGTTTTGGGGTGCTTTTTATTCTTTATTTCTTGCAAATATTATTTTTTTTATATTTTTTCAGAAAAGGAAGTAGATTTTCACTTTCACAGACAAACTCCAATAAATATAGCAAAAGACCTGTGGGGTCAAGATGCTAACTATACCGCTAACTATACCGCTAGATAAATTCCTTGAGGGGTGCAGTTAACAAAACCGTGTCACTTTTGGGGGATTTCCACTGTTTTGGCCCCACAAGACCTCTTCAAACCTGACATGGTGCCTAAAATATATTCTAAAAAAAGGAGGCCCCAAAATCCACTAGGTGCTCCTTTGCTTCGGAGGCCGGTGCTTCAGTCCATTACCACACTAGGGCCACATGTGGGACATTTCTAAAAAAAGGCAGAATCTGGGCAATAAATATTAAGTTGCGTTTCTCTGGTAAAACATTCTGTGTTACAGAATTTTTTTTATTACAAATGCATTTTAGCAAAAAAAATAACATTTGTAAATTCCCCCTCTACATTGCTTTAATTCCTATGAAACGCCTAAAGGGTTAAGAAACTTTCTGAATGCTGTTTTGAATACTTTAAGGGGTGCAGTTTTTAATATGGGGGGATTTATGCGGTCTATCTAGTACATTAGGCCCTCAAAGCCACTTCAGAACTGAACTGGTCCCTGTAAAAATGGCCTTTTGAAATTTTCTTGAAAATGTGAGAAATTGCTGCTAAAGTTCTAAGCCTTGTAACATCCTAGAAAAATAAAATAATGTTCAAAAAACAATGCAAATATAAAGTAGACATATGGAATATGTGAAATAGTAACTATTTTGTGTGCTATAACTATCTGTTTTACAAACAGATACATTTAAATTTAGAAAAATCATAATTTTTGCACATTTTCTTTACATTTTGGTGTTTTTCACAAATAAGCAATGAATTTATTGACCAAATTTTTTCACTAACATAAAGTACAATATGTCACGAGAAAATAATCTCAGAATCGCTTGGATAGGCAAAAGCATTCCAGAGTTATTACCACATAAATTGACACGTCAGATTTGAAAAAATGGGGCTGGTCCGGAAGGCCAGAATTAGCTCGGTCCTGAAAGGGTTAAAGGCTATGTACACCTTTTTTAACTGAATTTTCTTTATCAATGTAAAATTAAACAACTTTCTAAATAGTCTTCATTAAAATTTTCTGCCATTTGGCTGCTGTAGCGTTTGTGTAACTCCTGTAGACAGTTGGTCTCCTGCAAATTCTCACTCAAATCCGTCACTCCACTGCACCTGGTGGCTGACTCAACTGCTCTTCCCCCTCCCTTCTCTCAGTGTTAGAGATGGCGGCGGAGGGTTGTACATACAAAATCACGCAAGCTGTTAGTATCCTAGTGTAGATAAGGAGGAGAGCTCACAGGCTATCAAGGTGCTTTCTCTATACTCTGATCTGCTATGTACCACCCCCCCCCCCCACACACACACACACACACACACACACACACACACACACACACACACACACACACACACACCTATCTCTAACACTAAAGAAAAAAGGAGGAGGGAGAGTGGTTAATTCAGCCGCCGGCAGCAGTGGAGTGACGGATTTGAGTTCGAATTCACAGGAGACCAGCTGTCCACAGGAGTTACACAGACTCTACAGCAGCCAAGTGGTAGGACCTTTTTAATGAAGACTATTTAGAAAGTTGCTTAAAGAGGCTCTGTCACCACATTATAAGTGCCCTATCTCCTATATAAGGAGATCGGCGCTGTAATGTAGGTGACAGTAATGCTTTTTATTTCGAAAAACTATCTATTTTAAACCACTTTATGAGCGATTTATGCTAATGAGTTTCTTAATGCCTAAGTGGGCGTGTTTACTTTAGACCAAGTGGGCGTTGTACAGAGGAGTGTATGACGCTGACCAATCAGCGTCATGCACTTCTGTCCATTCATTTACACTGCACTAGCGATATAGTTATATTGCTAGTGCAGTCACTTACACAAACACTAACATTACTGTAGTGTCCTGATAATGAATATACATCACTACCAGCCTGGACGTGATGTTTATTCAGAATCCTGACACTTCTGAATCTTTTCTGTGAGATTCCAGCAATGCAAGCGTAATCTCGTTTGAAATGACAGGTTACATCGTAATCTCGCGAGATTACGCTTGCATTTCTGGAATCTCACAGAGACGCTACAGACATGTCAGGCACTCCTCTGTACAACGCCCACTTGGTCTAAAGTAAAACACGTCGGACGCTTGGAACGAGCGCTGTTTTTGACTTCCTAGATAGGAAGGTTCATCTTTTGCCACTGCAAATATGCTTTCATTGGAAAGCTCTCTTTTTGTGAAATAGACAGCCATACAAATCTTTAAGCCGCTTCCAATGAATTTGGATGAAGCTGCTTCATTGACCTATCTCCCCTGAAGAATCATTTGGTCAAGAGGAAACGCGTTGTGAGAACATTATTTACCACTTGTCATCTCAAAGAGGCTACCCACTTCCTTGACATAAGGACACAATCGATGGAGGACTACTAAGACCAAAAAATAGGGGTAGGAGGGCAACAGCCCCTAATTTTTTCCTATTACCTCTGTATGTTATCCATGCAAGACAAAGAAAACAAATAAATGTGGGGAAACCTCTAAAAAAGAGAAATAAGAAAATAGTACAGATTTATGATCCTTACAAAAGTGGACTATCTGCGGTCTCAAAAATTGTGATGAAAATGCACATCATGCATATATGAAAAATTGCATACAGTATTGGCATATGAAACTTCTATGTACACATGTTATGTTTTTACAAATATTTTTAAAAAAGAAATTAAGTAAAAGTTATATTTTATATATACTCCGGATCTATCTTTTTCTTTCCTAAAGTAAAACACGCCCACTTGGGCATTAAGAAACTCATTAGCATAAAGCGAAAAATCGCTCATAAAGTGGTTTAAAATAGATAGTTTTTCGAAATAAAAAGCATTACTGTCACCTACATAATAGCGCCCATCTCCTTATATAGGAGACAGGGCACTTATAATGTGGTGACAGAGCCTCTTTAATTTTACATTTGGGAACCAAATAAACAATAAAAATAATTAGGTTGAAAGGTGTACATAGCCTGTAAGTAGTACAACATTAAATGACACCCGCTCATGATTAATAGCCAGTAAATTATATGATCCTACATTACTTCTTTTTTTATTTTCAATGTCTGAAACTAAAGATAACAAGAAGTTGTGAGCCAAACACGGATATTATCCAACAAAAGCAAAATATTCGAATACAAAAATCCAATAATAATTTTGTTAATTATTTTAATTATTCAAAATTCAGGCAAAATGGACCAAGTGGCCATTCCATAGTGAAGTTCTCCTACATTTCCCTCCTCTCATGATTCTATCACTCTTAATAAGAAAAGGTTTAGTAAACAACAAGGAGAAATTCTTCTCTTCTAACATTATTGTGTTATCTGCAGTATACGTTCGTGTGAATAAGGCCTAATGGTGCGGTCATGGGCTCACTAAAAACCAATTAACTAAATGTAATCATATATTTTCTCATTCTACATAACCGCACCAGGTAAAAGGAAACTTGGTGTTATAAAACCATAGAGCTTCCTCCAATACCTCAGTGGCTTCCCATCCCTTGTGGAGGGAAAACTTGGAGTAGTTGTTTTCCTTAATACAGGTACTTTGTGTGACTAATAAAAGATGAGGGTCTTCACTGTGGGTTCCCTCTCTTGAAATGTAGAATTCTCTAATAAGCAGAGGTGTCATTGTTCTATGGCGTACCAGGGCACTTTTTTTGGTTGGCAGGGAGCTCTTAATAAATTTCCTCTGCGCCCGACCACTTTAAACTGTATCTGCAAATCTCAGGACGCGCCCTTTAGACTTTGATTAAATAAACATGGAATTGCCGGTGTAGAGGGAAGTGTGTGATCTATAGAGAGATATACAGTAGTCATGTATTCAGTCACTGTGTGTTTCCTACAGATGGATCCAGTAGAAGAAATCTACCAGAGAGATGTCCCTGTCCTCTGTATTCCCAGGACTGTCCAGAGGAAATTCACAATGTCCCAGAGAATCATCAGGTAGATGTGCTAAGCTCTCATCAAAATATGACTATAAAACGGGGGGGGGGGGGGGCAGGCGGGGCATGTGCCCTGGGCACAAATAGGAAAGAAGGTAGGGGGACACTGGGCTGGGCAGCATGGGCATAGTTGCCAACAATCCTGAATTTGCCAGGAGAGTCCCAAATTTACAGAGACGTGTCCCGACAACTGCCATGTTCAATTGTATCTGCGTCCTCAGGATCGCAGATACAATTGAATATTATGGCAGAGCAGTAAACTATCCCTGCTCTGCCCTTCACTCCTGGAGCGGTATCCCTGGCCAGAGAGTTGTCGATTCTTTGGCCGGGTATTCCGCTCCTAAAAGGAGCCCCTGATACCCCTGTCCATATATGGACAGTGACATTAGGGACTCCTCCTGGAGTAAAAACCCAGGACAGAGTGTTGCAGACGCTCTGGCCACGGATTCCGCTCTTGGAGAAGCCCCTGACGTCCCTATCCATATATGGACAGTGACGTCAGGGGCTCCTCCAGGCAGAGCAGGGATTCCACTCCTAGAGGGAGCCCCAATGGCGCTATCTACAGGGAGGGGGGTATAGCACTATCTACAAGGGGTTGTGTGTGGCACTATCCCCTGGGGGGGGGGGGTGGTGTGTGTGTGTGTGTGTGTGTGTGTGTGTGTCAGTCACTATCTACAGGGAGGGTGTTTGGCATTTTCTCCTCGGGTGGGGGAGTATGACAGTATCTACAAGGGAGGCTGTGGGGCAGTATCTACAGGGGGGGGGGGTGACTGGCAATATCTACAAGAGGGGTGTAGTACTATCTTATAGTCTCATTAGCCCCCGTTATACAATCTGTTGTAGTCCGGCACTGACCTCTTTCATTTATTTTATTTTCATTTATTGTTCTGGTAACTCCCTTATACAATTATATCGCTTGCAAAATGAACAAATGGTTTTATACTCAAGTTACATAAAAAAAATTACACCTCATTGATTGGTAGAGAAAGCAAACATGGCGAGGGAGAAGGAGATGTTGGGGGGGGGGGGGGGGGCAAACTGAATCTTTGACCCGGGTGCTGAAGAACCAAACTACACCTCTGCTATAAAGTCATTGAACCCAAGTTCATTTAAAAAAAAATGTTTTCTTGTCTGTTTAGGGTGATAATCTGATTGATATTAAGGTTGAGGTTAAAGATGAAGCAGAAGAGGAGACGGATGTAATGGCTGATCAGCAGTGTAAGGAGGGGGGGGGGGACTTTCATTAGTTGTAAGGACAAACCTGTTTTGAGGGTCACCTAGATACTACTCCCATCATCTCATCATCCCATGTAAATAATCTATTCCGTCACTGTGTGTTACCTACAGATGGATCCAGTAGGAGAAATCCACCAGAGAGATGTCCCAGTCCTCTGTATTCCCAGGACTGTCCAGAGGAAAATCACAATGTCCCAGAGAATCATCAGGTAGATGAAGCTGAGCCCTAGACCAGATCTATATAGGGGTGTGTGGAGCTTTTTGGTCCTGCGGTCATAGATGGGGTCATAGATTTTGGTGGTTTGTTATGTTGATCTGTTAGATTCTTCGCACTCTCTGCTGTATTGTACTGAATTGTTACATATGTGAAATCAGGGGGAAGATCTGACCAATATTAAAGCGGAGGATGAAGAAGAAGAGCGGGTGAGGGGTGATCATCTGTGTAAGAGTGAAGTGGAGGAGGAAATTCCAGGAGGTGTTACCACAGGTCAGTAATAATGATATTAGAAAGTGAATTGGGAGGTTTGTTAAGGTGGGGTTCCTCCTTAGTTCTACATTACAGTAACACGTCAGACAATGTGTTATACATAGTGCAGGACCTGAGGGAGCTGTCACTGCACATAGAAGTTCTCTACAAGGTGATCTATGGATCCGGTCATGCACTAGGCTTAGTGTCAGATTTTGGGAGGGGCACCAGGAGCCTGTAAAAATGACAAAAAGTCAATACATTAGTCTGATGATCGCTGGTTCAAATCTTGTGCAGGGACTAATAAAAAGTGTTCAAATAGTTAACAAAATTTTTTTTGTGGTGTACAAAAATAAAATAAAAACTTTTCCCACTTTTCCTTTTAAAGTATTGTAAAAAAATAAACAAAATTGGTATCACCGCATCCGTAAAAGTCTGAATTATTACAATATAACATTATTTAAATCACATGGTGAACACCGTAAAAAAAAATGAAACCTCCAGAATCGCTAATTTTTTGGTCACTTTAGCACTAAAAAATAATGTAGTAAAAAGTGATCAAAAAGTCGTATGTACCAATAAAAACTACAGCGCACCCCACAAAAATAAGCCTTCACTCTGATCAATCAATAAAATAAAAAAAATAACCGGCAGGATAAAGGTAACGTGATTTATACAGAACAGTGAACGCCGCATTTAAAAAAAATTGCTGTTTTTTGATCAGTTTGCCTAAAACAAATGGAATTAAATGTTTTTGAAAAGTTGCATGTACCCCACAATGGTATGAATAAAAAGCCCCCAAACCACTACGTCTATGAAAAAATAAAAACTGTATGGCTCCCATTAGTCGAGGATGAAAATGTATGCAGATGAGATGGTCCGAGGGGAACTTTCCTTCTGTTTCAGGAGGTGATTATCAGGGCTCTAATATTTGGGAACCACGAAGAGAAGGGCCCAAACATCTGCTGGAAGCGAGGGCGCCCGTATTCTACCAGGACAACACTTTCCCAGCAAAATTCCCCAAACTACAAAGGTGCAGAGTGTGGACCAAAAGGGGGATAAGTAAGGACACCATTTATCAGTGCGACACCGGCCTGTGCATAAAGGATTGTGTCACAGCGTAACCCACATCTATGGAGAATTGTATTATTTACCCCATTATTATACCCTCTTATCATGCCACGATGTACTCCACACACCTTATATATACCCCGATGTACTCCGCACATATTACATATACCCTGATGTACTCCTCACATATTACATATACCCTGATGTACTCCTCACATATTACATATACCCTGATGTACTCCTCACAGATTACATATACCCTGATGTACTCCTCACATATCACATATACCCTGATGTACTCCTCACATATTACATATGCCCCGATGTACTCCACACACCTTATATATACCCCGATGTACTCCGCACATATTACATATACCCTGATGTACTCCTCACATATTACATATACCCTGATGTACTCCTCACATATTACATATACCCTGATGTACTCCTCACATATTACATATACCCTGATGTACTCCTCACATATTACATATACCCTGATGTACTCCTCACATATTACATATACCCTGATGTACTCCTCACATATTACATATATCCTGATGTACTCCGCACAGATTACATATACCCTGATGTACTCCTCACATATTACATATACCCTGATGTACTCCTCACATATTACATATACCCTGATGTACTCCTCACATATTACATATATCCTGATGTACTCCTCACATATTACATATACCCTGATGTACTCCTCACACATTACATATACCCTGATGTACTCCTCACAGTTTACATATATCCTGATGTACTCCTCAGATTACATATACTCTGATGTACTCCTCACATATTACATATATCCTGATGTACTCCACCCATATTACATATACCCTGATGTACTCCTCACATCTTACATATACCCTGATGTACTCCTCACAGATTACATATACCCTGATGTACTCCTCACATATTACATATATCCTGATGTACTCCTCACATATTACATATACCCTGATGTACTCCTCACATATTACATATATCCTGATGTACTCCACACAGATTACATATACACTGATGTACTCCTCACATATTACATATATCCTGATGTACTCCTCACATATTACATATACCCTGATGTACTCCTCACATCTTACATATACACTGATGTACTCCTCACAGATTACATATACCCTGATGTACTCCTCACAGATTACATATACCCTGATGTACTCCTCACATATTACATATACCCTGATGTACTCCTCACATATTACATATATCCTGATGTACTCCACACAGATTACATATACCCTGATGTACTCCTCACAGATTACATATATCCTGATGTACTCCTCACATATTACATATACCCTGATGTACTCCTCACATATTACATATACCCTGATGTACTCCTCACATATTACATATATCCTGATGTACTCCTCACATATTACATATACCCTGATGTACTCCTCACATATTACATATACCCTGATGTACTCCTCACATATTACATATACCCTGATGTACTCCTCACAGATCACATATACCCTGATGTACTCCTCACATATTACATATATCCTGATGTACTCCTCACATATTACATATATCCTGATGTACTCCGCACAGATTACATATACCCTGATGTACTCCGCACAGATTACATATACCCTGATGTACTCCTCACACATTACATATACCCTGATGTACTCCTCACATATTACATATATCCTGATGTACTCCTCACATATTACATATATCCTGATGTACTCCTCACATATTACATATATCCTGATGTACTCCTCACATCTTACATATACCCTGATGTACTCCTCACATATTACATATACCCTGATGTACTCCTCTCATATCACATATACCCTGATGTACTCCTCACATATTACATATACCCTGATGTACTCCTCACATATTACATATACCCTGATGTACTCCTCACAGATTACATATACCCTGATGTACTCCTCACAGATTACATATACCCTGATGTACTCCTCACAGATTACATATACCCTTATGTACTCCTCACAGATTACATATACCCTGATGTACTCTTCACATATTACATATATCCTGATGTACTCCTCACATATTACATGTATCCTGATGTACTCCTCACATATTACATATACCCTGATGTACTCCTCACATATTACATATACCCTGATGTACTCCTCACATATTACATATACCCTGATATACCCCTCACATATTACATATACCCTGATGTACTCCTCACATATTACATATACCCTGATGTACTTCTCACATATTACATATATCCTGATGTACTCCTCACATATTACATATATCCTGATGTACTCCTCACATATTACATATATCCTGATGTACTCCTCACATATTACATATACCCTGATGTACTCCTCACAGATTACATATATCCTGATGTACTCCTCACATATTACATATATCCTGATGTACTCCTCACAGATTACATATACCCTGATGTACTCCTCACATATTACATGTACCCTGATGTGCTCCTCACATATTACATCTACCCTGATGTACTCCTCACATATTACATATACCCTGATGTACTCCTCACATATTACATATACCCTGATGTACTCCTCACAGATTACATATACCCTGATGTACTCCTCACATATTACATATACCCTGATGTACTCCTCACATATTACATATACCCTGATGTACTCCTCACATATTACATATACCCTGATGTACTCCTCACAGATTACATATACCCTGATGTACTCCTCACAGATTACATATACACTGATGTACTCCTCACATATTACATATACCCTGATGTACTCCTCACATATTACATATACCCTGATGTACTCCTCACATATTACATATACCCTGATGTACTCCTCACAGATTACATATACCCTGATGTACTCCTCACACATTACATATACCCTGATGTACTCCTCACACATTACATATACCCTGATGTACTCCTCACACATTACATATATCCTGATGTACTCCTCACATATTACATATACCCTGATGTACTCCTCACATATTACATATACCCTGATGTACGCCTCACATATTACATATACCCTGATGTACTCCTCACATATTACATATATCCTGATGTACTCCTCACATATTACATATACCCTGATGTACTCCTCACATATTACATATACCCTGATGTACTCCTCACATATTACATATATCCTGATGTACTCCTCACATATTACATATATCCTGATGTACTCCTCACATATTACATATATCCTGATGTGCTCCTCACAGATTACATATACCCTGATGTACTCCTCACATATTACATATACCCTGATGTGCTCCTCACATATTACATATATCCTGATGTACTCCTCACATATTACATATACCCTGATGTACTCCTCACATATTACATATACCCTGATGTACTCCTCACATATTACATATACCCTGATGTACTCCTCACAGATTACATATATCCTGATGTACTCCTCACATATTACATATACCCTGATGTACTCCTCACAGATTACATATACCCTGATGTGCTCCTCACATATTACATATACCCTGATGTACGCCTCACATATTACATATACCCTGATGTGCTCCTCATATATTACATATATCCTGATGTACTCCTCACATATTACATATACCCTGATGTGCTCCTCACATATTACATATACCCTGATGTACTCCTCACATATTACATATACCCTGATGTACGCCTCACATATTACATATACCCTGATGTACTCCTCACATATTACATATACCCTGATGTACTCCGCACATATTATATATACCCTGATGTATTCCTCACACATTACATATACCCTGATGTACGCCTCACATATTACATATACCCTGATGTACTCCTCACATATTACATATATCCTGATGTACTCCTCACATATTACATATACCCTGATGTACTCCTCACAGATTACATATATACCCTGATGTACTCCTCACATATTACATATACCCTGATGTACTCCTCACAGATTACATATATACCCTGATGTACTCCTCACATATTACATATGCCCCCACATTATAAACTGAATCACTAGTAATACCCCAAACAGAACTTCTGCCAAGCAAAATCCAGGCTCCAAAAGCCAAAAGACGCTGCCTCAATACTGAGCCCTACACTGTGCCCAAACAGCAGTTTACTGCCACATATATGGTATTGCTATAACCGGGAGAACCCTTATAACATTTTTTGGGGTGTGTGTCTCTAGTGGCAATAGCTGGGCACAACATATTGGACTCTGAAATGGCATATCTATGGAACAATTGCAATTTTCACTTTTTACCATCCGCAGCACATTAATTTCTGGAAAACACCTGTGGGGTCAAAATGCTCTACATCCCTAATAAATGTCTTAAGGGGTGTCGTTTCCAAAATGGGGTCACTGTTTTGGTCCCAAAGGTGTTTTGCAAATGAAACATGGCGCCCAGAAACCAATCCATCAAAATCTGTGCTCCTTCCCTTCTGAGCAGTGTATGAGCACATATCGGGTATTTCCGTACTCTGGAGAATTTTCTTACAAATGTTGGGGGTCTTTTTCTCCTTTATTTGTTACGAAAATTAACAATTTCGAGATAAAACTACATCTTATTGGAAAAAATTTGTCTTGATTGAGCGGTGTGATAGCTTATTTTTTGCGGGGCGAGCTGTACTTTTTTATTAATACCATTCTGCGATACATGTGAATTTTTTTATCACTTTTTTTTTGGTAGCTACGGTGACAAAAAAAAAACAACACCTCTGGCGTCTTTTAATTATTTTTTTTGTACAGTGTTCACCGTGCGGGTTACATGGTTACATAGTTTGTACGGTTGAAAAAAGACACATGTCCATCAAGTTCAACCAAGGGATGGGAAAGGGGAAGTAAAAAATTTCTACACATAGGAGCTAATATTTTTTGTTCTAGGAAATTATCTAACCCTTTTTTAAAGCCATCTACTGTCCCTGCTGTGACCAGCTCCTGCGGTGTCTACTGTCCCTGCTGTGACCAGCTCCTGCGGTGACTATTCCATAAATTCACCGTTCTCACTGTAAAGAAGCCTTGTCGCCTCTGCAGGTTGAACCTTTTTTTCTCCAGACGGAGGGAGTGCCCTCTTGTTTTTTGAGGGGGTTTTACAAGGAACAGGATTTCACCATATTTTTTGTATGTGCCATTAATATATTTATATAAATTAATCATGTCCCCCTTAGTCGTCTTTTTTCAAGGCTAAATAGGTTTAGTTTTAATCTTTCCTCATAACTTAGATTCTCCATGCCCCTTATTAGCTTCGTTGCTCTTCTTTGTATTTTTTCCAACTCCAGGGCATCCTTTCTATGAACTGGAACCCAGAACTGAACTGCATATTATAGATGAGGCCTCACTAATGCTTTGTAAAGTGGTAATATTACATCCCTGTCCCGCGAGTCCATGCCTCTTTTAATACACGATAATATTTTGCTGGCCTTTGAAGCAGCTGATTGACATTGCATGCTGTTATTGAGTTTATGATTTACAAGTACACCCAGATCCTTCTCAACAAGTGAATCCGCCAGTGTAGCTCCCCCTAGGACATATGATGCATGCAGGTTGTTGGTACCCAGATGCATAACTTTACATTTATCTACATTAAACTTCATCTGCCAAGTGGACGCCCAAACACTTAGTTTGTTTAAATCCGCTTGCAATTCATGAACATTTTTCATAGACTGAACTATATTACATAGCTTGGTGTCATCTGCAAAAATAGAAATAGTGCTATTAATCCCATCCTCTATATCATTAACCCCTTCCCGCTCCTTGACGTACTATTACGTCATGGCAGCTGTATCGTTCGCGCTCCATGCCGTAATAGTACGTCTCGGGAGTAACGGCCGTTTCGGCCGTCCTCCCGACACATACAGGAGCTGTGACGCTGCTGTCTTGTTCAGCAGCTGTCACAGCTCCTACAGCGGGGACCGATCGCTGTGTCCCCGCTGATTAACCCCTTAAAAGCCGCGTTCTATAGAGATCGCGGCTTTTTAGGGGTTAAGCTGCCATCGCCGGCCTGCTACGCGATAGCGGCCGGCGATGGTGACTATGGCAACCGGACACCAAACAATGGCGTCCGGCGATGCCATAGACGGAAGCCTAGTGGGTCCTGACAACGTCAGGACCCACTATGCTTGCTGTCAGTGAGTAGCTGACAGTTCTAATACACTGCACTACGCATGTAGTGCAGTGTATTAGAATAGCGATCAGGGCCTCCTGCCCTCATGTCCCCTAGTGGGACAAAGTAATAAAGTAAAAAAAAAGTTAAAAAAAGTTGTGTAAAAATAAGAAAATAAAAGATTTAAAAGTATTAAAAGTAAAAATCCCCCTTTTTCCCTTATCAGTCCTTTATTATTAATAAAAATATATAAAAAAACAAATAAACTATACATAATTGGTATCGCCGCGTCCGTAACGGCCTGAACTACAAAATTATTTCATTATTTATCCCGCACGGTGAACGCCGTAAAAAAAATAAATAATAAACCGAACCACAATCACAATTCTTTGGTCACTTCACCTCCCAAAAAATGGAATAAAAAGAGATCAAAAAGTCGCATGTACCTAAAAATGGTACTGATCGAAACTACAGTTCGTTACGCAAAAAATAAGTCCTCGCACGGCTTTATTGATTGAAAAATAAAAACTTTATGCCTCTTAGAATAAGGTAACACCAAAAGTGAATGATTGTTTACAAAACTTATTTTATTGTGCAAACGCCATAAGACATAAAAAAAAACTATAAACATCTGGTATCACCGTAATCGTATCGCCCCGCAGAATAAAGTGAATATGTCATTTATAGCGCACGGTGAACGCTGTAAAAAAAAACGAAAAAAAAAACAATCGTACAATTGCTGTTTTTTAGTCACCACGCCACCTAAAAATAGAATAAAAACTGATCAAAAAGCCGCATGCACCCCAAGAAAACTACAATGGATTCCTCAAGGAGTCTAGTTTCCAAATTGGGGTCACTTTTGGGGGGTTCCCAATGTTTTGGCACCACAAGACCTCTTCAAACCGGACATGGTGCCTAATAAAAAAGATGCTTCAAAATCCACTAGGTGCTCCTTTGCTTCTGAGGCCGGTGCTTCAGTCCATTACCGCACTAGGGCCACATGTGGGATATTTCTCAAAACTGCAGAATCTGGGCAATACGTATTAAGTTGCGTTTCTCTGATAAATCCTTTTGTGTTATAAAAAAAATGGTATAAAGAGGATTTTCTGACAAAAAAAAAAATGTAAATTTCACCTCTACTTTGCTCTAAATTCCCGTGAAACACCTAAAGGGTTCATAAACTTTCTAAATGCTGTTGTGGATACTTTGAGGGGTCTAGTTTCTAAAATGGGGTGTTTGATAGGGGTTTCTAATATATGGGCCCCTCAAAGCAACTTCAGAACTGAACTGGAACCTAAAAAAATAAATAAATGAGGCAATACTTCGCTTCTTACATTATACTGATAATGAGCCGTGCCCACCCCGAGATGACCCCAGTTTTGACCGTTTGTATAAACGGAGACCCCTATTAGACCGTTCCAGTGCCCGGTTTTCCCAAGCATACACCCCTGAGAAGTGTATTTCTATTGATGAGTCCCTGGTACATTTTAAAGGGAGGGTTCAATTCCGCGAGTACCTGCCGGGTAAGAGGGCAAGGTATGGCGTGAAGATGTATAAGCTGTGAGAGTGCATCAGAGTATACCTACAGGTTTAGGATATATGAAGGAAAGGCCACCCCCAAACCAGACTGCATCCTGGACTACAATAGGTACATGGGAGGGATGGACTTGTAAGATCAAGCCCTGAAGCCCTACAGCGCCATGCGGTGTGGTATAAGAAGCTGGCCGGGCACATCATACAGATGGCATTGTACAATGCGTACATGCTACGTCGATGTGCAGGCCAGACGGGAACTTTCCTGGAATTTCAAGAGGTGATTATCAAGAACCTAATCTTTAGGGACCAAGAAGGGGGGGGCACCCAGTACTTCTGGAAGCGAGCCCACACGCATCGTACCAGGGCAACACTTTCCAGGAGAAGTTCCCCAAACTGGCAAGAAGGGAAAAAGTCAAAAGAGGTGCAAAGTCTGCTATAAGAGGGGGTAAGGGAGGACACAATATATCAATGTGACACGTGTCCCGAATAACCAGAGCTCTGTATGAAAGAGTGTTTTAAAATTTATCATACATCCCTTGGTTTATAATTTACCCCAATTTTACTTACCCTGATGCACTCCACACAGCTTATCCCCCCTCGTCTTTCCCCTCTGATCCCTGCTGTGTGTCCAGGCAGCTGATAACAGCCACATGTAGGGTATTGCCATACCCGGGAGAACCCACATTACAGTTTATGGGGTGTAGGTCTCCGGTCAAAATGGCCACTACACCTCTAGATGAATGCCTTAAGGGTGTAGTTTTTAAAACGGGGTCACTTCTTGGGGGTTTCAACTGTTCTGGTACCTCAGGGGCTTCTGCATACATGACCGCACTAGAAAATCCCCAGTAGGCCAAATGGTGGTCCTTTCCTTCTGAGCCCTCCCATGGGCCCAAATGGCAGTTTATCACAACAAATGGGGTATTGCGGCCCTCAGAACAAATTGCGCAACAGAATGGGGTATTTTGTTTCTTGTGAAAATAAGAAATTTTCAGCCAAAACTACATATTATTTGAAAAAAATAATTTTGTTTTCATTCCCAGCCCAATTCAAATAAGTTCTGTGAAAAAACTATGGGGTCAAAATGGTCACAACACCCATAAATGAATTCCTTGAGGGGTGTAGTTTCCAAAATGGGGTCATTTGTGGTTGGTTTCTATTGCTTTGATACCTCTGGGGCTCTGCAAATGCGACATGGCACCCGAAAACCAATCCAGCAAAATCTGGACTCCAAAGAACACACAGCGCTCCTTTCCTTCTGAGCCCTCCCATGGGCCCAAACGGCAGTTTATCACCACAAATGGGGTATTGCCGCACTCAGGACAAATTGGGCAACAGAATGGAGTATTTTATTCCTTGTGAAAATAAGAATTTTTGAGCTAAAATGACATATTATTGGAAAAAATATAGATTTTTTTAATTCCCAGCCCAATTCAAATTAGTTCTGTGAAGAAACTATGGAGTCTAAATGGTCACATTACCCATAAATGAATTCCTTGAGGGGTGTAGTTTCCAAAATGGGGTCACTTCTGGTGGGTTTCCATTGCTTTGATACCTCTGGGGCTCTGCAAATGCGACATGGCACCCGAAAACCAAACCAGCAAAATCTGTACTCCAAAGAACACACAGCGCTCCTTCCCTTCTGAGGCCTCCCATGGGCCCAAACGGCAGTTTATTGCCACAAATGGGGTATTGATGCACTCAGGAGAAATTGGGCAACAAAATTGAGTATTTTGTTCCCTGTGAAAATAAGAAATTTTGGTAAAAAATTACATCTTATTGGAAAAAATGTCATTTTTTTAATGTCACAGCCCAATTGAAATAGGTGCTGTGAAAAAACTGTGTGGTCAAAATGCTAACAACAACCATAAATGAATTCCTTGAGGGGTGTAGTTTCCAAAATGGGGTCACTTTTGGTGGGTTTCCATTGCTTTGATACCTCTGAGGCTCTGCAAATGCGACATGGCACCCGAAAACCAATCCAAAAAAATCTGGACTCCAACAAACATATAGCGCTCCTTTCCTTCTGAGCCCTCCCATGGGCCCAAACGGCAGTTTATCACCACAAATGGGGTATTGCCACACTAAGGACAAATTGGGCAACAAAATGGGGTATTTTGTTCCTTGTGAAAATAAGAAATTTTGATCACAAATGACATTTTATTTGAAAAAATGACATTTTTTTCATTTCAGAGCCCAATTCAAATACGTGCTGTGAAAAAACTGTGCGGTCAAAATGGTAACAACAACCCTAAATGAATTCCTTGAGGGGTGTAGTTTCCAAAATGGGGTCACTATTGGGGGATTCCTACTGTTTTGACACCTCAACACCTCTTCAAACCTGGCATGCTGCCTAAAATATATTCTAATAAAAAAGGGGCCTCAAAATGCACTAGGTGCTTCTTTGCTTCTAGGGCTTGTGTTTTAGTCCACGAGCGCAGTAGGGCCACATGTGGGACATTTCTAAAAACTGCAGAATCTGGAGAATACATATTTAGTAGTGTTTCTCTGGTAAAACCTTCTGTGTTACAGAAAAAAAAATGAATAAAATTGAAATTCAGCAAGAAAAATGAAATTTGCAAATTTCACCTCCACTTTGCTTTAATTCCTGTGAAATGCCTGAAGGGTTAAAAAGCGTTCTAAATGCTGTTTTGAATACTTTGAGGGGTCTAGTTTTTAAAATGGGGTGTTTTATCAGGGTTTCTAATACATAGGCCCCACAAAGCCACTTCAGAACTCAAGAGGTACCTTAAAAAAAAGGCTTTTGAAATTTTCTTAAAAATATGAGAAATTGCTGTTTATGTTCTAAGCCTTGTAACGTCCAAGAAAAATAAAAAAATGTTCAAAAAACGATGCCAATCTAAAGTAGACATATGGGAAATGTGAACTAGTAACTATTTTGGGTGGTATAACCGTCTGTTTTACAAGCAGATGCATTTAAATTCAGAAAAATGCAATTTTTTCAAAATTTTCTCTACATTTTGCAATTTTTCACCAATAAACACTGAATATATCGACCAAATTTTACCACGAACATGAAGCCCAATGTGTCACGAGAAAACAATCTCAGAATCGCTTGGGTAGGTTTAAGCATTCCGACGTTATTACCACATAAAGTGAAATATGTCAGATTTGAAAAATGGGCTCTGAGCCTTAAGGCCAAAACTAGGCTGCGTCCTTAAGGGGTTAATAAATAAGTTGAATAATAGTGGTCCCAGCACTGAACCCTGGGGTACACCACTTATTACCGGGGACCATTCAGAGAAGGAATCATTGACCACAACTCTCTGGATACGGTCCTTGAGCCAATTCTTAATCCAATGACAAATTATACTTTCTAAACCTATAGTCCTTAATTTACCCATTAGACGTCTATGGGGGACAGTGTCAACTGCCTTTGCAAAGTCCAAAAACACTATATCCACAGCGGCCCCTCTGTCTAGGCTTCTGCTCACCTCTTCATAAAAACAGATTAGGTTAGTTTGACAACTTCTGTCCTTAGTAAAACCGTGCTGGCTGTCACTTATAATACTGTTTATTGTCACATAATTCTGTATATAGTCCCTCAATAGCCCCTCAAACATTTTCCCCACAATGGATGTTAAGCTTACTGGTCTATAATTACCCTGGGAAGACCTAGAGCACTTTTTGAAAATAGGCACCACATTTGCCCTGCGCCAGTCCCTTGGCACTATACTAGTCACTAGAGAATCTCTAAATATTATGAAGAGGGGGACAGAAATGACTGAACTAAGCTCCTTAAGAACTCTAGGGTGTAACCCATCTGGTCCCGGGCCTTGTGTACGTTTATTTTATTTTATTTAGCTTGCACCATATCTACATTTGATCCAATTCAGTATATCAACTGATATATTAACAGCACTGGCACCGGCTACATCAGCTGCTCTTTCTTCTGTTGTATATACAGAGCTGAAGAACCCATTTAGTAACTCTGCCTTCTCTTGATCCCCTGTGACCAACTCCTCATTACCACTATCTAGGGGTCCTACATGTTCAGACCTTGGCTTTTTTGCATTTATATACTTGAAGAATTTTTGGGGATTTGTTTTACTATCCTTGGCCACCTGCCTTTCATTTTGTATTTTTGCTGATTTTATTACCTTTTTACAGATTTTATTAAGCTCTTTATATTTTACAAAGGCTACAGCTGTACCCTCAGATTTGTATTTTTTAAATGCCCTTTTTTTGTCATGTATTGCCCCTTTCACAGAAGGTGTAAGCCATGTGGGGTTTAATTTTAGTCATTTATACTTGTTACCTATAGGAATAAGTTTTGCAACTATAATTACCCAGGGTAGATTTTAAAATCTCCCATTTATCATTTGTACCATTTTTTTACATTAGTTTTTCCCAGTCCATATCCTGAATTGCAGCCCTCATCCTGGGGAAATTGGCCTTCTTAAAATTAAGTGTTTTTGCCCTCCCAGCCTGTGTTTGTTTTTTCCAGTATATGTAAAATGTAACTATATTGTGATCACTGTTACCGAGGTTTTCACGAACATTGATGTTCCCAACAAGCTTTGCATTATTAGAATTGACCAGATCCAACAGAGCTTCACCTCTAGTTGGGTCTTCCACAAACTGGCCCATAAAATTTTCCTGCAACAGGTTGAGGAAATGTCTCCCCTTTGCAGTTGAAGCCGAACCATGACACCAATTAATATCCCGGTAATGAAAATATCCCATTATCACTACAGTACCTGCCTGTGCAGCCCGCTCCATCTGTTTATATAGCTGAACTTCCATCTCCTCAGTTATATTGGGGGGTCTATAGATTACACCAAAGGTAATATTTTCAGTGTTTAGCTCCCTTTGTAATTCCACCCACAAGGTTTCAACCTCCTCACAATCTTCACCCTCTAATTTCTCATTCACACTCTCCTTCATATCGCTTCTCACATGTGTAAAACCCTGTAGATTTACAGCCCAATCATGTGAAGAGTCCATCCATGTTTCAGCAAATATATCTATATTTTCTTCCAGTATCAAGGCCTCCAGCTCCCCCATTTTGCTTGATAGACTTCTGGCATTTGTGAACATACACTTTAACTTGCCTTTAAATGTTTCACGTTCAGTATCAGAAATGTGATTATTTGACATTATTTGGGCATTTTTATTTTCACTGCTGTTTTGTAACGAAGGGATCTCCCTATCTTGTTGCCTAGTCCTCTCCCCACAGTCTGTTTCTCTCCCCCCCCCCCCCCCCCCCACCAATATAGTCTGACCCCTCTCTAAGCTAACTACCTGTAATGGATTTGCCAGACACAGGTTCTGTGTCGACGCCCGTGGTTAATCAGCCTTCATCAGCTCCAAGGTCTGCTAGAGTGACGCGATCTGTTACCACTCAGGCTCGCAGGCTGAGGAGAGGGAGAACCTATCATAGCCTGGCCTGACGGTTCTACTCCCGCCCTTGGTCTATTTATACCCTCACTTGCAGTTGTTCCTTGCCTGTGATTGTCTTGTTTCCTGGCTCTGCGATTCCTGCTATTTACGTTATTGAGCGCTGTTACTTTTTGACCCTGGCTTGACTGACTCTTCTCCTTCTCTGATTTTGTTACTACGTACTCTCCTGGTTTGACTCGGCTCGTTCACCACTCCTGTTGCTCACGGTGTTCCGTGGGCAACTGCCCCGACTTCCCCCTTTGCTTCTGTGTGCCCTTGTCTTGTGTTGTCTGTCTTTCACTTATTGAGCGTAGAGACCGTCGCCCAGTTGTACCCCGTCACTTAGGACGGGCCGTGCATGTAGGCAGGGACTGAGTTGCTGGTAGATTAGGGCTCACCTGTCCGTTTCCCTACCCCAATTCGTTACACTTCCCCTTTATTTTCTACATTGGCCTCCCTCCTCAGCCCTAGTTTGAATACTCCGCCACCACAGCTAGAATTTTCTCCCCCAGCACAGCGAACCCCCTTCCATTTAGGTTCAAATGATCTGCAGAATACAGTTTGTACCCCAATGAAAAGTCAGCCAAATGCTCTAGGAACCCAAAGCCTTCTCCTCTACACCAAGACTTCAGCCATGCATTTAACTCCCTGAGCTCCCGCTGTCTTTCCTGTGATGCGCATGGCACAGGCAGTATTCCTGAGAATACTACCTTGGAGGTCGTTCCCTTCAGCTTGTAGCCTAGTTCTTTAAAATTATTCTTAAGACATTTATTTTGTTGTTGGTACCCACATGGACCACGACACCTGGATCATCACCAGCCCCTCCCAGCAATTTGTCCACCCTTTCCACCACATGTCGAACCCTGGCACCAGGGAGACCGCAAACTATTCGGTTGAGGCGGTCTTGGCGACAAATTATTCTATCCGTTTTCCCGATTATAGAATCCCTTACAACTATCATTTGTCTTGCCTTACCTGCATTACCATCCCGCCGACTACTAGCTGGGCTGTTCTCCCGGCTGTTAGGGAGATCAGTATCCACTAGGGCTGCCATTTCTGAGACCGACACCCTCGCATCATCACCCAACTTGGCAATTTTGCTTGGAATGTCAGAAAGCGGATTGGCCTTCCTTTTCTTTGACCCCTTTCTACTGCCCCTAACTACATTAACCCAGCTACTTGCCTGACCTGCTCACCCATGTCTTCACCCTCCAGTTCTACCCCACTAACTGCATGCTCCGTGAGCAGCAAGCTCCGCTCACGATTGTCTATCTTCCTCAGTGTTGCATTCTGCTCCTCCAGAGCTCTCATGACTGCTTCCAGGTGACCAACATGATCTGCCACAGAGGTATTCACCCTGGAACTCCAGCTCCAGTCGTGCATACATATGGCAAACTGTGCACTGAAGAAAACCTTCAATCCGGCTATCCATTATCCGAGTTACAACAAAACAGTGAACAATTGTCAAAGTAAAAGAAAAGAAGAGTACTTACTGGGGCTTTAACTCCGGTTTTATAACTCCTCTTATATCACAAGCCACTTAGTCCACCAAGCTCAGACAGAGCCAAGCTCAAACTGAGTTCTGCTGTCTAATATATATCACCTGAGACCAATGAACCCCTCCTCCCCCTAGTCAGCTGCTCAGCTGGAAGGAATCTGCAAGGAAAAAAAAAAGTTTTTAAATGGTGTCAGTTTTTGCTATCTTCTATTTGCAAGCAATCAATTAAGTTCTCACACAGATTCACAAACACAGAAATACAGCAACACAATACAGAAATACAGCAACACAATCCGGTTTTATAACTCCACTTATATAACAAGCCCCTTAGTCCACCAAGCTCAGACAGAAAATGGGCGGAATCAAATGATCTTTGATTCCACCCGTTGCAGTAAGGTGTTGGCTGTAATACAGCCGACACCCTTTGAGTATGTAGCGTGCTCAGCCCGTGAGCGTGCTCCATACTTCCCCTTAACGCTTTTTACGTACATGTAGGTGATAATGCGTTAAGGTAGGGGTTTATGTGTAATTTTTACTTCATTTATTTTTGTTTGTTTTTTAACTTTTATTTTTAAGGCATTTCCATCAGAAAAGACATTTGGGGAACTTTTATTATTTAATTTCATTTGTTTTACACTATACTTTTGCTTCTGTAACTCGCGCTTTACAGTAGGGGAGATCAGCCCTGTTATAGTGAATATTGTCACTGATAGGGCTGTGCCGGGTCTAGTTAGATAGAGCAGCAGCCTCGTACTACCGGCATCTCGGCGATCATATGACTAGTCACATGACCACCGGGATCAATAGAGGCAGCAGCGCTCATTGAGCGTTGTGTACGTGAGTGCAGAGAAGACAAGTGATAAAAAATACTTTTGTCTTCTTTCCAGGGTCCCTGGCAGTCTCTGATGACCGGGCACCCGAAATTTAGCTGCTCAATCATTCAGGCAGGAAACTTAAACCTGCACCATATATACACAGTGGACAGTCCTCAACCGGTTGAACATCATTTTAGGAGTCAATCGAAATGAAAAAACACATACATTTTGGTTATTTCCTTTGTACTTTGTCATTTATTTGGTTCCTCCATTACAAATCTTAACAGCTGAGAAGAAAGATCCACATTATAGATCTATATTTAATATGAGGCTGGGACAAGAATTGTGGAGCTATTAGAAAAGACACAAGGTCCCCATGACAACTCTGCACACAAGTCACATGTTGTCTTCAGGATATTTCCATAGTACAACCTTAGGCTGCAATATCAAACAATCAGATCTCCGCTGTAATCTACTATACACTAAATAGCTTTTTGTTTTCAAACTGTTTTTATTAGTCATGGGGTACAAGGCAGGGATAAAATAAAATACAGAATCAGACATAGTATTAAGTCATACCAACATAACTTGTTTTATACATAAACAGCATCATAATAATGCAATAATGAGCTGATACAAATAGAAAAATAAATGTTATACACACAAGGGGAAAAGAGAAAAATGTAAAAGGGGGGGAGGGGATTAAAACAAGGGGAAGAAACTGGAGGAAGAAAGGGAAGGGAAGTACATGTCTCAAGTCCTCATCTCTAGAGGCTTAAAGAATATATTGGTAGCAATAGATACATATTTAATGTTTCAATATGCACAACACAAGATAGAGTTTGGAATGTGATACTTGATAGACATTCACCCCAACATAAACAAACATTATCGAGAAGAGGATCTAGTACTATAAAAGTAAACCCGCCAGGGACGCCATATTCTGAGGAATTTAGCCCTAGTACCACGTTCCCAATGAACAAGCTCCTCCATTCTAAAGATTTCCTGAACCTTGAGTTCCCACTGTTCAATTGTGGAAGAAGTACTCGTCCAACACAATGGGATAAGAAGTTTCACTGCGGCAATCAAAAAAGTTGAAAGGTCATTACGTTTAGGTACATAAGAATCTGCAGGTAACCATAAGAGAATCGCAGATGGCGAAACTGGAACAGAAGAAGAGCAAATAGTGTTTATCTTGTCAATCACTGCCACCTAATATGAGCGGATCAAGGGACATTCCCACCAAATATGTAGAAAAAATCCCGTGTCCGATTGACATCTCCAACAGGTTGCAGGTATATCAGGGTTGACCATATGCAACAATTCAGGGGTCCTATACCAGAGGGGAAAAAAGTTTATATGAGTTCTCTCTAATTTTAATACATTGGGAGAACCCACGTGAATGTTTCAACATGATCTTTAGATAATTTTCAGTGAAGGAAACCTGGAGATTCTTTTCTCATACCTTCAAATTTATAACATGCCCTTCAGTCTCTTAATTGCAACAGGAACTCATATGATGGCCAGTGCCTTCTTTTGGGGAACAGAGCACTGCAGGAGAGTCTCAAATTGGGTTAAAGAATACAAAGCGGTATATGCGTCAACATATTTAATACAAACATTCTGAAAGTCCGTTATTTGTAAAAAAAAAAAAAAAAACCCTCAACATAAGACCCGTCTTTCTAAGTGATAGGTTTGTAGATACCTGATCTTCTGCATCAAAAAAGGAAGAGAGATTCACCCCGTCTACTCTATCCCAAAAACTTGATTATGGAGGACGCTTAGGATGGACCAGATAAGGCAAAAGACTTAAAGGGAACCTGTCACCAGCATTTCACCTATTAAACCAGCAATACCATGTGGTAGTGTGTGAAAAATCATTTCTATATAACCTATAATTGTCTTCTTAGTCGGCTCTGTAGCTTTAGTATTCCTTTTTTAGTGTTCCTGCATTGTATGCTAATGAGCAGAAAAGAGTCAAATCTTCGTTTGAAAAAAGTCATATCTTCATTCCTCAAGTCTTTCCGAGTTTACCCCGCCTCTGTACTATTGATTGACAGCTCCTCGCCTTCCCCCAGCACACAAAATCCCGCACTTGTGCATTGATGTCCTCTTCTGGGTTGTGCGTACAACGGGACACCGGATTATTACGATAAAAGGCGCGAAATGTTTGCAGACCGTTATTTCCAGTCGCAGGAGGAGTTTAGGAGAGGGGATAGCGGTAATGAACTTTTTATAGCAGCGGCCAGTGAGGGATAAGAAAAGCTCAATAGGTGAAATGCTGGTGACAGGTTCCCTTTAAGGGCATTAACGAGTAATTCTTAGACATAAGGGGGATAGTATGATGAATATCCTGCCCAACACTAAAAACACCCTTTAACAATACACTGGAGCAAGGCGTCCGTGGTGAAAAATGTCTTAAAGAGGCTCTGTCACCAGATTTTGCAAGCCCTATCTGCTATTGCAGCAGATCGGCGCTGCAATGTAGATTACAGTAACGTTTTTATTTTTAAAAAACGAGCATTTTTGGCCAAGTTATGACCATTTTTGTATTTATGCAAATGAGGCTTGCAAAAGTACAACTGGGCGTGTTTACAGTAAAAGTACATCTGGGCGTGTATTATGTGCGTACATCGGGGCGTTTTTACTTCTTTTACTAGCTGGGCGTTCTGACGAGAAGTATCATCCACTTCTCTTCAGAACGCCCAGCTTCTGGCAGTGCAGACACACAGCGTGTTCTCGAGAGATCACGCTGTGACGTCACTCACTTCCTGCCCCAGGTCCTGCATCGTGTCGGCCACATCGGCACCAGAGGCTACAGTTGATTCTGCAGCAGCATCAGCGTTTGCAGGTAAGTAGCTACATCTACTTACCTGCAAACGCCGATGCTGCTGCAGAATCAACTGTAGCCTCTGGTGCCGATGTGTCCTCGCTCGTCCGACACGATGCAGGACCTGTGAGTGACGTCACAGCGTGATCTCTCGAGAACACGCTGTGTCTGCACTGCCAGAAGCTGGGCGTTCTGAAGAGAAGTGGATGATACTTCTCGTCAGAACGCCCAGCTAGTAAAAGAAGTAAACACGCCCCGATGTACGCACATAATACACGCCCAGATGGACTTTTACTTTTAAACACGCCCAGTTGGACTTTAGCAAGCCTCATTTGCATAAATACGAAAATGGTCATAACTTGGCCAAAAATGCTCGTTTTTTAAAAATAAAAACGTTACTGTAATCTACATTGCAGCGCCGATCTGCTGCAATAGCAGATAGGGGTTGCAAAATCTGGTGACAGAGCCTCTTTAAATTCCATAAAAATAATTGATCTGACAAGGGAATAAGGTCCTTCTCTAGTTCATTATATAAAGTATGTGTAGAGCTATTAATGAGATCCATCCATCTATTTAATTGGTTAGCTTTATAATATGTAAGAACATCCGGAACCCCAATACCCCCAAATTTAGGTTTCTGAATATTTGAGTCTGGGTCTGCAGTTATTCCACAGGATCTTGGAGAACAGTTTTCTAGTTTTATCGAAGAAGGATCTGGGTAGACAGATGGGTAATGTTTGCAGCAGATACAAAAATGTAGGTACTATAAAAGTCTTAACCCCTTAAGGACGCAGCCTAGTTTTGGCCTTAAGGCTCAGAGCACATTTTTCAAATCTGACATATTTCACTTTATGTGGTAATAACGTCGGAATGCTTAAACCTATACAAGCGATTCTGAGATTGTTTTCTCGTGACACATTGGGCTTCATGTTCGTGGTAAAATTTGGTCGATATATTCAGTGTTTATTGGTGAAAAATTGCAAAATTTAGAGAAAATTTTGAAAAAATAGCATTTTCAGAATTTAAATGCATCTGCTTGTAAAACAGACGGTTATACCACCCAAAATAGTTACCAGTTCACATTTCCCATATGTCTACTTTAGATTGGCATCGTTTTTTGAACATTCTTTTATTTTTCTTGGACGTTACAAGGCTTAGAACATAAACAGCAATTTCTCATATTTTTTATAAAATTTCAAAAGCCTTTTTTTAAGGTACCTGTTCAGTTCTGAAGTGGCTTTGAGGGGCCTATGTATATGTATTAGAAACCCTGATAAAACATCCCATTTTAAAAACTAGACCCCTCAAAGTATTCAAAACAGCATTTAGAAAGTTTTTTTAACCCTTCAGGCATTTCACAGGAATTAAAGCAAAGTGGAGGTGAAATTTGCAAATTTCATTTTTCTTGCTGAATTTCAATTTTATTCATTTTTTTTTCTGTAACACAGAAGGTTTTAACAGAGAAACACTACTAAATATGTATTGTCCAGATTCTGCAGTTTTTAGAAATGTCCCACCTGTGGCTCTACTGCGCTCGTGGACTAAAACACAAGCCCTAGAAGCAAAGAAGCACCTAGTGTATTTTGAGGCCTCTTTTTTATTAGAATATATTTTAGGCAGCATGCCAGGTTTGAAAAGGTGTTAAGGTGCCAAAACAGTAGGAATCCCCCAATAGTGACCCCATTTTGGAAACTACACCCCTCAAGGAATTCATTTATGGTTGTTGTTACCTTTTGACCACACAGTTTTTTCACAGCACCTATTTGAATTGGGCTGTGAAATTAAAAAAATGAAATTTTTTCCTATAAGATATCATTTTTTATCAAAATTTCTTATTTTCACAGGGAACAAAATACCCCATTTTGTTGCCCAATTTCTCCTGAGTGCAGCAATAGCCCATTTGTGGCGATAAACTGCCGTTTGGGCCCGTGGGAGGGCTCAGAAGGAAAGGAGCGCTATGTGTTTATTGGAGTCCAGATTTTGCTGGTTTGGTTTTCGGGTGCCATGTCGCATTTGCAAAGCCCCAGAGGTATCAAAGCAATGGAAACCCACCAGAAGTGACCCCATTTTGGAAACTACACCCCTCAAGGAATTCATTTATGGGTAATGTGACCATTTAGACCCCATAGTTTCTTCACAGAACTTATTTGAATTGGGCTGGGAATTTCCAATAATATGTCGTTTTAGCTCAAAAATTCTTATTTTCACAAGAAATAAAATACTCCATTTTGTTGCCCAATTCGTCCTGAGTGCGGCAATACCCCATTTGTGGTTATTAACTGCCGTTTGGGCCCATGGGAGGGCTCAGAAGGAAAGGACCACCATTTGGCCTACTGGGGATTTTCTGGTGCGAAGTCATGTATGCAGAAGCCCCTGACGTACCAGTACAGTTGAAACCCGCAAGAAGTGACCCCGTTTTAAAAACGACACCCTTAACCCCTTAACGCTCAGTGACGTACTATTACGTCATGGAAAGCGCCTTGTTCGCGCTCCATGACGGAATAGTACATCTCGGGAGTAACGGCCGTTTCGGCCGTCCTGCCGACACATACAGGAGCTGTGACAGCTGCTGTCTCATACAGCAGCTGTCAAAGCTCCTACAGTGGGGACCGATCGCTGTGTCCCCGCTGATTAACCCCTTAAAAGCCGCGTTCAATAGAGATCGCTGCTTTTTAGGGGTTAAGCTGCCATGACTATGGCAAACGGACACCAAACAATGGCGGGTGGCTATGCCATCGACGGAAGCCTAGTGGGTCCTGACTAAGTTCTATAGAGATCGCGGCTTTTTAGGGGTTAAGCTGCCATCGCCGGCCTGCTACACGATAGCGGCCAGCGATGGTGACTATGGCAACCGGACACCAAACAATGGCGTCCGGCTATGCCATAGACGGAAGCCTAGTGGGTCCTGACAACGTCAGGACCCACTATGCTTGCTGTCAGTGAGTAGCTGACAGTTCTAATATACTGCACTACGCATGTAGTGCAGTGTATTAGAATCGCGATCAGGGCCTCCTGTCCTCAAGTCCCCTAGTGGGACAAAGTAAAAAAGGTAAAAAAAAGATGTGTAAAAATAAGAAAATAAAAGATTTAAAAGTATCAAAAGTAAAAATCCCCCCTTTTCCCTTATCAGTCATTTATTATTAATAAAAATATATAAACAAACAAATAAACTATACATAATTGGTATCGCCGCGTCCGCAACGGCCTGAACTACAAAATTATTTCGTTATGTATCCCGCGCGGTGAACGTCGTAAAAGAAAATAATAATAAACCGTCCCAGAATCACAATTGTTTGGTCACTTCACCTCCCAAAAAATGGAATAAAAAGAGATCAAAAAGTCGCATGTACCTAAAATTGGTATTGAGGGAAACTACAGTTCGTTTCGCAAAAAATAAGTCCTCGCACGGCTTTCTTGATGGAAAAATAAAAAAGTTCTGGCACTTAGAATAAGGTAACACAAAAAGTGAGTGATTTATTACAAAACTTATTTTATTGTGCAAACGCCATAAGACATAAAAAAAACTATAAACATCTGGTATCCCCGTAATCGTATCGCCCCGCAGAATAAAGTGAATATGTCATTTATAGCGCTCGGTGAACGCTGTAAAAAAAAATAGAATAAAAAAACAATAGTAGAATTGCTGTTTTTTTAGTCACCACGCAACCTAAAAATAGAATAAAAACTGACCAAAAAGCCGCATGCACCCCAAGAAAACTACAATGGATTCCTCAAGGGGTCTAGTTTCCAAATTGGGGTCACTTTTGGGGGGTTTCCAATGTTTTGGCACCACAAGACCTCTTCAAACCGGACATGGTGCCTAATAAAAAATAGGCCTCATAATCCACTGGGTGCTCCTTTGCTTCGGAGGCCGGCGCTTCAGTCCATTACCGCACTAGGGCCACATGTGGGATATTTCTCTAAACTGCAGAATCTGGGCAATAAGTATTAAGTTGCGTTTCTCTGATAAATCCTTTTGTGTTGTAAAAAAAAATGGTATAAAGAGGATTTTCTGACAAAAAAAAAAAGTACATTTCATACCTACTTTGCTCTAAATTTCTGTGAAACACCTAAAGGGTTCATAAACTTTCTAAATGCTGTTGTGAATATTTTGAGGGGTCTAGTTTCTAAAATGGGGTGTTTGATAGGGGTTTCTAATATATAGGCCCCTCAAAGCAACTTCAGAACTGAACTGGAACCTAAAAAAATAAATAAATGAGGCAATACTTCGCTTCTTACATTATATTGATAATGAGCCGTGCCCACCCCGAGATGACCCCAGTTTTGACCGTTTGTATAAACGGAGACCCCTATTAGACAGTTTCAGTGCCCGGTTTTCCCAAGCATACACCCCCGAGAAGTGTATTTCTATTGATGAGTCCCTGGTACATTTTAAAGGGAGGGTTCAATTCCGCCAGTACCTGCCGGGTAGGAGGGCAAGGTATGGCGTGAAGATATATAAGCTGCGAGAGTGCATCAGGGTATACCTACAAATTTAGGATATATGAAGGAAAGGCCACCCCCAAACCAGACTGCATCCTGGACTACAATAGGTACATGGGAGGGGTGGACTTGTCAGATCAAATCCTGAAGCCCTACAGCGCCATGCGGTGTGGTATAAGAAGCTGGCCGGGCACATCATACAGATGGCTTTGTACAATGCGTACGT
The DNA here is from genome assembly GCF_050947455.1 of Rhinoderma darwinii. NCBI lineage: Eukaryota > Metazoa > Chordata > Amphibia > Anura > Rhinodermatidae > Rhinoderma > Rhinoderma darwinii. The sequence continues at coordinate 656,591,921 of NC_134687.1, forward strand.
GCTTCGTCGATGTGCAGGCCAGACGGGAACTTTCCTGGAATTTCAAGAGGTGATTATCAAGAACCTAATCTTTAGGGACCAAGAAGGGGTGCACCCAGTACTTCTGGAAGCGGGGCCACACGCATCGTACCAGGGCGGCAACACTTTCCAGGAGAAGTTCCCCAAACTGGCAAGAAGGTAAAAAGTCAAAAGAGGTGCAAAGTCTGCTATAAGGGATGACACAATATACCAATGTGACCCGTGTCCCGAATAACCAGAGCTCTGTATGAAAGAGTGTTTTAAAATTTATCATACATCCCTTGGTTTATAATTTACCCCAATTTTACTTACCCTGACGCCCCCCGCACAGCTTATCCCCCCTTGTCTTTCCCCTCTGAGCCCTGCTGTGTGCCCAGGCAGCTGATGACAGCCACATGTAGGGTATTGCCGTCCCCAGGAGAACCCACATTACAGTTTATGGGGTGTATGTCTCCGGTCAAAATACTCACTACACCTCTAGATGAATGCCTTAAGGGTTGCGTTTTTTAAAACGGGGTCACTTCTTGCGGGTTTCAACTGTACTGGTACCTCAGGTGCTTCTGCATACATGACTTCGCACTAGAAAATCCCCAGTAGGCCAAATGGTGGTCCTTTCCTTCTGAGCCCTCCCATGGGCCCAAACGGCAGTTTATCACTACAAATGGGGTATTGCTGCACTCAGAACAAATTGCGCAACAGAATGGGGTATTTTGTTTCTTGTGAAAATAAGAAATTTTCAGCCAAAACAACATATTATTTGAAAAAAATAATTTTGTTTTCATTCCCAGCCCAATTCAAATAAGTTCTGTGAAAAAACTATGGGGTCAAAATGGTCACAACACCCATAAATGAATTCCTTGAGGGGTGTAGTTTCCAAAATGGGGTCACTTCTGGTGGGTTTCCATTGCTTTGATACCTCTGAGGCTCTGCAAATGCGACATGGCACCCGAAAACCAATCCAGCAAAATCTGGACTCCAACAAACACATAGCGCTCCTTTCCTTCTGAGCCCTCAAAAGGAGCCCAAACGGCAGTTTATCACCACAAATGGGGTATTGCCACACTAAGGACAAATTGGGCAACAAAATGGGGTATTTTTTTCCCTGTGAAAATAGGAAATTTTGATCACAAATGACATTTTATTGGAAAAAATGAAATTTTTTTCATTTCACAGCCCAATTCAAATACGTGCTGTGAAAAAACTGTGTGGTCAAAATGGTAACAACAACCATAAATGAATTCCTTGAGGGGTGTAGTTTCCAAAATGGGGTCACTATTGGGGGATTCCTTCTGTTTTGGCACCTCAACACCTCTTCAAACCTGGCATGCTGCCTAAAATATATTCTAATAAAAAAGAGGACTCAAAATGCACTAGGTGCTTTTTTGCTTCTAGGGCTGTTTTATTCCACGAGCGCAGTAGAGCCACATGTGGGACATTTCTAAAAACTGCAGAATCTGGACAATACCTATTTAGTAGTGTTTCTCTGGTAAAACCTTCTTTGTTACAGAAAAAAATGAATAAAATTGAAATTCAGCAAGAAAAATGAAATTTGCAAATTTCACCTCCACTTTGCTTTAATTCCTGTGAAATGCCTGAAGGGTTAAAAAGCGTTCTAAATGCTGTTTTGAATACTTTGAGGGGTCTAGTTTTTAAAATGGGGTGTTTTATCAGGGTTTCTAATACATAGGCCCCTCAAAGCCACTTCAGAACTGAAAAGGTACCTTAAAAAAAAGGCTTTTGAAATTTTCTTAAAAATATGAGAAATTGCTGTTTATGTTCTAAGCCTTGTAACGTCCAAGAAAAATAAAAGAATGTTCAAAAAACGATGCCAATCTAAAGTAGACATATGGGAAATGTGAACTAGTCACTATTTTGGGTGGTATAAACGTCTGTTTTACAAGCAGATGCATTTAAATTCTGAAAAATGCTATTTTTTCAAAATTTTCTCTACATTTTGCAATTTTTCACCAATAAACACTGAATATATCAACCAAATTTTACCACGAACATGAAGCCCAATGTGTCACGAGAAAATAATCTCAGAATCGCTTGGGTAGGTTTAAGCATTCCGACGTTATTACCAAATAAAGTGAAATATGTCAGATTTGAAAAATGGGCTCTGAGCCTTAAGGCCAAAACTAGGCTGCGTCCTTAAGGGGTTAAGGCATTCATCTAGAGGTCTAGTGAGCATTTTGACCGGAGACATACACCCCATAAACTGTAATGTGGGTTCTCACAGGTATGGCAATACCCTACATGTGGCTGTTATCAGCTGCCTGGGCACACAGCAGGGCCCAGAGGGGAAAGACGAGGTGGGATAAGCTGTGCGGAGTGCATCAGGGTAAGTAAAATTGGGGTAAATTATAAACGAAGGGATGTATGATAAATTTTAAAACACTCATTCATACAGAGCTCTGGTTTTTCGGGACACGTGTCACATTGATATATTGTGAGCTCCCTTATCCCCCTCTTATAGCAGACTTTGTACCTCTTTTGACTTTTTCCTTTCTTGCCAGTTTGGGGAACTTCTCCTGGAAAGTGTTTCCCTGGTACGATGCGTGTGGCCCCGCTTCCAGAAGTACTGGGTGCCCCCCCCCCTCCTTGGTCCCTAAAGATTAGGTTCTTGACAATCACCTCTTGAAATTCCAGGAAAGTTCCCGTCTGGCCTGTACATCGACGTGGCATGTACACATTGTACAAAGCTATTGGTATGATGTGCACGGCCAGCTTCTTATACCACACCGCATGGCGCTGTAGGGCTTCAGGATTTGATCTGACAAGTCCACCCCTCCCATGTACCTATTGTAGTCCAGGATGCAGTCTGGTTTGGGGGTCTCTGTACTGGTACCTCGTACTGGTACATGGGTACTGGTGTGGCCATGTATTGTTGTCAATACAAGGACATCTCTCTTGTCCTTGTACGTGACACACAATATGTTGCTGCTAGAATGTCACCCCTTCTGAGTCTTAGGGAGGCCTCTCAGATTTCTTCTAGCAGTGCCGTATGCCGCAGGACTGGAAGCGAGGCACTTGAAGAGTGGGACGCTGGTATAAAAATTATCCAGATAGAGGTGGTAACCCTGGTCCAGCAGTGGGTGCACCAAATCCCACACAATTTTTGCATTAACTCCCAGTAAGGGTGGGCATTCTGGGGGCTGAATACTGCTGTCCTTCCCTTCATATATCCTAAATCTGTAGGTATACCCTGATGCACTCGCACATAGCTTATACATCTTCACGCCATACCTTGCCCTCTTACCCGGCTGGTACTCGCGGAATTGAACCCTCCCTTTAAAATGTACAAAGGACTCATCAATAGAAATACACTTCTCGGGGGTGAATGCTTGGGAAAACCAGGCACTGAAACGGTCTAATAGGGGTCTCCGTTTATACAAACGGTCAAAACTGGGGTCATCTCGGGGTGGGCGCTACTCATTATCAGTATAATGTAAGAAGGAAAGTATTGCCTAATTTATTTATTTTTTTAGGTTACAATTCAGTTCTGAAGTTGGTTTGAGGGGCCCATATATTAAACACCCCCATCAAACACCCCATTTTAGAAACTAGACCCCTCAAAGTATTCACGACAGCATTTAGAATGTTTATGAACCCTTTAGGTGTTTCACAGAAATTTAGAGCAAAGTAGAAATGTAATTATTTTTTTTTTGTCAGAAGATCCTCTTTATACCATTTTTTTTATAACACAAAAGGTTTTATCAGAGAAACGCAACTTAATACTTATTACCCAGATTCTGCAGCTTTGAGAAATATCCCACATGTGGCCCTAGTGCGGTAATGGACTGAAGCACCGGCCTCAGAAGCAAAGGAGCACCTAGTGGATTTTGAGGCCTCTTTTTTATTCGGCACCATTTCCGGTTTGAAGAGGTCTTGTGGTGCCAAAACAGGGGAAACCCCCCAAAAGTGACCCCATTTTGGAAACTAGACCCCTTGAGGAATTCATTGTAGTTTTCTTGGGGTGCATGCGGCTTTTTGATCAGTTTTTATTCTATTTTTAGGTGGCGTGGTGACTAAAAAAACAGCAATTCTACTATTGATTTTTTATTCTATTTTTTTTACAGCGTTCACCGTGCGCTATAAATGACATATTCACTTTATTCTGCGGGGCGATACGATTACGGTGATACCAGATGTTTATAGGTTTTTTTTATGTCTTATGGCGTTTGCACAATAAAATAAGTTTTGTAAAAAATCATTCACTTTTTGTGTTACCTTATTCTAAGCGCCAGAACTTTTTTATTTTTCCATCAATAAAGCTGTGGGAAGACTTATTTTTTGCGTAACGAACTGTATTTTCGATCAGTACCATTTTTAGGTACATGCGACTTTTTGATCTCTTTTTATTCAATTTTTTGGGAGATGAAGTGACCAAACAATTGTGATTGTGGTACGGTTTATTATTATTTTCTTTTACGGCGTTCACCGTGCGGGATAAATAACAAAATAATTTTGTAGTTCAGGCCGTTACGGATACGGCGATACCAATTATGTATAGTTTATTTGTTTGTTTATATATTTTTATTAATAATAAAGGACTGATAAGGTAAAAAGGGGGATTTTTACTTTTAATACTTTGAAAACTTTTATTTTCTTATTTTTATACATCTTTTTTTTTACTTTATTACTTTGTCCCACTAGGGGACTTGAGGGCAGGAGGCCCTGATCGCTATTCTAATACACTGCACTACATGCGTAGTGCAGTGTATTAGAACTGTCAGCTACTCACTGACAGCAAGCATAGTCGGTCCTGACTTAGTCAGGACCCACTAGGCTTCCGTCGATGGCATAGCCACCCGCCATTGTTTGGTGTCCGTTTGCCATAGTCATGGCAGCTTAACCCCTAAAAAGCAGCGATCTCTATTGAACGCGGCTTTTAAGGGGTTAATCAGCGGGGACACAGCGATCGGTCCCCACTGTAGGAGCTGTGACAGCTGCTGTATGAGACAGCAGCTGTCACAGCTCCTGTATGTGTCGGGAGGACGTCCGTTAACCCCGAGACGTACTATTAGGTCATGAAGCGCGAACGATACAGCTACCATGACCTGCTAGTACGTCCAGGAGCGGGAAGGGGTTAAGCAGGTTCTTACGACCCATCCATGAAAGAAATGGGACTTTAAAACTATAGAGAAGTTTCTGTACTGTGGTCAATAAAGGTAGATAGTTGCATTGATATCGTTTAGCGATATCTGTGGTAAGGTGAATGCCCAAATATTTTATGGAAGTAGATGGCCATTGAAAGGGAGAGTGAACATTAATAAGTTCTATAAGTGCAGCAGGCGCAGACACATTTAGAGCCTCCGACTTCCTAAAGTTAACCTTAAAATTGGATACCTTGCCAAACATTTCAAATATACTTATTAGATGAGGAATTGAAACAGCTGAATTGGCGGTCAAGACCAAAAGATCATCCGCAAATGCAGCTGTTTTATGGGTAAATGAACCAACTGTCAACCCTTCTATCGCGGGATCTTGCCGAATCTTTTGTAGAAGAGCCTCCATAATTAGTACAAATAAAGAAGGGGAGAGGGGGCAGCCCTGCCTAGTACCATTACATATATTAAAGGAATTTGAGAGAGTTCCGTTTACATTAATCTTAGCACTAGGAGACTTGTAGATGGAGAAAATGGCTCCAATAAACATCTGAGGAAACCCAAATTTCCGTAAGGTGGCTTCAAGAAATGGCCAACTGACCCAGTCAAATGCCTTCTCGGCATCTGTACCGAGAAGAACCAATGGAAAGCCTTTCGATTTGGCAAATTCATTGAGTCTAATGACCCGGCAGTTGTTATCTTTACCCTGTCTGTTCTTAACAAAGCCTGTTTGGTCACCCCCTATCAACCCAGGCAGTATATGACCAATTCTAGAAGCGAGTGCCTTGCCCCACCACTTAATGTCAGTGTTAAGCAAGGATATCGGCCTATAACTACCACATAAAGTGGGATCTTTCCCCTCTTTGGGCAAGATCGTTATATGTGCTTGAAGGGACTGTTTAGGAAGTGAGCAGTTGGTAAATAAGGAGTTGCACATGGCAGTGAAGTGTGGGAGTAGTATAGATTTAAAAGATTTATAATATCCAATTGGTAAACCATCAGGACCAGGGCTTTTACCCGAAGAGATAGTAGCGAGCACTTTCTGCAATTCGGACTCTGAGAAGGGGCGTAGCAGCATCTCTATGGCCTCACCACCTGAGTGTCTGGAGTATTACTCAAACCAATGGTGGCTTGATCTTTAATGTTATAACAATCCTGATAAAATGCCTGAAAGGCATCTGATATGTGGTTCGTATCTGTAACCAAGTTCCCTCCAGAAGTCTTTATCTCCGAGATAAAGGTATGTCCGCGGTGCTTACATATCAGAGCTGACATCATCTTATTACGTCTATCACCATGTGCATATTGTTTAAACTTCAAAATTTGAAGCATTTTAGCCGACTGAACATTTAGAACATCTTTAACTCTATCTCGGAGATCAGACAGTTCCTTCAAAGAAGAAGCAGCCTTAGTCTTCTTATGCGTCCCCTCTAGGCAAGAAATCTGGGCAAACAAAGAGTCTAGAGTTTTGGTCCTCTGTTTTTTCACATATGAACCTAAGGAAATGAGTTCTCCCCTAATAACTGACTTATGTGCCTCCCACAGAATAGGTGCTGATATATAGTCAGAAACGTTGTGAAGAAAATACTGAGACAAATGATTCTCAACAATATGCACATTAGAAGTATCAGCAATAAGGGTATTGTTAAGCCTCCAGCTCCAATCTCCCTTTGGAATATCTACCAATCTCATAGTTAAAGATACAGGAGCTTGTCTGAGAGCCCAATATTTCCAATGTCCACAAATTGCACCCAGGGAGTACATCTCTGCGAAAGAAAAATATAATCCAGTCTATGGTACGTGTCATGTGTAGGAGAAAAATATGTATAATCTTTAATCCGTGGGGTTAATAGTCTCCACATATCCACCAAATGTAGAGAGTGTAAGATCTTATTCAGTTTAGACAATTTACAAAAAGACACATTTTGAGAACCAGTTGTATCTAGCATAGGGTTCAGAGGAAGATTAAAATCTTCACCAACCACTAAAACCACTTCAGCAAAATCCCGTAGCAATAGCAGAGTCTATACTATCCAGGAAGTTTGATTCACATTAGGTGCATACAGATTGGCTACAGTATAAACGTCCCCACCTATTCTCCCCTTCAAAATTAAGTACCTGCCGTCATCATCCTTCATTTCTGTCATAAGTGTAAAAGCTACTCGCTTATTAAAGGCAATGTTCACCCCTCTAGTTGCTGCATGATAAGTACTGTGGAACCATAAGGCAAATTCACCAATGGGGAGCGGGGGAATTTTATCATGTTTAAAATGTGTTTCCTGAAAAAGGGCTATACTCGCCACATTCTTTTTTTAACAAACGAAGCACTTGACTACGCTTCTGCGGCACATTCAAACCCCGCACATTATGCGAAACTATCTTAAGTGTAGCCATGGTAGAAAATTTTCACAAGGCTCCATATATAGAAATACAGCAATTATTAAGATGAGCCGTGACCTCTTGTAGGACAGTGAGAGCGAGGGATAGGAATACAAATAAATCAAAATTTGTGTCACTATCCGTAATCCTCCAAACATGGGGACTACGGATTCAACACAAAATAACATAAACAAGCAAATACTATAGAAACTTAACTCCTTCAAGAGATGAAGAAGTGGGGAGATCGACCCAGAGCGTGACAACCTAGATCAATCCCTAAACATCAACTAATATATTCTGAAAATAGGCAGCAGGAATGCCATACAATCCAAGGAGAAGAGTGACAAAAAATATAATGACCATAAGTGGAATATGAGGCAGTCAGTTATACATGAAGATACAGCGACACCTCAACACAAGGCAGACATGTCTCGATTCTTGTAAGAAGATCTTTTACCGCCCAGTGAACGATAGTGGGAAACCTCAGACCACATTGCAGGTGCAGGCAGAGTAGGAAAGCCAGATAGCTGAGATAAAGGAAGCCATGATGGGATGACAATTGGGCTTATACCCAGTAGATCCCAGGCAGAGTCCAAGTCCTCCGGTCTCCTAATGACAATGTGTTCTCATTCTTCGCTATAGACAAGCCAAATGGAAATAACCACCGAAACGGGATGTTGTTAGCTCTCAGTACATCCAACAAAGGTTTTAGGGTGTGTCGTTTAGCCAAAGTGGAGGCCGCCAAATCTTGGAAGAAAATAATGGTAGAGCCTTAATATTTAAGTTCAGTAGATGCTCTAGCTGCCTTCAAAATTGCCGCGGCATCAGCAAAGCATAACAAGCCACAAATAACGTCTCTAGGAGGATCATTGGAGCGCGGTTTTGCTCGTAGCGCCCTATGAATCCATTCAATCTTGATCATCGCTGCAGCCTCCGCCCCTAAAGGGATCCAAAGATCTCAAGGGCCACTTTAGGTAAAGCATCATATGCAATATATTCTAACATTTTTGCAGCGACTCTGATTCTCCCGATCTTCAGTTTGCAATATTGCCATATTAATGTGATCTTGTTGCACATGGAGAGATTCATGCACTACAGACCCAAATGTAAGCACAGCAGTGTGCGCAGTTTCCAGTGTTTCCACCCTTTCACCAATGTGACGTAAATCTGCTTTTATGTCTGCAAGGTCCTTAGCTATAGGGCCCAGAGCTTCATACAGAATGCTCCTTATGAAATCACTAGAAACAGGGGCAATGTCCGACTCACCCCCTGCATCAGAGCGGTCTTCGATGCACTCCTCATCCGAGTCGTCATCAGCCGCATGGTCCGGCGCCATCTTGGAAGCACCCGACGGGACTTTGTCCAGCCGTTTGCGGAGGAATTTATCCATATCCGCGTGAGTTTTCCCCAGTTTTGGCAAGGCAGAGGGCTCCCTGCTCTTCTCCTTAGTAGTCTTCCCCATTCTGAAGCGAATTAGCCTGTTGTGTCAGGCAGGCTGGATCAGGTCATACGAGGAGCTCTGAAGTATGCTGCCATTCTCACTCGCGGTCAAGCTCCGCCCCCCCCCCACTAAATAGCTTTTTGGAACATGTCTTCTTTAAATGGACATTAACTTTTCAAACAACTTGTGGTAATCTAATAGTATTCCTGATATATATCAACTTTGTAATTTACTTACTGTTTCATTTAGCTTTTTTTATCCATGAAAATTTTCTGTGAAGTTAGGGCCACTAGGTGAGAGACACACGGACGCTGCTGCTTCTAGAAGTCTATGGAAAAGGTAGGGGGAGCAGGAGCACAAAGACACCGATTCGGTTGTCAATAAAAGTCTTTGAAGGGGAGAGGGGGAGCAGAAGCAGAGAGAGTAGACCTAGGCTGCTGGTAAGAGTTATATGTCACCTCTGTGCTGGATTTTCCGCTACACTGCTCCTTACTGCTGTATGAAGTACTCCATGCTTCTGCAGCTTCTAAGGGTGTGCTACAGAGAGATAGTAGACCAGGATGGCTCTCTCCTCTGTGTGCAGTGTATAGAAGACATGATGGCAGTTAGGCTCCACCCACTACCTCAGGGAAAACTGAGATTTAAAGATAGAGCCTGCAGAGGGAAAACTGCTAAAAGAATGCCAGATACAAGGCATGCAATGGGCAGAAAAAGTGTTATTCCTCCAGTACGCAGATATGAAAGTTATTCGGAAAAGTCGTCTAAAAATTAGGTTCGCTTTAAGGGTCTTTAAGAATTTTTCAATGTGGGTTTAAAGATGTGGGTGTTTTTTTTAAATATTGGATTAAAAAAAACAGATCCATGATTATTAGGAAGCACCTATTTTAACCAGTTTCTGACTGCCCATAGATTATAAATGTCCTGGTGGTTCACACCTATCTCTGCAAGGACGTTTTAAAACATCCAGCTGCGTTTTCTCCTCTCCGACTCTCCCACTCCATCACAGTTAAATATATCCCTTATTTTATTACATAATATCGAAGCCTTATATGTTCTGAGAAAAACAAGACCAAATAAATATAGGTTGGCGGAGAAATACTATGCTATTAAATTGTCATATGACTAAAATTTGAATGAGGCCACTTCATTTCATTAGGTTCACATTATCAGTACTTAACAGGACATGGAACAAAGAAAGGTGCGATCCAGCGTTGAAAGTTGGTTTAAAAAGGAATCAATGTTCCCAATTTTATTTATAAACAGAAGGATAAAAATGAGGAGACGCAGTAGCGAGGTGGTTATTGAAATCAGTTGCCTACGCGTTTTAAGTCAAGCTTTATGGAATCAATTAATAGTGGAGGACTGCGTCTAGGCCAGAATCCTGGAATGTCATGGATTTATTTTAAAGTGTTATACAAAGCATTATAAGGCTGGAATGGAGTCAAAAGGCTTCGCTTAAACTTCTTCCTGCTTGATCCACTTAAGACTTTGGCTCAAAACACTTCATGTATGTTTCCAGCCTAATACGAATGTTATAAATTTGTCAACTTTTCTATTGTGAAACAAAGTCACAATTTTTTTTAATCCTAACAGAAAATCCCAGTAAGAACTCTGAGGGAAGCTTCACGTTATTAAATTATAACGTAAAAGATGAAGATATGATGCAGCAGTCTTCAGGAGAAAACCTAATTACCCTTAATATACATCCAGGACTTCACAGTAAAGACCTATCATATAATTTCACTACTCATGAGGAACCTTCTACTAACCAATCAGAGATTACCACAAGTACAGCCCAGAAAGGGGGTAAAAGGTTTCAATGTGGTAAACAGTTCACAAAAATCTCAGGTCTTTTAACAAACAGAAGAATTCACACAGGAGAGAAGCTGTATTCATGTTCAGAATGTGGGAAATGTTTTACAGAGAAATCACATCTTGTAACACATGAGAGAAGTCACACAGGAGAGAAGCCGTATTCATGTGCAGAATGTGGGAAATGTTGTCAATTTAAATCAAATCTTGTTAGGCATGAGAGAATTCACACAGGAGAGAAGCTGTATTCATGTCCAGAATGTGGGAAATGTTTTACAGCTAAATCAGGTCTTGTTAGACATGAGAGAATTCACACAGGAGAGAAGCCGTATTCATGTCCAGAATGTGGGAAATGTTTTACAGAGAAGTCACATCTTGTTACACATGAGAGAATTCACAAAGGTGAGAAGCCGTATTCATGTTCAGAATGTGGGAAATGTTTTACAGGAAATGCAAGTCTTGTAACACATAAGAGAAGTCACACCGGGGAGAAGCCGTATTCATGTTCAGAATGTGGGAAATGTTTTACAGGTAAATCATATCTTGTTACACATGAGAGAAGTCACACAGGAGAGAAACCGTTTTCATGTTCAGAATGTGGGAAATATTTTACAGATAAATCAAATCTTGTTACACATGAGAAAAGTCACACAGGACAGAAGCCGTATTCATGTTCAGAATGTGGGAAATGTTTTACAGATAAATCACATCTTGTTAGACATGAGAGAATTCACACAGGGGAGAAGCCATATTCATGTTCAGAATGTGGGAAATGTTTTTCCATTAAATCAAATCTTGTTCAACATGAGAGAATTCACACAGGAGAGAAGCCGTATTCATGTTCAGAATGTGGGAAATGTTTTACAGGTAAATCATATCTTGTTACACATGAGAGAAGTCACACAGGAGAGAAACCGTTTTCATGTTCAGAATGTGGGAAATATTTTACAGATAAATCAAATCTTGTTACACATGAGAAAAGTCACACAGGACAGAAGCCGTATTCATGTTCAGAATGTGGGAAATGTTTTACAGATAAATCACATCTTGTTAGACATGAGAGAATTCACACAGGGGAGAAGCCATATTCATGTTCAGAATGTGGGAAATGTTTTTCCATTAAATCAAATCTTGTTACACATGAGAGAATTCACACAGGAGAGAAGCCGTATTCATGTTCAGAATGTGGGAAATGTTTTATAGGGAAATCACATCTTGTTCTACATGAGAGAAGTCACACAGGAGAGAAGCCGTATTCATGTTCAGAATGTGGGAAATGTTTTACAGATAAATCACATCTTGTTAGACATGAGAGAATTCACACAGGGGAGAAGCCATATTCATGTTCAGAATGTGGGAAATGTTTTACCGTTAAAACAAATCTTGTTACACATGAGAGAATTCACACAGGAGAGAAGCCGTATTCATGTTCAGAATGTGAGAAATGTTTTACTACTAAAGGCAAACTTAGGGCTCATCAGAGAAACCATACAGGGGAGAAGCCATTTTGATGTTCTATATGTGGAAGATGTTTTACAAAGAAATTTACATTTTGGAACTCCGCAGAGAATTCACATGGAGTAGAAACCATAATCTCGTTTAGAATGTGGGAAATGCAATAAGAGAAAAAAAAACTTTAACCCCTTAGTGACCAACCTATTTTAGGCCTTAACCCCTTCCCGACATTTGACGTATCCATACGCCAAAGTCGGGTAGGGGAAGTATGGAGCGGGCTCAGGCCTCATTTACACTAACGTAATATACGCGCGTGCTTTTCACGCGTGCCGTACGCACCTGTATTAGTCTATGGGGCAGTGTAGACGATGCGTGAATTTTGCGCAGCGCGAGTGCGTTACGTAAAACTCACGACATGTTCTATAATCGTGCGTTTTTCGCGCATCACGCACCCATTGAAGTCAATGGTTGCGTGAAAACCACGCATGCCGCACGGAAGCACTTCCGTGCGAACTGCGTGATTCGCGCAAGAGCTGTCAAAAGGATGAATGTAAACAGAAAAGCACCACGTGCTTTTCTGTTTACAAACATTCAAACGGAGTGTCAAATTAGAGATGAGCGCACCGAACTTCACCGGGTTATGCCGAACTCGTTTTGACCGAACCCGGCAAAAAATGTTCGGGTACGCGACGGCAGGAGACCGTCACTGTCCACGGTGCTGAAAGAGTTAAACTGGTTCAGCACCATGGACAGTGACTTCCGATCACAATATACATATACGTGTAAAAAAAACAAGAGGTTCTAACTTACCGATAACTCCCTGCTTCTTCCTCCAGTCCGACCTCCCGGGATGACAATTCAGTCCAAGTGACAGCGGCAGCCAATCACATGCCAAGCACAGCCTGCAGCCAATCACAGGCTGCAGCGGTCTCATGGACTGCCGCGTCATCCTGGGAGGTGGGACCAGATGACAAGAGAGGGACGCGTCACCAAGGCAACGGCCGGGAGACCGGACTGGAGGAAGCAGGAAGTTCATGGTAAGTATGAACGTTTTTTTTTTTATTCACAGGTTGGTGTATATTGTGATCGGAACTCACTGTCGAGGGTGCTGAAAGAGTTACTGCCGATCAGTTAGCTCTTTCAGCACCTTGGACAGTGACGGGTGTCGACTAGCCTCATCTCTATGATGGTGGCTGCGCGAAAATCACGCAGCCGCGCATCATACACGGATGACACACGGAGCTGTCAAACGCACACGCTCGTGTAAATCAGGCCTCACGGAGTGAACCCTCTCTATACGATTTGGGTTCGGCTGTTTGTTACAGCCGACACTTCAGAATAACGAGCGGCATTGCGCTGGAGCGCGATCCCGCTCGTTTAACCGCAGCATTTAAATCGTTAGAAAGAGGGGGCAACCCTCTAACATCTCATTTTCCCCCCGCAACACATGAAGTCCCCCAGGTCCTCCGTCTTTGTGCACCTATTAAGCCCTGCCTCCGGCAAGGCTTAATAGTTACATGTCAGAATCACGATATACTGCAATACATTAGTATTGCAGTATATCGTGCAAGTCATCTAATGATCGCTGGTTGAAGTCCCCTAGGGGGACTAATAAAAAAAGTAAAAATGAGTTAAATAAAGTTTTTTTTGTGTAAAAAAAATATATATATTAAAAGTAAAAAAAAAAAATCTTTGCCCACTTTCCCCCTAGGGCATAGTAAAAATATAAATAAATAGACATAATTGGTATCGCCGCGTCCGTAAAAGTCTGAACTATTACAATATATTATCAATGAACCCGCACGGTGAACGCCGTAAAAAAAAAATGTAAACGCCAGAATCTCTATTTTAACATTTCACCTATGACAGCACCCCTGGAGAGACGTCCCATCCGCTGGACAGGAAACCTGAGGATATAAAAATGGACACACCTCTTCACACACCCAGTCAGGTTTCCTGTCCTCCGGATGGAAGGATTTTCCTGAGGAAAAGCACTTCTCCCGGGGTTGCAGACCCAATAGCAAGGTCCCACCTTATTCCACTAGGGGTGCTCTGGAAGACATAAGTCTCCTCTGGAGGGAGCAACCTTGAGTCTGGTACAGGTACTCCTTCCTCTCCCGGTCCATCGCCTCCCTCCTGCTGCAGCAAAAGGAGGTGGTTTAAGGCCCACACCGTGGGCCTTCCTCTGGCGGGGAGCGGATTCCCGGGGTCCCGTTAGGCTCTGCCAGACCATGCCCAGCGTTGGCGGCTTTCTGGCGCTGTCACTACCGTTGGCCGTGACTCGTCACTTCCGGGCGGTGATGTGTCCAACACTTCAGGGGGCGGTGTTCTGGTGGCCCATGTGGGGAGGAGAGGCTCCAGCGTCCGGAGCCGAGTGCCTCCTAGCCAATCCATGACCTCTTTAGGCCAGAAACAGCAGGAGCTTCGGTCTCCAGTCTTCTTCCTCCATTATGGAAACGCCAGGAGAAGCGCCAGGACGCACTGACCACTCGGATGCCAAGTCCTCCAGTCCGGTACTTGAGGACGCCAGGAATATGGGGTAAGATAAAAAAAAAACCTCTTCCTTACCTAATACTGCTCCCTTTCTCTTCTACATATGTTTAGGCCAGGGATTGTCCTAGGAAAAAACAGGATAAGGCTCATAACAAGGAATGTGCGATATGTAAAAACAAACTTGCATCATCCTATAACAAAAGGCTCTGTCAGAAATGTTTAGACAACATCATCTCAGAAGAGCCTACAAACTTAGCCACAAGTATCAAGGATATTGTAACGACTGAAGTTAGGAACTTACTAAAGTCCCTTACGAGGAAAAGAGATCCTCTGTTTGCCTCTTCTAGCCGGATGGATTCCGATTTCCTCAGCTAAAGAGGATCCTCAACTAGGTGAAGAAGGGGAGTACGCTATTCCTCAGGTGAGGATGAGGGAGAAATGAATCTGTTCCCAGCTGAGGACATAGACCTACTCCTAAAGACGGTTAGGGCGACTATGAATATAGATGATCCTAAAGAACCTCGGTCCGTCCAGGACATAATGTTTCAAGGCCTAGGACCTAAGAAGAATAGAACCTTTCCTATCCATAGAAACAAAGAATGGAAAATCATGATAGGAAAACAAGTATTCCCAAATTTCTCAAAAGGAAATGACCTTTTGAGGACGAGGCATGCAAGGACTAGGACAACATACCTAGTCTTGACGCTATAGTAGCCAAGATATCAAGGAAACACTCCCATCCTTTTGAAGATCTAGGCTCCTTGTCTGACCCTATGGATAGGAAGGACGACTTCTACCTTAAAAAGACCTGGGAAGCCTCTACGGGGGCTTTTAAACCAGGCATTGCAGCCACTTGTGTGGCTAGATCCCTGAAAATCTGGCTCGCACAATTGGATTTACATTTAAAAGACAAGACCCCTCGGGATCAGATCCTAGCCTCCCAACACTTTCCAAAGCCGCAGATTTCTTGGCAGACACCTCAGTAGATGCTGTACGCCTTTCCGCCAGATCAGCGGCCCTGTCAAATTCTGCTAGACGAGCTATCTGGCTAAAAACCTGGAAAGGGGACACCGGATCCAAAGGGAAGCTGTGTTCTATTCCCTGCTCAGGAGATTACCTTTTTGGGCCCCCACTTGATGACCTGCTGGAAAAAGCATCAGATAGTAAGAAAGGGTTCCCTGCACAAACAAGGCCAACAAGAGATTCCTTTCATCCCAAAGGGCCTAATAACAAAAGACCTAACCCTAGGGGACAGGACTTTAGACCGTCAAGATTTACTAGGAAGAATAAGTCCTTTCTCTTCAGGCCCCAGAAGGACCCTAAAAATAGGGGCCAACAATGACGCCACAGGACCTACAGTGGGGGGTCGTCTTTCCCTATTTTTCAAGGATTGGCAAAAGATATCAGCAAATCCTTGGATTCTAGGAATTATAAAAACCGGGAACGTACTAGAGTTCAGATCTCTTCCCCAGACAGATTTTTTTTTTCCCACAAGAGCCCTAAGGAGCCCGGACCAACAAAAGATCCTAGAAATAGAAGTTCTGTCACTCATAAAAAATGGAGTCCTAAGCCAAGTTCCAAGCATAGAGACAGGTCAGGGCTTTTATTCCCCTCTCTTCCTTGTGAGCAAACCAGGAGGCAAACACAGGGTCATTATAAATCTAAAAAAATTAAACCTTTATCTGACCTACAAAAAATTCCGCATGGAGAGCATTGCATCAACTATAAATCTCCTCTCCAGGGATTGTGTGATGGCCTCAATAGACCTAGAGGATGCTTACTATCACGTACCCATATGTCATCATCATCAAAGATACCTAAGGGTAGCAGTGACACTCAACGGGTCTGTATTTCACCTACAATACAGAGCCCTCCTCTTTGGCATCTCACAAGCCTCAAGGTGTAAGCGGAAATGACCTCTTACATCAGGATGAACGACATTCTCCTGATACCATATCTGGACGATTTCCTGTTGGTTGCAGAAACATCTCAAACCTTCACCCTACAGATACAAATAGTCCAAGATATATGAACAAAATTAGGATGGAACATAAATTTAAAAAAATCACATTTAAACCCATCAAAAAGATGTGTATTCTTAGGAACCCTGCTGGACTCCTCCAAGCAGATGTCCTTCCTTCCAGAAGAAAAAATCGGTCCCCTGATAAGCAGGATATCAGAGATCTCTACATGAGCCATACGACATCTTTCAGGGAAGCTATGTCAGTCCTGGGCCTCATGACATCATGCATCCCAGCCGTACTATGGGCTCACTTCAGATCCAGGCCACTACAGTGGGACGTTTTAAATCAATGGGACAGGAGCAGTCTCTCCTTGGACCAGCCCTTACACATCTCTTCCGCAGCAAGGATGTCCCTCAGATGGTGGTTTAACCGGGAGAACCTCATGAGGTGTATTCCATGGAAGTTAACCCCTACTCTCAACAAGACCACAGATGTGAGTCCTTGGGGGTGGGGAGCCCATTACGACTCCTCTCTTCTTCAGGGTCAGTGGGATCGGCAGACCGCTCAAAGATCCTCCAACTTCAGGGAACTGGCATCAGTTCTTCAGGCCTTAAAGAGATCCATACATGCAATCTCAGGTCAGCACTTGAAAATATATTCAGACAACACGACCACAGTATCTTATATAAATCGGCAGGGGGTTACGGGATCGGCCCCGCTGATGGATTTATCCTCACAGATATTTTGTCTGGCAGAACAACACCTATTGACTCTATCAGCTGTTCATCTGAGTAGAAAGGACAACCAGGTGGCAGACTTACTAAGCCAAGAAAGGCTTCACCAATCAGAGAGGTGCCTGAATACAACAGTAATTCAGGAAATCATCCTCAAATGGGGAACCCCATCAATAGACCTATTTGTGTCCAAGGAAAACAGAAAAACCCATAGATTCTTTTCCCTAGACCCTTCAGACCACCCAACAGCAATAGACGCATTCTCCCTGTGTTGGAGTCAAGAGAGAGGATACGCCTCCCCCCCCCCCCCCCAGAACCTCCACCCAAGAGTAATATAAAAGGTCAGAGAAGACAGGGCCAGTGTAATACAAATAGCCCCCTTCTGGCCAAAGAGACCATGGTTCACGTGGTTAAGAAAAATTTCTTCACACCAACCATGGGTTCTCCCAAACATGTCAGACCTTCTATATCAAGGCCCAGTAATATACCCCGACATTCAGAAACTCAATCTGACAGCCTGGAAACTGAAAGGATAATCCTTAGGCAAAGAGGATTCTCAGAATCGGTCATCTCCACCCTACTAGCCAGTAGGAAACAGATTACCTCACAAATATATCTGAGGTCATGGAAGGCATTCTTGAATTTTGCAGGCAGGGATATTAATCCTTTAACCAAACCAGATATTCCCTTAATATTGCATTTTCTCAAGGCAGGATTAAATAAAAACCTTAGGCCTACTAAGTTAAAGGTTCAGATTTCTGCTTTAAGTTCCTTCTTTAATTTCAAATTAGCAGAACACCCCATGGATCAAGAGATTCCTAACTGCCACCTGCAGACTTAAACCCCAGATAAGATCCCTAGTTCCTCCCTGGGACTTAAACCTTGTTCTCCAGGCTATGATAAAACCACCTTTTGAACCAATAGACTCTATCTCCTTGAAAATGCTGACACTCAAAATGACATTTTTGTTAGCCATTACATCAGCCTGTAGAGTGAGTGAGATTCAGGCCCTCTCTGCCTTTCCTCCACATACCATACTGCTAGATGATAGTCATCCTAAAAACCTTACCAGAATTCCTTCCTAAAGTGGTCTCCTTTTCACTTAGACCAAGATATTGTCCTTCCCTCCTTTTGTGATTCCCCAAAAAATCAGAGGGAACAACATTAACTGCCTAGATGTAAGAAGATGCCTAGTCCAGTACCTAAAGATTACTCAGGATCTGAGATCCTCAGAAAACTTGTTTGTCCAGTTTCAGGGTCACAACAAAGGTTCGGCAGCCAGTAAAGCCACCATAGCAAGGTGGATCAAGCAGGCCATGCAATTAGCCTACATAAATCAGAAGCTCAAGCCCCCAGAGTTTTTCGGAGCTCACTCCACCAGGGCCGTGTCCACTTCATAGGCAGAGAGAGCAGCCGCATCCCTAGACCAAATATGTAAGGCTGCCACATGGAGTTCTCCTCACACCTTTAAACACTACCGATTACAACTGCATACAGCCTCTGACTTGGCCTTTGGTAGAAAGGTGCTACAAGCTGTGGTCCCAGCTGTGGTTTCTATTTTACATCTCCAGGGGTGCTGTCATAGGTGAAAGGCTAAAAGATTGATTACTTACCGGTAATCGGTTTTTCAAGAACCTATGACAGCACCCCACTGTTACCCTCCCATGGTTCTAGCAAATGATCTTCATAAGCTAACCTTAAATGTAAGCATTTCTGTAAATATTGTATATATAAAGGTGTGAGGGAATTTCACAAAAAAACAGAAACTAAACTACTTCTCAAAGTTCTTCCTAAAGACTGGGTGTGTGGAGTTGTGTGTCCATTTTTATATCCTCAGGTTTCCTGTCCAGCGGATGGGACGTCTCTCCAGGGGTGCTGTTATAGGTTCTTGAAAAACCGATTACCGGTAAGTAATCAATCACCTAATCTCCCACAGAAAAATGAAATAAAAAAGTGATCAAACCGTCGCATGTACATGAAAATTATATTATTAAAAACGACAGCTTATCCCGCAAAAAAAATAAACCCTCGTACCACTTAATCAACGGAAAAATAAAAAAGTTATGGTTCTCAGAATTTGGCGACACAAAATAAATTTTCTTTTTTACACTTAGGTTTTTACTTGTAAATGTAGTAAAATATAGAAAAAAACTATATATATTTGGTATTGTCGTAATTGTATTGACCCACAGAATAAAGTTAACATGTTTCAATTGCACAGTGAATTCCGTAAAAACGGCGCACAAAAAAACATGGAGGAATCGCTGTTTTTTTTTCATTTTTTTACCCCACAAATAATTTTTTTCTCGTTTCCTAGTACATTATATAGAAAAATAAATGGTGCTACGAAAAACTACAACTCGTCCTGCAAAAATCAAACGCTCATAGTACTATATCGACTGAAAAATAAAGACGTTATGGCTTTTGGAAGGTAGGGAGGAAAAAACGAAAATGAAATTGTGAAAAAGGGCTGCGGCTGGAAGGGGTTAATGACCAAGCAATTTTTAAAGTTTTTTTCATCGTCTCATTCAAAGAGCTATAACTTTTTTTTTTATTTGTGTCGACATAGCTGTATACGGTCTTGTTATTTGCGGGACAAGTTGTATTTTGTAACAGCACCATTTTGGGGTACATAGAATTTATTAATTAACTTTTATAAAAACATTTTTTTGGGGGGAATAGAAAAAAAAACAGCAATTTTGCCACACTTTTTTGCGTCCTAAATTTACACCGTTTACCATGTGGTATAAATAACACAATAACTTTATTCAGCGGGTTGTTACGATTGCAATGATACCAAATTTTATATAGATTTTGTATGTTTTACTACTTTTACACAGTAAAAACACTTTATGGTTAAAAAAATTATTTGTTTTTGTGTCTCCATATTTGAGGAGCCATATGTTTTTCTGCCGGTGCAGTTGTATGAGGGCTTTTTTTGCAGGACAACTTGTAGTTTTTATTGGTACCATTTTGGAGTACTTGCGACTTTTTGATCACTTTTTATCACATTTGTTTTAAGGCAGGATTCACAGAAAATATAGATTTATTTTTTTTTGCATGTTCTTTTCTTTTATTTTTTTACGGCGTTCACCGTGCTGGTTAAATAATGTAATAACTTTATAGTTGGAGTTGTTACGGACGAGGTGATACCAAACTTTTTTTTTTTACTAGTCCCACTAGGGGACTTAACTAAGCTATCCTCCGATCGCTTTTATAATACACTGCAATACTTCTGTATTGCAGTGTATTAGTTCCTGTCTGTGTAAAACGGACAGGCATCTGCTAGGCCATGCCTCTAGCATGACCTAGCAGGCATACGCTACAGGCAGACCTGGGGGACTTTATTGGGCCCCACGGCTGCCATAGAAGACACCGGCTTTCTGCGATCATGCACAGGGTGTCGGTGGGGTAAGAGGGAGCTCCCTCCCTCTCTCCAAAGCCACTCAGATGCGGCGCTCGCTATTGAGTGACGCATCTGATGGGTTAAATGGGTGAGATGGATACTGATATCGATCTCACCCGTTAGAGCAGGGTTTCGTGAAAAGGTGTATAGGCAGTCACTTAAGGGTTAAACAGCTAATAAGAGTGTTTGTTTATTTTGTTTTGGGTGGAATTAGCCTGGATCTGCCAAACACCCAATTTATATTTACCTGTGATCAACTGTGACCGGGATCTATGAAGGAAAAGTATTGTGGATATAAGGAAGAAAAGAAGAACCTTGTTTACTTACAAAGCAGAGAAGCTGAATTGTCACCATGAACCTCGCTTCTTATTACTGTATTCATAAATTCCCCCACACTGCAGGAGAATCCTGAGTGACCGTAAGGACAATGTAAACTTTTTGTTTTTAACATATATGGACATTTTTATATTTGACTTTTATTAAAACAGTATAAAAAGATGAAGGTGATGGAATTGAAGTAAAATAAACGCTAACAAAGTAACTTTCTAATGGAATAAAATAAATATTCACCAATTTATTTTCATGAAAGGAAATGTCATAAGTGCATTTATCACTGAATTAGAATCAAGGTTGGCGCCCAAAATCACGCCCAGATCTGGTGGCGAATGGCCACACAGTTTTTCCTGTAATACCCCAATATTTACCGGCTAACTCGTGTGTCCATTTGTCATCTATGTGGGTGTGGTTGCCGTTCCGTCTGTTCTTACCCTTAGGGTAGAGTCACTTGCGGCATATTTGTAGCATACATTTCTAAAACTAAATAGTTTCATACATCTGAGTGGGGTTGTTTCTGCAGCATGCACATGGATTCTCAAATCACCATTAAGATGAATAGGACAGCCGCACAATCCTGAAACAAAACTGCTATTTGTGAACTGGAATCACACAGTTTGCCTCAGAAAATCGAATGAAAAACAGCACCTCAAAGCCAGAAGTGGATCCAGCCGGAAAGAGAAGTGGAAGTCCTTCATTTATATTTCTCAATTCTTTTTAATACACTCTTGGCTTTGGCTAAAAAAAACTGCATGTGTAATTCCAGCATTAGACAGGATCCAGGATGAACGTGTCTAATTTAAACCCCTGACGTTTGGTTTGCCCTTTGTTGGCGAATGGTGTGGTGAGATCCAGAGCGCTCTGAGGCCTTCAGAAAGGCTATGGATGTCTATGATTCAGGAATGGGAAAATGGCCAAACTATTAGATGTCAATTATTCCACTGTCCAGAAAACCATCTACATGTGGAGATTTTAGACAACTGCCAATTGGTCCAGGCCATCTGTCTCAGTAAATAACTCATTTGTACATTCAGGAATAAACCTGCAGTTGTTAGCTGAAATACAGACAACAAAGGTTTGATGTGAAACCAAGTAAAACTTGGTGTATTGACCTTAAAATATCATAAGTATACCTATAAACCAAGGTCAATTAACACTCAGATAATTGATAGAAAAATTACAAAACTTTATTAGGACATAAATACACATATAATGAATAATAAAAATAGAACCATGCTATGCAGAGAGTGTCCTGCAGTTGGAAGCAATATAGGAAGACTAGGATCCAAAAAATGTGTCGTGCGGTGCAGAAATCCGGCGTTTTATAATATATATTAATAACAAGAGTCAAGTGACACATGTATTATCGCCCAGTGTTGCCTGCATGTACCATTGTGGAGTCTAAACATGGGCCAGATGTAAGGTCAAGAGAAGACTTACCCATGAGTGATTGCTCCTGCAACTGCAGAGACACCAACCAGGTTGGTGTCTCTGCAGTTGCAGGAGCAATCACTCATGGGTAAGTCTTCTCTTGACCTTACATCTGGCCCATGTTTAGACTCCACAATGGTACATGCAGGCAACACTGGGCGATAATACATGTGTCACTTGACTCTTGTTATTAATATATATTATAAAACGCCGGATTTCTGCACCGCACGACACATTTTTTGGATCCTAGTCTTCCTATATTGCTTCCAACTGCAGGACACTCTCTGCATAGCATGGTTCTATTTTTATTATTCATTATATGTGTATTTATGTCCTAATAAAGTTTTGTAATTTTTCTATCAATTATCTGAGTGTTAATTGACCTTGGTTTATAGGTATACATCTGTCTCAGTAGCAGAACACACGATGCTAAGAGAAGTTTGAGAACCCCAGAATTTCTTTAAAGATCTACTGCAGATTTTGACACTCTTGATGTCTACCATTCCAAAAATGCGGCAATAAAAAATAAAAACTGCATGGGGTGCGCCAAAACAAAACCTTAGTTATCCAGAAAAAACATCAGATCAAGACTTTAGTTTGCTCGTGAACAGCTAGGCAAATAGCATGATTTCTGGAACAGTCTGCTATGGAAAGAAGAATCTAAAAGTTATTTGTCCCCAATACCAGAAGGCACGTTTGGCATAAATTATAGATCGCGTTTCACCACAAAGAAACCTGTAAATGACTTGAGATCATAGTGGAGGAAATGTTATGGTTTGAGACTGCTAAACTACATCAGTACCTGGGCAGCTCATCATCTTAGAATCCACTAATGAAGTGCGATTTTGCAGATAAGTGCACAGTGAAGCACAAGGCCAAAGTTTAACAAAAGGACATGGAATTATGATCTGGTCAATTTTCTTTGTGCATTGTTGTGTGTTCTGTATAAAAAAAAAGTTAATTATTTGTGTTACTATACTATTTATCCCATTTAAAATTGTGCTCCATGGACAATGCTACCAGGTGTGTCTTGTGCATGTATGCGTGCCTTGAACAGCCGTTTTGAGGGTGAATATCTGTGCACTAGATGCAGCATGTTGTGTATTTGAAAGCCCAGGTATTGGATCTAAATGATTAACGTGCAGCACTTAGGAGCATTGTAATCCTGGAGTTTAGAGCTCACTGAGCAACCACTGGCTGGGGGTTATGGTTTGTATCTGATCATTGTAGTATAGTTAGTTTATATACACTACCGTTCAAAAGTTTGGGGTCACCCAGACAATTTTGTGTTTTCCATGAAAACTCACACTTATATTTAGCAAATGAGTTGCAAAATGACTAGAAAATATAGTCAAGACATTGACAAGGTTAGAAATAATGATTTTTATTTCAAATAATAATTTTCTCCTTCAAACTTTGCTTTCGTCAAAGAATGCTCCTTTTGCAGCAATTACAGCATTGCAGATCTTTGACATTCTAGCTGTTAATTTGCTGAGGTAATCGGGAGAAATTTCACCCCATGCTTCCAGAAGCCCCTCCCACAAGTTGGATTGGCTTGATGGGCACTTCTTGCGTACCATACGGTCAAGCTGCTCCCACAACAGCTCTATGGGGTTGAGATGTGGTGACTGCGCTGGCCACTCCATTACAGATAGAATACCAGCTGCCTGCTTCTTCCCTAAATAGTTCTTGCATAATTTGGAGGTGTGCTTTGGGTCATTGTCCTGTTGTAGGATGAAATTGGCTCCAATCAAGCGCTGTCCACAGGGTATGGCATGGCATTGCAAAATGGAGTGATAGCCTTCCTTATTCAAAATCCCTTTTACCTTGTACAAATCTCCCACTTTACCAGCACCAAAGCCACCTCAGACAATTACATTACCTCCACCATGCTTGACAGATGGCGTCAGGCACTCTTACAGCATCTTTTCAGTTGTTCTGTGTCTCACAAATGTTCTTCTGTGTGATCCAAACACCTCAAACTTCGATTCGTCTGTCCATAACACTTTTTTCCAATCTTCCTCTGTCCAATGTCTGTGTGTTCTTGCCCATATTAATCTTTTCCTTTTATTAGCCAGTCTCAGATACGGCTTTTTCTTTGCCACTCTGCCCTGAAGGCCAGCATCCCGGAGTCGCTTCTTCACTGTAGACGTTGACACTGGCGTTTTGCGGGTACTATTTAATGAAGCTGCCAGTTGAGGACCTGTGAGGCGTCTATTTCTCAAACTAGAGATTCTAATATACTTGTCTTCTTGCTCAGTTGTGCAGCGGGGCCTCCCACTTCTCTTTCTACTCTGGTTAGAGCCTGTGTGTGCTGTCCTCTGAAGGGAGTAGTACACACCGTTGCAGGAAATCTTCAGTTTCATGGCAATTTCTCGCATAGAATAGCCTTCATTTCTAAGAACAAGAATAGACTGTCGAGTTTCACATGAAAGCTCTCTTTTTCTAGCCATTTTGAGAGTTTAATCGAACCCACAAATGTAATGCTCCAGATTATCAACCAGCTCAAAGGAAGGTTAGTTTTATAGCTCCTCTAAACAGCAAAACAGTTTACAGCGGTGCTAACATAATTGCACAAGGGTTTTCAAGTGTTTTCTAATCATCCATTAGCCTTCTAACACAGTTAGCAAATACAATGTACCATTAGAACACTGGAGTGATGGTTGCCGGAAATGGGTCTCTATACACCTGTTTGCAGCTAGAATAGTAATTTAGCACATTAACAATGTATAGAGTGTATTTCTGATTAATTAAATGTTATCGTCATTGAAAAAAACTGTGATTTTCTTTAAAAAATAAGAATTTCTAAGTGCCCCTAAACTTTTGAACGGTAGTGTATATTTATAACTCCACTTTTTCAACTGTAGTTTGTTTTTATAAAATAAACTAATGTATGTTGAAATATACGTCTGCATTCGATTTGGTTTTGACATTACCTTAATGGTTGACTATGTCAGATGTACATTGCTTCGCAATGTTAGCTACGCCTGAACTAAAATTCCATCTGAATCATCTCCTTAATACACTTCTTCATATTATTCTATTTCCACATTATCCATCCGATACTAGGGTGGCCGAGTGGTTTAAGGCATTGGACATAAAAATCCAATCAGCGTATAAGCCGGCATGGGTTTGAATCCCACCCCAAGTAATCCTTTTAAACATTGTTTTATTTTTTATTTTATTTTTTTACAATAAATTTACCCAGCAATTTTATGTGTTTATACAAAAATGAGCTTTTATTCAAATAATTTGTGAATAACGTGTTCAGATATAACCCTTGTCATGCCTTGGTTACAGCGAGCACCAATCACATTCATTATTCAAAATGTAACCGTGTCAATGCGGACAGTTATATACTAATAGTTTCAGAAAACCGCAGAAAACATGTTCAGACGCTTTCCAGGCATGTCAGGGCATGTTTCTGTTCAATGAACACGACCACAACTCAGTACGCACCAATCACATCATGGCTTCAGCGCGCACCAATCACATTCATTCTACGGGCATGAACACGCCCCTAATGCCGTATGCACCAATCACAGCATGGCTTCAGCGAGCACCAATCACAATCCTTCTACGTGCGCGTCATATGATACTGTTCCGGAAGGGGCGAGGTTCACCTACCGGAACCGGAGGGGTGTGGTCTAGGGACCGCCGGTTCCGGAAGAGGCGTGTTATCTGCCAAAACCGGAAGGGCGTGGTCTGGGGAGGCGTCTAACAGCGAATATCAAAGGGTGGGGGCGTGGCTATATGTTAGCCACGCCCTGACCACACCATAAAGGGTGTGGCACCTGTCTAAACTAGTTTGATGACTTATATAGCTCTATACTACTTATACCCCTCCGTGTAATGTCCTCTGATATCCCATAATAGCAGCATGGAGATGTTGGGAATTGTAGTTCTCTCTTCCTATATATTCTTCTATGCAGGCCTTTGCTCCTTCTGGTGCTGCAGCAGATTTTCTAGATCTGGATTTGGCCAAGAAGTTGGGGATTATCCCTGCACATCTGGAGAAACCCATTGACATTTGTTCATGGTATTCGTGTGTCTGGAGGATCAGTAAGATCCTGTACTCCTGGTCTGAAGTTTTCAGAAGGAAGTATCCACTGTGAGACTATTTCTTTTCTGTTAGTTCTCTCTCCCTCTTATACAATTATTTTGGGGTATCCTTGGTTGTTCCTCCATAATCCAGTGTTTCATTGGACTTCAGGAGAATTAGTGCAGTGGGAAAGTTTTGTTCAAGGAGATGTTTTACTTCAACGATTATAGTCGCAGTCACCATTCCCTGGGGTCTGCCTGTTGAGTATAGAGAATTTGTGAATGTTTTGTGTGAAAAAACTTCTGATGTTCTTCCCCCTCATAGAGAGTATGACTGCTCCATTGATCTAGTTCCACGTTCAAAAAATCTTAAGGCTGACGCCCTTTCTCAAGGTTTTCTACATCAACATGTGGAGACCAATGTACCTTCTTTCATTATTCCTCCTAAAAAAAAATTGTGACCTGGCTAACACATGACATTTCTGATTTAATTCTGCAGGCTCAATCTCAGGCACCCCCAGAGAAGCCCGCCCAACGGTTGTTTGTTCTTAGTGCTTAGACTTGTTGTTCTTTTAAAGTGTCATGGCAGTAAGTTGGCGGGTCATTCAGATGTCATTAAGATGTGTAAGACCTTGTCTCGATCAGTTTGGTGGCCAGATATGAGGAGAGATGTAGAAAGGTTTGTTGGGGAACGTGACATCTGTGCTCGCAATAAGACAGCTAGAGCATTAACTTTTGGTCAGTTAAAAACCTTTGCCCACTCCCAGGAAACCATAGACAAACATATCCATGGACGTAGCATGCGAGATACGTGGTTTTCGTAACTCTTGACATATAGTCAGGAAGTTACTGGGAGGCAGCCGGAGCAGAAAAAAGGTTGAAACGGGTTTGGTGGGCCCCATTCTAGAAATAGATGCGGGCCACATATGTTCAAAGTGCAAAATAGAGTGTGCTTGTCCACCAAAATCATCCTGTTGAGACAACCATGTGGCAAGTTGGGTCGAGATTTATTGGTCCTTTTAAGATTTTAAGACAAATTAATCCAGTTTCCTTTATGTTGGATTTACAACAAAGCATAAGAATACTCAGGACTTTTCATTCTCTTTTTAAACCTGTCTACTTGGGGGCGTGGCCTAGCAGCAGATGTAAGAGGACGTGTGTGGCTGGAGCTCCCGCTGTGTCCATCCTGAAAGTACTGATTATCCCTGATTTACCCGGTAATATTCACCGACCTGGAGGCTGGGAAGCTGGAGGAGTCGATACCGCTTAACACCGCTGCAATGACCCGATCTAAGAAACAAAAAACACCGCCTGCGAGTCCGGGGCCGAGAAGACAAGATGGCGCCGAGGAGACTGAATGCAGGAGCAGGCACATGCGGTCTGAAGCAGCAGACAGGCTGGAGAGATTTGCAAGAACCCCTCGTGCGAGCGGATCTGCAGCAGGCAAGACGCCGGTGGCTAGATGTGGGAAGGCAGACAGCATGGCCTCGGGCTCCAGATACTCCGTGCTGGGAGAGGACACTGTGAGTGAGGAGGAGGAAGAGCTGGGTAGTCAGCGGCGGGACAGGCGTGTAGAGGAAGATGGAGGCAGAACGCACCACAGGAGAGACCAGGTGAAGGAGCCTTCCCTCACAGACATACTTGCTGCGGTGAAGCAGAACTCCTCGATCTTATCTATGCTGACTGGGCAGGTGGGAAGCCTGAAGGAAGATATTCTGCTGTTACGAAATGATTTACAGAAAGTGGCAGAAAGAACCACAGTTGTTGAGGGGAGAGTGTCTGAAGTGGAAGATGTTCTGCCGGAGCTCAGACGTGATGTGTAGTCTCATTCCTTGGCGGTGGTAGCCCTGCAGGCTAAGGCGGATGATTTGGAAAATCGGTTACGCAGAAACAATGTGCGGTTGGTAGGAGTGCCGGAAAAAGCGGAAGGCAATAACTCGGATAAGTTTTTTGAAAAATGGCTGCTGGAGCAGTTTGGCCGGGAAGAGCTGTCTCCTTTATATGCTGTTGAAAGGGCGCACAGAGTACCTACCAGACCGGGACCACCGGGGAGACCCCCGAGACCGGTCTTAGTGAAGCTATTACACTACAAGGACAGAGATAAGATACTGAGGAAGGCAAGGGAACGGCAGGATATCTCCATCAATGGCGCTAAAATATCCTTTTATCCGGATTTCTCTGCGGAAGTACAGAAGAAGCGGCTGCAATATTGGGACGTAAAGAAGCGTCTGAGGAACTTGTCCATACCATACTCCATGATGTATCCGGCTAAATTGCGGGTGGTTGCATTTGGGACTGCTTCATTCTTTGAGAACCCCAGAGAGGCTGCCAGATGGCTGGATAGCAATGAGGCACGGCTGCGGAGACCGGCTGGAGAAGAAGATGCGTGAAAGCCCGCCTAGGCGGTGAAGTCTGGAGCCATGTTGGCGTTTGCGAGACTGTAGCACATTATATGTTCTTATGCAGTTCTCCGGTGTGTGAACACCCTTGTCTGAAACACAGCAGGGTGGTATCCTTTTAACAGGGTGGCCGCACTTGATGGCGATGATATTGTGGGATCGTTACTGGGTACCTAATGTATCTGTAAATTCTGCTGATTGTGTGGGATTGTTTATTACATATGAATAGCAGTGGGAGCCAGCGCTCACGGGAAGTGGTGAGAAAGTTAAATGGTTCAAAGGGAGATGCCAATAGGGCATGTCAAAAGTTTGCACTATGGTGCGTTTCTGCTGGATAGGAGAGACAGTACATGTCGCTCTGACCCTTTTCGGAGGTTAGGTTTTGTTGGGGGGGAGGGAGGGAACGCACGGCCTAATATCTTGACTGGAGCAGGCTGGAGTAGTAACAGATTTCTAAAAAATATGGCGCCTGATGGGATCGGTTAAATGTCTATCCTGGAATGTCCGGGGAATACGGGAAGCTAGGAAACGACAGGCAATCTTTAACTGGGTTACACAGCAAAACGCCCTGATAGTGGGGCTGCAAGAAACGCATCTGACTAGAGAATCTGTGTCCTTATTGCAGAGAGTGTGGATCGCACATGGGTTTCACTCCTTTCATACGACTTATTCTAGGGAGGTGAGTTTGCTGATACACAGGAGTTTTCCCTTTGTTTGTCATTCGTCTTTCTCGGATGAGGAGGGGAGGTATGTGGGAGTGCACTGTACTATATATCACTCGGAGTGTATTCTAGTAGTGCTGTATATCCCTCCGCCTTATTCTTTCATTGTACTTAAACGAGTTACGGAGAAACTCTCCAGGTGGCCTGACTTACCGCTAATCATGATGGGTGATTTTAATGCAGTGATGTCTGAAGGGTTGGATATGTTCCATAGGGGAGGGGGAGGGCAAAGGGGTGAACTGACTGCCTTTCGAAGATTAATGGAGGAATTGGGTTTGCTGGATATTTGGAGAGATAAACATCCAGGGGTGAGGCAGTACTCGTGTGCAACATCCACGTTTCAGTCTCTTTCATGAATAGACTTGATAGCATGCTCAGCTTCAGCAGTGCCGTACATAGCGCAAATTGAATATCTACAGAGGGCGTTATCAGACCACTCTCCGATGGCGGTGACGCTGGAAGTGGGTGAAAGGCCTACCAGGAACCCCAGGAATTGGAAGCTGAATGCGTTTTGGCTAAAATTGATGGATGGCGGGGAAATACGGGACTTGATAAAAGAATATTTCTATTTTAATACTGAGTCAGTGCCGCGAGGGGTGTTATGGGACGCCATGAAAGCATGGTTGAGAGGAGTATTCATTCAACATATTAAACGAATAAAAACTAAATCTAGGCAATTGGGAGAAAGTTTAGAGGATCGGGTGACAGAAATAGAAGGGAGACATGTAGAAGAGGGGTCCGAGGAGACACTTAGACATTGGGTGGAGGCACAGACGTTGTTGAAAAATCACCAACTAGCAATGGCGGATAATAAACGCTTATTCCAAAAAACAGAAATATTATGAAGAAGGGGAAACGGCGGGGAGGCTACTCGCTAGGATGGGAAAGCCGCATGGGAGTAATAAATTCATTCATGGCCTTCGGGGGGAGGGTGGAGACAGACACGGGGCAAATCTTGCAAATATTTCTGCGCTTTTATACTGACCTATACACATCCAAAGTGCATTACGACACACAGCAATTGGACGAGTATCTGGGAAACATTAATTTGCCTACCTTGGGCCGGGAGGACCGTGAAAGCTTGGAGGCACCTATTTCACTGGAGGAGCTGGAACAGGCGATAAGGGATATGGCAAATGAGAAAGCTCCGGGTCCAGATGGGTTACCAGGGGAAATCTATAAGGAATATGGGACGGAGTTAGCGCCACACTACTTGAATACTTTGCAGGATAGCTTTGACAGAGGTAAACTACCAGACTCCCTATATGAGGCGACGATAGTGGTTCTCCCAAAAGAGGGGAGAGACAGTCAATTACCGGAGTCCTACAGACCAATATCCTTGCTGACATCGGATGTTAAGATTTTGGCAAAGATATTGGTGCTGCGGCTGAATAGGGTGGTACAGCATGTTGTGCATGAAGACCAATCGGGGTTCATGCCCTCCAAATCGACAGCTGTCAACCTCAGGCGGCTGTTTCTAAATCTTCAGGCGACACCGGATGATCAAGGAGGAAGGGCTGTGCTAACGTTAGATGCCGCGAAAGCGTTCGGTTGTGTAGAATGGGGGTACTTATGGCGAGTAATAGAAAAGATGGGATTCGGCCCTAACTTCGTGAAGTGGGTACAGTTGCTGTATGTGGCCCCTACAGCCCGCATACAGGTAAATGGTGCAATGTCCGAGAGATTTTCGCTGGCCCGGGGTACGCGCCAGGGGTGCCCACTGTCACCATTGCTGTTCGCCTTGGCGGTAGAGCCACTGGCGTGCCTCATAAGACAGGAGGAGCGCATAAGAAGCTTGCAATATGGGGAAATGGAGGAAAAAATTTCACTATATGCAGACGAAATTTTAATATATATGACGGACACTGAGAACACTCTGGAGGTAGTAATGGACACGATCACAAGGTTTGGGGAGTTCTCGGGATTAAATATTAACTGGACCAAGTCTGCTCTGATGCCACTTGACACGGTGAATATTGTAGATACTGGAGTGGGACCCAGGAATCCGATAGTCTCTGAATTTACGTACCTAGGGGTTAAGGTGACGGCTAGAGTTCAAGACTATATGTCTTTGAATGTTTTACCACTGCTGCTCAAGGTGAAACATAAGGTGGACGCCTGGAACAGGCTCCCGCTCTCTCCTCTGGGGAGGACTAATCTAATCAAGATGATCCTTATGCCTCAAGTTTTATATATTCTTCACAACTCCCCAGTATGGATACCTAAGCACTGGTTCAGACGATTGCACAATCTCTTTAGGGATCTGGTCTGGAAAAAAGGGGTTCCAAGGATTAAATTGGAGAAATTGCAATTGCCTAAAGACGAAGGGGGGGTCGCGCTGCCAAATGCCTGGATATATTACCTGGCTGCCCAGAGCCAACAGTTTAAGGGGTGGGAGCACACAGAGACATGGGGCTCTAGCGCACATTTATTGTCATATTTGGGGGGAGGACTCAACCCACTAGAGGGTCTGGAAGCGCATACCTTTAAGAGATTTGCCAAGCCAACATTACTCCTGATACATAAAATATGGTGGCAATGCAAACCGATCCTGGGAGTGGGAATGTGTACCAAATATACTCCCCTATGGCATAATCCGGTCCTGTGGGAATTATACCAATTAGAGGGCATGCAAAAATGGGAGTCGGCAGGGGTTAGGCGATTACAACACCTGTATGATGATAATGTGCTGAGATCATTTCAGCAGTTGAAAGACCTATTTCCACTGGAGCACAGTATGTTTTACCAGTATTTGCAGATCCGTCATGCCCTATAGGCGCAGGCGCATGTGGTGGATCTGACGGTCTGTGCTCTTGGGGTCCTAGAGTATGTGGGACGGGCTGACACGACCAAAGGCCTGATCTCAATGATGTACAGGAGCTTACTGTCCAAACACCTGGGAAACCCGATGGTGCTGGTAAAAGCGAAATGGGAACAGGATGTCGGTCCATTGACCGAGGAGGAGTGGGAGGAAATATTAGCGTCCACATGCCACTTATCACTCAGTCTGGCGCAGAGAAGGTCTCAACTCTTCCTGATACATAGAGTGTACCGCACCCCGTGGGTATTAAAAAAGATGGGTATTAGAGCGGATGCTAAATGTCCTAGGTGCACGGAGGAGAAGGCGGACATATTACATATGTTTTGGTCATGTGAGGCCCTGAGGACCCTATGGGGGGAAATATTGGATCTGATAAAGCAGGTGTATGGTCGGGAATTGGCGGCAGACCCTAAAGTTATGTTGTTGGGAGCGGTGGGAGAATTGGAGAGTGACAGAATGGCAAGTCTGGCAATTGCCAAAATATTATATCAAACGAGGAAATGCATTGCTAAACACTGGCTGGACGCGGAGCCACCAGGGATGAGGGAAATTGTAGGAATGTTGAATTATAATATCCTGATGGAGCATAAGATATTTTCGAAAAGGGGCACGAATTTTTTTTTTTATAAACAATGGAGCAGATGGATGGCCTGTCCTGAGGTGCTGTCACCTGAACTGAGTAGACTAAGGGCGAGAGTCGTCTGAGGAACTGGAGGTGATAGAGTTTGGAGCAAAGAAGGGGTGGTGGGGAACCTTGATAAGAGAAATGAGCTCTGGCCAGGAATGGTACTAGAAACAGTGGGTGGAGATATGGTGGGGGGCTGTGCGGGGGGGGAGGGGGGATGTTGGGGACTTTCTGATATGCTGTAACTAATGTATACGATGTTGGTCTGAGTTTGGCTTTGGTCAT
The DNA here is from genome assembly GCF_050947455.1 of Rhinoderma darwinii. NCBI lineage: Eukaryota > Metazoa > Chordata > Amphibia > Anura > Rhinodermatidae > Rhinoderma > Rhinoderma darwinii. The sequence goes on from NC_134687.1 coordinate 656,625,388, forward strand.
TAATTAGCTTTGCCTGGTTTATTAGGGTAGAGTACTTTTCTTGGGATTATATATACTTCAGGCCTGGATTACTCAGATGCTGGTTATACTATTTCTGGCATGTGCTAAATTATTTCCAGATTCTAATTGATGATGTTGTTCTTGTCTATGTTTTTGTTTGTACTGTGAAACCTGTTGGTCCCCTCGGAGATCTAGTTTTTGTAACGTGGGTTTTATCTGTATTCTGGGATAAGTAGTTCCTCTGGTTTGTTTACGTTTCCTGTGTGATCGGTCTGCTGCCAAGCTGTATTCATTCCCTGCTGTGGGATAGTATGGTCACTGAGTGCTGTTAATTCTGATATTTATCTGTAAGTATGGGAAAGGGAAGTAGGAAAGGTAGTGTGTATTACCAAATTATAAAAAAAATGATATATTTTTTTGAAACAATGTTAAAAACAACAATGTTAGATGGAAATAGTGTTGCACCAAGATCCCCTAAATTGGCACACTAAGACAAATTTTATGTCTAGAATATACATGCTCCGTATTATTGAAGTTGGGTGACCTAGCCTCCACTGATGATATGATTATAGGACATCTGAAATTATCCCTGCAGTGGTCCAGAAAATTTGTTTGTATCAATGAATTCTTTATGATTGTCACCCACAGTAAATAGTCAGGGGACAGTCAGATTACATTTGATACTAAAGGTTTCTCTAACGGGCTGTAAATTAAGCCCAGCGGTGGAGAAACCTTTGCATCAATGTGAATGCAATGTGTTGTATGTACATGCAATCCTGTATGGATAGGCACGGCTCAGCAGCGTTGAAGCTGCTACATGTTATCAACTCAACAAGGAGAAAGAGTAGGAGATAAGCCGCAGGCACGGCCGGCCACGCAGATAGTATGCCTAGACAGCGATCTCCAATTCCACATGACAGTGAGTATTCTGCCTGTGAGGCAGTTAAATTACTACAGCAGAGTTCGTTTGTATACAAACGAACCAGGCTGCCAGAGTAAGTCACAGATTCGTGAGAAGGGCTAATAGTAGGTGAGCCGCGATCAGCTGTTTGAGTGCGACCGCATCTCAAACATGGCTCAGCGCCGTCCCTTCGTGCACTACGGTTGAATGGAGAGCCCAGCATGCGATGATGGCGTATTCTCGTCCCTAACTAGGGCAGATATTCTGCCAGATGAACAATAAAGTCAGCCTGTTATTTGACGATACGGAGCAGTGTGTGACCATGTAACATTGATAGTAATTTTAAAAGACACTCAAATCAAGTGTACAGTGAAGGAAATAAGTATTTGATCCCTTGCTGATTTTGTAAGTTTGCCCACTGTCAAAGACATGAACAGTCTAGAATTTTTAGGCTAGGTTAATTTTACCAGTGAGAGATAGATTATATTTAAAAAAACAAACCAGAAAATCACATTGTCAAAATTATATATATTTATTTGCATTGTGCACAGAGAAATAAGTATTTGATCCCTTTGGCAAACAAGACTTAATACTTGGTGGCAAAACCCTTGTTGGCAAGCACAGCAGTCAGACGTTTTTTGTAGTTGATGATGACGTTTGCACACATGTTAGATGGAATTTTGGCCCACTCCTCTTTGCAGATCATCTGTAAATCATTAAGATTTCGAGGCTGTCGCTTGGCAACTCGGATCTTCAGCTCCCTCCATAAGTTTTCGATGGGGATTAAGGTCTGGAGACTGGCTAGGCCACTCCATGACCTTAATGTGCTTCTTTTTGAGCCTTGGCTGTATGTTTTGGGTCATTGTCGTGCTGGAAGACCCAGCCACGAGCCATTTTTAATGTCCTGGTGGAGGGAAGGAGGTTGTCACTCAGGATTTGACGGTACATGACTCCATCCATTCTCCCATTGATGTGGTGAAGTAGTCCTGTGCCCTTAGCAGAGAAACACCCTCAAAACATAATGTTTCCACCTCCATGTTTGACAGTGGGGACGGTGTTCTTTGGGTCATAGGCAGCATTTCTCTTCCTCCAAACACGGCGAGTAGAGTTAATGCCAAAGAGCTCAATTTTAGTCTCATCTGACCACAGCACCTTCTCCCAATCACTCTCAGAATCATCCAGATGTTCATTTGTAAACTTCAGACGGGCCTGTACATGTGCCTTCTTGAGCAGGGGGACCTTGCGGGCACTGCAGGATTTTAATCCATTACGGCGTAATGTGTTACCAATGGTTTTCTTGGTGACTGTGGTCCCAGCTGCCTTGAGATCATTAACAAGTTCCCCCCGTGTAGTTTTCGGCTGAGCTCTCACCTTCCTCAGGATCAAGGATACCTGACGAGCTGAGATTTTGCATGGAGCCCCAGATCGATGTCGATTGACAGTCATTTTGTATGTCTTCCATTTTCTTACTATTGCACCAACAGTTGTCTCCTTCTCACCCAGCGTCTTACTTATGGTTTTGTAGCCCATTCCAGCCTTGTGCAGGTCTATGATCTTGTCCCTGACATCCTTAGAAAGCTCTTTGGTCTTGCCCATGTTGTAGAGGTTAGAGTCAGACTGATTAATTGAGTCTGTGGACAGGAGTCTTTTTTACAGGTGACCATTTAAGACAGCTGTCTTTAATGCAGGCACCAAGTTGATTTGGAGCGTGTAACTGGTCTGGAGGAGGCTGAACTCTTAATGGTTGGTAGGGGGTCAAATACTTATTTCTCTGTGCACAATGCAAATAAATATATATAATTTTGACAATGTGATTTTCTTTTTTTTTATATATATAATCTATCTCTCACTGGTAAAATTAACCTAGCCTAAAAATTCTAGACTGTTCATGTCTTTGACAGTGGGCAAACTTACAAAATCAGCAAGGGATCAAATACTTATTTCCTTCACTGTATGTATGTATGTATGTAGGTTACAGCTGACATCCACCTGTAATGGCAGGAACTGGAGCTAGCTCTGATCCCTGCCATTAACCCCTTAGATGCATCGATCGGATTCGATCGCTGCATCTTTGTGGTTGTTAGCAATCGCACGGCTGCTGACTGCTACTATGGCAACAGGACACCTAACAATGGCCCCCTGTCTGCCATTACTGAAGCCGATTAAGCCCCACCTGGAGGCGAAACCTAATCGGCTTACTGTCAGTGAATGACTGACAGATCTAATACATTGCACTACATAGGTAGTGCAATGTATTATAAAAAAAAAAATCTGACAGTTGGACCTTCAAGTACAATAGTGGGACTAAAGAATAGTATAAAAAATAAAAACGTTTCAAGTAATAAAATAAAACAAAACACAATCGTCCTTTATTATTGAAAAAAAGAAACCATACATATTTGGTATTGGCGCGACCGTAACGGGCTGAAAGATAAAAATATTCTGTTATTTATTCCACATGGTGAATGGCGTAAAAAACAATGCCAGAATTTCAGTTTTTTGTTCACTTTGCCCTACAAAAATTGAAATAAAAAGGTCTAAAAAGTTACATGTATCCAAAAATGATACCTATAAAAACTATAGCTTGTCTCGCAAAAAACAAGCCCCCATACAGCTCCGTCGACAAAAAAATTAAAAAGTAATGGTTCTTACAACATGGCGACAGAAAAAATACATTCTTTTTACAAAAGTAATTTTATTGTGCAAAAAGTTGTAAAACATAAAAAAGTGTTAGAAATTAGGTATCGCCGGAATCGTACTGGACTTCAGAATAAAGTTAACATGTAATTTATAACGCATGGTGAACGCTGTATAAAAAAACCTAAAACAAACTATGCCAGAATTGCTGTTTTTGGTCACCTTGCCTCTCAAAATATAGGATTAAAAGTGATAGAAAAGTCGAATGTACCCCAAAATGGTACGAATAAGAACTTCAGCTCGTCCCGCAAAAAAACAGCCCTCATACCACTACTTCTATGAAAAAATAAAATTAGTTAAGGCTCCAATAAGTCAGGAAATAAAAATATGCGGTTGTGCAGATCAAAGGGGAACATTTTGTCTGTTTCAAGAGGCGATTTATTGGGGCCCTAAAATTAGGGAACCAGGAAGGGGAGGGGCCAAACATATCCGCTGGAAGTGAGGGTGCCCGTATTATACCAGCACAACACTTCCCAGCATAATTCCCCAAACTGCAAAGTTGCGGAGTGCGGACCACAAGGCAGATAAGGAAGGACATTTATCAGTGCGACACCAGCCTGTGCAGAAAGGATTGTGTCACAGCGTAACATACATCTATGGATTATTTTGTTTACCCCATTATTATACCACCTGACTATGCCGCTGATGTACTCTGCACAGCTTACATATGCCCCCACATTATAAACGGAGAAACCAGTAAGGCCTTATTCACACGAACGTGTGCGTTTTGCATGTGAAAAAAACAGTGTTTTTTTGTGCATTGAAGTACCATGTGTCATCTGTATTTGGTGCGTGGCTGCACTCTGCACTCTGTTTTTATGTTTAGAAACAGAAATGAAGGAGGTGGTTTTATTTTTCCTTTAACAACTGTTGCGCGAATCACGCGCAGCACATGGAAGTGCGTCCGTGTGCCGCGCATGATTTTCACGCACCCATTGAATTCAATGGGTGCGTGATCCGCGAAAAACCCTCAACTATAGGACATGTCGTGTGTTTTACGCAGCGGAAACACACTGCGTGAAAATCACGGACTGTCTGAACGGCCCCATTGAGTTACATAGGTCCGCGCTTGATTTTCACGTGCGTATCACAGACATTAAATACGCTCGTGTGAATAAGTCCTAATACTCAAACAAAACTACTACCAAGCAAAATTTACGTTTCAAAAGCCAAATGGTGTTCCCACCCATGTGACACTACAGCGTGCCCAAACAGAAATTTACTTCCACATATATGGCACCGCCAAACCTGGGAGAGCCCTTTCATCAATTTTTGGGGTGTGTCTATCCAGTGGCATTAGCTGGGCACGACATATTTGCCACAAAATTGGCATATCTGGGGGAAAATTGAAATTTTTACTTTGCAACATCCGCAGCGCATTCATTTATGGAAAAGACCTGTGGGGTGAAAATGCTCACTACACCCCTTAAAGAGGCTCTGTCACCAGATTTTGCAACCCCTATCTGCTATTGCAGCAGATCGGCGCTGCAATGTAGATTACAGTAACGTTTTTAGTTTTAAAAAACGAGCATTTTTGGCCAAGTTATGACCATTTTCGTATTTATGCAAATGAGGCTTGCAAAAGTACAACTGGGCGTGTTGAAAAGTAAAAGTACAACTGGGCGTGTATTATGTGCGTACATCGGGGCGTGTTTACTACTTTTACTAGCTGGGCGTTGTGTATAGAAAAACACAGAAGAAGGCCATACTTACAAATGGACACAGCCAGGCCAGAAATGCTGATGAAAGGGCGAGCAGGTGCTTTAAATAATAATAGCCACTCCCACTAGTCTTGAGGGGAGTGGTGTGTGGTGCATGGGAGGTGTAGTAAGAAATAATAAATGAATAGTGTGTGTGCAAGTGTAATACTATAAGTGAAATATAGGGGGCAGTAATAAATGAAGTGCCTCAATAGAAATAAATGGATAATGGGGTGCAAGTGAGTGAAACATGGAGGGATAGTGTGTACGTCATGAGGCACAACGTGTATAGCCAGGTAGAAGCCTATTTGTGACGCCTTGATAATTCATAGAGCGGGCTACCCTGCTTGCTATGCCAAACAACAACACACCATGCTCTCCCAGCATCAAAGACCCGGCTGTGTCCAAGAGAAGCGAATATACATAATAATGAAAAATACCTGGGGTATTGGTAATCATTTTGGCCAAAAGGACGCAAGCTCGCAATCCACGACAAGGATCCCCAGACTTGCGAGTCCCTAACTCCTAAACTGGAACAGAACGTTCCTGATGCACAAACAGAACCGATAAAAACACAGGGACATATACAAAAACACCGAAATTACAGAAAAACGGGGAGACCCCTGACGAGTTACTGACCCGGTTATTCAGGGAAAATTCAGCAAGGGGAAGGAATGAGACCCAATCGAATTGACAGTCAGAGATGAAACACAACAGATAAAAACAAGGACATTTATACAAAAACACCGAAAAAGGCCATACTTACAAATGGACACAGCCAGGTCAGAAACGCCGATGAAGGCGAGTGAGCAGGTGCTTTAAATAATAATAGCCACTCCCACTAGTCTTGAGGGGAGTGGTATGTGGTGCATGGGATGTGTAGTAAGAAATAATAAATGAATAGTGTATGTGCAAGTGTAATAATGTAAGTGAAATATAGGGGGCAGTAATGAGTAAAGTGCCTAAAAAATAAATGAATAATGGGATGCAAGTGTGTGAAACATGGAGGGATAGTGTGTAAGTCATGAGGCGCAACGTGTCTAGCCAGGTAGAAGCCTATTTGTGACGCCTTGATAATTCATAGAGCGGGCTACCCTGCTTGCTAGGCCAAACAACAACACACAATGCTCTCCCAGCATCAAAGACCCGGCTGTGTCCAAAAGAAGCGAATATAAGTAATAATGAAAAATACCTGGGGTATTAGTGATCATTTTGGCCAAAAGGACGCAAGCTCGCAATCCACGACAAGGATCCCCAGACTTGCGAGTCCCTAACTGGAGCGAAAAGCTCCTGATGTACAGACAAAACAGATAAAAACAAGGACATTTATACAAAAACACTGAAAAAGGCCATACTTACAAATGGACACAGCCAGGTCAGAAACGCCGATGAAGGCGAGTGAGCAGGTGCTTTAAATAATAATAGCCACTCCCACTAGTCTTGAGGGGAGTGGTATGTGGTGCATGGGATGTGTAGTAAGAAATAATAAATGAATAGTGTGTGTGCAAGTGTAATACTATAAGTGAAATATAGGGGGCAGTAATAAATGAAGTGCCTCAATAGAAATAAATGAATAATGGGATGCAAGTGTGTGAAACATGGAGGGATAGTGTGTAAGTCATGAGGCGCAACGTGTCTAGCCAGGTAGAAGCCTATTTGTGACGCCTTGATAATTCATAGAGCGGGCTACCCTGCTTGCTAGGCCAAACAACAACACACAATGCTCTCCCAGCATCAAAGACCCGGCTGTGTCCAAAAGAAGCGAATATAAGTAATAATGAAAAATACCTGGAGTATTAGTGATCATTTTGGCCAAAAGGACGCAAGCTCGCAATCCACGACAAGGATCCCCAGACTTGCGAGTCCCTAACTCCCTAACTGGAGCGAAAAGCTCCTGATGTACAGACAAAACAGATAAAAACAAGGACATTTATACAAAAACACCGATTTCTTACTACACATCCCATGCACCACATACCACTCCCCTCAAGACTAGTGGGAGTGGCTATTATTATTTAAAGCACCTGCTCGCCCTTTCATCAGCATTTCTGGCCTGGCTGTGTCCATTTGTAAGTATGGCCTTTTTCGGTGTTTTTGTATATGTCCCTGTGTTTTTATCGGTTCTGTTTGTGCATCAGGAACGTTCTGTTCCAGTTTAGGAGTTAGGGACTCGCAAGTCTGGGGATCCTTGTCGTGGATTGCGAGCTTGCGTCCTTTTGGCCAAAATGATTACCAATACCCCAGGTATTTTTCATTATTATGTATATTCGCTTCTCTTGGACACAGCCGGGTCTTTGATGCTGGGAGAGCACGGTGTGTTGTTGTTTGGCATAGCAAGCAGAGTAGCCCGCTCTATGAATTATCAAGGCGTCACAAATAGGCTTCTACCTGGCTATACACGTTGTGCCTCATGACGTACACACTATCCCTCCATGTTTCACTCACTTGCACCCCATTATCCATTTATTTCTATTGAGGCACTTCATTTATTACTGCCCCCTATATTTCACTTATAGTATTACACTTGCACACACACTATTCATTTATTATTTCTTACTACACATCCCATGCACCACACACCACTCCCCTCAAGACTAGTGGGAGTGGCTAGTATTATTTAAAGCACCTGCTCGCCCTTTCATCAGCATTTCTGGCCTGGCTGTGTCCATTTGTAAGTATGGCCTTTTTCGGTGTTTTTGTATATGTCCCTGTGTTTTTATCGGTTCTGCGTTGTGTATAGAAGTATCATCCACTTCTCTTCACAACGCCCAGCTTCTGGCAGTGCAGACACAGCCGTGTTCTCCAGAGATCACGCTGTGTCGTCACTCACAGGTCCTGCATCGTGTTGGCACCAGAGGCTACAGATGATTCTGCAGCAGCATCGGCGTTTGCAGGTAAGTCGATGTAGCTACTTACCTGCAAATGCTGATGCTGCTGCAGAATCAACTGTAGCCTCTGGTGCCGACACGATGCAGGACCTGTGAGTGACGTCACAGATCTGCACTGCCAGAAGCTGGGCGTTCTGAAGAGAAGTGGATGATACTTCTCATCAGAAAGCCCAGCTAGTAAAAGTAGTAAACGCGCCCCGATGTATGCACATAATACACGCCCAGTTGTACTTTTACTTTTCAACACGCCCAGTTGTACTTTTGCAAGCCTCATTTGCATAAATACGAAAATGGTCATAACTTGGCCAAAAATGCTCGTTTTTTAAAAATAAAAACGTTACTGTAATCTACATTGCAGCGCCTATCTGCTGCAATAGCAGATAGGGGTTGCAAAATCTGGTGACAGAGCCTCTTTAATAAATGCCTTGAGGGGTGTAGTTTCCAAAATGGGGTCACTTCTCAGGGGTTTCTTTTATTACTTCACATCCGAGTTCTGCAATTGTGAACCAATACTTTGTAAGTCGCCAAATTAGGCGTCAATTTCGTATGGTACTCTTTCACTCCTGAGCCCTGTCAAATGTCCAGGCAAAAGATTAGTGCCCCATGTAAACACAGCATAATAATTAGAGATCTGTCTTGTTATGGTGGCACAAGCTGGGCACCACAAATTGTCATATCTATGGAAAAAAATCCCATTTTCACTCTGTAACATCGAGTGCACACCAATTTCTATAAAACACTTGTGAGGTTAACATGCTCACCACACCCTCAAGTTAATACCTTAAGGGGTGTAGTTTCCAAAATGGGGTCACTTCTGGGGGTTTCCACTGTTTTGGTCCCACAGGCGTTTTGCAAATGCGACATAGCAACCAGAAACCAATCCAGCAAAATCTGCAATCCAAAAGCGAAAAGGCGCTCCTTCCCTTCTGAGCCCTGCTGTGTGTCCAAAAAGCAGTTTATGACCACATATGGGGTATTTCCATACTCCAGAGAAGTAAGTTTTGAGCTAAAGCTACGTCTTATTGAAGAAAAATAATTGTTTTTATTTTCATTGCCCAATTCTAATAAATTCTATGAAACACCTAGATGAATTCCTTAAGGGGTGTAGTTTCCTAAATGGAGTCACTTTTAGGGCGTTTTCTCTGTTTAGGTTCCTCAGGGGCCTTGCCAATGCGACATGGCCTCCGCAAACCATTCCTGCTAAATTTGAGCTCCAAAAGCCTAATGGCGCTCTTTCCCTCATGAGCCCTGCTGTGTCTCCAAACAGCCGTTTATTACCACATATGGGGTACTGTTTTACTCGGGAGAAATTGCTTTACAAATGCTGCAGTGCTTTTTCTCCTTTAGTCCTTGTGGAAATGAGAAAAAATGTGTTAAAGAGGCTCTGTCACCAGATTTTCAAACCCCTATCTCCTATTGCAGCTGATCGGCGCTGCAATGTAGATAACAGTAACGTTTTTCTTTTTCAAAAACGAGCATTTTTGGCCAAGTTATGAGCATTTTTATATTTATGCAAATGAGCCTTTCTTATTTCCAACTGGGCGTGTATTGTGTTCGTTACATCTGGGTGTGTTTACTTGTTTTACTAGTTGGGCGTTGTGAATGGAAGTGTATGATGCTGACGAATCAGCATCATCCACTTCTCTTCGTTACCACCCAGCTTCTGGCAGTGCACAGACACACAGCGTGTCCTTTAACTATACAATAAATATCACATAAGACAGGGATCAATAGAGAATACATACATACTTGTATTTCTGTACTCAAATCGCACTATACAATAAATATCACATAAGACAGTGTTCAGTAGAGAACATACACATGTGTTCCTGTACTCAAATTGCACTATACAATAAATATCGCCTAAGACAGTGATCAGTAGAGAACATAAACATATTTGTGTTCCTGTACTCAAATCGCACCATGCTTAGTAAATTTCAGAATGTCCTCAAGATCCGCGCTCGAGTATGGCGGAGGAACAAACACCGCCACTAAAGTACAAAGGGATGTAAACATTTTCCCATATAGACACACATAGCCACCCTCAGAATCAATATCCGAAGGAAGACATTCAAAGGGGACATTTCTGTGAAAAATAATACTCATTCCTCTGGAGTATGCAGTATGTGTCGCATGGAATTTTTGTCCCACCCAGGGTCTATCTAGGAGTGAGAGTCTATGTGGGGTCATATGCATTTCCTGCAAGCAAAGAATCATTGGATGCTCATCCTTCACAAAATCGTATATAACTCTTCGCTTGTTAGCATCTGCCAATCCCCTCAAATCCTAGTAAATTACTTTTATTCTATCAGTCATGACCCATATAGAATATCATCAGGGACCCAAGCACACCTCTATACACAAAAGAAAAGGCCCAAATAGTATCATTGCCCTCCCAATGTCTAGCATTTGAACATCCCTTCAATGGCTTTCATCAGATCAGCCAGCATAGGTTCCACCCCAGTTCCAGGCTCTCCCAGACATTCCACCAGCCCTTCCACAGCACGCTCAGACTAAACACCATCTCCTTCCTCCCCTGGGTGTTGCCCAGGATTGTCCATGCTGCCTGCAGCAAGATTAGTGTGAGCAAACCTGCTCAGCCTGGTCACCACATCCTTCTGAGGTTCCACAACACATGCAGCTCTAGCAGGAGTGAGGAGACCGGCGCCATCTTGGGCATCCCGGTTACCGGCTTTTCCCGCTCGTCCTTTCACCTTGTCGGCAAAATGGCAGCTAGTGACCTCTCTGGAGCATACCTCTATGGACCAGGTAAGTCCAGGACAACAACAGCCCAGTTTTTAGCCAGTTAGTCTGGCAAAACAGGATAAATTCGGCGGATCAGAGCGGGAGCTGCAACAAACACGTCTACTCACATCGCTCGCTAGCCACGCCCCTGCTAATTAGTCTTACATTAGTCTGCATTTTTCTTGAAGGGACTTACATCTTCGCCGCCTTCGCCTCCTTTTAAATCCGTAGGAAGTCAGCATGGGACAGATTAGCTGCTGGGACCTTAGATAACTTTGGGATTGGAAGAGGAACTTTCAGATGTTGCCCAACGACCAGAAAGAAAGGAAAATATTGCATAGATTCCCCAGTATGATTATAAATTCAGCCCTCGGAAGGAGACTGGTCCAATCATCTTGCAGCGGAGAAATGAAATACAAAAAACATATATATACAGTGTGACACACACTATTACACACATATATACACTGACATAAAAACACACACTTACCTCCTATGTTGGATTTCTCTCACAGAGGGTGGTGGTGAGCATACCTCAGTAATCTGACCTTTATTGGGACAACTTCCTAGGGCAGACACCTACACCTAAAAGGGGTTGGCCACATTTAATTTGTTTTATTTATTTATAGGACATCATACAGATTTCTAATGTATATGTAGCGCCCATGGCCGCGGGCCGTCGGGTTTACACACCTCTCGACGCCCGCAGCCATGGATCTTTGAGCGCTGGCCTCCGTCTCCCTCCTAGGAGATGCCAGCGCTCACTTCCGCTCCGTTCGGCTAGATCCCGTAGGGTGCGCGCGCACGCTCGCGCCCGGCCTTAAAGGGCCAGCGCGCGCAATTAGGAAATCGTCATCACCATCAACTGCCACGATTTCCTGGTCTATAAGAAGGCCCCTGGCCTTCTAATCCTTGCCTGAGCATTGTTAGTCTTTCCCAGTCTGTCTCGCAAATGGTTCCGTAGTGTCTCCCGTTCCAGCTGTTACCCGTGCCCTGTTACCGTTCCTGTATTCCGTGTTGTTCCTGTGCCTACCCGCGTTCAAGTGTCTTCTGCCACGCCAAGTGCCATCTGCCACGTCAAGTGCCATCTGCCACGTCAAGTGTCTTCTGTCACGTCAAGTGCCATCTGCCACGTCAAGTGTCATCGGATACTGCCCGCCACGTCTGGCGCCACTTGCCGCACCTGCCTCCATCCGTGCTGAAGCCACAGCCACCGCCCGGACTATTACAGGTACCCAAGCATACTGTCTGCCATTTACTTCTGTTTAGACTGTGACCTGGTCAGCTGCCTCCCCGCTACGGCGCAGCGGCCTAGTGGGTCCACATACCCTGTGCCCGTGACAGTACGCTCAGGCCATGGAAGCCGCTGGCCAGCCCAAGACCCCAGTACAGAGGATTCAGACAGAGATGCAGGACCTCCGCACACGTCAGGATCAACTCCTTGAGGCGGTGAATTCTATCCTGGTCCGCCTGGATCTACTCGCTGTTCCACCCCCGGTTCTTCCCCCTGAAGCTGTTGCCGTGCCACTGCCTGTTGCTCCCCCTGTTTGTTCCGGATCCTCAGTTCCTCTGCCCCTTCCTCCTCGCTACGACGGTGACCCCAGAGCATGTAGAGGATTTCTCAACCAATGCACAGTGCATTTTAGGCTACGGCCTCATCTCTTCCCCTCCGAGGAGGCCAGAGTGGCATTTATTATCTCCCTCCTCGCTGGCAAGGCCCTCGCATGGGCAAACCCAAATTGGAGCAACAAGGACCTGTATCCGCGGACCTAGCCTTGTTCCTGCAGTCCTTTCGTGCCGTGTTCGAGGAGCCGGGTCGAACATCCTCTGCCGCAGCCACTCTGCTGACCCTCAAGCAAGAGGGTTCCACAGTAGGGGAGTATGCTATCTCCTTCCGTACCTTAGCAGCCGAGCTGGCATGGAACAATGAGGCACTGGTGGCGACCTTCTGGCAGGGACTGTCCTCTCACATCAAGGACGAACTGGCAGCCCGCGACCTGTTAGCCACCCGGGTTGACATGAGAATCCGGGAGCGCTCTCAAGAGGTTCGTCAGGAGAGCCGAGCCCACAGACCAGCACCCTCTGCCCAGAGACCACTATTGTCCACTCCTAGTGCGCTACCTGAGGAGCCCATGCAGGTAGACAGAGTCCGGTTATATTAAACCGAAAAGAAAAATCTCGACATAATAATATTATATCAAAATATTTTTATTTTTACTTTATTAAACATCAATAAATACAAAACATACAAAATTAACCCCCTCCCAAGTATATACTATAGACATATAAAAAATAATTAAAAGAAAATGTACCAGGTTAACAGAATACAGTATCAAAAATAGTTATATATAGAGAATAATTCCCCCCAATAGAGAATCACATCCCAGGTAAGTAATAGCTTATATCATGTATATGAGTCCCAGACTGACAGGTCCCTCCAAACAGTAAAGTATAGCAACCATGCTTAAGATAATGGAGACCTAATCAGAAACAAGCTATAGGCAGTTAGAAATAGAACAAAATACCTGTTGAGGACATGATACTGGTGGGATAGGACACCTGGACACCAAGCACCTCGACGCGCGTTTCGCAACCTTCGTCAGGAGGTGTAATGACTACTCTGAAGACTCAAGTTTAAATCTCCGATCACCAAAACATTCTTCATGATCACTACTCCCTGGCTGGGATCAATCCAGTTAAACTTTTTTGTTTTGCTGATGCCGTTGACACGCATCGCTAATGTGCTTGACACGCAGCGATGCGTGTCATGATTTCTAAGATCAGATGTCAGGGGGTGTGAGTGGCCTGCGACACACCATAGGTTTAGATGATTTGTTGCCTCCCTGATTGGCTTGACGTGCATCGCTATTATGTTTGACACGCAGCGATGCGTGCCATGACCTTGATGATTGAACGTCAGGGGGTGTGAGCAGCTTGGTGCACACTATTGGTCTATGACTTCCCTCTAACACCGTATTTAAACTTGAGTCTTCAGAGTAGTCATTACACCTCCTGACGAAGGTTGCGAAACGCGCGTCGAGGTGCTTGGTGTCCAGGTGTCCTATCCCACCAGTATCATGTCCTCAACAGGTATTTTGTTCTATTTCTAACTGCCTATAGCTTGTTTCTGATTAGGTCTCCATTATCTTAAGCATGGTTGCTATACTTTACTGTTTGGAGGGACCTGTCAGTCTGGGACTCATATACATGATATAAGCTATTACTTACCTGGGATGTGATTCTCTATTGGGAGGAATTATTCTCTATATATAACTATTTTTGATACTGTATTCTGTGAACCTGGTACATTTTCTTTTAATTATTTTTTATATGTCTATAGTATATACTTGGGAGGGGGTTAATTTTGTATGTTTTGTATTTATTGATGTTTAATAAAGTAAAAATAAAAATATTTTGATATAATATTATTATGTCGAGATTTTTCTTTTCGGTTTAATATATATGGATTATGTGAAATCTTGAATTTAATGAATTGGCTATGAGTATATATATATATAGGTTATAAGACAGAGTCCGGTTATCTGAACAGGAGAAGCAGCGCAGACGCTCCTCTGGACTTTGTATGTATTGTGGCCTCAAGGGTCATTTTGTGCGCCAATGCTCACAGAAACCGGGAAACTCCAGTACCTAGGGTTGATTGGAGAGGCAACTCTAGGTGGAACGTCTCCAAACGTTAAAACCTCTTCCAAATTGTCGATACCTGTGGCCATCATCACCGGACAGGCATCACATCCTTCCTCCGCCTATCTTGATTCTGGAGCGGCTGCTAATTTTATCCACCAGGATCTAGTGGACCGGTTTCAACTACCCACAGTCCGTCTGGAGAGACCCCTGGCAGTTGCTTCTGTGAATGGTCTACCGTTGCCTGATCCGATCATGCTCATCACTGAGCCGTTGACACTACGGGTCGGAGCTCTTCACTCGGAACAGATCTCCTTCCTGGTACTACCCAAGGCTATCAATCCTATCCTGCTTGGTCTGCCATGGCTCCGTCTACACGCCCCGACACTCGACTGGAGTTCTGGAGAAGTTCTTCAATGGGGTTCCAGATGCCATAGCCATTGCCTGTCACAAGTCCGTCCTGTTGTGCCTCCTCTGCCTCAGCCACTCTCTGATCTACCTTCTCAGTATGCCAGTTTTGCGGATGTCTTTTGCAAACGAGAGGCTGAGACGTTGCCTCCACATCGGAATTACGACTGTCCCATTGAACTGGTTCCCAATGCTTCTCTTCCCCGTGGACGAGTATATCCTCTCTTCTTGCCAGAGACTTTATCGATGTCAGCCTACATCAAGGAGAACTTGGAGAGGGGTTTTATTCGAAAATCTTCCTCCCTGGCCGGGGCAGGATTCTTCTTCGTTAAAAAGAGAGATGGATCTCTCCGACCCTGCATTGATTACCATGGTCTCAATCAGATCACGGTCAAGAACAATTACCCGTTGCCACTCATTTCCGAGCTGTTTGATCGCATACGAGGAGCCAAAATTTTTTCCAAGCTAGATCTGCGGGGGGCCTATAATCTAATCCAAATTCGCCGGGGTGATGAATGGAAGACGGCATTTAACACCCGCGATGGGCACTACAAATACCTAGTCATGCCCTTCGGACTGTGTAACGCTCCCGCAGTATTTCAGGAGTTCGTTAATGACATCTTCCGAGATCTCCTCTATACGTGTGTTGTAGTTTATCTCGATGATATTCTAATTTTCTCCCCAGATCTGATGACCCATCGGAGGCATGTTCGTCAAGTTCTTCTGCGACTAAGAGAGAATCGCTTGTATGCCAAGTTAGAGAAATGCACCTTTGAAAAGAGGTCTTTGCCCTTCCTGGGCTATGTCATCTCGGATCAAGGCCTTAAGATGGACCCTGAGAAGTTAAAGTCTGTAATGGAATGGCCACGTCCTCAAGGCCTAAGGGCCATACAGCGGTTCCTGGGTTTCGCCAACTTCTACCGGCAGTTTATTCCGAACTTTTCTTCTCTGACGGCCCCCATCTCTACCCTTACCAAGAAGGGTGTGAACGCCAAGGTGTGGACTCCAGAGGCAGAGTCCGCATTCATTAGCCTCAAGAAAGCCTTCACCTCAGCTTCAATCCTCCATCACCCTGACGTATCTCGGCAGTTTTCACTGGAAGTGGACGCTTCGTCTGTTGGTGCAGGCGCACTTCTGTTCCAGAGGAGCTCCAAAGGAAAGGCAGTGGTATGTGGCTACTACTCAAGACTGTTTTCCTCTGCTGAGCGCAATTATTCCATTGGAGATCAGGAGCTACTGGCTATCAAATTTGCCCTGGAGGAGTGGAGACACCTTCTGGAGGGCGCTGCTCACCCCATCCTGATCTTCACCGACCACAAGAATCTTACTTACCTTCAGTCTGCTCAACGACAGAATCCCCGTCAAGCCAGGTGAGGTGGTCACTGTTCTTCACCCGTTTCCAATTTCTGCTCCACTACCGTCCCGCTGACAAGAATGTGAGGGCCGATGCCCTGTCCAGATCATTTGAGACGGAAGACACGGTGGAGTCCCTTCAGACAATCATAGACCCATCCTGCGTTGTCACCGCCAATCCTCTGCAGCTTAGAGATATCCCTCCAGGGAAAGAACTTTTGTTCGGTTGGCAGACCGAAAAATAATTCTCCACTGGGGACACGGTTCTAAACTGGCTGAGCACGCTGGTGTCCGTAAAACCCAAGACCTGGTCGCTCGTCACTTCTGGTGGCCCACGTTACTTAAGGGTGTTCTGGACTTTGTCTCTGCTTGCACGGTGTGTGCCTCCAACAAAGCGACTCACAGCAAGCCTGCCGGCCTGCTTCAACCCCTGCCTGTACCCAGTGCCCCCTGGCAGCACATTGCTATGGACTTCGTCACGGACCTTCCTCTCTCAGCAGGATGCAACACCATCTGGGTGGTGGTGGACCGGTACTCTAAGATGGCACATTTTATCCCGCTGACCGGCCTACCTTCTGCTCCTCGACTGGCAAGTCTTTTCATTCTGCACATCTTCCGCTTGCATGGCTTGCCTCTTCACATTGTGTCCGACCGGGGGGGTTCAGTTTACCTCCAAGTTCTGGGGAGCCCCCTGTAAACTCCTGGATGTGAGTTTGGACTTTTCCTCTGCCTATCACCCCCAGTCCAATGGGCAAGTTGAGAGGATCAACCAGGTCATGGAAAATTACCTCCGCCACTTCATCTCTTCACCGCACGATAACTGGGTACAGCTTCATCCATGGGCGGAGTTTTCATATAACAACCACACAAGTGAGTCCACCACTTCCACTCCGTTTCACATCGTGTACAGTCAACATCCCAGAGTCCCTCTTCCTGTGTTGACTTCATCTCAGGTACCCGCTGCTGACTCTGCATATGGGGACTTCCTGCAAATCTGGCAACAGACCCGGTCCTCTATTTTGCTGGCGGTCGAACGCATGAAGCGAAAGGCAGATACTAGGAGAAGAGAGCCGCCTCAGTATCTTCCGGGGACTAAAGTCTGGTTGTCCTCTCGGAACATTCGCTTGAGGGTGCCCTCATACAAGTTCGCTCCCAGGTTCCTTGGTCCTTTCGAGGTCCTGCAACAAATTAACCCTGTCTCCTATAAGCTGCGGCTGCCTCCTACCCTCAGGATCCCTAACTCCTTCCATGTGTCCCTCCTGAAACCAGTGGTCCTGAACCGCTACAGCAAGACCTCTAGTTCCACAGTTGCTCCCAGCGGTCCTTCTGATGTATTTGAGGTAAAGGAGATCCTGGACCGCAAGAGAGTAGGAGGAAGGACTTTCTATTTGGTGGACTGGAGAGGGTTTGGTCCTGAGGAGAGGTCCAGGGAGCCAGAAGAGAACCTCAGTGCTCCTGCTCTTATTAAAAAGTTCCTCTCTCACTCTGGCCCCAAGAAGAGGGGGCGTAAGAGGGGGGATACTGTAGCGCCCATGGCCGCGGGCCGTTGGGTTTACTCACCTCCCGACGCCCGCAGCCATGGATCTGTGAGCGCTGGCCTCCGTCTCCCTCCTAGGAGATGCCAGCGCTCACTTCCGCTCCGTTCGATCCCGTAGGGTGCGCGCGTGCGCACGCGCCCGGCCTTAAAGGCGCGCAATTAGGAAATCGTCATCACCATCAACTGCCACGATTTCCTGGTCTATAAGAAGGCCCCTGGCCTTCTAATCCTTGCCTGAGCGTTGTTAGTCTTTCCCAGTCTGTCTCGCAAATGGTTCCGTAGTGTCTCCCGTTCCAGCTGTTACCCGTGCCCTGTTACCGTTCCTGTATTCCGTGTTGTTCCTGTGCCTACCCGCGTTCAAGTGTCTTCTGCCACGCCAAGTGCCATCTGCCACGTCAAGTGCCATCTGCCACGTCAAGTGCCATCTGCCACGCCAAGTGCCATCTGCCACATCAAGTGCCATCTGCCACATCAAGTGCCATCAGCCACGTCAAGTGCCATCTGCCACGTCAAGTGCCATCTGCCACGTCAAGTGTCTTCTGCCACATCAAGTTCCATCTGCCACGTCAAGTGCCATCTGCCACGTCAAGTGTCATCGGATACTGCCCGCCACGTCTGGCGCCACTTGCTGCACCTGCCTCCATCCATGCTGAAGCCACAGCCACCGCCCGGACTATTTCAGGTACCCAAGCATACTGTCTGCCATTTACTTCTGCTTAGACTGTGACCTGGGTCCACATACCCTGTGCACGTGACAGTATACATATTTAAAATTCGGATCACATACCTTTCTTAAACCGGTGTTTTTGCCTTAGTCTAAAATAAATGGTATAGCCCACAGATTAGTCCATAGAAATGCACCCCTAGGACAACTGAATGGACTAAAGATGGTGGCAGTCATGTGACCCCTGGTATTCAGGTAACACTGTCGGGGTCTATAACATGTGAATTATACGTTATTGGGGAGTAGAAGTTATAAAGTATTACTACCTACAGCAGCATCTCCTCATGTCATGTCTGTCATGTCTGTGAGGAGCCGCTCTTACATTCTTCTCCTGTCTGCTCTGTGTGTTGTTTTTTTAAATAAATATTTAACTTTATTAACAACATGACAACATCCCATAGAGACAGGCAGATATTTTAAAAATCATCTAGAGACCATGGATGTCTCCACTATGTGGCCCCAACACATGTATGTCATGTAACCAAGATGCAAGGGGTCACATGATGTGTGTGGGGGGTCACATGATGTGCGTGTGGGGGTCACATGATGTGCATATGTGGGGGTCAAATGATTTGCGTGTGTGGGGGTCACATGATGTGTGTGTGGAGGGTCACATGATGTGTGTGTGGGGGTTCACACGATGTGTGTGTGTGGGGGTTCACATGATGTGTAGGGGGGGTCACATGATGTGTGTGGAGGATCACATGACTGACGCCATGTTTAGTTATATTCAGTTAGCCTGTGGATACATTACTAATCTGTGGACTATACCATTCTACTGTGACAGGGGCCTCATGTAATATAAGAAATGTGAGTGAGCAGAATCTCTAATACATGTATATGAGAAAACGGTATGATTTCCTATTCTACAAATAAATAAAAGAATAAATAAAAACTGGACAACACTTTTAAATACTGTGTTATTTTTTTCCAGTTGTCTTTCCATGGTCTCTATAGTCAGAATACATGTGACTAGTGATGGGACACGGGCAGTGGTATAAAGTTTGGGTAACATCTCTTTGGTTGAACACATATTCACAATATGGAAAGGACTAGACGCGGCTGAGAGTTAGGATCTCCTGTTTACCCAAATAATCCACAGTGTCGTATTTATGTCCCAATAAAGCTTCATTCTCTTCAACATAACAGAAACGGTATTCTTAATCTGGGGGCTAACTATCGGCTTCCCTTAGAAGACAGCAAAACATGTACAGATAAATATATCATTTTTTCAACAGAATAAGTAGTGAAACGTCTTTATAATTTCTAATATAATTCCGGTAGGCTTTTCCCGTTACTTGATTATTTTGTTGGACAATGAACCTGTGACATGTAAACATTGATCTGACAAATGTCACCTGAGCCCAATATCAGAGGTAACAATCTATTTACTGGAACATCTTCACAATATAGAAAGGACAAGACACTGCTGAGACGTGAACTCAGGATCTTGTTTACTAAACCGGCGCTTTATCCAAGTCACAGCTCTAATGTAAAACCCTCCAGAAGTCACACCGTCTATCTAATAAAAGTCACTGTATTGCTGATTGTTGCTGCTCTTATTGTTATAAGTGGGACGTAGAACAAATATATAAAATTCTGGTGACACTATTAACAATTAGATATATGAAATAATGAGTGACGTCACGTCCTGTATCGGCAGGCAGCAGCACGCTATCAGCACCAGGATTTACATTTAAAGTAAAATCTATTTATGGGATAAAAAACGGTCATTCGGACACAGACTGAAGTATAACGGCGCTGTATAAATGCTGGACGCAGAACAATATGACAATATTTGGTGCGCTATTAGATATAGGAAACTAGAGTCTGGTGCTGGCGACATCTCCTCCATGAGACGATGAATTCTTTTGATCATGTCTATCATATTCATTGGCGAGTGAGCTCCTAGGGGGTCTGTGGGGGTCATGGATGCAGTTTTGTAATTATTATGAACCTTCTCTCCAGGCTTTGATATGAAAGTTGAAAATAAAACAACTATGTGCCGGCTTGAGTGCTTAGCTTTACTTCCCATAATACTGCTCAGTGGTTTCTTGCACACTTGCTTTTCAATGGACAGAGAGCAGCAGTATATTATACATCTGGAAAATGTGTGGTCATCTGTCTCTTCTTGTGGGTTTTCCAATATCTACATCCTGACTGTAAATACATTGTAATGTTATCCAACATGCATGAGCCAATGTTTAGCAAAACTTAATCCAGATTTCTTAGGACTCCACAATGAATAGTTTGTGTGGGCATCTCTTCTGTTCCCCTTTCAGAAGATGACCATGTGGGCAGGGGGTATAGCAGTTCCTCGTCAGCATAGTGGCGAGTGTCCCAGCTGCCACACAGCCTCTGAAGGGGAGTCTTAGCTTTCTGTTTTTCCCATATGAAGCCACAATTTTTGAGTCCGTTTCTCCACTGCCAACATTTATAATCTCCTATAAAGCAGTTGATTCCGCACAAACTTTTCCTATGGTTTTAGGTTTTAT
Organism: Rhinoderma darwinii; assembly: GCF_050947455.1. Classification (NCBI taxonomy): domain Eukaryota; kingdom Metazoa; phylum Chordata; class Amphibia; order Anura; family Rhinodermatidae; genus Rhinoderma; species Rhinoderma darwinii. The sequence continues at coordinate 656,646,478 of NC_134687.1, forward strand.
ATATTAAACCAGTCCACCAATGAGCACCTTCAAAACACAAGGCGCTGCTGAGATTCAAACTCAGGATCTCCTGTTTACAAGACAGGCACTTTAACCACCACCTAAGCCACAGCACCCAGATATACTTTGCTTATTAGCTCATTTCTTTCTGGTAATAATATTGTATATACCTAAAATAGACTTTTGAGTTGTGATCTCCATTGTCTCTTGTATATTTTGCTATATTACATGTCTATTTTAGGGTAATTTGGTCCGGCGTTACGACCATGGTTGGCGGTGGGACTTTTTTTTAAAAGGGGGGTTTTCATGTGTATTTTTTATTTTATTAAAATATATATATATTTTTACTTTGTATTTTTTTTATAATTAATGTAAAACGAACACGTGTGAAAAGGGTATCAAGGGCCCTAGTGACGAAATTGGTCAAAACACTGTGCTTAACACAAAAATCTAACCCTCAACTGGATACTTGTCCCATCAGATAATAATAAGGCTGGGTTCACACGACCTATTTTCAGGCGTAAACGAGGCATATTATGCCTCGATTTACGCCTGAAAATACGGCTCCAATACGTCGGCAAACATCTGCCCATTCATTTGAATGGGTTTGCCGACGTACTGTGCCGACGACCTGTCATTTACGCGTCGTCGTTTGACAGCTGTCAAACGACGACTCGTAAAAATACAGCCTCGGCAAAAGAAGTGCAGGGCACTTCTTTGGACGTTTTTGGAGCCGTTTTCTCATAGACCCCAATGAAAACAGCTCCAAAAACAGACGTAGAAAACGCAGCGAAAAACGTGAGTTGCTCAAAAAACGTCTGAAAATCAGGGGCTGTTTTCCCTTGAAAACAGCTCCGTATTTTCAGACGTTTTTGGTCACTACGTGTACACATACCCTAAGAGTGAAGTAAATGACTTGGTTAACACAACTACTCCCAGCAATTTCACTAACAGATCTTTTAGAATCTAAAATTGCAGAGATCACTGAATATTTTGCTGTATGGGGCACAGACATTCCTGATAGTGACCCTCCTCTTCAATGTTCCCTGCTGTAAGTGTTCAGGTCCCTGCCACATCCGTTTACACACCCATGTGATGATTTTTCATGAGAGCAGCCGACCAATCACTGGCCACTGCAGTGATATGTCAATCATAGCTCTGACATCATTGGTGTGGAGCCTGGGTCATCTGGAGGATCCTCTGATAGCCTGGTGGGAAAGTCCAGTACTTCATACTAATGTCAAATGTCCATTTAAGGACTTGATCCTGGAAACATTTTGAGAAGGTGCGGTGGCAGCCGATCTCGTGGCACAACTGTAGCGCTTGTCATTCCAGGTCAGAAGGAGAAGAAAGAGTATAGAAGAAAACTGTAGAAAGTAGCTAGAGATTTTATTCACTGCACGTCACATGGAAATAGAGGTGGAGTGATCCAGAGCTTCCAGGGAAGGACTTACATATAAACATGCTGGCTGGCACCTAGAAGTGAAGAGGACCCCGAAATAGTAACTAAATAAAGGGGTCTGAGAATTATTGTACTCTGATCCGAGATCTGAATTAATTTTGGAATCTAGTCTGGGGTCACTGTTCTGGGGACTGAATGTCCAGACTGTTATGTGATATCAGAGGACATTACAGGGAGGAGTATAAGAGGAGAGAACTACAACTCCCAGCATGTCCAGGCTGTTATTATGGGATATGAGAGGACATTACAGGGAGAAGTATAAGAGGAGAGAACTACAAGTGCCAGCATGTCCACACTGTTATTATGGGATATCAGAGGACATTACAGTGAGGAGGTGTAAGAGGAGAGAACTACAACTCCCAGCATGTTCAGACTATTATAAAATATCAGAGGACATTACAGGGAGAGGTATAAGAGGAGAGGACTACAATTCCCAGCATGTCCAGACTGTTATTATTGGACACCAGAGGACATTACAGGGGGGAGGTATAAGAGGAGAGGACTACAACTCCCAGCATGTCCAGACTATTTATGGGATGTCAGAGGACATTACAGGGAGGAAATATAAAGGGAGAGAACTACAACTCCCAGCATGTACAGACGGTTATTATGTGATATCAGAGGACATTACAGGGAGGAGATATAAGAGGAGAGAACTACAACTCCCAGCATGTCCAGGCTGTTATTATGGGATATCAGAGGACATTATAGGGAGGAGTATAAGAAGAGAGGACTAAAACTCCCAGCATGTCCAGACTAATATTATGGGATATCAGAGAACATTACAGAGAGGAGGTGTGAGGAGAGAACTACAACTCCCAGCATGTGCAGGCTGTTTTTATGTGATATCAGAGGATATTACAGGAAGGCGGAATTAGAGGAGAGGACTACTTTTCCCCGCATGTCTAGACCGTTATTATGGGATATCAGAGGACATTATAAGGAGGAGTATAAGAGGAGAGAACTAAAAATCCCAGCATTTCCAGGCTATTCTTATGTGATATCAGAGGTCATTCCAGGGAGGGGTATAAGAGGAGAGGACTACAACTCACAGCATATCCAGGCTGTTATTATGGGATGTCAGAGGACATTACAGGGAGGACATATAAAGGGAGAGAACTACAACTCCCAGCATGTACAGACTGTTGTTATGTGACAGCAGAGGACATTACAGGGAGGAGGTATAAGAGGAGAGGACTACAACTCCTAGCATGTCCAGACTATTATATGATATCAGAGCACATTACAGAGAGTATAAGAGGAGATTACTACAACTACCAGAATGTCCAGACTGTTAATATTGGATATCAGAAAACATTACATGGAGGAGGTATAAGAGGAGAGAACTACAACTCCCAGCATGTCCAGACTATTATTATGGGATATCAAAGGACATTACAGAGGGGAGGTGTTAGGAGAGAACTACAACTCCCAGCATGTCCAGGCTGTTTTTATGTGATACCAGAGAATATTACAGGAAGGAGGTATAAGATGAGAGGACTACAACTCTCAGCATGTCCAGGCTGTTCTTATGTGATATCAGAGATCATTCCAGGGAGGGGTATAAGAGGAGAGGACTACAACTCCCAGCATGTCCAGGCTGTTATTATGGGATATCAGAGGACATTATAAGAAGGAATATAAGAGGAGAGAACTATAACTCCCAGCATGTCCAGGCTGTTATTATAGGATATAAGAGGACATTACAGGAAGGAGGTAAAAGAGGTGAGGACTACAACTCCCAGCATGTCCAGGCTGTTATTATGTCATATCCGCGGACATTACAGGGAGGGGTATAAGAGGAAAGAACAACTATAACTCCCAGCATGTCCAGGCTGTTAATATGGGATATCAGAGGACATTATAGGGAGGAGTATAAGAGGAGAGAACTACAACTCCCAGCATGTCCAGGCTGTTATTATGGGATATCAGAGGACATTACAGGGAGGAGGTATAAGTGGAGAGAACTACAACTCCCAGCATGTCCAGACTGTTATTATGTGATATCAGAGGACATTACAGGGGGGAGGTATAAGAGGAGAGGACTACAACTCCCAGCATGTCCAGACTGTTATTATGGGATACCAGAGGACATTACAGGGGGGAGGTATAAGAGGAGAGGACTACAACTCCCAGCATGTCCAGACTGTTGTTATGTGAGAGAGAACATTACAGGGAGGAGGTATAAGAGGAGTAAACTACAACTCCCAGCATGTCCAGACTTATTATGGGACGTCAGAGGACATTACAGGGATGAAATATAAAGGGAAAGAACTACAACTCCCAGCATGTACAGACGGTTATTATGGTATATCAGAGGACATTATAGGGAGGAGTATAAGAGGAGAGGACTACAACTCCCATCATGTCCAGACTAATATTATGGGATATCAGAGGACATTACAGAGAGGAGGTGTGAGGAGAGAACTACAACTCCCAGCATGTGCAGGCTAGTTTTTTTTGTGATATCAGAGGATATTACAGGAAGGAGGAATAAGAGGAGAGGACTACACTTCCCAGCATGTCTAGACTGTTATTATTGGATATCAGAGGACATTCCAGGGAGGACAAATAAATGGAGAGAACTACAACTCCCAGCATGTACAGACTGTTATGTGATATCAGAGGACATTACAGGAGGTGGTAAGAGGAGAGGACTACAACTCACAGCATGTCTAGACTGTTATGGGATATCAGAGGACATTACAGGGGGAGGTATAACAGATGACTACAACTCCCAGCATGTCCAGACTGTTATTATGGAATATCAGAGGACATTACAGGGAGGAGGTATAAGAGGAGAGAACTACAACTCCCAGCATGTCCAGACTGTTATTATGGAATATCAGAGGACATTACAGGGAGGAGGTATAAGAGGAGAGAACTACAACTCCCAGCATGTCTAGATTGTTATTATGTGATATCAGAGGACATTACAGGGAGGAGGTATAAGTGGAGAGAACTACAACTCCCAGCATGTCCAGGCTGTTATTATGGGATATCAGAGGACATTACAGGGAGGAGTTTTAGAGAGAACTACAACTCCCAGCATGTCCAGACTATTATTATGCGATATCAGAGGATATTACAGGGAGGAGGTATAAGAGGAGAGAACTACAACTCCCAGCATGTCCAGGCTGTTATAATGTGATGTAAGAGGACATTACAGGGAGGAGGTATAAGAGGAGAGAACTACAACTCCCAGCATGTCCAGACTGTTATTATGTGATATCAGAGGACATTACAGGGAGGATGTATAAGAGGAGAGTACTACAACTCCCAGCATGTCCAGGCTGTTATTATGGGATATCAGAGGACATTACAGGGAGGAGGTATAAGAGGAAAAATTTACAACTCCCAGCATGTCCAGACTGTTATTATGTGATATCAGAGGACATTACAGGGAGGAGGTATAAGAGGAGAGAACTACAACTCCCAGCATATCCAGACTATTATATGATATCAGAGCACATTACAGAGAGTATAAGAGGAGAGAACTACAACTCCCAGCATGTCCAGACTATTATTATGGCATATCAGAGGACATTACAGAGAGGAGGTGTGAGGAGAGAACTACAACTCCCAGCATGTCCAGGCTGTTTTTATGTGACATCCGCGGACATTACAGGGAGGGGTATAAGAGGATTCAACACATCTTATAAGGGATTTATTCGAATTACAGTCTACATGCGATCTGTCCAACATCAGCTTTCTCACGGCCGACGTATCGTCACTTTACACTAATATCCCACATGTACAGTGTTTACAAGCCGTTTCCGATCACCTTTCGACAGATTCACGTTATTCAAATGCTCAGCTCAATTTCATCATGGAGTGTGTAGATTTTATCTTGACACATAATGTTTTTAGTTCTGATGGCAACTTTTATAGACAATTAAAAGGGTGTGCAATGGGGACACGTTTTGCCCCTTCATACGCAAATTTATATATGGGGGCTTTCGAGGAAGCCCTTATATTGAGTGAGCATGTTTTTAGAGATAAAATTTTACTCTATAGACGTTTTATTGACGACCTGTTTTTTATCTGGAGAGGCGACTCCGCTACCGCCAATGGTTTTATAGAATATTTGAACCACAACATCTTTGGTCTCACTTTCACTCACAATTTTTCAGATATAAGTATTGATTTCCTTGATTTAACAATCGGAAAGAATAGTGGCCTTTTTACGACTAGGACTCATTTTAAAACGGTTGACGTGAATAGCTACCTTGATTTTAAAAGCGCGCATTATTCCCCATGGCTTAAAAATGTTCCTTTCGGTCAATACCGACGGATTAGGAAAAATTGTTCCGATGAATCCATCTTTGATAAAGAGTGTGGGATTCTCAATCAAAGATTTTTGGAAAAAGGTTTTCCAAGAAGCCTTATTAGGGGTGCTGAGTCTAAAGCCAGGGCTATGACACAAAATGAATGCATCCAATTGAAGACTTCAGTTACAAATAGAAAATCAAATCATGAAGCATATAGAACCAACTTTATAACTTCATTCAATAAAGGAAGCAACATGATTACATCCATCCTCAGAAAACATTGGCATATCTTAACAAATGACCCTTTTTTTAAATCTCTGATACCCGATAAACCAAACATTACGTTTAGACGGGCCAAAACAATTAAGAATATATTAGCCCCTAGCAAAATGCGCAATATAAAAAAGAAAAACGGTGGTCTATTAACGGACCTAAAAGGTTCGTTCCGTTGTGGTCTAAATAGGTGCCTTTGTTGCAATAATATTACCAACAAATGCATGGAGTATCACTCCACATTTACGGGTGAAAAGGTCCCGATAAGAGATTTCCTTAATTGCGGGATTTCCTTTGTTATTTATTTACTTCAGTGCACATGCGACCTTCAATATGTGGGTCGTACCACACAAACATTAAGGAACCGTATCAACAAGCACAGGTCCAATGTTAATAAGGGGTTCTTGAAACAAAGTGTATCCCGTCACTGTACTTCCAAACACAATTATAAATTTGTGGATATTAAGGTTACTCCAATTGAACAAATACCACCAGATATACCAAATAGATTCATTAGGCTCAAGCAGAGGGAGAACTTCTGGATCTATAAACTGGGAACCCTACATCCAAATGGCCTAAATGACCTTACAGAATCTTCCTTAGAATAAAAATGGTTTATTTTTTATATATATCTCTTAGGTCCCCACTTATTGATTTTAGTTAGTTTAATATCAACCAGGGTCCTTCTATGTTTTTAGTCTGGTACTGAACCTTGTCCTTATTTATTTTCTTATATACAATTTTTTATATATATGGTTTTCTTAAATATTTTATATATTTTACATAATTGTATATATATCTTTTTACATATACATTTTTAGGACTGTTATAATGTTGGTCCTTGTATTAATGTAAGTTAGTTTTTTCCGTTGTCACATCGTATGTTTTTGCGTATACAAGTTTAATGTGGGATAACTATCAATCCAATAACACCTAAATTACTTTGTATTTGCGATCGGTTAGTACTTACCGTTCCTAACATCTTATTCCCGTTCTGGTCCTTCATTTCTGAGCTCCGCTGTCTCGTGCGGTTCAGTATGCGGTCCAACGTTGGTCTCTGTCCCTCCTCGGCTTCCGTAGTTTTTTCTGTCGCTGGGACAAGCAGTGACGCTTGACTCAGCAGTCTTTTGATATTTTAATATTCTGTTCTCTTTAGATTTAACACACATTCGTAATTAACAAATCGATTGTTCTAATGTCCCTGTATGATTATTCATAACATGCATATATAATAATCTGTTCGATTTAATTTTTATCCTTACGGCATAACGGATCTAGCATAACTGATATACACTCGTAATATGTGAAATACTTTCAAATTCTCACCATTATCCCCCTCTCTTATGTGTTAAAGATATCTAACTATTGATAATGTATGGTTTTGTTGTTATTGTAGTCCCGTTCTCTCTTGTGACCTTTAACCTGTCTGTTCTGGCGGTTTTTTCCTTGCCTTTCTGTGTGTATAAATAGACTGGAACCGCACAGTCTGTATTGGCCTGAGGAAGACACCGGTTCGGTGTTGAAACGCGTAGCCTGTTTGACAAATAAAATCCTTTTACTTAGATAGTCGTCTAAATCTTCATAGTGCAACTCCATATAGCAGCGCCGTTGGTCCAAGTTTTCTCCATTTGCAATCACCCTCCCAACTGACAACAAACTTCGTTTGGCTGTGTTACGGACCTGGCTGCAGCTTTCCATGCCTATATGACACCTATTGGTGTCCACCACCCGAGGTGAGCGTAATTGTCACATCCATCGTGGTCTTCTGGTTTACCCGGCTCTGATTTTGTACTTTGTGGCGCCTTGTCCCCTTTTTCCATTTTATTTTAGTCAACTATAACTCACGGCATGTCCAGGCTGTTATTATGGGATATCAGAGGACATTATAGGGAGGAGTATAAGAGGAGAGAACTACAACTCCCAGCATGTCCAGGCTGTTATTATGGGATGTCAGAGGACATTCCAGGGAGGAGTATAAGAGGAGAGAACTACAACTCCCAGCATGTCCAGGCTGTTATTATGGGATGTCAGAGGACATTACATGGAGGACATATAAAGGGAGAGAACTACAACTCCCAGGATGTCCAGACTGTTATTATGGGATATCAGAGGACATTACAGGGAGGAGGTATAAGAGGAGACAACTACAACTCCCAGCATGTCCAGACTGTTATGTGATATCAGAGGACATTACAGGGAGGAGTATAAGAGGAGACAACGACAACTCACAGCATCTTCAGAATATTATTATGGGATATCAGAGGACATTACAGGGAGGGGTATAAGAGGTGAGAACTACAACTCTCAGCATGTTCAGACTGTTATTATGGGATGTCAGAGGACATTACAGGGAGGACATATAAAGGGAGAGAACTACAACTCCCAGCATGTACAGACTGTTGTTATGTGATAGCAGAGGACATTACAGGGGGAGGTATAACAAGAGGTGACTACAACTCCCAGCATGTCCAGACTATTGTTATGTGATAGCAGAGGACATTACAGGGAGGAGGTATAGGAGGAGAGAACTACAACTCCCAGCATGTCCAGACTATTATGCTCTCTGTAATGTGCTCTGATATCATATAAGAGGAGATTACTACAACTACCAGAATGTCCAGACTGTTAATATGGGATATCAGAGGACATTACAGAGAGGAGGTGTGAGGGGAGAACTACAACTCCCAGCATGTCCAGGCTGTTTTTATGTGATACCAGGGGATATTACAGGAAGGAGGTATAAGAGAAGAGGACTACATTTCCCAGCATGTCTTGACTGTTATTATGGGATATCACAGGGCATTCCAGGGATGAGTATAAGAGGAGAGAACTACAACTCCCAGCATGTCCAGGCTGTTCTTATGTGATATCAGTGATCATTCCAGGGAGGGGTATAAGAGGAGAGGACTACAACTCCCAGCATGTCCAGGCTGTTATGGGATATCAGAGGACATTATAGGGAGGAGTATAAGAGGAGAGAACTGCAACTCCCAGCATGTCCAGGCTGTTATTATAGGATATAAGGGGACATTACAGGAAGGAGGTATAAGAGGTGAGGACTACAACTCCCAGCACGTCCAGGCTGTTTTTATGGGATATCAGAGGACAATATAGTTAGGAGTATAAGAGTAGAGGAATACAACTCCCAGCATGTCCAGGCTGCTATTATGGGATGTCAGAGGACATTACAGGGAGGAGGTATAAGAGGACAGAACTACAACTCTCAGCATGTCCAGACTTATTATGGGATGTCAGAGGACATTACAGTTGGGGGAGGTATAAGAGGAGATGACTACAACTCCCAGCATGTTCAGACTGGTATTATGGGATATCAGAGGACATTACAGTTGGGGGAGGTATAAGAGGAGATTACTACAACTCCCAGCATGTCCAGACTGTTGTTATGTGATAGAGGACATTACAGGGAGGAGGTATAAGAGGAGAGAACTACAACTCCCAGCATGTCCAGACTTATTATGGGATGTCAGAGGACATTACAGGGAGGAAATATAAATGGAGAGAACTACAACTCCTAGCATGTACAGACTGTTATTATGTGGTATCAGAGGACATTACAGGAGGTGGTATAAAAAGAGAGGACTACATCTTCCAGCATATCCAGACTGTTATTATGGGATATCAGAGGATATTACAGGGAGAAGGTATAAGAGGGGAAGACTACAACTCCCTGTATGTCTTGACTGTTATTATGGGATTTTAGACAACACTATAGGGAGAATGTATAATAGGAGAGAACTACAACTCCCAGCATGTCCAGACTGTTATGTGATATCAGAGGACATTACAGGGAGGAGATTTAAGAAGAGAGAACTACAACTCCCAGCATGTCCAGGCTGTTATTTTGGGATATCAAAGGACATTATAGGGAGGAGTATAAGAGGAGAGAACTAAAACTCCCAGCATGTCTAGACTGTTATTATGGGATATCAGAGGACATTACAGGGAGGAGGTATAAGAGGAGAGAACTACAACTCCCAGCATGTCCAGACTATTATTATGTGATATCAGAGGACATTACAGGAGGAGGTATAAGAGGAGAGAACTACAACTCCCAGCATGTCCAGGCTGTTATTATAGGATATCAGAGGACATTACATGGAGGAGGTATAAGAAGAGAGGACTATAACTCCCAGCATTCCCCTGGCTCCAGCTCTCACACAATTGCTAAATAGAAGAAAACACTAAATCCATCACTTCTCCACACAGCACAGGAGCCCCGCCCCTCACATAGCCACACCCCCTCACAGAGCTCCGCCCTTCCTGGCACGTGATGATCATCACAGGTCCTTTATTTATTACTTCTCTCCACTATAAAGCTCTAACCCGGTTACATGTGATGACGACATCACAGGTCTTTTAGCCAGTAGCTATTACATTTTGCACTGCTTAGCTGTGACCACTCCTTCTTCAGTCACATGATCCTCATTACCCCTCATGTCACGTGATCATAATCACACGTCCCTCATATATCGCTCATTTTTTTCACTTCTAAGCTCCTTCCCCTAATGCAGCTGTGACGTGATCTTGAAATCACAGGTCCTTCATCCACCACTACTCCGTATTGCTGAGCTCCGCCCCTCCTTACCCATCACTTGGTGGTGACGTCATTACAGGTCCTTCATCCACCAGGTGTCTCCACTGATAAGCTCCACCCCTCCTGCCCCAGTCACGTGGTGGTGACATTATCACAGGTCCTTCAGCTATTGCCGTGTATGAGGTAGAGAGCAGCGCTGGTCGGGTGTTCTCTCTGTTATCAGTCACCCCTGTATGAGTGTGTATGCAGAGAGCTATCAATCATTGAGTGACCCCGTCCACTGGACTCCTAAATGTAGACTGAGTTGTTCACCGTACGACCCATAACACGCAAGGACATTCTGCCGAATATTCACCCCAAATGGTGGACGTATAATCCTTCGCAATTTCTACTACAAAAATACAACAAGGCCGATCCCCACCTCTCCGACGCAACATATCCCTGCTCTTCCGGCTGCTCTGTGTCCAGGTGACCCCTACAATGACATGTGACCTCTCCAGCCTGTGATTGGCTGCAGGGGTCACATGACGGGGAAATGTCTTCATCTTACTCTTTTAACCTGAGAGATATGCCATAAATGTCTGATATATGGGGGTCTCACCTCTTTGTGGAGAACGGGGGTCCCACCGACCTGCCTGGTGAAGTGATGACTACATCCAGGTGGAGAATCGAGAAATGACCACAAATGTGCATGACTCTCTCCATTCACTTGTATAGGAGTTCCAGAAACAGCCAAGCACGGCCAGAGGTGGAGCCGCATCTATCAGACATTTCTGGCATATCCCGGGGAGAAATGTTTGTGTTGGTAATACCCCTTTATTCCATGTGGTGACGGCTCTGAGAAGATGTTTCTCTCAATGATGAATAAGTGAGGTTCTGTATGTCACACATGATGTTGTCCCCTGTATGATTTCCATCTTCTCCTTTCTTCATAAAGACGTGTGCAGTACTAGATCCTCCAGTTCCTCCAGTTTTCTCATCTTCTCCTCCACAACGTTCCTTCTCCTGAATGACCCCCCAAGGATGGACCAGGACATGAAGGAGATGAGCAGAAGAATATTAGACTTCACCTTGGAGATCATCTACCTGTTGAGCAGAGAGGTAAACTTTTCTACATTATAGAACAAGTCACCCAGAGGGAAGGGATAATACATATATGTGACGGATGGTCAATTTTCTTATATTCTCTGTATTAAATTACATTGTGAATTATCAAGCTGGCCGGAATATGCAGAGATGTATCCTCCATTTTCAAATGACCTCTCCTCCACTTTGCTCTGCTCGAATTTGCTAGAAATATGTTATCTCTGTGTATTATTATAAAGGCCTTGAATATGCCAGCAATAAGTAGCCTGGCTGAACGGCCAGACATGAAGCTATCAGAATTGCAAGGTTTTCCCTATGACAATAAAACTCCCTGTAACCCTCTATACACATCCCTATCTTATAAGAACAAATCTATTATATTCTTGCCAAGAGAAATAAGCCACATTCAAACCTGATGTCAGCATCTAATGAAGAACTATAATAATGCATTTGAAATATTGGCTGAATCAGAGTTAATGTCACATTGCCTCTGATTTGTTAACCTCAAGCCTACACCCCTTTTTAATGATATTATTGTAATTTAGTTAGGCAATAAACCCTAGAGGAGTATTTTGAGCATACAAGCAATATGTCATGAACAAATACACAGTAAACAGTGAGGTCCCTGTTCTTCCCAAACCGCTGTCCCTACCTACTTGTACGACCTGACCCAAACGACGGCGCACAACTGGGTAGCGTTCCCTATTCTGGTACAAGTGAAACTGGCAAACGGATAAGACAGAGACAGTACGAAATAACAAAGGGTAACCTGGGAAGTACACGGAGGGAGAGGCAGGGCAATTGCGCCGCGGACAAGTCCGGGCGCAAAAGGTGGAGTCAGGCAGGCACGCAGGGTCAAACCGGGAGAGTGCGGAAAAAACAAAAGTCAGAAGGCAAAGAAAATGTCAGGAGTCCAGCTGAGGTCCGCTCACAAGAAGTCTGAAACAAGGGAAAGCACCAGGCAAGGAAACTCTAATTACAGACAAAGGCCTACTAGCTCAGGCTGAACTAAATAAGGAGGGGGCGGGAGTTACTCTCGATGTCCTGGAGACAGAGGGAGCCGTAGGCAGAGAGTACATGACACAATATCTGTGTGTTTTATTGCTCTCTTGATATATATTGATATGAAATCTCCTGATTAGGATGCTGGACAAGTTCCTGGCGTGAGTGTCTGTTGGAAAACTCGTCTAAATTTCAGTCTAATTTATTTTGAGCCATTTGACTTCCACAATACATAATAGGAAGTAATTTGAAGAATCCAGTGTCCTGTATAATAGCGTCCAGACCTTCCAAGTGACGTCAAGAAGCCAACAGCAGAAAAGCTGAAGATCAGCCACCAATATGGTCAGTTATGTGTCATTTCACCCATGCAGCAATAGTAATGTCGTAGGGTAATCACAAGGAACCAGGAGGATCAGGATGACATCTATATAGAAACATAGAAGATGACGGCAGGAGGAGAGCACATGGTCCATCTAGTCCCCCCAATATTATTTCCTTTTTAGTTTTGGTCTCGTTTTATTTTCTCTATGTCTTTTTGTAGGTGAGGTTTTCAGTATTACAGATGTGGTGCCACTAGAGCTCTATACAGCGGGGTCACAATCTCCCGCTTTCTACTAAGGGGAGAAATACTTAGTTCAGTGTCTTTCCATACACAGTTGTACACAATATTGAAGAAGACATCGGGTGACTGTAGGACTCCCATCATCCAGGAGTCAGGAGGATGGAGCAGTAGTCAGAGCCCCATCACAGTGCCTCCCCCTCACTCCCGGATACATGAGAAGAACAATAAGAAGATCTTAGAACTGATCTACAAGATGACTGAGCTACTGACTGGAGAGGTAACACTGCTGGGAAATTCAACAGTAACAGCACTAGAGGTGTCTGGGTGATGACTGTATCATTGTGTGTGTCAGGTTCCTATAAGGTGTCAGGATGTCACTGTCTATTACTCCATGGAGGAGTGGGATTATCTAGAAGGACACAAGGATCTGTACAAGGAGGTCATGATGGAGAACTACCGGCCGCGCACATCACAAGGTAAGGAGAGACAGATGTATATTGGCATTATTGTGTGTATAAGCTGGACAGGCGGCCATATTGAAGTCTTAATACCATCATGTGCAGTACATATAGACATGTATGTTTCGTGCTGTCGGCTGTTCATAACTCTGCATTAGAGTTCACATTAGATTGTAGAGCGCTGGCAGCCGTTCTGGATACAGGAGCCATGGAGTAGGGCACAATGATCTGTCTCCAAGTGCAGGGTTATGAGTAGCCGACAGGGCGGACTATGGGCAGTCCGTGCCGTAAAAAAACAGAAAAAATTACAAAGGTTCGCTCACCGCGTTTCCACTGCGTTAATTCATGCTTTGATTGATCCCACGTCTAAGTATTGCAGGTACTCGAAAATACTCCCAGAAGAATCCTGAGTTGACAGCAGGTATACAAGGCAATGGAAGTGGACAAAAAAATGGTGTTTCCAGCTCTTTGGTTAAAAAAATATAAGGCTTTATTCAGTCATTTTAAAAACAGAATGATTCCCTGGATGATAGTGACAATGAAAATCTTCAGATGAACAATGACTATATGGTTATTAACCTATCAGCTCATATATTGGACGCAAATCATCTCAAAGTCCTCACAAAGGGATTAAATTATGTACTTGCAAGGAATTTTGATCTTTACCAGACACTTCTGGATGTTAACAAATTTGTATGCTTGCTAACAGTAAAAAAACATTTTTTGGATAAAGAAGAGACTCCTTCCCAGAAAACCAATTTCTTATCCTCCACAAGTCATTTACAAGATAATGATTTTGGAAATTTTACTTTTGAAGAACAAATGACTATTACGAACCTCCAGTCATGACTCACAGAAAATTCTGTTTTAAGTGGACTATTATGTTCTCCCAGTAACACTAATTTCTTGACTAACCCTTCCTTCTATCCACTATCTTCCAGATCAATTGCTATGGATGACCTCCAATCAGTATTGGAGGAAGCTCTCAAATCCCTATACAAAAAGAAAAAACTAAATTGTTCCCAATCTCACTAAAGGGGAGAACATAGCACTAAAGGAATTGAGTGAATTTAATAATATAGTGATCAAAAGTTCAGAAAAGGGAGGATCTGTGGTAGTTTTTGATTCTGATTTATATAAAACAGGAGGTAATGAAACTTCTGAATGACACACAAATATACAAGAAACTACACACAGACCCCACTAAAATTTTCAAAACAAAATGAAACAACATTCTTCAGGAAGGTCTTACTCTGGGTGTTTTGACTGAAAAATAAGTAAAATATCTCACTAGGTATTTTCCAATCATTCCCATTTTTCACGCTCATCCAAAAAGGTTCATAAAGACAAATTTCCTCCTCTTCTAAGACCTATAGTCTCAAGTATAGGTTCACTAAATGAAAGACTAGGAGAGTGGCTGGATAGCAAATTACAAGCCCTTGTAAAAAGATCTCCGTTATATTAAAGATAGCACAGAAATACTCAAAATAATGGACAACTTAAAATGGCACACTAATTTCAGTTGGGTGACATGTGACATCACAGCTTTGTATTCCTCAATGCCCCATGACAAAGCCATTATAGCTCTTAGTGATCAATTGAATAAATATACTAGTTAGGCTTTATTCAGACGAACGGGAAAAACTTCCGTGCAACGCGCGTGATTTGCACGCGCGTTGCACGGACCTATATGTGTCTATGGGGCCGTGCAGACATGTCCGTAATTTTTCCTCAGCGTGAGTCCGCTGAAAAAAAGTCACGACATGTCCGTTCTTTCGGCGTTTTGCACGCATCACGCACCCATTGAAGTCAATAGGTGCGTGAAAACCACGCATGCCGCACGGAAGCACTTCCATGCGAACTGCGTGATTCGCGCAAGAGCTGTCAAAAGGATGAATGAAAACAGAAAAGCACCACGTGCTTTTCTGTTTACAAACATCCAAACGGAGTGTCTTTGAGATGAGCGAACCCGGACAACCGAACCGAACTTCACCGGGTCCGGCTGAACTTGTTTTGACCGAACCCGGCAAAAAATTTTTCGGTACGCGACGTCAGGAGATAGTCACTGTCCAGGGTGCTGAAAGAGTTAAACTGTTTCAGCACCATGGACAGTGACTTCCGATCCCAATATACATGAACGTGTAAAAAAAAAAAAGTAGTTCTGACTTACCGAGAACTCCCGGCTTCTTCCTCCAGTCTGACCTCCCGGGATGACAATTCAGTCCAAGTGACAGCTCCAGCCAATCACAGGCTGCAGCGGTCACATGGACTTCCGCGTCATCCAGGTAGTGTGGGGCCAGATGTCAAGAGAGGCGCGTCACCAAGGACGCGTCAGCAGGGATGCGTCACCAAGGCAACGGCCGGGAGGGAAGTTCTCGGTAAGTACGAACGTCTTTTTTTTTTTTAACAGGTTGCTCGATATGGTGATCGGAATTCACTGTCGAGGGTGCAGAAAGAGTTACTGCCAATCAGTTAACTCTTTCAGCACCCTGGACAGTGACTGACGTCGACTAGCCTCATCTCTATGATGGCGGCTGCGCGAAAATCACGCAGCCGCGCATCATACACGGATGACACACGGAGCTGTCAAGTGGTTTTTGCGTCCGCAAAAACGCCACGTTCGTGTGAATCCAGCCTCATAATGAGGAATTGAAGCAATGCATTGTTGATTTCACAGGTTACCTTTTAACCCCTTAACGACCGGCGTATAGTGTTTATCTTCTGAAGACCAGGCTGTTAGTAACAGCCTCGGGCTTTAGGGCAACGATCGGAGACCACTAGCAGTGGTCTCCGATCGTATTTAACCCCTCAGATGCGGCACTCAATAGCAAGCGCCACATCTGAGTGTTTTGGGAGGGAGGGGGCTGCATCAAAGTGGTTTTCCCGGTCATCGGGTAATCGGCTTCTGAAGCCAAGGCTGTTAGCAACAGCCTTGGCTTCAGAGTGATGATCGGAGACCAATAACAGTGGTCTCCGTTCATGTGATCACTGTGGGAACCATTAAAAATGATCACAAATTGAAAAACAAAGTGTTTCTCCTACCTGTCTCTCGGTCTCTCCTCAAACTTGTTACTTTGTATGAGAAGAGACAGAGAGAGAATTTTACTGTGACACCAAAGACACAAAATTACAAAAAATCTAATATATAAACTTTATATAAACTTCAATTGTATACCTAGGCTAGGGTTATCCTTGGGGCGCATTCACACGTGGCAGAGTTTTTCCGCTGCAAATGTTGGTGCAGATTTGGGGCAATTACGCAACGAATCTGCACCAACATTTGCACATTTGACAGGTAATTCAGACGTTGCACAAAAGACAGCGGACTTGCCACAGATTTCAGTTTTTGCATTGCAAAGGCTGAAATCCGCAGTGAACTTCTGCTTCTTCTCCGAAACCAGATAGTGCATGCTGCGGAGGAAAAATTCCGCACCGCAGCCTATGGTCCACAGCGGAGTTTTCTGACACGTCTGAACTAACTTGCCTAAAAATTTATTGAAACAAATTTAAAAAACGGCCGCAGGAGAATTCCACAGCGGACTGTCCGCAGCGGAATTCCACAGCAATTCCGCCACGTCTGAATGTGCCCTTAGGGTTAGTCTAGGGTTATTCTAGGTTCTTTTCTAGAGTTAGTCTAGGGTTAGCCTAGGTTTAGTAGAAAAAACAGAGAAGATCCAGCGATGTGTGGTATGAATCGGAAAAACTCAATTTCCACTTTATTCAGATGCAAGCAAACAAAGCTTAGAAAAAACACCAGGAGAAATGACAAGGTGGTAAGTTATGGCAGTAAAAAAGCCTACGCGTTTCAAGCACTGGCTGTGCTCTTAATCATGGCTAGGTCAAGTGAGCCCCTGCAAGCCGGCAGAGTAAATAAATCCTAAGAGTGTGGGAGGCTGTGCCTGAGACGTGACGACGCTCTCAGGTGTAATAATTACAAATCAGGAAGTCAAGCCTCCGTAAGGAATTTGTTAGGAAATATTTAATAAATGTATGTTTCAACAGGGGAATGCTAGATATAGTAAAGAGGGACCTCGAGAAATATAGAAATATATCTAAAAATATGTATAAAATTGATTGTTGTGACAAAATGTTCACACAATCGAGTTCCTAAATAGTTAACCGAGGGTCACGTAACTGGGGCTTGCAGAGCGTCACTTGATAAATACCAATACATGGAAAAAATGCAAGGAAAAGGAAAAGAACCACAGAGAAAGATACATGAATACCAAATGAAGGAAAAACAAAAAAGATGAATGAAAACATATATAGACACATGGGGAAAGAACAGATATGTAAATATACAAATGTGTGATGCAATAGCAAAATAATAATAATAAAGAACACAGACATCGGAAAAAAACCCTGTACTTGACAAGAAAAATGTATAATACAATGTTAGTACAAATGGCATATTAGAAAAAATGATGAATGATGAATAATGATCATAATAGGTGGCAACAGATTAATGATAATACGGCCATACTAATAAAGACCATTAAGCCAGAAAGTACTGTAGAAATACAAAATTAAATACTGCAAAAATGAAAGTAACTGGGTTCACCAGATATATATAAACATACATAAATAGTAAGTACAAATATGATTTTAATAAAGAGGACTAGATCCCCATGTGGGAAATCTTACACATAAAAAATGGAAGACATAAAAACGGAATATCTTGATGAAAAATTGACGAACTGGAAATATCAGTAACAAGAAGATGGATAAATGTCATAAAATCCGGGCGATTATCTACACAGGAGTACCATGCTGGTGAGCTGGAGGTTTCCTCCCATCCCCTTTTCCCTTCATTACCACTGTATGTATACGGCTTCAGCCTCCCTGCACACCAGCGTTTCTGCCGAGTTATTTCTTTGGATATTTGAAGATATATCTGGTTACTCAGTTTGACTGAAGCTCAGGCGACAAGGTGGTTACTTTATATGTTTGGCAACATGGGACATAAATAACAAATTGATTCCCATAGAGAAATTACATTATCAGTAAAACAATTAGGAACTTACTGATTTTTAATACGGTTATCTTGGTTTACATCTGACGTCTAAAAAATGACAGGATTTAAATAGATCCAGAGCCGAGAGGGCAGCAGCGGTTTTTGGAGGATCCAGCTATACTCAGAACCCAGACGCGTCATTACACAGCAAATTCAGAGAATTGGAGAAACTCCTGGCTCATGAAGCACGAGTCTGGTGGGATCTGACCACACTGAGAAATTACATTTCCAAGAACATGGTTCCACGGGGATTACGTTTACGAAAAATCCCAACGTTTAAATATTCAGCTGAATTTACAGAAGCGTGGAATACTACCCTATCGGAATGCTCTCTCAAACTTATGGGTCTTAGAAACAACAGATGGAGGAGAGGGGGCATCTGACCTTGATCTACCGAGAGAATCTGGATCATACAGACACTCTTTTCCTGTCAGACGTGGCCCCCCAAAAAACGGGGGCGCAGGGGGGGCAGGAAACACAGACACAGCGGATACCATATTACCACTTCGTCTGCGCAACCAGAGACTCTGAAAGATTCTATGGATGTCATTAATTTGTCTCAGATACCTCTTTCTTCCACTCATATTGAAGTACTTGCCCTTGGTCTGAATTTTGCTCCCAATAAAGATTTTGATATTTTCCATACATTGTTAGATATCAACAAGTTCATACGCAACTTGACCATCAAGAGGCACTTTTCTTCAGATACTGATACACTTACAGAAAATAATCTTGTCACTTCAGACATTGTTTCATGTGACAACAATATTTTCCGTTCACTTATGTTTCACGAACAAGTTGCTCTATCCAACTTGGTAGATCTTGCAGAACAGAATATATTGCCCTCGGACATATCAGTGAGTAAATTTCCCATATCCAATCTAATTTATTACCCAATTCAATCTAGGACTGACTCAATGGACAGATTCCAGTCAATTATAGAGAGAGAGTTACGTAAAATTGCTAACAACAGTCACAAAACCAAATCACAACACAATCTTACAACTGGTCAGAGAGACGCGATAAAATTTCTGAAAAACAATAGGGATATTGTAATCCGTATGTCGGATAAAGGGGGGAGTGTCACTGTTATGGACCGACATATGTATACCAACCAAATAACAGAACTTTTAAATGACAAAGAAACATACATCAAATTAGATTCCAACCCCACTTCTAGCTTCCAACAGCTTCTTACCAATTTGCTTAATAAGGGTCTAAACAATGGTATCATAACAAAAAAACAATTTGATTATTTGTTTATTAAGAACCCTATTACTCCGATTTTATATGCTCTACCTAAGACTCATAAGGGCATTATCCCACCACCTATGCGTCCTATTGTCTCTGGTATCGGGTCACTCACAGAAAAACTCTCTGAGTGGCTCGATTACTTGTTACAGCCTCTTGTACAGAGAACCCCTGGACATCTCAGAGATACTAAAGATGTTTTATACATCTTTGATAAAAAAATATGGGATCCCAATTATTCTTGGTTAAGCTGTGATGTTGTGGCATTATATACATCTATACCACATCACATAGCAATTCAAGCCTTACAACATCATGCATCAAAATACAGCGCATATGACGAGATATTACAGGCTTTTAGGATAGAGGTATTATCATTTTTGTTGACACATAATTTTTTCAACTATGAAGGACTCTATTTCCTCCAAAATAGAGGAGTATCCATGGGTGCTAAGTTCTCCCCCTCCATTGCCAACTTAGTTATGGCATGGTGGGAGGAAACCACTCTTTTTTCTGCCCACAACCCGTTTTTCCATTACATGAACTGGTATGGCAGATACATAGATGACCTCCTGATCATTTGGGAAGGTGATGTATCTGCCATACCTGATTTTTTGGAATTCCTTAACTCCAATGCATTCAATTTGAAATTTACTCATATTCATCATTCAACTACTATCCATTTCCTCGATTTGACACTTACAGGGTCTGTGGGTAAGAGCATCAAAACTGAGATCTTTCATAAACCTATTTCAGGCAACACAATCCTTCATGCCACCAGCAGTCACCCTAGACATACTATCTCGTCTATACCCGTAGGAGAACTAACCAGGGCAAAAAGAAACTGTACTGATAACCAGGGTTTTTTATTGGAACAGCAAAAAATATGCAACAAATTAACCAACAGAGGCTACAAGAAATGGACTCTAGACCGGGCCCAATCCATAGTCAATCTGAAGGATAGAAAGGATTTACTCTCTCTTGACAAGGGAAAGGCAAACAGAGATACATCTGCAATAAACAACACATCGAAACCAACACTTATATTACAATATAGTAATCAGTTTTCTGAGATTCGTGACATGGTACATCGATATATCCCCATATTATTCGAAGATGCTAAACTTGAATCTATATTAAAGAATGGTTTTCATGTAGTCTCCCATCGGGCACCAACTCTGGGGAACATTCTTTCCCCCTCATATTTGCCACCAAACACGAAGCCTCCAACCAGGATATTATAAATGTGGGTCTCACCCCTGCAAGGTCTGTACGGTCAGTAAAATTACTAAAATCTTTTCTGATTCCAATAACATCACCAACTTTCCAATCAAGACCCACATTAACTGTAATAGTGACCATGTGGTTTATATCGTGGAATGCTCACAGTGTAATTTAAAATATGTGGGTTGCACCACAAGGAGATTAAATGTCAGGATTTTAGAACATCTTAGCTATATCAGAAATCTGGCCATTGTCAACATTTCAAACGTCTGTAAACACTTTATCACTTGTCATAACAGAAACATCAACTCTCTTAAAATTTATGGCATAGAAAAAATGATTACAACCAACAGGGGGGGGGATCTTAAACATAGATTACTGACACGGGAAGCTTTTTGGATTTATCACCTCAATACCAGATTTCCACGAGGTCTCAATCTCCGCAAGGAACTAATGTTTCAGTATTGATATTTACATATTAGTTTACCATCTGTCAGATTAGTTTCATCTATTTTCCATCTTCCTCACCCATCGGTTGTATATAATCCAAATTATACAGTAATTTCAATTATACATTAACTTTGCTGTCTTCCTCTCCTTTTTGATTTGGCTCTTGTTCGATCTGTGGGTTTTCATCCAGGTATGCCTTGTTTGTACTGGATTTGGGGTTATCTGTTATTCTGTATCCAGAATAACATGTATTATATTTTTAATCTCATTGGCAGTCATTTACAGCATCCAATCATGTAACGTGCCTCCATTAGCACTATAGTGTTTGCTACATTATATTGGATTACATCTACTGCTTCGCATTTAGTAATGGGGTAGCTTTCCGCTACACTGGCGCAGTATTTCGTTAGTACTGGCACCCCTTGTTTTTGTCTGAGGTATAGTCCTTCATGCCAATTCCAGTGTTCTACTTATGTGATCGTTATATTAATACCCTATCAAACACATTAACACATAAATAATAAGATGTCTGCTATTTTACTGTAGGATCTTATTTGTGTATATTCATTTGGACTTAGCGGATCCAAGCATATGGTTTTATGACATTTATCCATCTTCTTGTTACTGATATTTCCAGTTCGTCAATTTTTCATCAAGATATTCCGCTTTTATGTCTTCCATTTTTATGTGTAAGATTTCCCACATGGGGATCTAGTCCTCTTCATTAAAATCATATTTGTACTAGATATTTATGTATGTTTATATATATCTGGTGAACCCAGTTACTTTCATTTTTGCAGTATTTAATTTTGTATTTCTATAGTACTTTCTGGCTTAATGGTCTTTATTAGTATGGCCGGATTATCATTAATCTGTTGCCACCTATTATGATCATTATTCATCATTTTTTCTAATATGCCATTTGTACTAACATTGTATTATAAATTTTTCTTGTCAAGTACAGGGTTTTTTCCGATGTCTGTGTTCTTTATTATTATTATTTTGCTATTGCATCACACATTTGTATATTTACATATCTGTTCTTTCCCCATGTGTCTATATATGTTTTCATTCATCTTTTTTGTTTTTCCTTCATTTGGTATTCATGTATCTTTCTCTGTGGTTCTTTTCCTTTTCCTTGCATTTTTTCCATGTATTGGTATTTATCAAGTGACGCTCTGCAAGCCCCAGTTACGTGACCCTCGGTTAACTATTTAGGAACTCGATTGTGTGAACATTTTGTCACAACAATCAATTTTATACATATTTTCAGATATATTTCTATACTTCTCGAGGTCCCACTTTACTATATCTAGCATTCCCCTGTTGAAACATACATTTATTAAATATTTCCTAACAAATTCCTTATGGAGGCTTGACTTCCTGATTTGTAATTATTACACCTGAGAGCGTCGTCACGTCTCAGGCACAGCCTCCCACACTCTTAGGATTTATTTACTCTGCCGGCTTGCAGGGGCTCACTTGACCTAGCCATGATTAAGAGCACAGCCAGTGCTTGAAACGCGTAGGCTTTTTTACTGCCATAACTTACCACCTTGTCATTTCTCCTGGTGTTTTTTCTAAGCTTTGTTTGCTTGCATCTGAATAAAGTGGAAATTTAGTTTTTCCGAATCATACCACACATCACTGGATCTTCTCTGTTTTTTCTACTATATCCTGCCGTGTGCCGTCGTGGATGATCCGGGCGATTATCTACACAGGAGTACCAGGCTGGTGAGCTGGAGGTTTCCTCCCATCCCCTTTTCCCTTCATTACCACTGTATGTATTAGCCTAGGTTTAGTCTAGGGTTAGCCTAGGTTTAGTCTAGGGTTAGCCTAGGTTTAGTCTAGGGTTAGCCTAGGTTTAGTCTAGGTTTAGCCTTGGGTTTTTGTGTAGCGTACGTGTGTGACGTCTATGTATTTTTTTGTGCAATAAAAAAAGTTAAAAAAATATATATGGAAAAAAAAAGTTTTATAGTCTACGTGTTTGTTCGACATCAGTTTTTTGTGAAGCGTGCTTTTGTGACGTCCGTATAATTTTGTCTGTGAAAAAAAAAGTTAAGAAAAATAATAAAATGTGTCTGCGTGTGCGTCTGGTTACAGTCTTTGTCGTATGTGTGTGTAATTACAATGGCCTATAGAAGGTTCACGGTGGAAGAGGCATATGCCATGTTAATTTCTGATTGATGAAAGCGATACAGAAACCGCGTCCGAGGTAAAATGTTGTCTACCAGTGATAGCGACAACTGTGATACGCTTTCTGCAAATGCAAGTGTCGCTGCAGAGTCCACAAGCACAGTACATGTCGCAGAAGTACCACAAAACATGGCCCACTCTATTCCCCCAGAATATATTGAGTGGATATCCACAGAGTCATTTTCTCCTAATATTCCAGAATTTATTGCCACACCAGGGATAAATATTAATGTGGAAAATTTTACAGCCCTCGATTTAAAAAAAATATTCATTACAGATGAACTATTGGAGCTGGTTGTTAAGCAAACCAATCTGTATGCTCGCCAATTCTTTGCTGAAAAGCCAACGTCCTCCTATGCAAAGCAGTGGCACCCCACAAATACTGGCGAACTTAAAAAAAAATTGGGGCTCATCCTCATCATGGGGTTAGTGAAAAAGCCCTCAATCCAGTCATATTGGGCAACAAGCCCTACACATGCCACACCTGTGTTTCCAGCCGTTATGACCAGAAGCAGATATGAAGTGCTAATGGGCCTCCTTCATTTTAACGACAATCACCAGGCCCCCCCCCCCCGTAGTGATCCAGGCTGTGACCGCCTGTATAAAATAAGGCCCCTGATCCAAATTTTGGAGGAGTCATTTATGCCGGTGTACAACCCCGAAAAAAACCTAGCGGTGCATGAATCGCTGATGAGTTACAAAGGCAGGATCTCATTCCGCCAGTACATCCCCTCAAAGAGAGCAAAGTATGGGGTTAAAATCTACAAGCTCTGTGAGAGCGGTACAGGCTACACATCTGCCTTTAGAACCTATGAAGGCAAAGACCGTGATATTACCCACATTATTAACTCATTTATTTTCACACAGTTTTTGTAGGGAGAACCAAAAGGGAGGGTTGCTTATTGGATAATGTTTCACGGTAAAGATGCAGCAATACTGTATTTTCTGGAAAAACATATTATTTATTTATTTTCACCTATTAAAAATACTCACTATACCCCTAGATGAATATTAGCAGGACATTTATACTTGTCAAAATGACCTGCAGTACCACGGCAAATATATCGTGGTTCCCTAAAATCAGCTCTGGCATAAAAAGGCCCCCAAAAGCCAAAATGGAATCCTTCTATGATATGCCCTATAACGGGTTTATATAATAGATTATTACACACATATTTGGTATCACCGTACACGGGAGAAATATCAGAATGTGGAAAGGTGTCACTTTTACCAATATGTCATATGGTGTTTCGAAATGGCTTAAGAAAACTGCCACTTTTGTAAAAAAAAAATGCAATTTACATTTTTTTGGCCCAAGTTTGGACAAATTCTGTAAAAAGTGTGAAGTGTTAAGACAGAAATTGAACCGCTAGAAACAGACTTTAGAGTGTCTAGTTTGTAGAACACATTATTTATTGGACTTCAAGTCCATTACCCATACATTAATACCATGGCGTAAAAAACGAAATTAAGACATTTTAGTGCGCAATTGAAAAAAGGGACACTTGTGTTTTATACTATATTTCTGGTCAAAAAAAATAAACTACACCTCCAAGTCAGGTGTCCTTATGATCAGGATAAATGAAAAAATATATTTCAATACATTTGTATGATACAATTACTTTTATTTTCAAACTGTTACATTTTAAATGATGAAAAATCTAAATGTTTCTTTTTTTTTCGGTCTTTCCACGGCTATAAAAAAAAATAAGAAAAATGTTACCTATACATATATACCACAAAAAGGAAGCACTACATGTCCCACGAAAACAAATGCAAAATTCACATCTATACATAAAACACATACAGAGTTATACTGCGTTACATCTGTGAATAGAAAAACTGCGAAAATTGCTCCTGTCCCTATGGTTTAAAACATCTTCGGTATTAAGGGGTTAAAACACAATTATTTTTTGTTTGGCAACGTTTTTTATTTGCAATGTTTAGGCTGTTCAATGGGGTCAAAATTCTCACCCTCCCTAGCCAACATCTACGTTTCTTGGTGGGAAGAACATTATATTTACAATAATTTGAATCCATAATGTCAAGGACATCCACTATTACGGCAAACAACATTTTGATTATATGGTCTGGTTCCCACACATCTATACACAATTTCATAGAATATGTGAATAATAATGATAACAATTTGATCTTCACTCACAATATGGACCCTATAACGATTACTTTTCTAAATATTACCTGGAGATCCTTCTAAGTCATGTATTTTTAGTGGCCTCTACCATAAACCAACACCAGGAAATTCGTTCTTACATGCAGCTAGCGCACACCGCAAGCATGTAATCAATAATCGACCCATTGGAGAATATGTACATGCCAAAAGAATATGCACCCAAGATCATGCATTCCTTGCAGAATGCAATATTATTGTCACATAGGGTTCGTGGACCCACTGGGCCGTACCGCCTTGGCGGTATGGCAGTCGGCCAACAGGGTGCAGGTCACAGTACACAGTTCGTATAAGGTACCTGTGGTAGCTCGGACAGAAGCAAGGCAGGCTCGGCTGGGACTAGGCAGCGGGTAGACGTCAGGCGTGGAGCAGCAAGACAGGCGTAGGTACAGCACAGCATGACTACAGCACAGCCCAGCACGGCACTAGAACAGGATAGCACAGGAACAGGGAACACTGGAGCTGGAAAGCACTAGGAGACCATTTGCTAGACAAACTAGGATATGACAAACAACGCTCAGGCATGGGAGGATGGGGCTGGGACCTTCTTAGGCTGGATTCACACGAGCATGTTCGGTCCGTAAAGGACGGAACGTATTTCGGCCGCAAGTCCCGGATCGAACACAATGCAGGGAGCCGGGCTCCTAGCATCATAGTTATGTACGACGCTAGGAGTCCCTGTGACAAGTCAAGTTGCTTCAAAAAAACAACGGCTGAAAAACAGAGGCTGTTTTCCTTTAAAAACAGCTTCGTATTTTCAGACGTTTTTTGTTAGAAGTGTAAACATAGCCTTATATTCGCAATACATTTCCTAAATAGATTCCAGTCACAGTTGACCTCAGGTAAATATAATTTGAGTGTTTGGCAGATCCAGGCAAATACCATCCAAAAAAACACTCGTAGAGTACCACTACACACCGCGTGTTTGGGAAGAACGCGGTTTTTGTGGCATTTTTCATGTGGCAAAAACCGCTGCAGCCAGATGTTACAGCATGTGGTTAGTTGGGGTATTTTCCCATAAGCTTTTCTATCGGGAAAAGAAAGCACACCTAAATAAAGCACATTAAAAATGTCTGGTTAAAAAGTACCACCCAAAAAAAAATGCATGAAATGCATGTTTTTTTTTTAATTGAAAAAAAAAAAAAATGCCACACAACAAGTTTATGTGAAGGAAGGTTTAATGTCTGAATAAACGGATGTGTTAAATATCTTTTTTTGCTCTTATAGATTTTTTTCCCACATTCCAAACAAGAATAGTTTCTCCGCTGTCCATTTTCTGATGAGTTTAAAAATGTTATTTTCTTGTAATACATTTTTCACATATAGAACATCAAAATGGCTTCTCCCCTTTGTGACTTCTCTGATGATCCCTACGTGTGGTTAAAGTAATAAAACATTTCCCACATTCTGAACATGAATACGACTTCTCTCCTCAGTGAATTCTCTCATGTCTAACAAGATCTGATTTATTGGAAAAACATTTCCCACATAGTGAACATGAATATGGCTTCTCCCCTGTGTGAATTCTCTTATGTCTAGCAAGCAGTGAATTAATTGTAAAACATTTCCCACATTCTGAACATGAATATGGCTTCTCCCCTGTGTGAATTTTCTTATGTCTAGCAAGCTGTGAATTAATTGTAAAACATTTCCCACATTCTGAACATGAATATGGTTTTTCCCCTGTGTGACCTCTCTGATGATCCCTAAGATTGGATTTAGTAATAAAACATTTCCCACATTCTAAACATAAATACGGCTTCTCTCCTGTGTGAATTCTCTCATGTTTACCAAGATTAGAGCTTTTTGTGAAACATTTCCCACATTCTAAACATGAATATGGCTTCTCTCCGGTGTGAATTCTCGTATGTGTAACAAGATGTGATTTATCTGTAAAACCTTCTCCACATTCTGTACACAAATATGGTTTCTCCCCAGTGTGAATTCTCTGATGTTTAACAAGAAATGACTTTTCTATAAAACATTTCCCACAGTCTGAACATGAATGTGGCTTCTTCTCTGAGTGACTTCTATGATGTATAACAAAATGTGATTTATGTGTAAAGCATATCTCACATTCTGAACAGGAGCATGGCTTCTCCCCACTGTGAATTTTGTGTGTAATAATACCTGAGCAGTCTGTAAACTGTTCACAACATTGAAACCTTTTACCCCCTTTCTGACCTGTACTTGTGGTAACAATCTGTGAATGGTCAGGAGAAAGTTCCTCATGATTAGGGGAATTATATGATAGATCTGTACTGTGAAGTCCTGGATGTACATTAATGGTAATGAGGTTTTCTCCTGAAGAATGCTGCGTGATATCTTCATCTTCTACTTTATAATTTAGCGATAACATGAAGTTTTCCTCAGACTTCTTACTAGAACTTTCTGTTTGGATAAAAATGGATTTAATGATTTATTTATTTTCAAACCACAAAGATGACACATTTATAACATTCACATTAGGCTGGAAACACACAAACTGCTTTTGAGGAGGTTATTGATGTAGTTTGAGTTGCAGTTTTTTTTTTTTCTTTATTGTACATTTTTTATTTGTTTACATTTTTGAGACATAATAAGGAGGGAAGAGGGATAAGGGTACAGAAAGGAATGGATGGGGATCAGGGGTAACATAATAAGCAAATACAAAGAAATAAAATAACATTTAACGGTTGTCTCTGCTGTATTATATTAAAATCAGAAAGCTACATATATACTCTCCACATAAGTTTACATGTACTCCAAGTTATGCATATTTGGTTAATGTTACCAATTTAGTTTTGGTTTGAAAGTTTGTAATGTGATCTAACCCATTATGTTTTGTGTTAGCCAAAGCCAAAAGTGGATACAAGGCGAAGTATACGCCATTCCTTTTGTATCCATGCCTGGCTTTGGCTAAATCAAAATGCTCCAAGAACGGTATATGTGATTACAACCTTATAGCGCTCTGTAGAACTCTTTAAAATATATCAATGACAAAGTCCTGAATTCTGGTCTACAGTCTTGACCAAAAGTTTTTGAGACTGCCACAAATTTCAGTTTGCTGCTTCCGTTTTTATAGTGGCAATTTGCATTAACTTTAAATTGTTATGAAAAATGATCCGTTGAATTGCAATTAATTGCAGTCATTCCTTGCCATGAAAATTAACTTAATCACAAAAACCCCATTTAAACTGCATTTCAGCCCTGCCACAAAATGCCCTGCTAACATAATTTCAGTGATCTTCTCGTTAGCTCAGGAAAAAGTGTTAAAGGACAAGGCAGATGAGATCACTCTGCCATGCTGATTGAATTATAAGAGCAGACTTTATGCAATGTTAAATACCTTTGTGTCAAAAGAGACAAAAAGTATAGAAGGTATGATACCTTTATTGGCCAACCATAAAAGTTCTATATGCAAGCTTTCAGAGCACAAATGGATGACTTAGAAAAAAGCACAACATTAAGATGTTACACAAAGACAATTAGTACATGAGGTGATACATCATTAAGTTAAGCTGGGGCAATAAAACTGAGGTTATAGGGGTGATGACTTAGGAGTTAAGGCATCTGGAGTCAGTCTGATGGGGCGGGGATGGTGCTTGAAATCCTTGTACTCTTCTGTTAACCATGGTTACCTCCAAGGATACACTTGCAGTCATCGTTGCTTTGCATCAAAAGGGCTTTACAGGCAAGGACATTGCTGCTTGTAAGATTGCCCATAAATCAACCATTTATTGGATGATCAAGAACTTCAAGGAGAGAGGCTCAAATGCTTTGAATAAGGCTTCAGAGCGCCCAAGAAAAACATCAAGGACAGACTGACATTCTGCAGGAAGTAGAGGGATTGCACTGCAGAGGACTGGGGTAAAGTTATTTTCTCTGAGGAAGCCCCCTTCAGAGAAGTAGAGGGATTGCACTGCAGAGGACTGGGGTAAAGTTATTTTCTCTGAGGAAGCCCCCTTCAGAGAAGTAGAGGGATTGCACTGCAGAGGACTGGGGTAAAGTTATTTTCTCTGAGGAAGCCCCCTTCAGACTGTTTGGGACATCTGGAAGAATGATTGTCCAGAGAAGAAAAGGTGAGAGCTACCATGAGTCCTGTCATGCCAACATAAAGCATCCGGAGACCATTCGTGTGTGGGGTTGCTTTTCATCCAAGCGAGTGGGCCCACTCACAATTTTGCCTAAGAACACTTCTGGCTAAAAGATCTAAAAGCACTGTAGAAGCAAACTTTGTAAAAGCTAAAACTTGTGTCAGTCTCAAAACTTTTGGCCAGGTCTGTACACCCAGTCACCACTTTTATTACATAAACCAGGATTGGATAAAACTAAAAAAATTCAAAAAGCACAACCTTCAGGCTGTTCCAAGGGGAACGAGGGTCCTATCAAGTACTAATAAGGTGGATCTAGTAAAGTGGCCTCTGAGTGCAGGTGATCATCACTAAAACGCCTTTGTATGTACAATAATTGCATGTGATATGCAAGCTTTCTAATAATCATGGACCTAGAAGATTGATTACCCCAAAAGTAAAAAACAACCACATCTTTAACCCTTTAGAGACCAGTCTATTTTGGGCCTTACTTGACCAAGCAATTTTTTCTATTCTTTCATTGTGACATTTTAAAAGCCATAACCTTTTTTTTTTTCATTTTTTCTTAAACAGCTGTGTGAGTGCTTGTTTTTTGCGGAACAAGTGTTTTAATGGCACCATTTATAAAAAAAAAATGGAAAATGTCTTTATTATTGAAAGTACGATTACAGAAATGAAAGTCAATATACAAAAACAGTCAGAAACTATCAGCGCAAACATTGATCCTATTAGATAATCCAAATTATGATATGCAGACCAGCAGAAAATAACAATCAATCAATGACATCGATGTTAGCGTGTGAATCAGGATTAGGAAAAAACTGGCACAGTTTACTCACATATCAAGAAAATATGTTATTAGGTAAATTGTTGTAGGACTCCTAGAGATCCCCTCAGGTTTTCTGTATGGTACCATGTGGAATATTGCAGTTGTGTCATAAGTTCTTTAATTTCAGATGGCGTGAGATGTGTAATAATAAATGGTTTCCACTTCTTAAAGAATCGTATTGTCTTTGTGTCTTTAGGTTTCTATTTTGTCAGCATATAAATATCGTTTTAGCTGATCAGATATATCATTTAGCGTGGGAAACTGAGGTTTGAGCCAATTGCTCAACAGACATCTTTTAGTTATCAAAAAAATTATACGCATCATAGTGGGTAGTTTCGCCCCCTCATAAGATTGAGATGCTGTAGGAGCGATAGAGTGAAATAATAATAGGAGAGGTGGTAATTGCAATGGAATATTCCACATAGTACCAATATATTTGAGGAACCCTTTCCAGTAAGTTTGAGTATGTCAACACGTCCACCTACCATGGTTTAGGTCCGATATGTCATCACTTATGTTCAGACAACTTGTCAATCTGCCTGGATTAGTTGGTGAGGCAGGTAGGTTAAAAGGCATATATAGCTGCATGAATCAATTTGAAATGGGTTTGTCTCCAAGTCTCATACGGAACATACTTGCGCAGGAACAGCCAGTCCCCCAGAATACGTGCGAAAACCCCTTCATTATGCAGTACTCTCTACAAATACAGAAAGCGGATTGGCGTTTTGCATGATCCGCATCTATCTCTAATCGCTAGGCATATGTCAGAAATGGTTTTTGTGACCTATCTAATGCCCACATTTTATCAAAGTCATTGAAATTAATTTAATTTCAGACCATGTCGTTTCTTGTTACAGAAGGATTTCAGCTGCATATACTGGAGGGTCTGGTCCCCCGATATATCATATTCTTGGGTCAGTTCTGACATAGTTTTTATATGTCGTTCAGAGTTATTGTTAAGGATCTGCCAGGCACAGCTTCTGTATCCACGCCCATAGGTAATCAGTCTGCACCTGCTTCTATGTCTGTGAGACTGACTCCATCTTCCACCACTCAGGATGGCAGGCTTAGGAGTGGGAGAGCCTATCACAGCCTGGCCAGACGGAGCTAGCTCCCGCCCTTTGTCTATTTATACCTGCCTTTCCTGTTCCTCCTTTGCTTGTGATTCTTCTTGTGTTGTTTCCTGGCCCTGCTGCAGCTTCTTGTACCATTTGACCCTGCTTCTTATTGACCCTGGCTTACCTACTACTCTCCTGCTCTGCGTTTGGTACCTCGTACACTCCTGGTTTGACTCGGCTCGTTCACCACTCTTGTTGCTCACGGTGTTGCCGTGGGCAACTGCCCCTTTTCCCTTGCTTCTGTGTACCCTTGTCTGTTTGTCTGTCGTGCACTTATTGAGCGTAGGGACCGTCGCCCAGTTGTACCCAGTCGCCTAGGGCGGGTCGTTGCAAGTAGGCAGGGACTGAGTGGCGGGTAGATTAGGGCTCACTTGTCTTTTCCTTACCCCCATCATTACATAATCACAAGCCCATATACCTACTCTACCTTGGTCCCTCACACTACTATGGACCCCCTTGAGACCCTGGTTAAGCAAATGCAGGGTTTCTCCCTACAGGTCCAGGCCCTGGCTCAGAGGGTCAATCAGCCTGATGCTACCATGGTAGTGCCCCTCACCTCACCTCTTGAACCCCACCTCAAGTTGCCTGACCGGTTCTCAGGGGACCGGAAGACTTTTCTCTCCTTTCGGGAAAGTTGTAGGCTCTATTTTAGTTTAAAGCCCCACTCCTCAGGTTCTGAGAGCCAGCGGGTGGGTATAATTATTTCCCGGCTCCAGGAAGGGCCCCAAGAATGGGCCTTCTCCTTGGCTCCTGACGCCCCTGAACTTTCCTCCGTAGATCTTTTCTTTTCTGCTCTCGGACTCATTTATGACGAGACTGACAGGACTGCCTTTGCCGAGAGTCAGCTGTTGACCTTACGTCAGGGTAAGAGACCTGTTGAGGAGTATTGCTCTGACTTTAGGAAGTGGTGCGTAGCGTCTCGGTGGAATGACCCTGCCTTAAGGTGCCAGTTTAGGTTGGGTCTGTCGAACGCCCTGAAAGACCTGCTAGTTAGCTATCCCTCTTCTGACTCCCTTGACCAGGTTATGGCTTTAGCGGTACGACTTGACCGACGTCTCAGGGAACGACAACGTGAACGTTTTTGTGTTTTCTCCTCTGACTCCCCCATGATGCCTCCCGAGGTTCCGTTGCTTTGTTTTTCCACGGAAGACTCGGAGGTACCTATGCAACTTGGGGCCTCAGTGTCCCCCCCAACAACGTAGAGAGTTCCGCAGGAAGAATGGTCTCTGCTTCTATTGTGGGGATGACAAGCATCAAGTGAACACCTGTCCTAGGCGTAAGAATAAGCAGCTGGAAAACTTCCGCGCCTAAGTGATCATCGGGGAGATCATTTGGGCGCACAGGTATTTCCCGTAAATATGAAACTTAATAAAATATTGCTTCCCTTTAAGGTCTCTTTTGGTGGTAGGTCTGCTACCGGCAGTGCCTTCGTGGATTCAGGGTCGTCTGCTAATATCATGTCTGTGGAATTTGCTATGTCTCTAGCTATGCCTTTGATTGATTTGCCTAAACCTGTCCCGGTAGTGGGTATCGACTCCACTCCTCTTGCTAATGGTTATTTTACACAGCATACCCCTGTTTTTGAACTCCTTGTTGGCTCCATGCATTTGGAGCAGTGCTCTGTACTGTTGATGCAGGGATTATCGTCCGATTTTGTTTTAGGCCTTCCCTGGTTGCAGTTGCATAATCCCACGTTTGACTGGAATACTGGGGATCTTACCAAATGGGGTAATGAATGCTTGACGTCATGTTTTTCTGTTAATTCTATTTCTCCCCCTGAGGAGATTTGGTACCAGGAGCTAAGCTCCCTAAGGGTAGGATATTTAATCTCTCTTGTCCCGAACGTGAAGCCATGAGAGAGTATATCCAGGAATGCCTGGCCAAGGGTTACATTCGCCCCTCTACTTCTCCGGTAGGTGCTGGCTTCTTCTTCGTAGGGAAGAAGGATGGTGGACTTAGGCCATGCATTGACTACCGTAACTTGAATAAGGTCACTGTAAGGAACCAGTATCCCCTTCCTTTGTTTCCTGATCTCTTTAATCAGGTTCAGGGGGCCCAATGGTTCTCTAAGTTTGATCTACGGGGGGCGTATAACCTTATCCGCATCATGCCCTTTGGGTTGTGTAATGCTCCCGCGATCTTCCAGAATTTCATAAATGAGATTTTAAGAGATTACCTGGGGGTATTTCTTGTAGTGTACCTTGATGACATACTTGTGTTTTCCAAGGACTGGTACTCCCACATTGCGCATGTCAGGAAGGTGCTCCAGGTCCTTCGAGAAAACAAACTGTTTGCGAAGACCGAAAAATGTGTGTTTGGGGTGCAGGAGATACCATTTTTGGGTAAAATCCTCACTCCTCATGAATTCCGCATGGACCCCGCCAAGGTCCAGGCAGTGGCGGAATGGGTCCAACCTGCCTCCCTGAAGGCGTTACAGTGCTTCTTGGGGTTCGCTAATTATTACAGGAGATTTATTGCTAACTTCTCGGTCATCGCTAAGCCTCTTACGGACCTCACTCGCAAGGGTGCTGATCTCCTTCGCTGGCCTCCTGAGGCTGTCCAGGCTTTTGAGGTCCTTAAGAAGTGCTTTATCTCGGCCCCGGTGTTGGTTCAGCCCAACCAAATGGAGCCATTTATCGTGGAGGTTGACGCGTCCGAGGTGGGAGTGGTGGCTGTCTTGTCCCAGGGTACCAGGTCCCTCACCCATCTCCGTCCCTGTGCCTACTTCTCCAGGAAGTTTTCGCCCACTGAGAGTAACTATGATATTGGCAACCACGAACTCTTAGCCATTAAATGGGCATTTGAAGAGTGGCACCACTTCCTGGAGGGGGCTAGGCACCAGGTAACGGTCCTTACCGACCACAAGAATCTGGTTTTCCTAGAATCTGCCCGGAGGCTAAACCCGAGACAAGCTCGATGGGCGTTATTTTTTACCAGATGCAATTTTTTGGTTACCTATAGGGCTGGGTCTGAAAATATTAAGGCTGATGCACTGTCGCGTAGCTTCATGGCCAGCCCTCCTTCGGAGGAAGATCCTGCTTGTATTTTGCCTCCAGGTATAATCATTTCCTCTATTGATTCTGATTTAGTCTCTGAAATTGCTGCTGATCAAGGTTCAGCTCCCGGGAACCTTCCTGAGAACAAGCTGTTTGTTCCCCTGCAATTCCGGCTAAGGGTACTTAGGGAAAATCATGACTCTGCACTATCTGGTCATCCAGGCATCCTGGGTACCAAGCACCTCATTGCCAGAAACTATTGGTGGCCTGGGTTGCCTAAAGACGTTAAGGCCTACGTCGCCGCTTGTGAGGTTTGTGCTATGTCCAAGACTCCCAGGTCCCGACCAGCGGGCTTACTACGTTCTTTTCCCATTCCCCAGAGACCTTGGACCCATATCTCCATGGATTTTATCACCGATTTGCCTCCATCTCAAGGCAAGTCGGTGGTGTGGGTTGTAATAGACCGCTTCAGTAAGATGTGCCACTTTGTGCCCCTCAAAAAACTATCCAATGCTAAGACGTTAGCTACCTTGTTTGTCAAACACATCCTGCGTCTCCATGGGGTCCCTGTCAATATTGCTTCTGACAGAGGGGTACAATTTGTTTCTTTGTTTTGGAAAGCCTTCTATAAAAAGTTGGAGATTGATCTGTCCTTCTCCTCTGCCTTCCATCCTGAAACTAATGGCCAAACCGAGAGGACTAATCAGTCTCTAGAACAATATTTAAGGTGTTTTATCTCTGACTGTCAATATGATTGGGTCTCATTCATTCCCCTCGCCGAATTTTCCCTTAATAACCGGGTCAGTAAGTTGTCAGGGGTCTCCCCCTTTTTCTGTAATTTTGGGTTTAATCCACGGTTCTCCTCCGTTTCACCTGGTAGTGTCAACAATCCCGAGGTAGAGGTCGTTCATCAGGAACTGTGCACAGTCTGGGCCCAGGTTCAGAAGAACCTAGAGGCGTCCCAGAGCATACAAAAAACTCAGGCAGATAGAAGACGTTCTGCTAACCCCTTGTTTATGGTCGGGGATCTGGTGTGGTTATCGTCAAAGAACTTGCACCTTAAAGTCCCGTCCAAGAAGTTTGCTCCCCGGTTTATAGGGTCGTACAAGGTCATTGAAGTCCTCAATCCTGTCTCCTTCCGACTGGAGTTGCCCCCATCTTTTCGAGTACACGACGTGTTTCATGCCTCCCTCCTTAAACGCTGCTCCCTGTCCTTGGCTCCCTCGAGGAAACCTCCTGTCCCCGTTCTGACCCCTGAGGGGGTAGAATTCGAGGTGGCCAAGATTGTGGACAGCAAGATGGTCCAAGTCTCCCTCCAGTACCTGGTCCATTGGAGAGGATACGGGCCTGAGGAGAGGACTTGGGTACCCGCCCGGGATGTTCACGCTGGGATATTGGTCAGGAGGTTCCAACTTAGTTTCCCCAATAAACCAGGTCCATCTAGAAAGGGTCCGGTGGCCCCTCATAAAAGGGGGGGGGTACTGTTAAGGATCTGCCAGGCACAGCTTCTGTATCCACGCCCATAGGTAATCAGTCTGCACCTGCTTCTATGTCTGTGAGACTGACTCCATCTTCCACCACTCAGGATGGCAGGCTTAGGAGTGGGAGAGCCTATCACAGCCTGGCCAGACGGAGCTAGCTCCCGCCCTTTGTCTATTTATACCTGCCTTTCCTGTTCCTCCTTTGCTTGTGATTCTTCTTGTGTTGTTTCCTGGCCCTGCTGCAGCTTCTTGTACCATTTGACCCTGCTTCTTATTGACCCTGGCTTACCTACTACTCTCCTGCTCTGCGTTTGGTACCTCGTACACTCCTGGTTTGACTCGGCTCGTTCACCACTCTTGTTGCTCACGGTGTTGCCGTGGGCAACTGCCCCTTTTCCCTTGCTTCTGTGTACCCTTGTCTGTTTGTCTGTCGTGCACTTATTGAGCGTAGGGACCGTCGCCCAGTTGTACCCAGTCGCCTAGGGCGGGTCGTTGCAAGTAGGCAGGGACTGAGTGGCGGGTAGATTAGGGCTCACTTGTCTTTTCCTTACCCCCATCATTACATAATCACAAGCCCATATACCTACTCTACCTTGGTCCCTCACACTACTATGGACCCCCTTGAGACCCTGGTTAAGCAAATGCAGGGTCTCTCCCTACAGGTCCAGGCCCTGGCTCAGAGGGTCAATCAGCCTGATGCTACCATGGTAGTGCCCCTCACCTCACCTCTTGAACCCCACCTCAAGTTGCCTGACCGGTTCTCAGGGGACCGGAAGACTTTTCTCTCCTTTCGGGAAAGTTGTAGGCTCTATTTTAGTTTAAAGCCCCACTCCTCAGGTTCTGAGAGCCAGCGGGTGGGTATAATTATTTCCCGGCTCCAGGAAGGGCCCCAAGAATGGGCCTTCTCCTTGGCTCCTGACGCCCCTGAACTTTCCTCCGTAGATCTTTTCTTTTCTGCTCTCGGACTCATTTATGACGAGACTGACAGGACTGCCTTTGCCGAGAGTCAGCTGTTGACCTTACGTCAGGGTAAGAGACCTGTTGAGGAGTATTGCTCTGACTTTAGGAAGTGGTGCGTAGCGTCTCGGTGGAATGACCCTGCCTTAAGGTGCCAGTTTAGGTTGGGTCTGTCGAACGCCCTGAAAGACCTGCTAGTTAGCTATCCCTCTTCTGACTCCCTTGACCAGGTTATGGCTTTAGCGGTACGACTTGACCGACGTCTCAGGGAACGACAACGTGAACGTTTTTGTGTTTTCTCCTCTGACTCCCCCATGATGCCTCCCGAGGTTCCGTTGCTTTGTTTTTCCACGGAAGACTCGGAGGTACCTATGCAACTTGGGGCCTCAGTGTCCCCCCAACAACGTAGAGAGTTCCGCAGGAAGAATGGTCTCTGCTTCTATTGTGGGGATGACAAGCATCAAGTGAACACCTGTCCTAGGCGTAAGAATAAGCAGCTGGAAAACTTCCGCGCCTAAGTGATCATCGGGGAGATCATTTGGGCGCACAGGTATTTCCCGTAAATATGAAACTTAATAAAATATTGCTTCCCTTTAAGGTCTCTTTTGGTGGTAGGTCTGCTACCGGCAGTGCCTTCGTGGATTCAGGGTCGTCTGCTAATATCATGTCTGTGGAATTTTCTATGTCTCTAGCTATGCCTTTGATTGATTTGCCTAAACCTGTCCCGGTAGTGGGTATCGACTCCACTCCTCTTGCTAATGGTTATTTTACACAGCATACCCCTGTTTTTGAACTCCTTGTTGGCTCCATGCATTTGGAGCAGTGCTCTGTACTGTTGATGCAGGGATTATCGTCCGATTTTGTTTTAGGCCTTCCCTGGTTGCAGTTGCATAATCCCACGTTTGACTGGAATACTGGGGATCTTACCAAATGGGGTAATGAATGCTTGACGTCATGTTTTTCTGTTAATTCTATTTCTCCCCCTGAGGAGATTTGGTACCAGGAGCTAAGCTCCCTAAGGGTAGGATATTTAATCTCTCTTGTCCCGAACGTGAAGCCATGAGAGAGTATATCCAGGAATGCCTGGCCAAGGGTTACATTCGCCCCTCTACTTCTCCGGTAGGTGCTGGCTTCTTCTTCGTAGGGAAGAAGGATGGTGGACTTAGGCCATGCATTGACTACCGTAACTTGAATAAGGTCACTGTAAGGAACCAGTATCCCCTTCCTTTGTTTCCTGATCTCTTTAATCAGGTTCAGGGGGCCCAATGGTTCTCTAAGTTTGATCTACGGGGGGCGTATAACCTTATCCGCATCATGCCCTTTGGGTTGTGTAATGCTCCCGCGATCTTCCAGAATTTCATAAATGAGATTTTAAGAGATTACCTGGGGGTATTTCTTGTAGTGTACCTTGATGACATACTTGTGTTTTCCAAGGACTGGTACTCCCACATTGCGCATGTCAGGAAGGTGCTCCAGGTCCTTCGAGAAAACAAACTGTTTGCGAAGACCGAAAAATGTGTGTTTGGGGTGCAGGAGATACCATTTTTGGGTAAAATCCTCACTCCTCATGAATTCCGCATGGACCCCGCCAAGGTCCAGGCAGTGGCGGAATGGGTCCAACCTGCCTCCCTGAAGGCGTTACAGTGCTTCTTGGGGTTCGCTAATTATTACAGGAGATTTATTGCTAACTTCTCGGTCATCGCTAAGCCTCTTACGGACCTCACTCGCAAGGGTGCTGATCTCCTTCGCTGGCCTCCTGAGGCTGTCCAGGCTTTTGAGGTCCTTAAGAAGTGCTTTATCTCGGCCCCGGTGTTGGTTCAGCCCAACCAAATGGAGCCATTTATCGTGGAGGTTGACGCGTCCGAGGTGGGAGTGGTGGCTGTCTTGTCCCAGGGTACCAGGTCCCTCACCCATCTCCGTCCCTGTGCCTACTTCTCCAGGAAGTTTTCGCCCACTGAGAGTAACTATGATATTGGCAACCACGAACTCTTAGCCATTAAATGGGCATTTGAAGAGTGGCACCACTTCCTGGAGGGGGCTAGGCACCAGGTAACGGTCCTTACCGACCACAAGAATCTGGTTTTCCTAGAATCTGCCCGGAGGCTAAACCCGAGACAAGCTCGATGGGCGTTATTTTTTACCAGATGCAATTTTTTGGTTACCTATAGGGCTGGGTCTGAAAATATTAAGGCTGATGCACTGTCGCGTAGCTTCATGGCCAGCCCTCCTTCGGAGGAAGATCCTGCTTGTATTTTGCCTCCAGGTATAATCATTTCCTCTATTGATTCTGATTTAGTCTCTGAAATTGCTGCTGATCAAGGTTCAGCTCCCGGGAACCTTCCTGAGAACAAGCTGTTTGTTCCCCTGCAATTCCGGCTAAGGGTACTTAGGGAAAATCATGACTCTGCACTATCTGGTCATCCAGGCATCCTGGGTACCAAGCACCTCATTGCCAGAAACTATTGGTGGCCTGGGTTGCCTAAAGACGTTAAGGCCTACGTCGCCGCTTGTGAGGTTTGTGCTATGTCCAAGACTCCCAGGTCCCGACCAGCGGGCTTACTACGTTCTTTTCCCATTCCCCAGAGACCTTGGACCCATATCTCCATGGATTTTATCACCGATTTGCCTCCATCTCAAGGCAAGTCGGTGGTGTGGGTTGTAATAGACCGCTTCAGTAAGATGTGCCACTTTGTGCCCCTCAAAAAACTATCCAATGCTAAGACGTTAGCTACCTTGTTTGTCAAACACATCCTGCGTCTCCATGGGGTCCCTGTCAATATTGCTTCTGACAGAGGGGTACAATTTGTTTCTTTGTTTTGGAAAGCCTTCTATAAAAAGTTGGAGATTGATCTGTCCTTCTCCTCTGCCTTCCATCCTGAAACTAATGGCCAAACCGAGAGGACTAATCAGTCTCTAGAACAATATTTAAGGTGTTTTATCTCTGACTGTCAATATGATTG
This sequence comes from Rhinoderma darwinii, assembly GCF_050947455.1. NCBI lineage: Eukaryota > Metazoa > Chordata > Amphibia > Anura > Rhinodermatidae > Rhinoderma > Rhinoderma darwinii. Next base: position 656,686,887 of record NC_134687.1, read on the forward strand.
GGTCTCATTCATTCCCCTCGCCGAATTTTCCCTTAATAACCGGGTCAGTAAGTTGTCAGGGGTCTCCCCCTTTTTCTGTAATTTTGGGTTTAATCCACGGTTCTCCTCCGTTTCACCTGGTAGTGTCAACAATCCCGAGGTAGAGGTCGTTCATCAGGAACTGTGCACAGTCTGGGCCCAGGTTCAGAAGAACCTAGAGGCGTCCCAGAGCATACAAAAAACTCAGGCAGATAGAAGACGTTCTGCTAACCCCTTGTTTATGGTCGGGGATCTGGTGTGGTTATCGTCAAAGAACTTGCACCTTAAAGTCCCGTCCAAGAAGTTTGCTCCCCGGTTTATAGGGTCGTACAAGGTCATTGAAGTCCTCAATCCTGTCTCCTTCCGACTGGAGTTGCCCCCATCTTTTCGAGTACACGACGTGTTTCATGCCTCCCTCCTTAAACGCTGCTCCCTGTCCTTGGCTCCCTCGAGGAAACCTCCTGTCCCCGTTCTCACCCCTGAGGGGGTAGAATTCGAGGTGGCCAAGATTGTGGACAGCAAGATGGTCCAAGTCTCCCTCCAGTACCTGGTCCATTGGAGAGGATACGGGCCTGAGGAGAGGACTTGGGTACCCGCCCGGGATGTTCACGCTGGGATATTGGTCAGGAGGTTCCAACTTAGTTTCCCCAATAAACCAGGTCCATCTAGAAAGGGTCCGGTGGCCCCTCATAAAAGGGGGGGGGTACTGTTAAGGATCTGCCAGGCACAGCTTCTGTATCCACGCCCATAGGTAATCAGTCTGCACCTGCTTCTATGTCTGTGAGACTGACTCCATCTTCCACCACTCAGGATGGCAGGCTTAGGAGTGGGAGAGCCTATCACAGCCTGGCCAGACGGAGCTAGCTCCCGCCCTCTGTCTATTTATACCTGCCTTTCCTGTTCCTCCTTGCTTGTGATTCTTCTCGTGTTGTTTCCTGGCCCTGCTGCAGCTTCTTGTACCATTTGACCCTGCTTCTTATTGACCCTGGCTTACTGACTACTCTCCTGCTCTGCGTTTGGTACTTCGTACACTCCTGGTTCGACTCGGGTCGTTCACCACTCTTGTTGCTCACGGTGTTGCCGTGGGCAACTGCCGCTTTTCCCTTGCTTCTGTGTACCCTTGTCTGTTTGTCTGTCGTGCACTTATTGAGTGTATGGACCGTCGCCCAGTTGTAGCCTGTCGCCTAGGGCGGGTCGTTGCAAGTAGGCAGGGACTGAGTGGTGGGTAGATTAGGGCTCACTTGTCTTTTCCTTACCCCCATCATTACAGTTATGTAGCATGTGTACAACATTTTTATGCCCCTTATTTTGGAAGAATTTAAGTCGCCACCACCAAGCTATAATCAATTCTGGACCATGAGCATGGGAATAATGTGTGTACTACTGCCCATCTGGATTAAAGGATCGCCGGGAATCTACTAGTAGTAAATCAGAGGTGAACGATTGTAATATTTTATCAGATGTTCTAACCGATTGTGAGGATGGTCTTGAGCTTTTTCTGTCCTCCGCTGGTGACAACATCATGTTGAAGTCCCCTGTTACAACCTTAGAACAGTATCTAGTGTGATTTGGGTTTGTAAAGCCGTAAAGAATTGTCTATTATCTCAATTTGGTCCATACACATTGTATATACCTCATTCTCCCGCTGGTTTATCTAAAAGTGTGTGTAGAAGTCTGCCTTCGGTGTCAGATCGTTGAGATTTTATCTGAAAAGCTAGAGATTTACTCAGGAGTGTAAGGACTCCCCATTTCCTGTCATTTTCTCAAATCTCGGCTGTTAATCGCAGCTGGTGCCCCCCAAAATCTGATATTAAGCCTAGTGCATGACCGGATTCATAGAACACCTTGTAGAGAACTTCTATGTGCAGTCACGGCTCCCTCAGGTCCTGCACTATGTATAACACATTGTCTGACGTGTTACTGTAATGTAGAACTAAGGAGGAACCTCACCTTAACAAACCTCCCAATTCACTTTCTAAATTCATTATTACTGACCTGTGGTAACACTTCCTGGAATTTCCTCCTCCACTTCACTCTTACACGGTTGATAGCCCCTCACCCGCTCTTCTTCTTCATCCTCCGCTTTATTATTAGTCAGATCTTCCCCCTTATTTCACATATGTAACAATTCAGTACAATACAGCAGAGAGTGCGAAGAATCTAACAGATCAACATAAGAAACCACCAAAATCTATGACCACATCTATGACCGCGGAACCAAAAAGCTCCACACCCCCCTATATAGATCTGGTATAGGGCTCAGATTCATCTACCTGATGATTCTCTGGGACATTGTGATTTTCCTCTGGACAGTCCTGGGAATACAGAAGACTGGGACATCTCTCTGGTGGATTTCTCCTACGGGATCCATCTGTAGGAAACACACAGTGATTGAATAGATTGTTTTCATGTGATGAGATGGTGGGAGTAGTATCTACTTGATCCTCAAAACACATTTTTCTTTTACAACTAATGAACGTCCCCCCCCCTCCTTACACTGCTGATCAGCCACTACATCCATCTCCTCTTCTGCTTCATCTTTAACCTCAACCTTAATATCAATCAGATTATCACCCTAAACAGAAAAGAAAATAAACATTAAAGTTAACTTACTTACAATTACTTTATGGTCATATTTTGATGAAACTTCAGCTTCATCTACCTGATGATTCTCTGGGACATTGTGATATTCCTCTGGACAGTCCTGGGAATACAGAGGACTGGGACATCTCTCTGGTGGATTTCTCCTACCGGATCCACCTGTGGGAGACACACAGTGACTAAATACATGATGTTACGAGGCCTACAGAGGATGGTTTGAACCCACTGTGTCACCAAGGGATTTGATGTTGGGCTAAATAGGACAGCAGAGTCCAAGGGAACCCCAGGTATTCACCCTTTAACCCCTATACAGGGATTTGGACTTTGCTGCTGGGGAACCCCAGGTCACTACCCCAAGAGTAGTCTCCCCTGGCGACGGCCGTAGTTAACAGGTGTTAAAGAGCAGACTGAATGTAAGGTCAGGTAAAATGAAAGGTAAGGGCACGCGGTAGAGATTTGTCCTAGTAATAAGCATGGGTCGGGTCAGGTCCGGCGGCTGGCAAGGATAGTCAATGGTACAGGCAGAGTCAAACACAAGAATTACAAACAAATGATTAGCAGGATATCACTAGCAAGCTAGGAGGAACCAAACTGCTCAGGCAATGATTAAACCAGGGAAAGGTCCTGGAAAGCTGGGTGGATAATTAGGTGTGCACTGGCCTTTAAAGTAGGAGGGTCAGCACGCGCACTAGGAAATGCAGGAGTAGAGCTGCGGCTATGGAGAGTGTGGAGATTGCTCTGAATGGACAAACCTTCTCAAAAAGGAAGCTGTCCAGAGAGTAGCCATGCGCCATGGGTCCAGCTGCTGAAAGCTACAATGTCAGATTATATTACTAGACTAAACTGCGGCAGCCATATAATTAATATGTATGTAATATTACACAACTGACAATCACATGAATGCCGACAATATAATACAATGGAAATCGCTCTTTAACCCTCTCACTGCTTGTCCGGAGCTGTGCTCATGCAGAGGGAAAAGTACAATACTGGACAGTAGTGTTACTACAGGGAGAACGGCGTGTAATGAGCAGCAGCTTCTCCCCACACAGTAGAAGTATAAAAAAATGAAGAACATTTTCTATTAAAATTAAATAGGTATTTTTCAACCCACTAAGTCCATCAAGTTCAAACTTTTTATACTTAAAAAAACAAGTTAATCCAGAGGCAAAAACCAATCTTTACATGGCAGGGACCCAATAATCCATAAAGTGAAAAATACCTCCCTGCCCCCGGCTGACAATTGGACACATCCCTGGATCCACATTCTACATTACTACCAGTAACCCTGTATATTGTGTCTTACAAGGAAGATATTTAACCCTTTCTTATCACTCTCCACACTTTACCATTACCAAATCCTGTGGGATTCCATAATTCCATAATTTTTATGGTTCGGACCGTGATGTGCGGCTTTAGGACTTTGTGATGAAATTGTACCTCCTTTAATTATAAGCAGTGACCAAGTGTTCTCTGCGGGTCCATGAAAATAATAATTTGTTACATTGTTTTATATCCCCGCCCCCTGAGCCTTCTCTTCCCTACGGGAAATACGTTTAATTTTGATGTATTTCTTCATAACTCAGATCCTCAACACCTCGTATTATCCCCAAATCCAAAATATCTCCCTCAAACAAAACAAACATGACCATCAGTTGGTAATAGAATAAAAAAACAAAAAGTCTCCTGAAAATGGTTCCTAAAAAATTTGCAGTTCATCCTGGAAGAGGCAAGACCTTACACGGCTACAAACATGAAGAATAAAGTCATGTCCAACCACGATCCCACTCGTTAAATGCTGCGGTCAATAGCGATCGAAGCATTTAAACCGTTAGAAAGAGGGGGGGCGAAAAAAATTACAAAATTAGAAGTTTAAAAAAAAAACCTTTTCCCATTTTTCCCCTAGAGAATAGTAAAAAAAAAAAAAAAAAACATAATTGGTATCGCCGCGTCCGTAAAAGTCTGAACTATTACAATATATCATTATTTCACCCGCGCGGTGAACGCCGTAAAAAAATAAAAAAATAAAAATTTAAACGCCAGAATCTCTATTTTTTGGTCACCTCATCTCCGACAAAAAATAAATAAAAAGTGATCAAACCGTCGCATGTACACCAAAATGGTATTATTAAAAACGACAGCTTATCCCGCAAAAACATAAGCTCTCATACCACTTAATCGACGGAAAAATAAAAAAAGTTATGGCTCTCGGAATTTGTCAACACAAAATAAATTTTAATTTTTACACTTAGGGCGGATTTACACGAATGTGATTTGTGTCCGTGCAACCCGCGTGGATTTCACGCGGGTCGCACAGACCTATGCAAGTCTATGGGGCAGTGCAGACTGTCCGTGATTTTTGCGCAGCGCGAGTCCGCTGTGTAAAACACGACAGGTTCTATATTTCGGCGTTTTTCACGCATCATGCACCCATTGAAGTCAATGGGTGCGTGAAAATCACGCGCACCACACGGAAGCACTTCCGTGGGACGCGCGTTATTCGCTTAACAGCAGCAAAAAAATGAATGTAAACAGAAAAGCAAAACGCACACGCTCGTGTAAATCCACCCTTAGGTTTTTACTTGTAAAAGTAGTAAAATATAGAAAAAACTATATATATTTGGTATCGCCGTAATCGTATTGACCCAGAGAATAAAGTTAACATGTTGTCTTAATTGCAAAGTGAATTCCGTAAAAACGGCGCGCAAAAAAAACGGAGGAATCGCTGTTTTTTTTCATTTTCTACCCCACACATAATTTTTTTCCCGTTTCCTAGTACATTATATGGCAAAATAAAATGGTGCTACGAAAAACTACAACTCGTCCCGCAAAAATCAAGCCCTCATAGGACTAGATCGAATAAAGAAGTTATGGAAGGTGGGGAGGAAAAAACGAAAATTAAAATCTGAAAAAGGGCTGTGGCGGGAAGGGGTTAAAGGCTAAAATCTGAGACTTTATTAAAGGGTTAAAAAGGTTTTCACAAAATCAACAATTATCACCTATTCACAGAGTAGGTGTTAATTGCCTGATCGCTGGGTGCCCCACCGCTGGCGAGAATGGGAGTCCCGAACCGCCGTTCCTCCTCACTGCACCCTTCACCCAATTCGATGTCTAGAAGACGAACAGAAACAACCGAGCGCAGTATTCTGTTCTTTCCATCATTCCCATAGACTTTGAATGGAGCAGCAGCGTGAACGCTCGACCACCGCTCCATTATATGTCCTCCTCACCACGTTTGAGCAGTGAGGAGGACCAGGGGGCTCAAGACAGGTGGGGTCCCAGTGGTGGGGCCCACAGTAATCAGACAATTATTACCTATTTTGTGGATAGGTGACAATTGTGGATTCTGGGAATACCCATATAATAAGCATTAAAAGACCCGAATTATGTGTCAAATATATTTATATTGTGGATATTTAATTTATGTCTCAAATAAAGAGACAATTTTAGGAGGTTTTTTTTTTAATGTCATCGTACTGAAGTGTTTAGACAGTGAATAGACATTCCACGGGATGTCTATTCACAATCTCTGCACTTCGTTACTGTTTCTATGGTAGTTACAGCAGAGGATGCATAATCTCGTTGTAACCTGTCATCTACAGCGTCATCTCGCGAGATTACGCTTCCTCTGCTGTAAATACCACAGACAGAGTAAACGAAGTGCAGAGATTGTGAATAGACATCCTGTGGAATGTCTATTCACTGTCTAAACACTTCAGTATTGTTAATGTGTTAGTATAAGACAGAACATAAGGATCTAGCAGGATCCCTATGCGCTGCCTAAATGAATGGAGAGGAGTGCATGATGCTGATTGGTCAGCGTCATACACTCCTCTGTACAACGCCCACTTGGTCTAAAGTAAAAATACGCCCACTTGGGCATTAAGCAACTCATTAGCATAAATCTAAAATCGCTAATAAAGTGGTAAAAATAGATCGTTTTTTTTAAATAAAAAGCACTGCTGTCACCTACATTATAGCGCCGATCTCCTTATGTAGGAGATAGGGCACTTATAATGTGGTGACAGAGCCTCTTTAACCAGAGCGCTTGCACGATATACTGCAATACTAATGTATTGCAGTATAGCGCGATTGTGACAGTCTCATATGAAGCCCTGGCGGAGGCAAAGATAGCGAACCTGGGGGACTTCGTCAGGCCCCCAGGCTGCCGTGCCAACCAACGGCTCACCCTGTTAAAACACAGCCGACACACTGGCTCTATGGAGCCCGTGAGCCCGCTCTATATTCCCCTATATATACGGCGGATGTCGGGAAGGGGTTAAGGCTTAAACAAAATAATATATCTGCCTCATCTCACCTTGTGATGTGCGCGGCCGGTAGTCCTCCATCATGACCTCCTCGTACAGATCCTTGTGTCCTTCTAGATACTCCCACTCCTCCATGGAGAAATAGACAGTGACATCCTGACACCTTATAGGAACCTGACAGACACAATGATACAGTCATCACCCAGACACCTCCAGTGCTGTTACTGTAGAATTTCCCAGCATTCCCAGCACTGTCACCTCTCCAGTCAGCAGCTCAGTCATCTTGTAGATCAGTTCTAAGATCTTCTTCTCATGTATCCGGGAGTGAGGGGGAGGCTCTGTGATGGGGCTCTGACTACTGCTCCATCCTCCTGACTCAAGGATGATGGGAGTCGTACAGTCACCCGATGTCTTCTTCACTATTGTGTACTCCTGTGTATGGAGAGAGACACCTAGAGAACTGAACACAGTATTCCCCCCTCAGTAGAGAGGGAGATTGTGACCCCGCTGTATAGAGCTCTAGTGACCCCACATCTGTAATACTGGAGACCTCACCTACAAAAAGACATCGAGAAAATAGAACGAGGCCAAACTAATAAGGAAATAATATTGGGGGGACTAGATGGACCATGTGCTCTCCTCCTGCCGTCATCTTCTATGTTTCTATATAGAGGTCATCCTGATCCTCCTGGTTCCTCTCTCTACACAGCCCCTATTGGACAAACCATCAGCAGATTTGGCTTCCAGTACCATCTCTCCTGTAACTCATTACTAGTCGGTCTTCCCCTCACCAAACTCTCCCCTCTCCAATCTATCCTCAATGCAGCAGCCAGGCTCATCTTTATGACCAACCGCTACACCAACGCCACTAATCTGTGCCAATCACTGCACTGATTGCCCATCCCTTTCAGAATAAAATTCAAACTTATTCCTCTCACCCACAAAGCTCTCCACAGTGCTGCACCTCCTTACATCTCCTCCCTCATCTCTGTCCACCACCCTACTCGGGCTCTACGTTCTGCCAACAACCTTAGATTAAAATCCTCCATAATCCGAACCTCCCACTACCGTCTCCAGGATTTCTCTCGTGCTGCACCGTCCTCTGGAATGCGCTACCCCAGACAATCAGATTAATTCCCAATATCCACAGTTTTAAACGTGCCCTGAAAACACATCTATTTAGACAGGCCTATAACATTCCCTAATCTGACTCCTTTCCATGGCCCTCCTTTAGATTAGTCATCAGAATAAGATTCCCTCACACTCCTTCTCTTCATGTCCGTCATACACGGATACTGGCTGGTGACCGGCTCATGCAGCTTTATGTTACCACCGCATGTGTATAAAAATGGCCGGACCATTGTACAGAACAAACACTATTACACTTTGTGTCTCCCTTATGTCCTCATAGATTGTAAGCTCTTGCGAGCAGGGTCCTCACTCCCCAGGTTTGAATTGTAAATTAACTTTGTCACTATGTAATGTCTGATATTGTTTGTTTCATGTCCCCTCTAAATTGTAAAGTGCTGCGTAATATGTTGGCGCTATATAAATAAAGATTATTATTATTCCTGGGCATTCTCATTGCTCTACAACATTACTATTGCTGCATTGGTGACATGACACATAACTGACCATATTGGTGGCTGATCTTCAGCTTTTCTGCTGGTGGCTTCTTGACGTCACTTGGAAGGTCTGGACGCTGGTATACAGGACACTGGATTCTTCCTATTATGTATTGTCCCTTCCCTATGTGTGACTTGTTCTATAATGTAGAAAAGTTTACCTCTCCGCTCAACAGGTAGATGATCTCCAAGGTGAAGTCTAATATTCTTCTGCTTATCTCATTCCTGTCCTTGTCCATCCTTGGTGGGTCACTCAGGAGAAGGAATGTTGTGGAGGAGAAGATGAGAAAACTGGAGGATCTGGAGGATCTAGTACTGCAGACGTCTTTATGAAGAAAGGAGAAGATGGAGATCATACAGGGGACAACATCATGTGTGACATACAGAACCTCACTTATTCATCATTGAGAGAAACATCTTCTCAGAGCCGTCACCACATGGAATAAAGGGGTATTCCCAACACGGACATTTCTCCCCAGGAGATGCCAGAAATGTCTGATAGATGCGGCTCCACCACTGGGTGGCCGTGCTCGGCTGTTTCTGGAACTCCTATACAAGTGAATGGAGAGAGTCGTGCACATGTGTGGTCACCTCTACATTCATTCTCCACCTGGATGTAGTCATCACCTCACCAGGCGGGTCGGGGGACCCCCGTTCTCCACATAGAGGTGGGACCCCCATATATCAGACATTTATGGCACATCTCTCAGGTGAGAAGAGTAAAATGAAGACATTTCCCCCCCAGACAATGAAGACCTGACTCCTGACAACCTGACACATGGCGGATACTGGGGAGACCTTGCTGACATCTCACAAGACGTGGTGCACAGGTAAAGTTTTCAGTCTTGTATAAAAAATAAACGCCATGAAAAAAATAAGAAAAAGTGACCAATAACGGCAGCTCGCCCCACAAACAACAAAGAAACCCTCACTCCGCTCCATCCACGGGAAAATTAAAAAAGTTCTGGCTCTGAGAATTTGGCGACACCAAAAAATTTTTTTTGAACGATTCGCTTTTTCTATGTAAATGTCGCACATTATGAAAAATTATAGAAATTGTTATCACCGTAATCATAATGATCGCAGAATAAAGTTATCAGGACGTTTTTACCACAAATAAACATTGGAGGAATCACAGATTTTCCCCATTTCCCTCACATAGAAGTTTTGCAGTTGCAGTGACATTATGTGATACTTTATACGACGCCCAGAAAAATCTACAACTCGTCCCGCAGAATCTAATCCTCGCACCGCGGCACTGACAGAAAACACAGAAGTTATAGATCTGAGAAGACGGAGAGGGAAAAACGGAAACAGAAGCTGTCCTGGCGGTGAAGAGGTTAACCTGCGGTGCGGATTATAGACACGCAGGATATCGGATTTATACCGCGGATTCGCTGCGCATTTGTTGCAGAATTTCCCCATTAAGTTCAATGGGAAAGTCAAGTTCCGCAACAAACGCCATTGTTCCCAGAATCCTCTGCGGCTCCGCCGCGTGTTCACAGCAACGCTGCAGGTTACACATATAGAAAAAAAGAAGGCGTCATGTGACCCCTGCAGCCAATCACAGGCCGGAGAGGTCACATGTCATTATAGGGGTCACCTGGACACGGCCGGAAGAGCAGGGCGTGTTGCTATGGTAACGCTGGGAGAGGTGAGGATCGGCCTTGTATTTCTGTAGTAGATATTCGGGAGGATTATACGGCCACCATTTGGGGTGAATATTCGGGGGGATTTCCTTGCGTGTTGTGGGTCGTATTCGCTGCGTGTGAACATTCCCTTAAACCGCATGGTGAACGACATTAACAAGAAATGTATAAAAGTCAGTGAATAAGTTGTATGTCCCGAATATTATGTCATTACAAAATACGACTCGTCCCACAAAACATCCGAAATAACAACTTACCCCAAAGAGGCCGGCACTGGAGGGGTCAAATCCCTGCTCAGTCTGGGTGTAGTTCAGTGGGCGGGGTCACTCAATAATTGACAGCTCTCTGTATACAGGGGGGACTGATAACAGAGAGAACACCCGACCAGCGCTGTTCTCTACCTCATACATGGCAATGGCTGAAGGACCTGTGATGACGTCACCACCAAGTGACCGGGTCAGAACTTATTAGTGGAGAAAAGTGGAGAATGAAGGACCTGTGAAGCCGTTACCACCACGTGACGTGGTAGGGGGCGTGGCTCAGCAATACAGAGAAGTGGATGAAGGACCTGTGATATCATGATCATGTGACCACTGCATCAGGGGGAGGGAGTTTAGGATTGGAAAGAATGGGCGATGTATGAGGGACCTGTGATTATGGGGCGTGGCTCCTGTGCTTTGTGGAGAAGTGATGGATTCAGTGTTTTCTTCTATTCAGCAATTGTGTGAGAGCTGGAGCCAGGGCAATGCTGGGAGTTATAGTTCTCTCTTCTTATACCTCCTCCATGTAATGTCCTCTGATATCCCATAATAACAGTCTGGACATGCTGGAAGTTGTAGTTCTCTCCTCTTATACCTCCTCCTGTAATGTCCCCTGATATCACATAATAACAGACTGGACATGCTGGGAGTTATAGTTCTCTCTTCTTATACCTCCTCCATGTAATGTCCTCTGATATCCCATAATTACATCCTGGACATGCTGGGAGTTGTAGTTCTCTCCTCTTATACCTCCTCCTGTAATGTCCTCTGATATCCTATAATAACAGCCTGGACATGCTGGGAGTTGTAGTTCTCATACCTCTTCCATGTAATGTCCTCTGATATCCCATAATTACAGCCTGGACATGCTGGGAGTTGTAGTTCTTTCTTATACTCCGTCCTGTAATGTCCTCTGATATCACATAATAACAGTCTGGACATGCTGGGAGTTGTAGTTCTCTCCTCTTATACCTCCTCCCTGTAATGTCCTCTGATATCACATAATAACAGTCTGGACATGCTGGGAGTTGTAGTTCTCTCCTCTTATACCTCCTCCTGTAATGTCCTCTGATAACACATAATAACAGCCTGGACATGCTGGGAGTTGTAGTTCTCTCCTCCTATACTCCTCCCTGTAATGTCCTCTGATGCCACATAATAATAGTCTGGACATGCTGGGAGTTGTAGTCCTCTCCTCTTATACCTCCTCTCTGTAATGGCGTCTGATATCCCATAATAACAGCCTGGACATGCTGGGAGTTGTAGTCCTCTCCTCTTATACCTCCCCTGTAATGTCCTCTGATATTACATAATAACAGTCTGGACATGCTGGGAGTTGTAGTCCTCTCCTCTTATACCTCCTCCCTGTAATGTCCTCTGATATTACATAATAACAGCCTGGAATGCTGGGAGTTGTAGTTCTCTCCTCTTATACCACCTCCCTGTAATGTCCTCTGATATTACATAACAGTCTGGACATGCTGGGAGTTGCAGTTCTCTCCTCTTATACCTCCTCCCTGTAATGTCCTCTGATATCCCATAATAACAGCCTGGACATGCTGGGAGTTGTAGTTCTCTCCTCTTATACCCCTCCCTGTAATGTTCTCTGATATCCCACAATAACAGCCTGAACATGCTGGGAGTTGTAGTTCTCTCCTCTTATACATCCTCCCTGTAATGTCCTCTGATATCACATAATAACAGTCTGGACATGCTGGGAGTTGTAGTTCTCTCCTCTTATACCTCCTCCCTGTAATGTCCTCTGGTATCCCATAATAATAGTCTGGACATGCTGGGAGTTGTAGTTCTCTCCTCTTATACTCATCCCTGTAATGTCCTCTGCTATCACATAATAACAGCCTGTCCATGCTGGGAGTTGTAGTTCTCTCCTCTTATACCTCCCCCCTGTAATGCCCTCTGGTATCACATAATAAGAGCCTGGACATGCTGGGAGTTGTAGTCCTCTCCTCTTATACCTACTCCCTGTAGTGTCCTCTGATATCATATAATAACAGCTTGGACATGCTGGGAGTTGTAGTTCTCTCCTCTTATACCTTCTCCCTGTAGTGTCCTCTGATATCACATAATAACAGCCTGGACATGCTGGGAGTTGTAGTACTCTCTTATACATCCTCCCTGTAATGTCCTCTGATATCACATAATAACAGTCTGGACATGCTGGGAGTTGTAGTTCTCTCCTCTTATACATCCTCCCTGTAATGTCCTCTGATATCACATAATAACAGTCTGGACATGCTGGGAGTTGTAGTTCTCTCCTCTTATACATCCTCCCTGTAATGTTCCTCTGACATCCCATAATAACAGTCTGGACATGCTGGGAGTTGTAGTTCTCTCCTCTTATACTCATCCCTGTAATGTCCTCTGCTATCACATAATAACAGCCTGTCCATGCTGGGAGTTGTAGTTCTCTCCTCTTATACATCCTCCCTGTAATGTCCTCTGACATCCCATAATAACAGTCTGGACATGCTGGGAGTTGTAGTTCTTTCTTATACTCCTTCCTGTAATGTCCTCTGATATCACATAATAACAGTCTAGACATGCTGGGAGTTGTAGTTCTCTCCTCTTATACCTCCTCCCTGTAATGTCCTCTGGTATCACATAATAATAGCCTGGACATGCTGGGAGTTGTAGTTCTCTCCTCTTATACCTTCTCCCTGTAGTGTCCTCTGATATCACATAATAACAGCCTGGACATGCTGGGAGTTGTAGTACTCTCCTCTTATACATCCTCCCTGTAATGTCCTCTGATATCACATAATAACAGTCTGGACATGCTGGGAGTTGTAGTTCTCTCCTCTTATACTCCTCCCTGTAATGTCCTCTGATATCACATAATAACAGCCTGCACATGCTGGGAGTTGTAGTTCTCTCCTCTTATACGTCCTCCCTGTAATGTCCTCTGCTATCACATAATAACAGTCTGGACATGCTGGGAGTTGTAGTTCTCTCCTCTTATACATCCTCCCTGTAGTGTCCTCTGATATCACATAATAACAGCCTGGACATGCTGGGAGTTGTAGTTCTCTCCTCATATACATCCTCCCTGTAATGTCCTCTGATATCACATAATAACAGTCTGGACATGCTGGGAGTTGTAGTTCTCTCCTCTTATACATCCTCCCTGTAATGTCCTCTGATATCACATAATAACAGTCTGGACATGCTGGGAGTTGTAGTTCTCTCCTCTTATACCTCCTCCCTGTAATGTCCTCTGATATCTCATAATAACAGTCTGGACATGCTGGGAGTTGTAGTTCTCTCCTCTTATACATCCTCCCTGTAATGTCCTCTGATATCACATAATAACAGCCTGGACATGATGGGAGTTGTAGTTCTCTCCTTTTATACCTCCTCCCTGTAATGTCCTCTGATATCACATAATAACAGCCTGGACATGCTGGGAGTTGTAGTTCTATCCTCTTATACCTCCTACCTGTAATGTCCTCAGATATCACATAATAACAGCCTGGACATGCTGGGAGTTGTAGTTCTCTCCTCTTATACCTCCTCCCTGTAATGTCCTCTGATATCCCATAATAACAGTCTGGACATGCTGGGAGTTGTAGTTCTCTCCTCTTATGCCTCCTCCCTGTAATGTCCTCTGATATCCCATAATAACAGTCTGGACATGCTGGGAGTTGTAGTTCTCTCCTCTTATACCTCCTCCCTGTAATGTCCTCTGATATCACATAATAATAGTCTGGACATGCTGGGAGTTGTATTTCTATCCTCTTATACCTCTCCCTGTAATGTCCTCTGATATCCCATAATAACAGCCTGGACATGCTGGGAGTTGTAGTCCTCTCCTCTTATACCTCCTCCCTGTAATGTCCTCTGATATCCCATAATAACAGCCTGGACATGCTGGGAGTTGTAGTTCTCTCCTCTTATACCCCCCACCCTGTAATGTCCTCTGCTATCACATAACAGCCTGCACATGCTGGGAGTTGTAGTTCTCTCCTCTTATATCTCCTCCCTGTAATGTCCTCTGATATCACATAATAACGGTCTGGACATGCTGGGAGTTGTAGTTCTCTCCTCTTATACCTCCTCCCTGTAATGTCCTCTGCTATCCCATAATAATAGTCTAGACATGCTGGGAGTTGTAGTTCTCTCCTCTTATACTCCTCCCTGTAATGTGCTCTGCTATCACATAATAACAGCCTGTCCATGCTGGGAGTTGTAGTTCTCTCCTCTTATACCTCCTCCCTGTAATGTCCTCTGGTATCACATAATAACAGTCTGGACATGCTGGGAGTTGTAGTTCTCTCCTCTTATACATCCTCCCTGTAATGTCCTCTGATATCACATAATAACAGTCTGGACATGCTGGGAGTTTTAGTTCTCTCCTCTTATACATCCTCCCTGTAATGTCCTCTGATATCCCATAATAACAGCCTGGACATGCTGGGAGTTGTAGTTCTTTCTTATACTCCTTCCTGTAATGTCCTCTGCTATCACAAGTCTAGACATGCTGGGAGTTGTAGTTCTCTCCTCTTATACCTACTCCCTGTAATGTCCTCTGGTATCACATAGTAATAGCCTGGACATGCTGGGAGTTGTAGTTCTCTCCTCTTATACCTCCTCCCTGTAATGTCCTCTGATATCACATAATAACAGCCTGGACATGCTGGGAGTTGTAGTACTCTCCTCTTATACATCCTCCCTGTAATGTCCTCTGATATCACATAATAACAGTCTGGACATGCTGGGAGTTGTAGTTCTCTCCTCTTATACATCCTCCCTGTAATGTCCTCTGATATCACATAATAACAGTCTGGACATGCTGGGAGTTGTAGTCCTCTCCTCTTATACTCCTCCCTGTAATGTCCTCTGATATCACATAATAACAGTCTGGACATGCTGGGAGTTGTAGTTCTCTCCTCTTATACATCCTCCCTGTAATGTCCTCTGCTATCACATAATAACAGCCTGAACATGCTGGGAGTTGTAGTTCTCTCCTCTTATACATCCTCCCTGTAATGTCCTCTGCTATCACATAATAACAGTCTGGACATGCTGGGAGTTGTAGTTCTCTCTTATACCTCTTCCCTGTAGTGTCCTCTGATATCACATAATAACAGCCTGGACATGCTGGGAGTTGTAGTCCTCTCCTCTTATACATCCTCCCTGTAATGTCCTCTGATATCACATAATAACAGTCTGGACATGCTGGGAGTTGTAGTTCTCTCCTCTTATACATCCTCCTTGTAATGTCCTCTGATATCACATAATAACAGTCTGGACATGCTGGGAGTTGTAGTTCTCTCCTCTTATACCTCCTCCCTGTAATATCCTTTGATATCACATAATAACAGTCTGGACATGATGGGAGTTGTAGTTCTCTCCTCTTATACCTCCTCCCTGTAATGTCCTCTGATATCACATAATAACAGCCTGGACATGCTGGGAGTTGTAGTTCTCTCCTCTTATACCTCCTACCTGTAATGTCCTCAGATATCACATAATAACAGCCTGGACATGCTGGGAGTTGTAGTTCTCTCCTCTTATACCTCCTCCCTGTAATGTCCTCTGATATCCCATAATAACAGTCTGGACATGCTGGGAGTTGTAGTTCTCTCCTCTTATACCTCCTCCCTATAATGTCCTCTGATATCACATAATAACAGTCTGGACATGCTGGGTTTTGTAGTTCTCTCCTCTTATATCCCCTCCCTGTAATGTCCTCTGATATCCCATAATAACAGCCTGGACATGCTGGGAGTTGTAGTTCTTTCCTCTTATACCCCTCCCTGTAATGTCCTCTTATATTACATAATAACAGTCTGGACATGCTGAGAGTTGTAGTTATCCAGTCTTATACCTCCTCCCTGTAATGTCCTCTGATATCCCATAATAACAGCCTGGACATGCTGGGAGTTGTAGTTCTTTCCTCTTATACCCCTCCCTGTAATGTCCTCTGCTATCACATAATAACAGCCTGCACATGCTGGGAGTTGTAGTTCTCTCCTCTTATATCTCCTCCCTGTAATGTCCTCTGATATCACATAATAACGGTCTGGACATGCTGGGAGTTGTAGTTCTCTCCTCTTATACCTCCTCCCTGTAATGTTCTCTGGTATCCCATAATAATAGTCTGGACATGCTGGGAGTTGTAGTTCTCTCCTCTTATACTCCTCCCTGTAATGTCCTCTGCTATCACATAATAACAGCCTGTCCATGCTGGGAGTTGTAGTTCTCTCCTCTTATACCTCCTACCTGTAATGTCCTCTGGTATCCCATAATAATAGTCTGGACATGCTGGGAGTTGTAGTTCTCTCCTCTTATACCTCCTTCCTGTAATGTCCTCTGATATCACATAATAACAGTCTGGATATGCTGGGAGTTGTAGTTCTCTCCTCTTATACCTCCTCCCTGTAATGTCCTCTGATATCACATAATAACAGTCTGGACATGCTGGGAGTTGTAGTTCTCTCCTCTTATACATCCTCCCTGTAATGTTCCTCTGACATCCCATAATAACAGTCTGGACATGCTGGGAGTTGTAGTTCTCTCCTCTTATATCTCCTCCCTGTAATGTCCTCTGATATCACATAATAACAGTCTGGACATGCTGGGAGTTGTAGTTCTCTCCTCTTATACATCCTCCCTGTAATGTCCTCTGCTATCACATAATAACAGCCTGCACATGCTGGGAGTTGTAGTTCTCTCCTCTTATACCTCCTCCCTGTAATGTCCTCTGGTATCACATAATAATAGCCTGGACATGCTGGGAGTTGTAGTCCTCTCCTCTTATACCTACTCCCTGTAGTGTCCTCTGATATCACATAATAACAGCCTGGACATGCTGGGAGTTGTAGTTCTCTCCTCTTATACATCCTCCCTGTAATGTCCTCTGCTATCACATAATAACAGACTGGACATGCTGGGAGTTGTAGTTCTCTCCTATTATATCTCCTCCCTGTAATGTCCTCTGCTATCACATAATAACAGCCTGCACATGCTGGGAGTTGTAGTTCTCTCCTCTTATACCTTCTCCCTGTAGTGTCCTCTGGTATCACATAATAATAGCCTGGACATGCTGGGAGTTGTAGTTCTCTCCTCTTATACCTTCTCCCTGTAGTGTCCTCTGATATCACATAATAACAGCCTGGACATGCTGGGAGTTGTAGTACTCTCTTATACATCCTCCCTGTAATGTCCTCTGATATCACATAATAACAGTCTGGACATGCTGGGAGTTGTAGTTCTCTCCTCTTATACATCCTCCCTGTAATGTCCTCTGATATCACATAATAACAGTCTGGACATGCTGGGAGTTGTAGTTCTCTCCTCTTATACCTCCTCCCTGTAATGTCCTCTGATAATACATAACAGCCTGGAATGCTGTGAGTTGTAGTTCTCTCCTCTTATACCTACTCCCTGTAGTGTCCTCTGATATCACATAATAACAGCCTGGACATGCTGGGAGTTGTAGTTCTCTCTTCTTATACATCCTCTCTGTAATGTCCTCTGCTATCACATAACAGCCTGCACATGCTGGGAGTTGTAGTTCTCTCCTCTTATAGCTCCTCCCTGTAATGTCCTCTGATATCACATAATAACAGTCTGGACATGCTGGGAGTTGTAGTTCTCTCCTCTTATACATCCTCCCTGTAATGTCCTCTGCTTTCACATAATAACAGCCTGCACATGCTGGGAGTTGTAGTTCTCTCCTCTTATACCTCCTCCCTGTAATGTCCTCTGGTATCACATAATAATAGCCTGGACATGCTGGGAGTTGTAGTTCTCTCCTCTTATACCTTCTCCCTGTAGTGTCCTCTGATATCACATAATAACAGCCTGGACATGCTGGGAGTTGTAGTACTCTCTTATACATCCTCCCTGTAATGTCCTCTGATATCACATAATAACAGTCTGGACATGCTGGGAGTTGTAGTTCTCTCCTCTTATACCTCCTCCCTGTAATGTCCTCTGATATCCCATAATAACAGTCTGGAAATGCTGGGTGTTGTAGTTCTCTCCTCTTATACTCCTTCCTATAATGTCCTCTGATATCACATAATAACAGTCTGGACATGCTGGGAGTTGTAGTTCTCTAATCTTATACATCCTCCCTGTAATGTCCTCTAATATCACATAATAACAGACATTAACATTAATCAAGTGTCCTGATAATGAATACACATGACCTCCAGCCAGGACGTCATGTGTATTCAGAATCCTGACACTTCTGAATCTTTTCTGTGAGATTCCAGCAAGCCACGCGTAATCTCGCGAGATTACGGGGGTAAACGAGATTTCGTTTCCCTTGCTGGAAATCTCACAGAAAAGATTCAGAAGTGTCAGGATTCTGAATACACATGACGTCCTGGCTGTAGGTCATGTGTATTCATTATCAGGACACTTGATTAACGTTAATGTGTGTGTATGTGGCTGCACATCGTGTTCTAGTAAGAACGCGATGCTGCTGTGTAAATGAATGGAGAGAAGTGCATGAAACTGATTGGTCAGCGTCATACACTCCTCTGTACAACGCCCACTTGGTCGAAAGTAAAAACACGCCCAGTTGGGCATTAAGAAACTAATTAGCATAAAGCTAAAAATCGCTAATAAGGTGGTTTAAAATAGATTGTTTTTCTAAATAAAAAGCATCACTGTCACCTACATTATAGCGCCCATCTCCTTATGTAGGAGACAGGGCACTTATAATGTGGTGACAGAGCCTCTTTAAGCGCTGTGTGCTGACCGATTTCACCACTAGGGCCCTTGATACTCTTTTACATTAATTATGAAAATCACAAAGTGAAAACAATTTTTAATAAAAAATACACATAAAACCCCCCTTCCAAAAAAAACGCTCCACCGCCAATCATTGTCGTAACGTTAGCCGGATCGAATTACCCTAAAATAAACATGTAATATAGCAAAATATACAAGAGACAATGGAGATCGCAAATCAAAAGTGTCTTTTAAGTAAATTCAATATTGTTAGCAGAAAGTAATGAGCTAATAAGCAAAGTATATCTGGGTGCTGTGACTTA
Source organism: Rhinoderma darwinii (assembly GCF_050947455.1). NCBI lineage: Eukaryota > Metazoa > Chordata > Amphibia > Anura > Rhinodermatidae > Rhinoderma > Rhinoderma darwinii. The sequence continues at coordinate 656,706,337 of NC_134687.1, forward strand.
GGTGGTTAACGCGCCTGTCTCGTAAACAGGAGACCCTGAGTTTGAATCTCAGCAGTGCCTTGTGGTTTTAAGGTGCTCGTTGGTGGAATGGTTTAGTATAAAAAAACAAAACCATAGGAAAAGTTTGTGTTTGTACTTTATAGGAGATTAGAAATGTCGGTGTGGAGAAACTGACTCAAAAATTGTGACTTCATATGATTTGCAGTGGAAAAAACAGAAAACCGAAACTCCCCTTCGGAGGCTGCGTGACAGGCGCGGACACACCACTATGCTGACGAGGAACTCAGACAAAAAGATCAAGTAACGGGAAAAAACTCCTGGAATTGTATTAGAAATCATAAAGACGTTTCACTACTTATTCTGTTGAAAAAATGATATATTTATCTATACATGTTTTGCTGTCTTCTAAGGGAAGCCGATAGTTAGCCCCCAGATTAAGAATACCGTTTCTGTTATGTTGAAGAGAATGAAGCTTTATTGGGACATAAATACGACACTGTGGATTATTTGAGTAAACAGGAGATCCTGACTCTCAGCCGCGTCTAGTCCTTTCCATATTGTGAATATGTGTTCAACCAAAGAGATGTTACCCAAACTTTATACCACTGCCCGTGTCCCATCACTATTCACGTGTATTCTGACTATAGAGAACATGGAAAGCCAACTGGAATAGAGTAACACAGCATTTAAAGGGGTTTTCCAGTTTTTATTTATACTTTTATTTATTTGTAGAATAGGAAATCATACAGTTTTCTCCTATACATGTATTAGAGATTCTGCGCACACATTTCTTATAGTGCATGAGGCCCCTGTCACAGTAGAATGGTATAGTCCACAGATTAGTCCTGTGTAATGTATACACAGGCTAACTGAATATAACTAAACATGGCATCCGTCATATGATCCTCCACACACATAATGTGATCCCCACACACATGTGACCCCTACACACACATCATGTGACCCCCACACACACATCATGCGACCCCCCCCCCACACATATCATGTGACCCCCACACACACATCATGTGACCCCCGCACACACATCATGTAACTCCCAACACACACATCATGTGACTCCCACACACATCATGTGGCCCCCACCAGGGGCGTAACTAGGAAAGACTGGGCCCCATAGCAAACTTTTGACTGGGGCCCCCCCCCCTCCCCTGGGTGTCACACAACCCCCCCTTGTAGATAGTGCCTTTTTTACAGCCCCCCCCTGTAGATAACGCCATACAGCCCCCCCTCTGTAGATAGTGCCATACATCCCCCTGTAGAGAACGCCATACAGCCCCCCTGTAGATAACGCCATACAGCCCCCCTGCAGAGAACGCCATACAGCCCCCCCTGTAGAGAACGCCATACAGACCCCCCTGTAGGGAACGCCATACAGCCCCCCCCCTGTAGAGAACGCCATACAGCCCCCCCCCTGTAGGGAGCGCATTACAGCTCCCCCCCCTGTAGGGAACGCCATACAGCCACCCCCCTTGTAGGGAACGCCATACAGCCACCCCCCCCTGTAGGGAACACCATACAGCGTCCCCCCTCCCAAAAAAATGCGACCTACAGTGTGTCCTACAAAATACATGTATCCCCTATCCACAGGATAGGGGATACATGAGTGATCGCTGGCAGCGATAGGGAGAACGGGGGACTGAAAGTCCCCTGAAGTTCTCCATGACTAACCTCTGACTTCCGGCGTCTGCGCAGCTCAATAAAAATAAAAGGAGCGCTGGTCACGCATGCGCACAAGCACGACCGGCGCTCCATTCATTTCTCCGGAGCTGCCGACACAGACCCCGGAAGTCCGAGGTTTGTGATGGAGAACATTGGGGGACTTTCAGTCCCCCGTTCTCCCTATCAATGCCAGCGATCACTCATGTATCCCCTGTCCTGCAGATATCCTGTGGAGAGGGGATACATGTCCTGTGGAGAGGGGGGGGGATACATGTCTTTTGCTCTATTTTGCGCCTTTAGGACCAGACACCATTTAGCCATTTTTAGCACGTGTTAGTTAAATGGCTCTAACTTTTTTATTTGTTGGGCTAACAACGTGATTTTTGCGATGTTTTTTTCCGTAGACAATGCAGGTTTAATTTTTTATCGTTTTTATACACACCTTTTTTGCTATTTTAGAATTTTTATTCATAAAGTTTGAAAATAATAGTAAAAAAATAAGCTTTTTTACATTTCAGCTATTTTTTTTTTGGTAATAACATCGTTTTACCCTAAAATAGACCTTTTATTTGTAATCGTCATTGTCTACCGTAAATTTTTATATATTACATGTCTATATTAGGGTAATTGGGTCAGCGCTAGCGTTACAACAATGATTGGCGGGGGGGGGGGAACGTTTTTTTTTTGGGGTGGGTATTTTATGTGTATTTATTATTTAATTTTTTTTTTGCACTTTAATTTATTATTTTTTTATTACTATGGTCTGTCCCTCAAAGGTCAAAGAAGACCTTTGGGGAACTTTATATATATTTTTTTCTTTCTTTTACACCATGTTTTTCCACTGTAACTGGAGATGCACAGCAGCCCCAGTTACAGGGGAAATCAGTCCTCTCATAGTGACGATTGTCACTAATAGGGCTGTGCTGGGTCTCGTAAGACCCAGCAGCAGTCTGCCACTAACGGCACCCGGCGATCATGTGACCAGTCACATGATCACCGGGAGGAATACAGACAGCGCCGCTGCTGCTGTCTCTATTCCTATACACAGCGTTCATTGAACGCTGTGTAAGAAGACATCGGAGAAGACAGAAGCAGAATAGCTGCTTCTGTCTTCTCCTCAGGGTCCCCGGCAGTCACTGACAGCCGGAGACCCGACATTCAGCTGCCCGATCGCACGGGCAGCAAGTTAAAACCCGAGCCGTAGAAAGTCTATGGCTCTGGTTTTAAGGACCCTGACCGCTGGCCGTAAAAATACAGCCAGCGGTCGGGAACCAGTTAATGGCAGAACGGGGAGATACCTCCCTGCTCTGCCGTAGTGTTCTGTGGCGTCCCACAGTAGCAGCCATAGTGGCTGCTAGCGGAGCCTCCGGCCATGGTGGGGGCCCGTGCCGGCGGGCGACACGGGCCCCCTCATGCCGCGGGCCCCGTAGCAGCCGCTACTGCTGCTACGGCGGTAGTTACGCCACTGGCCACCACACACATCATGTGACCCCCCCACACACACATCATGTAACCCACACACACATCATGTGACCCCCCCCCACACACACATGATGTGAGCCCTACCATTCAGTCAGCAGCAGGGTTACATGACATACATGTGTTGGCGTCACATAGAAGACACATCCATGGGATAAGTGAATAGGAGTAATGGTGGAATAATGATGAACTTCACTGCCTGTAGTCACTGCCTCTAGATGATTTATAAAATGGCTGCATGTCTCTAGCGGATGTTGTCATGTTGTTAATAAAGTTAAGTATTTATAAAAACACAACACACAGAGGAGACAAGAAAGAATGTAAGAGCGGCTCCTCACAGACATGACAGACATGACGAGGAGATGCTGCTGTAGGTAGAAATACTTTATAACTTCTGCTCCTCAATAACCTATAATTCACATGTTATAGACCCCGACAGTGTTACCTGAATACCAGGGGTCACATGATGTGCATCACATGACTGCTGCTACCAGTAGTTCATTCAGTTGTCCTATGGGTGCGTTATTACGGACTAATCTGTGGGCTATACCTTGTATTTTAGACAAAGGCAAAAACACCGGTATAAGAAAGGTATGTGATCCGAATTTTAAATACCGGTACGTATGTATTAGAAATCTATATGACTTCCTATTCTACAAAAAAAAATGTATAAAATAAATTAAAATTGGGCAACCCCTTTTAGGTGTAGGAGTCTGTCCTATGCAGTTGTCCTAATAAAGGTCAGATTACTGAGGTGTGCCCACCACCACCCTCTGTGAGAGAATTTCAGCAGAAAGGTAAGTGTGTGTTTTTGTGTCACAGTGTATATATGTGTGTGTATAGGTGTGTGTCACAGTATATATATATATAAATGTTTATGTATTTAATTTCTTCCCTGCAAGATGATTGGACCAGTCTCCTTCCGAGAGCAGAATTTATAATCATACTGGGAAATCTACGCAATATTCTCCTTTCTTTCTGGTCTATAAGCAACATCCGAATGTACCTCTTGTACCTCTACCAGTCCCAACGTTGATGACTTCCTAAGCAATTAAAATGAGGTGGATGAGGCTATTGTCAATGCTGTAAGTCGCTTCAAGAGAATCGCAGACAAAAGACGCAGAGTTCCTCCTCAATTTCGTTCTGGAGACAAAGTGTTCTGAGCAGATTCGTTTAAAAATGTTATAGCTTACAGGACTCATTTTCTATAGTAGCAAAATCTGTTCTTTCAATGATAAAAAATACTGATCTCAGCTCAGTTTCCTCTACACCAAGATGCTTTTTGTGTTTGTGGCTGAGAGGTTAAGATGATGGACTAGAAATCCAATGTTACTTAGAAATCCAAGCCTCCCTGTGCAGGTTCAAATCCTAACAGTTATGTTTTCACTTCTTTGTTTCCACAAAGCAATACAAATAATGTAATTAGCTTGCGGTAGGTAACGAAAATGTTGAGCTTATTTACACTTTGCATTCATATTATTTCTTGATTTTGCATCATCGTGTTTGCATTTTCATTTTCTGTCAATAATCAGAAGCTGGACCCTACATTTGAGGCCCTGGCGCTAAATTGATTTTTCTAAAAAAAAATCAGTCAGAAAAAAGTAGCATGGGCTAAATCTGTGTTGCACAAGTGGATAAAGGCCTTTTGGTCTTTAAAAATTGTCTGCAGATGGTTTAATTGCAGTAAGAGCAGTCACTTACCAATATACTGTCTGTAGCTGAAATGCCTCTGTATGCCAGTCTCACATGCAGTCACATGACTATGATTACCTCTGACTAGTGTGATGTTTTGTACACAGAACACTTGGTTATCTCCCCTCCACCTCCCTGTAGAATAGGATGTCATACATTATATATCTCTTATTTCCACTGCTTCTTGCTCTCCCCACCTCTTCATATCTCTGGCGGGATTGTGTTTCAAATGCTGGGACGCAAATGGATCCATACCATTTTTCCATTGACCTGGTAACCAATTGTACTCCTCCTCGGGGCAGGGTATTCTCTTTGTCTGTCCATGAGACAGAAGCTTTATCTCAATACATTAAGGAAAACTTAGAAAAAGGTTTTATCTGCATATCTTCTACTTCTTGCCCCAGATCTAAAGTTCCCAAAAGATTTCAGAGGCATTAAGCAAAGAGTAAGCTGCGATGGCTGAGTGGTTAAGGCATTGGATTTGAAATCCAATAGAGGCTTCCTGCATAGGTTCAAGTCCTGTTCATAGCAAAGCATTTTATAAAGAGAGGAAAAAAAATACCTTTCCTTTCTCACAAAACTGTCAAATAACTAAAACTAGCTTTTATACCCGGTGTTGCTCAGGAGGTTGTCTTATGGTATAGATAGAGTAAAAGTAAAAGCTCACTATTTAAATACCTCTCAGTATGAATTTAATTGCTACCTCTTGATATGAATTTAATTGCTAGAGAGTGTAAACAATGTTATTGGAAGCATAAAAGAAATGAAATGAAGCAATATATTCATTACAGATTTATATAGTGTTGATTTAGGACTGCATGTTTCTATTTCAACGCTTTCTTGTAAACAATGTTTTTTGATCCGGTGCCAAGATGTAGAGATGCTTTCCAGTGCCGACTCTGGAGCATTGAACATATAGTTGCCCATGGGAAAAACAGGGACTTTGAAGGTGTATTCCTTCCACTTTCAGGGATTGACCTTGAGCCTTGTTAATTGTCATTGCGAAGGCTAGGCATACTGGGAACTGTGGCCGCTTGAACTCGAAAGGAACATCATTTGGAGTGAGGGGAATGCGAGGAATAAAGACAACTTCCCCCTTGGCACATCCTGTTAGTATGGTGGCCTCAATGACGTGATCCATTTTAAATCAATGAAAAATCGGTCTTCAAACAAACAAACTTTTGAAAATATATATAAAATGAATCATGCTGTAGTTTTCCCAGTAAAAGAACAATTTCCATCATCCTTCTCAGAAAACTTATATCAAACCTGTCTCTTTCTGTAAAGCAATTTGACACTCATAGAGCCCTACCCAACAGCTCTGTCACTAAACAGAATCCGAATCCTACATTTTAAGCCCTGACTATGAATTGATTTTCTCAAAAGACATCAGAAAAAAGTAGCAAAGGCAATATTTGTGTTGGAGAAGTGGATAAAGGCCTTTTCAGTCTTTAAAAATTGTGTGCAGATGGTTTTACTGCAGTAAGTGTAGTCACTTACCAATATACTGTCTGTAGCTGAAATGCCTCTGTATGTCAGTCTCACATGCAGTCACATGACTATGATTACAGTGTTTATCTCTGACCTGTGTGATGTTTTCTACACAGAACACTTAGTTATCTCCCGCCACCTCCCTGTAGAATATAATGTCATACATTGTATGCCTCTTATTTCCACTACTTCCTGCTCTCCCCATCTCTTCCTATCCCTGGCGGGATTGTGTTTTAAATGCTGGGACGCAAATAGATCGTGGTGCCATTGACCTGGTAACCAATTCTACTCCTCCTCTGGGCAGGGTATACCCTTTGTCTGACTGATTTAAAACAAAAAAATGTCAACATGATCTGTCAAATTATCATAATAATCGTGTATCAAAATGGAATCAGTTGCACCTTAATAGGGCAAGATAGAGATTATGCTCAGGCTATATATCTTCATCCTCTAATGATGGATCCTCCAGTGGACGTTTTTTAGGCAAACGCCCCAATTGGGGGCACAGTCCAGGACCAAAAGATGGAGAAAGACCAGAGCTTCAGATGGAGGAATGAATCTCAGGAACAGAAACCAAAGACCAACTAAAGATAATTAACCTTTCTAATGTGATTCTATCTCAAGCTCAGACCGAAGTACTTAGTATAGGTCTCATCTTCCCAGTATCTAATTTTGATTGTTTTGAGGCAATTAAAGATGTTTATTTTTGTTTGCACGGAAGTTGCGTTTACATTTTTATTTTTTTTCCCAGAAATGATACCAGTTTATTCCTAGGTAGGGATGATCAACAGACTCTTAGAATCCTGAAAGATCTACTTAGGGAACAGGAACCAATTAATGAACCCAAGTTCCCTTCTGATAATAGGGGTCGTTCCACCTCGTTCCACCTCGTTCCCCCCTTGTCCATGTGTCCTGCAGTGGATACTTTTGTTAAACTTGTTACAAGTGATTTGAGGAAGTTGTCCCCACATTGCACCCATGACAATTTGCACAAGGTATAAAGAGATGCCTTCCTACAAGGGTGGGAACGTGGTGGTATGGCCCATTGATAAACATGAGAAGAAAGCATTTCGGCAACTTAATGACAAATCATACTATCAGAAACGTGATAGTTGTCCCCTGATGAACTACAAAATGCAGCTTGATAGGATTTTGTTGTGCGCGTTTGAACTAATCATCATTCCTAAATCCACACTGGAAGGTCTGATTGAAGACAAACCAGTAATATCTTCCCTCTATTTGCTCCCCAAAATCCACAAAAACATAGCAGATCCCCCAGGAAGACCTATAGTTTCTGATAAGGGGAGTTTGTGTGAGACTGTTTGCCGATTTATAGATTTTTATTTAAAACCTTTTAAAGCCGAATATCCATCATATATTCAGGACTCCACGGAAGTCCTCAATAGATTGGAGGGGGTGTTCATTGGATAAGACGATTACCCTGTGACATGTGACGTAGAGTCACTTTACACCATAATTGAACATAAGAATGGAATTGAAGCAACTCGATTCTATTTGAACAGAACTAACCCAGAACCTGATCTGATTGAACATCTGATTCTGCTATTAGAATATGTGTTACATCATAATCTATTCCTTTTTTAAGGATCAATACTTCTTACAAAAAAGAGGCGTGGCAATGGGGGCGACATGCATGCCCTCATATGCCAATCTGAACACTGGGCACTAAATTTATAGTTATCTGAAGCAAATAATGGAGTCATCTTGATTTGGATGTCCTTTATAATCCCAGAGAAGGGTTTTATCTGCAAATCCTCTTCTCCAGCTCCATTATTCAACTTCTTCCTCAACTATCATACTGACAAAAACGTACTTCTTCCTCCACTATGGTACTGCTGACAAAAACGTACTTCTTCCTCCTATCGTACTGCTGTCTCACTGGATATGTCTAAGCTTTAAAGCTGTGCCAAATAAAATCAGATTACTTTGTATCTGACTTCTTATAAAAGAAACTTCCCTTCCTGTAGAATATGATGTCATACATTATATGCCTCTGATTTCCACTACTTCCTGCTCTCCCCACCTCTTCCTATCTCTGGCAGGATTGTGTTTCAAATGCTGGGATGCAAATAGATTGTACCATTGTGCCATTGACCTGGTAACCAATTCTACTATTTCTTTGGGCAGTGTATACCCTTTGTCTGTCCCTGAGACAGAAGCTACATCACAATACATTTTGGAAAACCTAGAGAAGGGTTTCATCTGCAAATGTTCTTCTCCAGCAGCAAGATTCAACATCTTCCTCCACTATCGTACAGCTGCCTAAGTTTTACCTCTTCCTCAGCTGTACAGCTGTGCCAAATAAGGTCGGATTACTTTGTATCTGACATAGTTCTTATAAAAAAAACTTATTGACATTTATAGAGTTGCCTTCACCAATCAAAAGCCTGTTCCAATATTTGCGGCCTTGTCCCTGAACTACAGTTCCCAGAAGATTTCAGAGAAAAGCAGCAAAGTATAAACTGTGGTGGCCGGATGGTTAAGGCGTTGGACTTGAAATCCAAGGGATTGACCCTGCACAGGTTCAAACCCTGTTCACAGTGAGCCATTTTATAAAGTGAAAGAAAAAAAAATAATTCCCAAGAAACATTGATTCTTTTTGTTTCATAAACTTTTACAACTATAAAATAACTAAAATTAATCATGCTGCAGTTTTCCCAGGAAAATTAAAGCTCAAGGGAATTCCAGCCAATTAACCATTTGTTGCCCAAACTAAACAAAGGTAAATATACACCTGTTTTGCTAATAAGTTTGTATAACAGATGTTATACATATTCCAATGTGTTGCACATAACTTGAGATAGGGGCCTAAATGGATGTATAGTATCAGGTAAATATTTATAATGAATGAAACATTCTTGAAACATGTGTTTTTGTAGGGCTCTCTTACATGGAGCTTTCTGCATGCAGGAAATTCTGCCTAAAATCAATTCTGATAAAAAATCAATCAACTTTTTTTTTTGGAGGATAGTTATGCACCACAGGTGTCCTTTGACGCCTTTTTTTTGTGTGTAAATTGCAGCGTGTTAAAAACGCGGCAAAAAAAACAACAAAACCTCAGTGTGAACAGTGCCTAATTTGGTCAATATTAAATAGATATCATTATTACCGATATAGTTTTGCTGGAATTTTTGGGCCAGAGACTGGAATGGTCGGCACACACAAATGCATGGTGTCTACTGAAATTTTGCTTAAAAACATTAATAAAATAATGAATAAAGTCTAATGTTGAACATGAGATATTAGATTTTCAATTTTAAAGTTACTAACAATAATTTTGTTTATCAGAAAAAGAGAAGAAAGCGATCTAGATCTCAATTCAGTAATGTCAAGTCAAACATTATGATGTGAAGAGAAAAAGAGAATCTGTCAGTATCAGTAAGGAAACATAAGCTCTTTTCTCAAATTCAAGCCCTTTGGAACCCGTGTATTTAAATGGTATATCCAGAAGGCCTCCCTATCCAAGAGGGTGTGTTTTTGATTGCCCCCTCTCACTGTGGTTTTGATTTTTTTCTATTGCGTATGAGCAGAAAGTTTTGGCAGATCTGTTATGGCAAAAAATGAAATGTTTTGCTACATTGAAAATACTAGATAGGGTCGGATTTCTGATGTATCCCAAATGCTCCAGAATTCGAGTTTTGAACTTACGGGTAGTACAACCTATATACATGAGTTTGCATTCAATGACATACACCACCAGTTCACTATTACAATTAACCCCTTCCCGCTCCTGGACGTACTATTAGGTCATGGCAGCTGTATCGTTCGCGCTCCATTACCTAATAGTACGTCTCGGGAGTAACGGCCGTTTCGGCCGTCCTCCCGACACATACAGGAGCTGTGACAGCTCCTACAGCGGGGACCGATCGCTGTGTCCCCGCTGATTAACCCCTTAAAAGCCGCGTTCTATAGAGATCGCGGCTTTTTAGGGGTTAAGCTGCAATCGCCGGCCTGCTACGCGATAGCGGCCGGCGATGGTGACTATGGCAACCGGACACCAAACAATGGCGTCCGGCTATGCCATAGACGGAAGCCTAGTGGGTCCTGACAACGTCAGGACCCACTATGCTTGCTGTCAGTGAGTAGCTGACAGTTCTAATACACTGCAGTACACATGAAGTGCAGTGTATTAGAATTGCGATCAGAGCCTCCTGCCCTCAAGTCCCCTAGTGGGACAAAGTAATAAAGTAAAAAAAAGATGTGTAAAAATAAGAAAATAAAAGTATTAAAAGTAAAAATCCCCCCTTTTCCCTTATCAGTCCTTTATTATTAATAAAAATATATAAACAAACAAATAAATTGTACATAATTGGTATCGCCGTGTCCGTAACGGCCTGAACTACAAAATTATTTCGTTATTTATCCCGCACGGTGAACGCCGTAAAAGAAAATAATAATAAACCGAACCACAATCACAATTGTTTGGTCACTTCACCTCCCAAAAAATGGAATAAAAAGAGATCAAAAAGTCGCATGTACCAAAAAATGGTAATGATGGAAACTACAGTTCGTTACGCAAAAAATAAGTCTCCTCGCACGGCTTTATTGATTGAAAAATAAAAAAGTTCTGGCGCTTAGAATAAGGTAACACAAAAAGTGAATGATTTTTACAAAACGTATTTTATTGTGCAAACGCCATAAGACATAAAAAAAAACTATAAACATCTGGTATCGCCGTAATCGTATCGCCCCGCAGAATAAAGTGAATATGTGATTTATAGCGCTCGGTGAACGCTGTAAAAAAAATAGAATAAAAAAACAATAGTAGAATTGCTGTTTTTTAGTCCCCACGACACCTCAAAATAGAATAAAAACTGATCAAAAAGCCGCATGCACCCCAAGAAAACTACAATGGATTCCTCAAAGGGTCTAGTTTCCAAATTGGGGTCACTTTTGGGGGGTTTCTAATGTTTTGGCACCACAAGACCTCTTCAAACCGGACATGGTGCCTAATAAAAAAGAGGCCTCAAAATCCACTAGGTGCTCCTTTGCTTCGGAGGCCGGTGCTTCAGTCCATTACCGCCCGAGGGCCACATGTGGGATATTTCTCAAAACTGCAGAATCTGGGTAATAAGTATTAAGTTGCGTTTCTCTGAAAAAACCTTTTGTGTTATAAAAAAAATGGTATAAAGAGGATTTTCTGACAAAAAAAAAATGTCAATTTCACCTCTACTTTGCTCTAAATTTCTGTGAAACACCTAAAGGGTTCATAAACTTTCTAAATGCTGTTGTGAATACTTTGAGGGGTCTAGTTTCTAAAATGGGGTATTTCATAGGGGTTTCTAATATATGGGCCCCTCAAAGCAACTTCAGAACTGAACTGGAACCTAAAAAAATAAATAAATGAGGCAATACTTCGCTTCTTACATTATACTGATAATGAGCCGTGCCCACCCCGAGATGACCCCAGTTTTGACCGTTTGTATAAACGGAGACCCCTATTAGACCATTTCAATGCCCGGTTTTCCCAAGCATACACCCCCGAGAAGTGTATCTCTATTGATGAGTCCCTGGTACATTTTAAAGGGAGGGTTCAATTCCGCGAGTACCTGCCGGGTAAGAGGGCAAGGTATGGCGTGAAGATGTATAAGCTGTGCGAGAGTGCATCAGGGTATACCTACAGATTTAGGATATATGAAGGAAAGGCCACCCCCAAACCAGACTGCATCCTGGACTACAATAGGTACATGGGAGGGATGGACTTGTCAGATCAAATCCTGAAGCCCTACAGCGCCATGCGGTGTGGTATAAGAAGCTGGCCGGGCACATCATACAGATGGCTTTGTACAATGCGTACGTGCTACGTCGATGTGCAGGCCAGACGGGAACTTTCCTGGAATTTCAAGAGGTGATTATCAAGAACCTAATCTTTAGGGACCAAGAACGGGGGGCACCCAGTACTTCTGGAAGCGGGGCCACACGCATCGTACCAAGGTGGCAACACTTTCCAGGAGAAGTTCCCCAAACTGGCAAGAAGGGAAAAAGTCAAAAGAGGTGCAAAGTCTGCTATAAGGGATGACACAATATACCAATGTGACCCGTGTCCCGAATAACCAGAGCTCTGTATGAAAGAGTGTTTTAAAATTTATCATACATCCCTTGGTTTATAATTTACCCCAATTTTACTTACCCTGATGCACTCCGCACAGCTTATCCCCCCTCGTCTTTCCCCTCTGAGCCCTGCTGTGTGCCCAGGCAGCTGATAACAGCCACATGTAGGGTATTTCCATACCCGGGAGAACCCACATTACAGTTTATGGGGTGTAGGTCTCCGGTCAAAATGCTCACTGCACCTCTAGATGAATGCCTTAAGGGTGTAATTTTTAAAACGGGGTCACTTCTTGCGGGTTTCAACTGTACTGGTACCTCAGGGGCTTCTGCATACATGACTTCGCACTAGAAAATCCCCAGTAGGCCAAATGATTATCCTTTCCTTCTAAGCCCTCCAATGGGCCCAAACGGCAGTTTATCACAACAAATTGGGTATTGCTGCACTCAGAACAAATTGCGCAATAGAATGGGGTATTTTGTATCTTGCAAAAATAAGAAATTTTCAGCAAAAACTACATATTATTTGAAAAAAATAATTTTGTTTTCATTCCCAGCCCAATTCAAATAAGTTTTGTGAAGAAACTATGGGGTCTAAATGGTCACATTACCCATAAATGAATTCCTTGAGGGGTGTAGTTTCCAAAATGGGGTCATTTGTGGTTGGTTTCTATTGCTTTGATACCTCTGGGGCTCTGCAAATGCGACATGGCACCTGAAAACCAAACCAGCAAAATCTGTACTCCAAAGAACACACAGCGCTCCTTCCCTTCTGAGGCCTCCCATGGGCCCAAACGGCAGTTTATCGCCACAAATGGGGTATTGATGCACTCAGGAGAAATTGGGCAACAAAATTGAGTATTTTGTTCCCTGTGAAAATAAGAAATTTTGATAAAAAATTACATCTTATTGGAAAAAATTTCATTTTTTTAATGTTACAACCTAATTGAAATAGGTGCTGTGAAAAAACTGTGGTCAAAATGCTAACAACAACCATAAATTAATTCCTTGAGAGGTGTAGTTTCCAAAATGGGGTCACTTCTGGTGGGTTTCCATTGCTTTGATACCTCTGAAGCTCTGCAAATCCGACATGGCACCCGAAAACCAATCCAGCAAAATCTGGACTCCAACAAACATATAGCGCTCCTTTCCTTCTGAGCCCTCCCATGGGCCCAAACGGCAGTTTATCACCACAAATGGGGTATTGCCACACTAAGGACAAATTGGGCAACAAAATGGGGTATTTTGTTCCCTGTGAAAAGAAGAAATTTTGATCACAAATTACATTTTATTGGAAAAAATGAAATTTTTTTCATTTCACAGCCTAATTCAAATACGTGCTGTGAAAAAACTGTGCGGTCAAAATGGTAACAACAACCATAAATAAATTCCTTGAGGGGTGTAGTTTCCAAAATGGGGTCCCTATTGGGGGATTCCTACTGTTTTGGCACCTCAACACCTCTTCAAACCTGGCATGCTGCCTAAAATATATTCTAATAAAAAAGAGGACTCAAAATGCACTAGGTGCTTCTAGGGCTTGTGTTTTATTCCACGAGCGCAGTAGGGCCACATGTAGGACATTTCTAAAAACTGCAGAATCTGGACAATACATATTTATTAGTGTTTCTGTGGTAAAACCTTCTGCAAATTTCACCTCCACTTTGCTTTAATTCCTGTGAAATGCCTGAAGGGTTAAAAAACTTTCTAAATGCTGTTTTTAATACTTTGAGGGGTCTAGTTTTTAAAATGGGGTGTTTTATCAGGGTTTCTAATAAATAGGCCCCTCAAAGCCACTTCAGAACTCAAGAGGTACCTTAAAAAAAAGGCTTTTGAAATTTTCTTAAAAATATGAGAAATTGCTGTTTATGTTCTAAGCCTTGTAACGTCCAAGAAAAATAAAAGAATGTTCAAAAAATGATGCCAATCTAAAGTAGACATATGGGAAATGTGAACTAGTAACTATTTTGGGTGGTATAACCGTCTGCTTTACAAGCAGATGCATTTAAATTCTGAAAAATGCAATTTTTTCAAAATTTTCTCAAAATTTTGCTATTTTTCACCAATAAACACTGAATATATCGACCAAATTTTACCACGAACATGAAGCCCAATGTGTCACGAGAAAACAATCTCAGAATCGCTTGGGTAGGTTTAAGCATTCCGACATTATTACCACATAAAGTGAAAGATGTCAGATTTGAAAAATGGGCTCTGAGCCTTAAAGAGACTCTGTCACCACATTATAAGTGTCCTATCTCCTATATAAGGAGATGGGCGCTGTAATGTAGGTCACAGTAATGCTTTTTATTTTAAAAAAACGATCTTTTTTCACAAAGTTAGGAGCGATTTAAGTTTATACTAATGAGCTTTCTTAATGCCCAAGTGGGCGTACTTTTACTTTTGACCAAGTGGGTGCGTTGTACAGAGGAGTGCATGACGCTGACCAATCAGCATCATGCACTCCTCTCCATTCATTTACACTGCACTAGCGATATAGATATATCGCTATGTGCAGCCTCATACACAAGCCCTAACATTACTAGTGTCCTGATAATGAATACACATGAAATCCAGCCTGGACGTCATGTGTACTCACAATCCTGACACTTCTGAATCTTTTTTTGTGAGATTCCGGCAAGTGAAACCAAATCTCGTTTAGCTCCGAGATTTCGTATCCGTTGCTGGAATCTCACAAAAAAGATTCAGAAGTGTCAGTATAATTAACAGTATAAATTTTAATTTAAACTTCATAATGTGAGGGACACCGCACTTATTTTTCCAATATGTGGTTACAGAAAAAGAGTTGGTTTAAGGTAGTCCACTTGCGATGTGGAACTGACTCACAAGATATATCCTATATTTTATATCGTTCTGCTCTTACCTTGCTCTTTCTTGGCAGCATGGGCGACGTGTCCGTGGCTTCCACTGCGCCTGCGTGTTCGTTCTGATGCGGTCGATGATGGTTCTGGGCCGTCAGCTGACGGCCGGGAGTCACATGGACAGGCGTCACGAATTCAGAGGGTGCTGTGATTGGTTAGTTCGGACAGCGCCGCCAAGTACGAGGGGTGGAGTCTGGTGCTTATAGCAACTCAGTGCCCGAAATGAAGTATGCCGCTGACATCGACGCGAGCATCCTTCCGTGATGCGCAGCAGAATATCTGTTGTTGAATATTTATCGCTGGTAATGAGGCCAGAGTGACCAAGATAAAGACCCCTGAGGATGAGTATTTGAAATGCGTAGGGTCGTTTTTGTATGTGGGATTGTTGCATAGGGGACAGTAGCATTGTAGTGGACCCAGCACTAGGAGATTCCGGTGTTAATCACGGACCCCGGTGTGTTCTTTGGGCTTGTACTTTTGTTGTGCCCAGGTCAAATGCTGATTCCGGTGAATATCTATACAAACACTGAGATATACTTATCTCAATTACTCAGTGTTTATTGTTTAATACATTTTTTAATATACACGATGGGGCTTTATTCACAGTGGTGTGTTACCCCTGTTTTTAGCGAGTTACTATAATAAAAGGTATATTTTACTCAACTGTCACTTCAGTGAATTCGCAGTGTGGGGGGATTATATTTCCAGTGATTGGGCGGTGTGAGGGGTTTATATTTCCGGTGATTGCGCGGTGTGAGGGGTTTATATTTCCGCTGATTGCGCGGTGTGAGGGGTTTATATTTCCGGTGATTGCGCGGTGTGGGGGATTATATTTCCAGTGATTGGGCGGTGTAAGGGGTTTTATATTTCCGGTGATTGCGCGGTGTGGGGGGGTTTATATTTCCGGTGATTGCGCGGTGTGAGGGGTTTTATATTTCCGGTGATTGCGCGGTGTGAGGGGTTTTATATTTCCGGTGATTGCGCGGTGTGAGGGGTTTTATATTTCCGGTGATTGCGCGGTGTGAGGGGTTTTATATTTCCGGTGATTGCACGGTGTGAGGGGTTTATATTTCCGGTGATTGCGCGGTGAGGGGTTTTATATTTCCGGTGATTGCGCGGTGTGGGGGGTTTTATATTTCCGGTGATTGCGCGGTGTGAGGGGTTTTATATTTCCTGTGATTGCGCGGTGTGAGGGGTTTTATATTTCCGGTGATTGCGCGGTGTGAGGGGTTTATATTTCCGGTGATTGCGCGGTGTGAGGGGTTTTATATTTCCGGTGATTGCGCGGTGTGGGGGGTTTTATATTTCCGGTGATCGCGCGGTGTGCGGGGTTTATATTTCCGGTGATTGCGCGGTGTGGGGGGTTTATATTTCCGGTGATTGCGCGGTGTGGGGGATTATATTTCCAGTGATTGGGCGGTGTAAGGGGTTTTATATTTCCGGTGATTGCGCGGTGTGGGGGGGTTTATATTTCCGGTGATTCCGCGGTGTGAGGGGTTTTATATTTCCGGTGATTGCGCGGTGTGAGGGGTTTATATTTCCGGTGATCGCGCGGTGTGAGGGGGTTTATATTTCCGGTGATCGCGCGGTGTGAGGGGGTTTTATATTTCCGGTGATTGCGCGGTGTGGGGGGTTTATATTTCCGGTGATTGCGCAGTGTGAGGGGTTTTATATTTCCGGTGATTGCGCAGTGTGGGGGGGTTTATATTTCCGGTGATTGCGCGGTGTGGGGGGGTTTATATTTCCGGTGATTGCGCGGTGTGAGGGGTTTTATATTTCCGGTGATTGCGCGGTGTGAGGGTTTTATATTTCCGGTGATTGCGCGGTGTGAGGGTTTTATATTTCCGGTGATTGCGCGGTGTGAGGGGTTTTATATTTCTGGTGATTGCGCGGTGTGAGGGGTTTATATTTCCGGTGATTGCGCGGTGTGAGGGGGTTTATATTTCCAGTGATTGCGCGGTGTGAGGGGTTTTATATTTCCGTGGATTGCGCGGTGTGGGGGGTTTATATTTCCGGTGATTGCGCGGTGTGAGGGGTTTAATATTTCCGGTGATTGCGCGGTGTGAGGGGTATTATATTTCCGGTGATTGCGCGATTTGAGGGGTTTATATCTCCGGTGATTGCGCGGTGTGAGGGGTTTTATATTTCCAGTGATTGAGCAGTGTGGGGGGAATTATTTTTCCGGTGATTGCGCAGTGTGAGGGGTTTTATATTTCCGGTGATTGCGCGGTGTGGGGGGTTTTTACATTTCCGTGATTGCGCTGTGTGAGGGGTTTTATATTTCCGGTGATTGCGCTGTGTTTTATATTTCCGATGATTGCGCGGTGGGGGGGGGTTTATATTTCCGGTGATTGCGCGGCGTGAGGTGTTTTATATCTCCAGTGATTGCGCGGTGTGAGGGGTTTATATTTCTGATGATTGCGCGGTGTGAGGGGTTTTTATATTTCTGGTGATTGCGCGGTGTGAGGGGGTTTTATATTTCCGGTGATTGCGCGGTGTGAGGGGTTTATATTTCCGGTGATTGCGCGGTGTGAGGGGGTTTTATATTTCCGGTGATTGCGCGGTGTGAGGGGGTTTTATATTTCCGGTGATTGCGCGGTGTGAGGGGTTTATATTTCCGGTGATTGCGCGGTGTGGGGGGTTTATATTAACGGTGATTGCGCGGTGTGAGGGGTTTATATTTCCGGTGATTGCGCGGTGTGGGGGGTTTATATTTCCGGTGATTACGCGGTGTGAGGGGTTTTATATTTCCGGTGACTACGCGGTGTGAGGGGTTTTATATTTCCGGTGATCGCGCGGTGTGAGGGGTTTTATATTTCCAGTGATTGCGCGGTGTGAGGGGTTTATATTTCCGGTGATTGCGCGGTGTGGGGGGTTTTATATTTCCGGTGATTGCGCGGTGTGAGGGGTTTTATATTTCCGATGATTGCACGGTGTGAGGGGTTTTATATTTCCGGTGATTGCGCGGTGTGGGGGGTTTATATTTCCGGTGATTGCGCGGTGTGAGGGGGTTTTATATTTCCGGTGATTGCGCGGTGTGAGGGGTTTTATATTTCCGATGATTGCGCGGTGTGAGGGGTTTTATATTTCCGGTGATTGCGCGGTGTGGGGGTTTTTATATTTCTGGTGATTGCGCGGTGTGAGGGGGTTTTATATTTCCGGTGATTGCGCGGTGTGAGGGGTTTATATTTCCGGTGATTGCGCGGTGTGAGGGGGTTTTATATTTCCGGTGATTGCGCGGTGTGAGGGGGTTTTATATTTCCGGTGATTGCGCGGTGTGGGGGGTTTATATTTCCGGTGATTGCGCGGTGTGAGGGGTTTATATTTCCGGTGATTGCGCGGTGTGAGGGGTTTTATATTTCCGATGATTGCGCTGTGTGAGGGGTTTTATATTTCCGGTGATTGCGGGGTGTGAGGGGGTTTATATTTCCGGTGATTGCACGGTGTGAGGGGGTTTTATATTTCCGGTGATTGCGCGGTGTGAGGGGGTTTATATTTCCGGTGATTGCACGGTGTGAGGGGGTTTTATATTTCCGGTGATTGCGCGGTGTGGGGGGTTTATATTTCCGGTGATTGCGCGGTGTGAGGGGTTTTATATTTCCGGTGATTGCGCGGTGTGAGGGGTTTTATATTTCCGGTGATTGCGCGGTGTGAGGGGTTTTATATTTCCGGTGATTGCGCGGTGTGGGGGTTTT
Organism: Rhinoderma darwinii; assembly: GCF_050947455.1. Taxonomy (NCBI): domain Eukaryota; kingdom Metazoa; phylum Chordata; class Amphibia; order Anura; family Rhinodermatidae; genus Rhinoderma; species Rhinoderma darwinii. The sequence goes on from NC_134687.1 coordinate 656,725,322, forward strand.
ATACTTCCGGTGATTGCGCGGTGTGAGGGGTTTTATATTTCCGGTGATTGCGCGGTGTGAGGGGTTTATATTTCTGGTGATTGCGCGGTGTGGGGGGGGGGTTTATATCTCCGGTGATTGCGCGGTGTGGGGGGTTTTATATTTCCGGTGATTGCGCGGTGTGAGGGGTTTTATATTTCTGGTGATTGCGCGGTGTGAGGGGTGTTATATTTCCGGTGATTGCGCGGTGTGAGGGGTTTTATATCTCCGGGGATTTCATATTTCCGGTGATTGTGCGGTGTGAGGGGGTTTATATTTCCGGAGATTGCGCGGTGTGGGGGGTTTATATTTCCGGTGATTGCGCGGTGTGAGGGGTTTATATTTCCGGTGATTGCGCGGTGTGAGGGCTTTTATATTTCCGGTGATTGCGCGGTGTGAGGGTGTTTATATTTCCGGTGATTGCACGGTGTGAGGGGTTTATATTTCCGGTGATTGCGCGGTGTGAGGGGTTTTATATTTCCGGTGATTGCGCGGTGTGAGGGGTTTTATATTTCCGGTGATTGCGCGGTGTGACCGGTTTTATATTTCCGGTGATTGTGCGGTGTGAGGGGTTTTATATTTCCAATGATTGCGCGGTGTGAGGGGTTTTATATTTCCAGTGATTGCGCGGTGTGAGGGGGTTTTATATTTCCGGTGATTGCGCGGTGTGAGGGGTTTATATTTCCGGTGATTGCGCGGTGTGAGGGGTTTATATTTCCGGTGATTGCGCGGTGTGAGGGGGTTTTATATTTACGGTGATTGCGCGGTGTGAGGGGTTTATATTTCCGGTGATAGCGCGGTGTGAGGGGTTTTGTATTTCTGGTGATTGCGCGGTGTGAGGGGTTTTATATTTCCGGTGATTGCGCGGTGTGAGGGGTTTTATATTTCCGGTGATTGCGCGGTGTGGGGGGTTTTATATTTCCGGTGATTGCGCGGTGTGAGGGGTTTTATATTTCCAGTGATTGCGCGGTTAGGGGGGGGGTTATATTTCCGGTGATTGCGCGGTGTGAGGGGTTTTACATTTCCGTTGATTGCGCGGTGTGGGGGGTTTATATTTCCGGTGATTGCGCGGTGTGAGTGGTTTTATATTTCCGTTGATTGCGCAGTGTGAGGGGTTTATATTTCCGGTGATTGCGCGGTGTGAGGGGTTTTATATTTCCGGTGATTGCGCGGTGTGAGGGGTTTTATATTTCCGGTGATTGCGCGGTGTGAGGGGTTTTATATTTCCGGTGATTGCGCGGTGTGAGGGGTTTATATTTCCGCTGATTGCGCGGTGTGGGGGGTTTATATTTCCGGTGATTGCGCGGTGTGGGGGGTTTATATTTCCGGTGATTGCGCGGTGTGAGGGGTTTTATATTTCCGGTGATTGCGCAGTGTGAGGGGTTTATATTTCCGGTGATTGCGCGGTGTGGGGGGTTTATATTTCCGGTGATTGCGCGGTGTGAGGGGGTTTTATATTTCCGGTGGTTGCGCGGTGTGAGGGGTTTATATTTCCGGTGATTGCCCGGTGTGAGGGGTTTATATTTCCGGTGATTGCGCGGTGTGGGGGGTTTTATATTTCCGGTGATTGCGCGGTGTGGGGGGTTTATATTTCCGGTGATTGCGCGGTGTGAGGGGTTTAATATTTCCGTTGATTGCGCGGTGTGGGGGGTTTATATTTCCGGTGATTGCGCGGTGTGAGGGGTTTTATATTTCCGGTGACTGCGCGGTGTGAGGGGGTTTTATATTCCCGGTGATTGCGCGGTGTGGGGGGTTTATATTTCCGGTGATTGCGCGGTGTGAGGGGTTTTATATTTCCGGTGACTGCGCGGTGTGAGGGGGTTTTATATTCCCGGTGATTGCGCGGTGTGAGGGGTTTATATTTCCGGTGATTGCGCGGTGTGAGGGGTTTTATATTTCCGTTGATTGCGCGGTGTGGGGGGGTTTATATTTCCGGTGATTGCGTGGTGTGAGGGGGTTTATATTTCCGGTGATTGCGCAGTGTGAGGGGTTTTTATATTTCCGGTGATTGCGCGGTGTGGGGGGTTTTATATTTCCGGTGATTGCGCGGTGTGGGGGGGTTTTATATTTCCGGTGATTGCGCGGTGTGAGGGGGTTTTATATTTCCGGTGATTGCACGGTGTGGGGTGTTTTATATTTCCGGTGATTGCACGGTGTGAGGGGTTTTATATTTCCGGTGATTGCGCTGTGTGAGGGGGTTTATATTTCCGGTGATTGCGCGGTGTGAGGGGTTTTATATTTCCGGTGATTGCGTGGTGTGAGGGGGTTTATATTTCCGCTGATTGCGCGGTGTGAGGGGTTTTATATTTCCGGTGATTGCGCGGTGTGAGGGGTTTATATTTCCGGTGATTGCGCGGTGTGAGGGGGTTTTATATTTCCGGTGATTGCGCGGTGTGAGGGGTTTATATTTCCGGTGATTGCGCGGTGTGGGGGGGTTTTATATTTCCGGTGATTGCGCGGTGTGAGGGGGTTTATATTTCCGGTGATTGCGCGGTGTGAGGGGTTTTATATTTCCGGTGATTGCGCAGTGTGAGGGGTTTATATTTCCGGTGATTGCGCGGTGTGGGGGGTTTATATTTCCGGTGATTGCGCGGTGTGGGGGGGTTATATTTCCGGTGATTGCGCGGTGTGGGAGGTTTTATATTTCCGGTGATTGCGCGGTGTGAGGGGTTTTATATTTCCGGTGATTGCACGGTGTGAGGGGTTTATATTTCCGGTGATTGCGTGGTGTGAGGGTTTTATATTTCCGGTGATTGCGCGGTGTGAGTGGTTTATATTTCCGGTGATTGCGCGGTGTGAGGGGTATTATATATCCGGTGATTGCGCGGTGTGAGGGGTTTTATATTTCCGGTGATTGCGCGGTGTGAGGGGTTTATATTTCCGGTGATTGCACGGTGTGAGGGGTTTTATATTTCCGGTGATTGCGCGGTGTGAGGGGTTTATATTTCCGGTGATTGCGCGGTGTGAGGGGTTTATATTTCCGGTGATTGCGCGGTGTGAGGGGTATTATATTTCCGGTGATTGCACGGTGTGAGGGGTTTATATTTCCGGTGATTGCGCGGTGTGAGGGGTTTATATTTCCGGTGATTGCGCGGTGTGGGGGGTTTATATTTCCGGTGATTGCGCTGTGTGAGGGGTTTATATTTCCAGTGATTGCGCGGTGTGAGGGGTTTATATTTCCGGTGATTGCGCGGTGTGTGAGGGGTTTTATATTTCCGGTGATTGCGCGGTGTGAGGGGTTTATATTTCTGGTGATTGCGCGGTGTGGGGGGTTTATATTTCTGGTGATTGTGCAGTGTGAGGGGGTTTTATATTTCCTGTGATTGCGCGGTGTGAGGGGGTTTATATTTCCGGTGATTGCGCGGTGTGAGGGGTTTTATATTTCTGGTGATTGCGCGGTGTGGGGGGTTTATATTTCTGGTGATTGCGCAGTGTGAGGGGTTTTATATTTCCGGTGATTGCGCGGTGTGAGGGGGGTTTATATTTCTGGTGATTGCGAGGTGTGAGGGGTTTTATATTTCCGGTGATTGCGCGGTGTGAGGGGTTTTATATTTACGGTGATTGCGCGGTGTGAGGGGTTTATATTTCCGGTGATTGCGCGGTGTGAGGGGTTTATATTTCCGGTGATTGCGCGGTGTGAGGGGTTTTATATTTCCGGTGATTGCGCGGTGTGAGGGGGTTTATATTTCCGGTGATTGCGCGGTGTGAGGGGTTTTATATTTCCGGTGATTGCGCGGTGTGGGGGGTTTTATATTTCCTGTGATTGCGCTGTGTGAGGGGTTATATATTTCCGGTGATTGCGTGGTGTGAGGGGTTTTATATTTCTGGTGATTGCGCGGTGTGAGGGGTTTATATTTCCGGTGATTGCGCTGTGTGAGGGGTTTTATATTTCCGGTGATTGCGCGATGTGAGGGGGTTTATATTTCCGGTGATTGCGCGGTGTGAGGGGTTTATATTTCCGGTGATTGTGCAGTGTGAGGGGTTTTATATTTCCGGTGATTGCGCGGTGTGAGGGGTTTTATATTTCCAGTGATTGCGCGGTGTGGGGGGTTTTATATTTCCGGTGATTGTGCGGTGTGAGGGGTTTTATATTTCAGGTGATTGCGCGGTGTGAGGGGTTTTATATTTCCGGTGATTGCGCGGTGTGAGGGGTTTTATATTTCTGGTGATTGCGCGGTGTGAGGGGTTTATATTTCCGGTGATTGCGCGGTGTGGGGGGTTTATATTTCCGGTGATTACGCGGTGTGAGGGGTTTTATATTTCCGGTGACTACGCGGTGTGAGGGGTTTTATATTTCCAGTGATTGCGCGGTGTGAGGGGTTTATATTTCCGGTGATCGCGCGGTGTGAGGGGTTTTATATTTCCAGTGATTGCGCGGTGTGAGGGGTTTATATTTCCGGTGATTGCGCGGTGTGGGGGGTTTTATATTTCCGGTGATTGCGCGGTGTGAGGGGTTTTATATTTCCGATGATTGCGCGGTGTGAGGGGTTTTATATTTCCGGTGATTGCGCGGTGTGGGGGGTTTATATTTCCGGTGATTGCGCGGTGTGGGGGGTTTTATATTTCCGGTGATTGCGCGGTGTGGGGGGTTTATATTTCCGGTGATTGCGCGGTGTGAGGGGTTTAATATTTCCGTTGATTGCGCGGTGTGAGGGGTTTATATTTCCGGTGATTGCGCGGTGTGGGGGGTTTATATTTCCGGTGATTGCGCGGTGTGAGGGGTTTTATATTTCCGGTGACTGCGCGGTGTGAGGGGGTTTTATATTCCCGGTGATTGCGCGGTGTGGGGGGTTTATATTTCCGGTGATTGCGCGGTGTGAGGGGTTTTATATTTCCGGTGACTGCGCGGTGTGAGGGGGTTTTATATTCCCGGTGATTGCGCGGTGTGAGGGGTTTATATTTCCGGTGATTGCGCGGTGTGAGGGGTTTTATATTTCCGTTGATTGCGCGGTGTGGGGGGGTTTATATTTCCGGTGATTGCGTGGTGTGAGGGGGTTTATATTTCCGGTGATTGCGCGGTGTGAGGGGTTTTTATATTTCCGGTGATTGCGCGGTGTGGGGGGTTTTATATTTCCGGTGATTGCGCGGTGTGAGGGGGTTTTATATTTCCGGTGATTGCACGGTGTGGGGTGTTTTATATTTCCGGTGATTGCACGGTGTGAGGGGTTTTATATTTCCGGTGATTGCGCTGTGTGAGGGGGTTTATATTTCCGGTGATTGCGCGGTGTGAGGGGTTTTATATTTCCGGTGATTGCGTGGTGTGAGGGGGTTTATATTTCCGCTGATTGCGCGGTGTGAGGGGTTTTATATTTCCGGTGATTGCGCGGTGTGAGGGGTTTATATTTCCGGTGATTGCGCGGTGTGGGGGGGTTTTATATTTCCGGTGATCGCGCGGTGTGAGGGGGTTTATATTTCCGGTGATTGCGCGGTGTGAGGGGTTTTATATTTCCGGTGATTGCGCAGTGTGAGGGGTTTATATTTCCGGTGATTGCGCGGTGTGGGGGGTTTATATTTCCGGTGATTGCGCGGTGTGGGGGGGTTATATTTCCGGTGATTGCGCGGTGTGGGAGGTTTTATATTTCCGGTGATTGCGCGGTGTGAGGGGTTTTATATTTCCGGTGATTGCACGGTGTGAGGGGTTTATATTTCCGGTGATTGCGTGGTGTGAGGGTTTTATATTTCCGGTGATTGCGCGGTGTGAGTGGTTTATATTTCCGGTGATTGCGCGGTGTGAGGGGTATTATATATCCGGTGATTGCGCGGTGTGAGGGGTTTTATATTTCCGGTGATTGCGCGGTGTGAGGGGTTTATATTTCCGGTGATTGCACGGTGTGAGGGGTTTTATATTTCCGGTGATTGCGCGGTGTGAGGGGTTTATATTTCCGGTGATTGCGCGGTGTGAGGGGTTTATATTTCCGGTGATTGCGCGGTGTGAGGGGTATTATATTTCCGGTGATTGCACGGTGTGAGGGGTTTATATTTCCGGTGATTGCGCGGTGTGAGGGGTTTATATTTCCGGTGATTGCGCGGTGTGGGGGGTTTATATTTCCGGTGATTGCGCTGTGTGAGGGGTTTATATTTCCAGTGATTGCGCGGTGTGAGGGGTTTATATTTCCGGTGATTGCGCGGTGTGTGAGGGGATTTATATTTCCGGTGATTGCGCGGTGTGAGGGGTTTATATTTCTGGTGATTGCGCGGTGTGGGGGGTTTATATTTCTGGTGATTGTGCAGTGTGAGGGGGTTTTATATTTCCTGTGATTGCGCGGTGTGTGGGGGTTTATATTTCCGGTGATTGCGCGGTGTGAGGGGTTTTATATTTCTGGTGATTGCGCGGTGTGGGGGGTTTATATTTCTGGTGATTGCGCGGTGTGAGGGGTTTTATATTTCCGGTGATTGCGCGGTGTGAGGGGGGTTTATATTTCTGGTGATTGCGAGGTGTGAGGGGTTTTATATTTCCGGTGATTGCGCGGTGTGAGGGGTTTTATATTTACGGTGATTGCGCGGTGTGAGGGGTTTATATTTCCGGTGATTGCGCGGTGTGAGGGGTTTATATTTCCGGTGATTGCGCGGTGTGAGGGGTTTTATATTTCCGGTGATTGCGCGGTGTGAGGGGGTTTATATTTCCGGTGATTGCCCGGTGTGAGGGGTTTATATTTCCGGTGATTGCGCGGTGTGGGGGGTTTTATATTTCCGGTGATTGCGCGGTGTGAGGGGTTTTATATTTCCGGTGATTGCGCGGTGTGAGGGGGGTTTATATTTCTGGTGATTGCGAGGTGTGAGGGGTTTTATATTTCCGGTGATTGCGCGGTGTGAGGGGTTTTATATTTACGGTGATTGCGCGGTGTGAGGGGTTTATATTTCCGGTGATTGCGCGGTGTGAGGGGTTTATATTTCCGGTGATTGCGCGGTGTGAGGGGTTTTATATTTCCGGTGATTGCGCGGTGTGAGGGGTTTTATATTTCCGGTGATTGCGCGGTGTGAGGGGTTTTATATTTCCGGTGATTGCGCGGTGTGGGGGGTTTTATATTTCCTGTGATTGCGCTGTGTGAGGGGTTATATATTTCCGGTGATTGCGTGGTGTGAGGGGTTTTATATTTCTGGTGATTGCGCGGTGTGAGGGGTTTATATTTCCGGTGATTGCGCTGTGTGAGGGGTTTTATATTTCCGGTGATTGCGCGATGTGAGGGGGTTTATATTTCCGGTGATTGCGCGGTGTGAGGGGTTTATATTTCCGGTGATTGTGCAGTGTGAGGGGTTTTATATTTCCGGTGATTGCGCGGTGTGAGGGGTTTTATATTTCCAGTGATTGCGCGGTGTGGGGGGTTTTATATTTCCGGTGATTGTGCGGTGTGAGGGGTTTTATATTTCAGGTGATTGCGCGGTGTGAGGGGTTTTATATTTCCGGTGATTGCGCGGTGTGAGGGGTTTTATATTTCTGGTGATTGCGCGGTGTGAGGGGTTTATATTTCCGGTGATTGCGCGGTGTGGGGGGTTTATATTTCCGGTGATTACGCGGTGTGAGGGGTTTTATATTTCCGGTGACTACGCGGTGTGAGGGGTTTTATATTTCCAGTGATCGCGCGGTGTGAGGGGTTTATATTTCCGGTGATCGCGCGGTGTGAGGGGTTTTATATTTCCAGTGATTGCGCGGTGTGAGGGGTTTATATTTCCGGTGATTGCGCGGTGTGGGGGGTTTTATATTTCCGGTGATTGCGCGGTGTGAGGGGTTTTATATTTCCGATGATTGCGCGGTGTGAGGGGTTTTATATTTCCGGTGATTGCGCGGTGTGGGGGGTTTATATTTCCGGTGATTGCGCGGTGTGGGGGGTTTTATATTTCCGGTGATTGCGCGGTGTGGGGGGTTTATATTTCCGGTGATTGCGCGGTGTGAGGGGTTTAATATTTCCGTTGATTGCGCGGTGTGGGGGGTTTATATTTCCGGTGATTGCGCGGTGTGGGGGGTTTATATTTCCGGTGATTGCGCGGTGTGAGGGGTTTTATATTTCCGGTGACTGCGCGGTGTGAGGGGGTTTTATATTCCCGGTGATTGCGCGGTGTGGGGGGTTTATATTTCCGGTGATTGCGCGGTGTGAGGGGTTTTATATTTCCGGTGACTGCGCGGTGTGAGGGGGTTTTATATTCCCGGTGATTGCGCGGTGTGAGGGGTTTATATTTCCGGTGATTGCGCGGTGTGAGGGGTTTTATATTTCCGTTGATTGCGCGGTGTGGGGGGGTTTATATTTCCGGTGATTGCGTGGTGTGAGGGGGTTTATATTTCCGGTGATTGCGCGGTGTGAGGGGTTTTTATATTTCCGGTGATTGCGCGGTGTGGGGGGTTTTATATTTCCGGTGATTGCGCGGTGTGAGGGGGTTTTATATTTCCGGTGATTGCACGGTGTGGGGTGTTTTATATTTCCGGTGATTGCACGGTGTGAGGGGTTTTATATTTCCGGTGATTGCGCTGTGTGAGGGGGTTTATATTTCCGGTGATTGCGCGGTGTGAGGGGTTTTATATTTCCGGTGATTGCGTGGTGTGAGGGGGTTTATATTTCCGCTGATTGCGCGGTGTGAGGGGTTTTATATTTCCGGTGATTGCGCGGTGTGAGGGGTTTATATTTCCGGTGATTGCGCGGTGTGGGGGGGTTTTATATTTCCGGTGATCGCGCGGTGTGAGGGGGTTTATATTTCCGGTGATTGCGCGGTGTGAGGGGTTTTATATTTCCGGTGATTGCGCAGTGTGAGGGGTTTATATTTCCGGTGATTGCGCGGTGTGGGGGGTTTATATTTCCGGTGATTGCGCGGTGTGGGGGGGGTTATATTTCCGGTGATTGCGCGGTGTGGGAGGTTTTATATTTCCGGTGATTGCGCGGTGTGAGGGGTTTTATATTTCCGGTGATTGCACGGTGTGAGGGGTTTATATTTCCGGTGATTGCGTGGTGTGAGGGTTTTATATTTCCGGTGATTGCGCGGTGTGAGTGGTTTATATTTCCGGTGATTGCGCGGTGTGAGGGGTATTATATATCCGGTGATTGCGCGGTGTGAGGGGTTTTATATTTCCGGTGATTGCGCGGTGTGAGGGGTTTATATTTCCGGTGATTGCACGGTGTGAGGGGTTTTATATTTCCGGTGATTGCGCGGTGTGAGGGGTTTATATTTCCGGTGATTGCGCGGTGTGAGGGGTTTATATTTCCGGTGATTGCGCGGTGTGAGGGGTATTATATTTCCGGTGATTGCACGGTGTGAGGGGTTTATATTTCCGGTGATTGCGCGGTGTGAGGGGTTTATATTTCCGGTGATTGCGCGGTGTGGGGGGTTTATATTTCCGGTGATTGCGCTGTGTGAGGGGTTTATATTTCCAGTGATTGCGCGGTGTGAGGGGTTTATATTTCCGGTGATTGCGCGGTGTGTGAGGGGTTTTATATTTCCGGTGATTGCGCGGTGTGAGGGGTTTATATTTCTGGTGATTGCGCGGTGTGGGGGGTTTATATTTCTGGTGATTGTGCAGTGTGAGGGGGTTTTATATTTCCTGTGATTGCGCGGTGTGTGGGGGTTTATATTTCCGGTGATTGCGCGGTGTGAGGGGTTTTATATTTCTGGTGATTGCGCGGTGTGGGGGGTTTATATTTCCGGTGATTGCGCGGTGTGAGGGGTTTTATATTTCCGGTGATTGCGCGGTGTGAGGGGGGTTTATATTTCTGGTGATTGCGAGGTGTGAGGGGTTTTATATTTCCGGTGATTGCGCGGTGTGAGGGGTTTTATATTTACGGTGATTGCGCGGTGTGAGGGGTTTATATTTCCGGTGATTGCGCGGTGTGAGGGGTTTATATTTCCGGTGATTGCGCGGTGTGAGGGGTTTTATATTTCCGGTGATTGCGCGGTGTGAGGGGGTTTATATTTCCGGTGATTGCGCGGTGTGAGGGGTTTTATATTTCCGGTGATTGCGCGGTGTGGGGGGTTTTATATTTCCTGTGATTGCGCGGTGTGAGGGGTTATATATTTCCGGTGATTGCGTGGTGTGAGGGGTTTTATATTTCTGGTGATTGCGCGGTGTGAGGGGTTTATATTTCCGGTGATTGCGCTGTGTGAGGGGTTTTATATTTCCGGTGATTGCGCGATGTGAGGGGGTTTATATTTCCGGTGATTGCGCGGTGTGAGGGGTTTATATTTCCGGTGATTGTGCAGTGTGAGGGGTTTTATATTTCCGGTGATTGCGCGGTGTGGGGGGTTTTATATTTCCAGTGATTGCGCGGTGTGGGGGGTTTTATATTTCCGGTGATTGTGCGGTGTGAGGGGTTTTATATTTCAGGTGATTGCGCGGTGTGAGGGGTTTTATATTTCCGGTGATTGCGCGGTGTGAGGGGTTTTATATTTCTGGTGATTGCGCGGTGTGAGGGGTTTATATTTCCGGTGATTGCGCGGTGTGGGTGGTTTATATTTCCGGTTATTACGCGGTGTGAGGGGTTTTATATTTCCGGTGACTACGCGGTGTGAGGGGTTTTATATTTCCAGTGATTGCGCGGTGTGAGGGGTTTATATTTCCGGTGATCGCGCGGTGTGAGGGGTTTTATATTTCCAGTGATTGCGCGGTGTGAGGGGTTTATATTTCCGGTGATTGCGCGGTGTGGGGGGTTTTATATTTCCGGTGATTGCGCGGTGTGAGGGGTTTTATATTTCCGATGATTGCGCGGTGTGAGGGGTTTTATATTTCCGGTGATTGCGCGGTGTGGGGGGTTTATATTTCCGGTGATTGCGCGGTGTGAGGGGGTTTTATATTTCCGGTGATTGCGCGGTGTGAGGGGTTTTATATTTTCGATGATTGCGCGGTGTGAGGGGTTTATATTTCCGGTGATTGCGCGGTGTGAGGGGGTTTATATTTCCGGTGATTGCGCGGTGTGAGGGGTTTTATATTTCCGGTGATTGCGCGGTGTGGGGGTTTTTATATTTCTGGTGATTGCGCGGTGTGAGGGGGTTTTATATTTCCGGTGATTGCGCGGTGTGAGGGGTTTATATTTCCGGTGATTGCGCGGTGTGAGGGGGTTTTATATTTCCGGTGATTGCGCGGTGTGAGGGGGTTTTATATTTCCGGTGATTGCGCGGTGTGGGGGGTTTATATTTCCGGTGATTGCGCGGTGTGAGGGGTTTATATTTCCGGTGATTGCGCGGTGTGAGGGGTTTTATATTTCCGATGATTGCGCGTTGTGAGGGGTTTTATATTTCCGGTGATTGCGGGGTGTGAGGGGGTTTATATTTCCGGTGATTGCACGGTGTGAGGGGGTTTTATATTTCCGGTGATTGCGCGGTGTGAGGGGGTTTATATTTCCGGTGATTGCACGGTGTGAGGGGGTTTTATATTTCCGGTGATTGCGCGGTGTGGGGGGTTTATATTTCCGGTGATTGCGCGGTGTGAGGGGTTTTATATTTCCGGTGATTGCGCGGTGTGAGGGGTTTTATATTTCCGGTGATTGCGCGGTGTGAGGGGTTTTATATTTCCGGTGATTGCGCGGTGTGGGGGTTTTATACTTCCGGTGATTGCGCGGTGTGAGGGGTTTTATATTTCCGGTGATTGCGCGGTGTGAGGGGTTTATATTTCCGGTGATTGCGCGGTGTGGGGGGGGGGTTTATATCTCCGGTGATTGCGCGGTGTGGGGGGTTTTATATTTCCGGTGATTGCGCGGTGTGAGGGGTTTTATATTTCTGGTGATTGCGCGGTGTGAGGGGTGTTATATTTCCGGTGATTGCGCGGTGTGAGGGGTTTTATATCTCCGGGGATTTCATATTTCCGGTGATTGTGCGGTGTGAGGGGGTTTATATTTCCGGAGATTGCGCGGTGTGGGGGGTTTATATTTCCGGTGATTGCGCGGTGTGAGGGGTTTATATTTCCGGTGATTGCGCGGTGTGAGGGCTTTTATATTTCCGGTGATTGCGCGGTGTGAGGGTGTTTATATTTCCGGTGATTGCACGGTGTGAGGGGTTTATATTTCCGGTGATTGCGCGGTGTGAGGGGTTTTATATTTCCGGTGATTGCGCGGTGTGAGGGGTTTTATATTTCCGGTGATTGCGCGGTGTGACCGGTTTAATATTTCTGGTGATTGTGCGGTGTGAGGGGTTTTATATTTCCAATGATTGCGCGGTGTGAGGGGTTTTATATTTCCAGTGATTGCGCGGTGTGAGGGGGTTTTATATTTCCGGTGATTGCGCAGTGTGAGGGGTTTATATTTCCGGTGATTGCGCGGTGTGAGGGGTTTATATTTCCGGTGATTGCGCGGTGTGAGGGGGTTTTATATTTACGGTGATTGCGCGGTGTGAGGGGTTTATATTTCCAGTGATTGCGCGGTGTGAGGAGTTTATATTTCTGGTGATTGCGCGGTGTGAGGGGTTTTATATTTCCGGTGATTGCGCGGTGTGAGGGGTTTTATATTTCCAGTGATTGCGCGGTTAGGGGGGGGGGTTATATTTCCGGTGATTGCGCGGTGTGAGGGGTTTTATATTTCCGTTGATTGCGCGGTGTGGGGGGTTTATATTTCCGGTGATTGCGCGGTGTGAGTGGTTTTATATTTCCGTTGATTGCGCAGTGTGAGGGGTTTATATTTCCGGTGATTGCGCGGTGTGAGGGGTTTTATATTTCCGGTGATTGCGCGGTGTGAGGGGTTTTATATTTCCGGTGATTGCGCGGTGTGAGGGGTTTTATATTTCCGGTGATTGCGCGGTGTGAGGGGTTTATATTTCCGGTGATTGCGCGGTGTGGGGGGTTTATATTTCCGGTGATTGCGCGGTGTGGGGGGTTTATATTTCCGGTGATTGCGCGGTGTGAGGGGTTTTATATTTCCGGTGATTGCGCAGTGTGAGGGGTTTATATTTCCGGTGATTGCGCGGTGTGGGGGGTTTATATTTCCGGTGATTGCGCGGTGTGAGGGGGTTTTATATTTCCGGTGGTTGCGCGGTGTGAGGGGTTTATATTTCCGGTGATTGGCCGGTGTGAGGGGTTTATATTTCCGGTGATTGCGCGGTGTGGGGGGTTTTATATTTCCGGTGATTGCGCGGTGTGGGGGGTTTATATTTCCGGTGATTGCGCGGTGTGAGGGGTTTAATATTTCCGTTGATTGCGCGGTGTGGGGGGTTTATATTTCCGGTGATTGCGCGGTGTGGGGGGTTTATATTTCCGGTGATTGCGCGGTGTGAGGGGTTTTATATTTCCGGTGACTGCGCGGTGTGAGGGGGTTTTATATTCCCGGTGATTGCGCGGTGTGGGGGGTTTATATTTCCGGTGATTGCGCGGTGTGAGGGGTTTTATATTTCCGGTGACTGCGCGGTGTGAGGGGGTTTTATATTCCCGGTGATTGCGCGGTGTGAGGGGTTTATATTTCCGGTGATTGCGCGGTGTGAGGGGTTTTATATTTCCGTTGATTGCGCGGTGTGGGGGGGTTTATATTTCCGGTGATTGCGTGGTGTGAGGGGGTTTATATTTCCGGTGATTGCGCGGTGTGAGGGGTTTTTATATTTCCGGTGATTGCGCGGTGTGGGGGGTTTTATATTTCCGGTGATTGCGCGGTGTGAGGGGTTTATATTTCCGGTGATTGCGCGGTGTGGGGGGGTTTTATATTTCCGGTGATTGCGCGGTGTGAGGGGGTTTTATATTTCCGGTGATTGCACGGTGTGGGGTGTTTTATATTTCCGGTGATTGCACGGTGTGAGGGGTTTTATATTTCCGGTGATTGCGCTGTGTGAGGGGGTTTATATTTCCGGTGATTGCGCGGTGTGAGGGGTTTTATATTTCCGGTGATTGCGTGGTATGAGGGGGTTTATATTTCCGCTGATTGCGCGGTGTGAGGGGTTTTATATTTCCGGTGATTGCGCGGTGTGAGGGGTTTATATTTCCGGTGATTGCGCGGTGTGAGGGGGTTTTATATTTCCGGTGATTGCGCGGTGTGAGGGGTTTATATTTCCGGTGATTGCGCGGTGTGGGGGGGTTTTATATTTCCGGTGATTGCGCGGTGTGAGGGGGTTTATATTTCCGGTGATTGCGCGGTGTGAGGGGTTTTATATTTCCGGTGATTGCGCAGTGTGAGGGGTTTATATTTCCGGTGATTGCGCGGTGTGGGGGGTTTATATTTCCGGTGATTGCGCGGTGTGGGGGGGGTTATATTTCCGGTGATTGCGCGGTGTGGGAGGTTTTATATTTCCGGTGATTGCGCGGTGTGAGGGGTTTTATATTTCCGGTGATTGCACGGTGTGAGGGGTTTATATTTCCGGTGATTGCGTGGTGTGAGGGTTTTATATTTCCGGTGATTGCGCGGTGTGAGTGGTTTATATTTCCGGTGATTGCGCGGTGTGAGGGGTATTATATATCCGGTGATTGCGCGGTGTGAGGGGTTTTATATTTCCGGTGATTGCGCGGTGTGAGGGGTTTATATTTCCGGTGATTGCACGGTGTGAGGGGTTTTATATTTCCGGTGATTGCGCGGTGTGAGGGGTTTATATTTCCGGTGATTGCGCGGTGTGAGGGGTTTATATTTCCGGTGATTGCGCGGTGTGAGGGGTATTATATTTCCGGTGATTGCACGGTGTGAGGGGTTTATATTTCCGGTGATTGCGCGGTGTGAGGGGTTTATATTTCTGGTGATTGCGCGGTGTGGGGGGTTTATATTTCCGGTGATTGCGCGGTGTGAGGGGTTTATATTTCCAGTGATTGCGCGGTGTGAGGGGTTTATATTTCCGGTGATTGCGCGGTGTGTGAGGGGTTTTATATTTCCGGTGATTGCGCGGTGTGAGGGGTTTATATTTCTGGTGATTGCGCGGTGTGAGGGGTTTATATTTCCGGTGATTGCACGGTGTGAGGGGGTTTTATATTTCCTGTGATTGCGCGGTGTGAGGGGGTTTATATTTCCGGTGATTGCGCGGTGTGAGGGGTTTTATATTTCTGGTGATTGCGCGGTGTGAGGGGTTTTATATTTCTGGTGATTACGCGGTGTGGAGGGTTTTATATTTCCGGTGATTGCGCGGTGTGGGGGGTTTATATTTCCGGTGATTGCGCGGTGTGAGGGGTTTTATATTTCTGGTGATTGCGCGGTGTGGGGGGTTTTATATTTCCGGTGATTGCGCGGTGTGAGGGGTTTTATATTTCGGGTGATTGCGCGGTGTGGGGGGTTTATATTTCCGGTGATTGCGCGGTGTGAGGGGTTTTATATTTCCGGTGATTGCGCGGTGTGAGGGGTTTTATATTTCCGGTGATTGCGCGGTGTGAGGGGTTTTATATTTCCGGTGATTGCGCGGTGTGAGGGGTTTTATATTTCCGGTGATTGCGCGGTGTGAGGGGGGTTTATATTTCTGGTGATTGCGAGGTGTGAGGGGTTTTATATTTCCGGTGATTGCGCGGTGTGAGGGGTTTTATATTTCCGGTGATTGCGCGGTGTGAGGGGTTTTATATTTACGGTGATTGCGCGGTGTGAGGGGTTTATATTTCCGGTGATTGCGCGGTGTGAGGGGTTTATATTTCCGGTGATTGCGCGGTGTGAGGGGTTTTATATTTCCGGTGATTGCGCGGTGTGAGGGGGTTTATATTTCCGGTGATTGCGCGGTGTGAGGGGTTTTATATTTCCGGTGATTGCGCGGTGTGAGGGGTTTTATATTTCCGGTGATTGCGCGGTGTGAGGGGGGTTTATATTTCTGGTGATTGCGAGGTGTGAGGGGTTTTATATTTCCGGTGATTGCGCGGTGTGAGGGGTTTTATATTTACGGTGATTGCGCGGTGTGAGGGGTTTATATTTCCGGTGATTGCGCGGTGTGAGGGGTTTATATTTCCGGTGATTGCGCGGTGTGAGGGGTTTTATATTTCCGGTGATTGCGCGGTGTGAGGGGGTTTATATTTCCGGTGATTGCGCGGTGTGAGGGGTTTTATATTTCCGGTGATTGCGCGGTGTGAGGGGTTTATATTTCCGGTGATTGCGCGGTGTGAGGGGTTTATATTTCCGGTGATTGCGCGGTGTGAGGGGTTTTATATTTCCGGTGATTGCGCGGTGTGGGGGGTTTTATATTTCCTGTGATTGCGCGGTGTGAGGGGTTATATATTTCCGGTGATTGCGCGGTGTGAGGGGTTTTATATTTCCGGTGATTGCGCGGTGTGAGGGGGTTTATATTTCCGGTGATTGCACGGTGTGAGGGGTTTTATATTTCCGGTGATTGCGCGGTGTGAGGGGTTTTATATTTCCGGTGATTGCGCGGTGTGGGGGGGTTTATATTTCCGGTGATTGCGCGGTGTGAGGGGTTTTATATTTCCGGTGATTGCGCGGTGTGAGGGGGTTTTATATTTCCGGTGATTGCGCGGTGTGAGGGGTTTATATTTCCGGTGATTGCGCGGTGTGAGGGGTTTTATATTTCCAGTGATTGCGCGGTGTGAGGGGGGTTTATATTTCCGGTGACTGCGCGGTGTGAGGGGTTATATATTTCCGGTGATTGCGCGGTGTGAGGGGTTTTATATTTCCAGTGATTGCGCGGTGTGAGGGGGTTTATATTTCCGGTGATTGCGCGGTGTGAGGGGGTTTATATTTCCGGTGATTGCGCGGTGTGAGGGGTTTATATTTCCGGTGATTGCGCGGTGTGGGGGGGGGTTTATATTTCCGGTGATTGCGCGGTGTGAGGGATTTATATTTCCGGTGATTGCGCGGTGTGAGGGATTTATATTTCCGGTGATTGCGCGGTGTGAGGGGTTTATATTTCCGGTGATTGCGCGGTGTGAGGGGTTTTATATTTCCGGTGATTGCGCGGTGTGGGGGGTTTATATTTACGGTGATTGCGCGGTGTGAGGGGTTTTATATTTCCGGTGATTGCGCGGTGTGGGGGGTTTATATTTCCGGTGATTGCGCGGTGTGAGGGGTTTTATATTTCCGGTGATTGCGTGGTGTGAGGGGTTTTATATTTCCGGTGATTGTGAGGTGTGGGGGGTTTATATTTCCGGTGATTGCGCGGTGTGAGGGGTTTATATTTCCAGTGATTGCGCGGTGTGAGGGGTTTTATATTTCCGGTGATTGCGCGGTGTGAGGGGTTTATATTTCCGGTGATTGCGCGGTGTGAGGGGTTTATATTTCCGGTGATTGCGCGGTGTGAGGGGTTTATATTTCCGGTGATCGCGCGGTGTGGGGGGGGGGTTTATATTTCCGGTGATTGCGCGGTGTGGGGGGTTTTATATTTCCGGTGATTGCGCGGTGTGAGGAGTTTATATTTCCGGTGATTGCGCGGTGTGAGGGGTTTTATATTTCCGGTGATTGCGCGGTGTGAGGGGTTTTATATTTCCGGTGATTGCGCGGTGTGAGGGGTTTATATTTCCGGTGATTGCGCGGTGTGAGGGGTTTATATTCCCGGTGATTGCGCGGTGTGGGGGGTTTTATATTTCCGGTGATTGCTCGGTGTGGGGGGTTTTATATTTCCGGTGATTGCGCGGTGTGAGGGGTTTTATATTTCCGGTGATTGTGAGGTGTGGGGGGTTTATATTTCCGGTGATTGCGCGGTGTGAGGGGTTTATATTTCCGGTGATTGCGCGGTGTGAGGGGTTTATATTCCCGGTGATTGCGCGGTGTGGGGGGTTTTATATTTCCAGTGATTGCGCGGTGTGGGGGGTTTTATATTTCCGGTGATTGCACGGTGGGGGGGGGTTTATATTTCCGGTGATTGCGCGGTGTGAGGGGTTTTATATTTCCGGTGATTGCGCGGTGTGAGGGGTTTATAGTTCCGGTGATTGCGCGGTGTGGGGGGTTTATATTTCCGGTGATTGCGCGGTGTGAGGGGTTTATATTTCTGGTGATTGCGCGGTGTGAAGGGTTTATATTTCCGGTGATTGCGCGGTGTGAGGGGTTTTGTGGCGCGAGATGTAAATTTTGTGGGTGATATTTTGGGGACTTTTTATTCCATATGTGGGAGAAGCGCGGCGACCAATAACAGTGACGTTCAGATGTGAATGAGGGTATGTTCACACGGCAGCGTCCGTTACGGCTGAAATTACGGTGCTGTTTTCAGAAAACAGCACCGTAATTTCACCTGTAATGGCATGTGCAGGCGTCTTTCGCTGCGTCCATTACGGACGTAATTGGAGCTGTTTTTGCATGGAGTCCATGGAAAACAGCTCCATTTACGTCTGAAGAAGTGACAAGCACTTCTTTGACGCGGGCGTCTTTTTTACGCGCCACCTTTTGACAGCGGCGCGTAAAAAAAATAACCGTCGGCACAGAACATCGTAAAACCCATTCAAATGAATGGGCAGATGTTTGCCGACGCTTTTTCGGACGTAATTCGGGGCTAAAATGCCCGAATTACGTCCGTAAATAGTGTGTGAACCCAGCCTTATTTCTGCCGGTTATAACTTGATATTTTAATAATTTGGACATTACGTTACTTATTTTTAATGTTTACATCATTAATTGTAAAAAGACAAAAATAAAACAAAAAATTTATTACTATGGTAACCGGTCGGCATCGCGCAGTTTCTTCGGAGGAAACTGCGATCTCTAACTGATCAGATGCCGCCGTCGCTATTGATCTCGGCATCTGAGGGGTTAAACGGCCGGGATTGCGCTGTCTCTGATCTTGGCGGCTGTCAGAAGTCGTGTACGGTGCCGGCTCCGCTCCTTCTAGTGTGACGCTGCACGTCCAACATAATACTATAGATCTGATGTCATCAAGGGGTTAAACCCTCCTGTATTTCATATTTACAGCACTAATAATAATCACCAGCACTGTGCCAGACAAAAACGCACCAAAACCGGACAGAAATGACCTCATGTAACCTTACCTTACTACTGCATCATGGGAAATCTCCCGACTGATAACAGAGAGACCACTAAACAACAGCGGTGACCGGAAGCGGTGACCATGTACACCCGACTATCGCTGCTTCACTTCAGACATGACAACAGCTGAAGGACTTGTGATGACGTCACCACCATGTGACCGGGGCGTGAGGGGACAGAACTCCGCCTCTCATGTCACGTGAATCTTGTCACAGGTCTTTCATACGCTCTTTCCACTTCTAAGCCTCGCCCCTGATGCCGCTGCCACGTGATCTTCATAAGGCCTTCACCCACCACGTCTTTCCACTGATAAGCTCCGCCCCTCCTACCTCGGTCACGTGTTGGTGACGTCATCACAGGTCCTTCAGCTATTGCCGTGTATGAGGTAGAGAGCAGCGCTGGTCGGGTGTTCTCTCTGTTATCAGTCACCCCTGTATGAGTGTGTATACAGAGAGCTGTCAATCATTGAGTGACCCCGCCCACTGGACTCCTAGCCGGGATTTAACCCCTCCAGTGCCGGCCTCTTTGGGGTAAGTGGTTATTTCTGGTCTTTGTAGTGGGCGGATGTTTTGTGGGACGAGTCGTGTTTTGTAATGACATAATATTCGGGACATACAACTTATTCACTGACTTTTATACATTTCTTGTTAATGTCGTTCACCGTGCGGTTTAAGGGAATGTTCACACGTAGCGAATACGACCCACAACACGCCAGGAAATCACCCCAAATGGTGGCCGTATAATCCCCCCGAATATCTACTACAGAAATACAACAAGGCCGATCCTCACCTCCCCGAGCGTTACCATAGCAACACGTCCCTGCTCTTCCGGCTGTGTCCAGGTGACCCCTATAATGACATGTGACCTCTCCGGCCTGTGATTGGCTGCAGGGGTCACATGACGCCTTCTTTTCTATACATGTGTAACCTGCAGCGTTGCTGTGAACACGCGGTGGAGCCGCAGAGGATTCTGGGAACAATGGCGGTTGTTGCGGAACTTGACTTTTCCATTGAACTTAATGGGGAAATTCTGCAACAAATGCGCCGCGAATCCGCGGTATAAATCCGATATCCTGCGTGTTTATAATCCGCACCGCAGGTTAACCCCTTAACCTCCAGGCCAGGTTCTGTTGTCGTTTTTCCCTCTCCGTCTTCTCGGATCTATAACTTCTGTGTATTTCTGTCGGTGCCGCGGTGCGAGGATTAGATTCTGCGGGACGAGTTGTAGATTTTCAGGGCGTCGTATAAAGTATCACATAATGTCACTGCAACTGCAAAACTTCTATGTGAGGGAAATGGGGAAAATCTGTGATTCCTCCAATGTTTTTCGGTCTTATTTTTACGGCGATCACCGTGTTGTAAAAACGGCCACGTAACATTATTCCGCAGGACCGTGCGGTTACCGTGATAACAAATTTCTAGAGTTTTTCATGATGTGCGACATTTACAAAAAAACCTTTTTGTTTCAATGTTTTTTGTTTTTTTTCTGTTGCCAGATTCTCATAGTTGCCAACAGTCCTGGATTTACAGAGACAGTCCCGGCAAATTACTGTACTGGACGTGTCCCGGCCATATACAATTGTATCTGCATCCTCAGGACACAGATACAGTTAAATACTATGGTGGAGCAGGAAACTATCCGCTTCCTGCTCTGCCATTCACTCCTTCTGGGGTGGAATCCCCGTCCAGAGCGTCGGCATCACGCTGGCTGGGCATTCTACTCTTATAGGGAGGGCTGTGTGTGTCACCATCTACAGGGGGCTGTGTGTGTCACTATCTACAGGGGGCAGTGTGTGTCACTATCTACAGGAGGGCTGTGTGTGTCACTATCTACAGGAGGGCTGTGTGTGTCACTATCTACAGGGGGCAGTGTGTGTCACTATCTACAGGGGGCAGTGTGTCACTATCTACAGGGGGCAGTGTGTGTCACTATCTACAGGAGGCAGTGTGTGTCACTATCTACAGGGGGCAGTGTGTGTCACTATCTACAGGGGGCAGTGTGTGTCACTATCTACAGGAGGGCTGTGTGTGTCACTATCTACAGGGGGGCTGTGTGTGACACTATCTACAGGGGGGCTGTGTGTGGCACTATCTACAGGGGGGCTGTGTGTGACACTATCTACAGGGGGGCTGTGTGTGGCGCTATCTACAGGGGGGCTGTGTGTGGCACTATCTACAGGGGGGCTGTGTGTGACACTATCTACAGGGGGGCTGTGTGTGACACTATCTACAGGGGGGCTGTGTGTGGCGCTATCTACAGGGGGGCTGTGTGTGGCACTATCTACAGGGGGGCTGTGTGTGGCACTATCTACAGGGGGGCTGTGTGTGGCACTATCTACAGGGGGGCTGTGTGTGGCACTATCTACAGGGGGGCTGTGTGTGGCACTATACAGGGGCGGCTGTGTGTGGCACTATCTACAGGGGGGCTGTGTGTGGAGCTATCTACAGGGGGGCTGTGTGTGGCACTATGTACAGGGGGTTGTGTGTGGCACTATGTACAGGGGGGGTTGTGCGTGGCACTATGTACAGGGGGGGTTGTGCGTGGCACTATGTACAGGGGGCTGTGTGTGGCACTATCTACAGGGGGTTGTGTGTGGCACTATGTACAGGGGGTTGTGTGTGGCACTATGTACAGGGGGTTGTGTGTGGCACTATGTACAGGGGGTTGTGTGTGGCACTATGTACAGGGGGTTATGGCGCTATCTACAGGAAACAGTGAGTGGCGCTATTTACAAGGGGCACTGAGTGTGGCACTATCTACGCTGGGTTTTACACTGCCAGTAGCGGTCAGCACATATCTCCTCGCCCTAGTGATAAAGTGAGACATCACCTGCCTGTAAACAACCACATACCCAGAGAGAGACACCGGCCACCAGAGTGGTTGTCAGCCAAACTAGTGCAGAATATTTGGTCTGTTTATTAATATGGAGAAATTCTGGGAAGAAAGCCACGCCCCATAACCCACACCTACTGTATAAGTCACGCCCATAAGACACACCCACTGTATAAGTCACGCCCCATAACCCACATCCACTGTATAAGTCACGCCCATAAGACACACCCACAAAAATAAGCCACACCCTAAGTGTCCCTGGGGAAGCAAATGTTGGCAACCATGTATACAGAGCCAGAACTATTTTATTTTTCTGTGGATGGAGCGGAATGAGGGCTTATTTTTGTAGGACGAGCTGCAGTTTTTGATCACATTTTATAATTTATTTTTTTTTGGAGCTTCTAGTGTTTTTTTGGGGGTTTTTTTTTCTTGCATCGTTCACCGTGCGGGTAAATAACCTTTTATTATAATCCTTCTGTTTACGGATGCGGTGATACCAGTTATGTTTATTGTTTGTGTTCTTTACGTTCCTTTAAAGACAAATTGTGAAAAGGTTTTATTTTATATTTAATATTTTGTAGAGAACTAAACGCTTTATTTGAATATTTTTAGCAAATTGTATTACTCCCCTGGGGGACGTGAACTAGTGACGATTAGATCGCTGGTACAATACACTGTAATACTAATATCGCGATTCAGATGAAGGGGTTAATAGGAGCAGAAAGATGGCAGAACTTCATTAGCCCCCAGGCTGCCATGACAACCATCCATACCCCGTGATCGTGTCGCGAGGGGCTGATGATCTGTCACAGAGGACCCCCCCTCTTTCTTACAGCTTAGATTCTGCAGTCGATATTGACCACGGCATCTAAGTAGTTAAATGTCCGGGGTCGGCGTTCCCTCAGGTCTCCGATCTTTGCAGCAGGTGTCAGGTCTTCCCTATGTCATGTGAACAAGTCCTGAGCGGTAAATGTCCTGTGCAGGAAGGGGTTAAATGAGTAAAATACAAGTTTATACTGAATCTTATCCCACAAAACAATGTATCACTCTGCTCCGCTCCACCTGCGCTATAACATAAGACATCACACTGCATGTTCCCTATATATAATGTCACCTCAGCTGCTGCAGAACCTCACAGTTCATATCAAACACTGACTGCATAGTGTGCACCACGTCTTGTGAGATGTCAGCAATGTCTCCCCGGTATCCGCCATGTGTCAGGTTGTCAGGAGTCAGGTCTTCATTGTCTGGGGGGGAAATGTCTTCATTTTACTCTTCTCATCTGAGAGATATGTCATAAATGTCTGATATATGGGGGTCCCACCTCTATGTGGAGAACGGGGGTCCCCTGACCCGCCTGGTGAGGTGATGACTACATCCAGGTGGAGAATGAATGGAGAGGTGACCACACATGTGCACGACTCTCTCCATTGACCTGTATAGGAGTTCCAGAAACAGCCGAGCACGGCCAGAGGTGGAGCCGCATCTATCAGACATTTCTGGCATATCCTGGGGAGAAATGTCCGTGTTGGGAATACCCCTTTATTCCATGTGGTGACGGCTCTGAGAAGATGTTTCTCTCAATGATGAATAAGTGAGGTTCTGTATGTCACACATGATGTTGTCCCCTGTATGATCTCCATCTTCTCCTTTCTTCATAAAGACGTCTGCAGTACTAGATCCTCCAGTTCCTCCAGTTTTCTCATCTTATCCTCCACAACGTTCCTTCTCCTGAGTGACCCACCAAGGATGGACAAGGACAGGAATGAGATGAGCAGAAGATTATTAGACTTCACCTTGGAGATCATCTACCTGTTGAGCGGAGAGGTAAACTTTTCTACATTATAGAACAAGTCACACATAGGGAAGGGACAATACATAATAGGAAGTAATAGGAAGAATCCAGTGTCCTGTATAACAGCGTCCAGACCTTCCAAGTGACGTCAAGAAGCTGCAGATCAGCCACCAATATGGTCAGTTATGTGTCATGTCACCAATGCAGCAATAGTAATGTTGTAGAGCAATGAGAATGACCAGGAACCAGGAGGATCAGGATGACCTCTATATAGAAACATAGGAGATGACGGCAGGAGGAGAGCACATGGTCCATCTAGTCCCCCAATATTATTTCCTTTTTAGTTTTGGCCTCGTTCTATTTTCTCAATGTCTTTTTGTAGATGAGGTCTCCAGTATTACAGATGTGGGGTCACTAGAGCTCTATACAGCGGAGTCACAATCTCTCTCTCTCTACTGAGGGGGGAATACTGTGTTCAGTTCTCTAAGTGTCTCTCTCCATACACAGGTATACACAATAGTGAAGAAGACATCGGGTGACTGTACGACTCCCATCATCCATGAGTCAGGAGGTTGGAGCAGTAGTCAGAGCCCCATCACAGAGCCTCCCCCTCACTCCCGGATACATGAGAAGAAGATCTTAGATCTGATCTACAAGATGACTGAGCTGCTGACTGGAGAGGTGACACTGCTGGGAATGCTGGGAAATTCTACAGTAACAGCACTGGAGGTGTCTGGGTGATGACTGTATCATTGTGTGTGTCAGGTTCCTATAAGGTGTCAGGATGTCACTGTCTATTTCTCCATGGAGGAGTGGGAGTATCTAGAAGGACACAAGGATCTGTACGAGGAGGTCATGAGGGAGAACTACCGGCCGCGCACATCACAAGGTAACAAGATATATATATATATATATATATACAGTGAAGGAAATAAGTATTTGATCCCTTGCTGATTTTGTAAGTTTGCCCACTGTCAAAGTCATGAACAGTCTAGAATTTTTAGGCTAGGTTAATTTTACCAGTGAGATATAGATTATATAAAAAAAAAAGAAAATCACATAGTCAAAATTATATATATTTATTTGCATTGTGCACAGAGAAATAAGTATTTGATCCCCTACCAACCATTAACCCCTTAGTGACCACTAATACGCCTTTTCACGTGATTCACTAATGGGCTTTAGGCTAGGCTGACGCCTTTTCACGTCAGCCTAGTCTAAGTCCTGCACGGGTCTCCCATGCAGGCAGGAGCCGGGGCTCTGCTGTCTGATGACAGCTGAGCTCCTGCTCCAACGCCCGCGATCGAAGTTTACTTCGATCGCGGCCGTTTAACCCGTTAAATGCCGCCGTCAATAGCGACCGCGGCATTTAACTTTGTTTACAGAGGGAGTGCGCTCCCTCTGTCACCCATCGGCGGCCCGCGAATGAAATCGCGGGTCTCCGATGGGGTGTCATGGCAGCCGGGGGCTTGATAAAAGCCCCCAGGTCTGCCCTGGACATATGCCTGTTAGGGCCGGAGGCACGTCCTAACAGATTGCCTGTCAGATTTACACTGACAGGCAATAATGCTCTGGTAAGAAGTATACCAGAGCATTATAGCAGCGATCGGAATATCGCACAGTAAAGTCCCCTAGTGGGACTAATAAAATCAGTCATCAAAGTGAAATAAAGATTATTAATAAAAAGTACAGTAAAAAAATAAATCCATTTTTTTCCATAAAAAGTGGTTTTATTTAGTAAAAGTGTAAAAAAAAAAAAAGTACACATATGTGGTATCGCCGCGACCGTAATGACTCCATTAATAAAGTTAATAAGTAATTTAAACCGCAAAGTGAACACCGTAAAAAAAAAACGCAAAAAACCATGGTGAAATTGCAATTTTTTTCCATTGCCCCCCAAAAAAGTCATAATAAAAATTAATCAATAAGTCCCATGCACCCCAAAACAGCACCATTCAAAACTACGTCTTGTCCCGCAGAAAACAAGCCCAAAAAATCACTACATTGATGGAAAAATAAAAAAATTACGGCTCTTGGAAAGCGACGATGCAAAAACAAATAATTTTAGTTCAAAAGTGTTTTATTGTGCAAAAGTCGTAAAACATAAAAAACCTCTACATATGTGGTATCGCCGTAATCGTACCGACTCATAGAATAAAGGTAACATGTTATTTACGTCGCATAGTGAACGGCGTCTATTTAAAAACGCATAGAGCAATGGCGGAATTTCAGTTTTTTTTTATAATCCCCCCCCAAAAAGGTTAATAAAAGTTTAATATAAAAATTATTTGTACCCAAAAATGGTGCTATTAAAAAGCACAACTAATCCCGCAAAAAACAAGTCCTCATACAGCTATGTAGATGAAAAAATAAAAACTTTATAGCTCTTTGAATGCGACTATAGAAAAACGAATAAAATAGCTAGGTCATTAGGGCCTAAAATGGGCTGGTCACTAAGGGGTTAAGAGCTCAGCCTCCTCCAGACCAGTTACATGCTCCAAATGAACTTGGTGCCTGCATTATAGACAGCTCTTACATGGTCACCTGTATAAAAGACTCCTGTCCACAGACTCAATGAATCAGTCTGACTCTAACCTCTACAACATGGGCAAGACCAAAGAGCTTTCTAAGGATGTCAGGGACAAGATCATAGACCTGCACAAGGCTGGAATGGGCTACAAAACCATAAGTAAGACGCTGGGTGAGAAGGAGACAACTGTTGGTGCAATAGTAAGAAAATGGAAGACATACAAAATGACTGTCAATCGACATCGATCTGGGGCTCCATGCAAAATCTCACCTCGTGGGGTATCCTTGATCCTGAGGAAGGTGAGAGCTCAGCCGAAAACTACACGGGGGGAACTTGTTAATGATCTCAAGGCAGCTGGGACCACAGTCACCAAGAAAACCATTGGTAACACATTACGCCGTAATGGATTAAAATCCTGCAGTGCCCGCAAGGTCCCCCTGCTCAAGAAGGCACATGTACAGGCCCGTCTGAAGTTTGCAAATTAACATCTGGATGATTCTGAGAGTGATTGGGAGAAGGTGCTGTGGTCAGATGAGACTAAAATTGAGCTCTTTGGCATTAACTCAACTCGCCGTGTTTGGAGGAAGAGAAATGCTGCCTATGACCCAAAGAACACCGTCCCCACTGTCAAGCATGGAGGTGGAAACATTATGTTTTGGGGGTGTTTCTCTGCTAAGGGCACAGGACTACTTCACCGCATCAATGGGAGAATGGATGGAGCCATGTACCGTCAAATCCTGAGTGACAACCTCCTTCCCTCCACCAGGACATTAAAAATGGCTCGTGGCTGGGTCTTCCAGCACGACAATGACCCGAAACATACAGCCAAGGCAACAAAGGAGTGGCTCAAAAAGAAGCACATTAAGGTCATGGAGTGGCCTAGCCTGTCTCCAGACCTTAATCCCATCGAAAACTTATGGAGGGAGCTGAAGATCCGAGTTGCCAAGCAACAGCCTCGAAATCTTAATGATTTACAGATGATCTGCAAAGAGGAGTGGGCCAAAATTCCATCTAACATGTGTACAAACCTCATCATCAACTACTTAAAACGTCTGACTGCTGTGCTTGCCAACAAGGGTTTTGCCACCAAGTATTAAGTCTTGTTTGCCAAAGGGATCAAATACTTATTTCTCTGTGCACAATGCAAATAAATATATATAATTTTGACAATGTTATTTTCTTTTTTTTTATATAATCTATCTCTCACTGGTAAAATTAACCTACCCTAATAATTCTAGACTGTTCATGTCTTTGACAGTGGGCAAACTTACAAAATCAGCAAGGGTTCAAATACTTATTTCCTTCACTGTATATTGACATTACTGGGGGCACAGGCTGGACTGGCGGCCATGTTGAAGTCTTAATACCGTCATTTGCAGTACATATACACGTGTGTACAATGACATGTAATGTAGAAGCTCCGCAATTTCTGCTCTTTTCACATCACGTTAGATCCTTATGTTTCCTGTATTTGTCCAATAAATCCAGAGCGCTCCATTCACCAGACAGATTTTGTCTTTGCCAGAAATGAAGCCCAGAGCAGTACACTGTACGAGCGCAGTAAAGCAAGGTGCACCGTCCTCGGCTTCATGTGTGTAATGTTCATGCTCTCATTCCCACCGGACTCCTCTCCTGGACTCCTCTCAGTAACTTGTAATTTCTTTTACTTTTGCTGAAACGGAGGGTTTGGACGTGGGCAGGGTTTGGAACACTAAACTCCAGCTACATAACGACATGCTGGGGGTTCAGTGGCTCCAAACTTACTGACCGGTTCCCTTCTAAATGCTGCCAGGACTCCTAGAGAAAGCCTGTGAGTCCTGCATCCCCCGCCCACTCAGAATGATTGACAGCTTTTCCTTTGTGATTCTGCTCATAAAATCTGAGGGTGTGACAGATGTTCCTGATGGGGCCAATGCCGGAGCCACTTCCCAACTCTCCCCGGACGTCCGATGTCAGGAGAGAGAAGGATCGGGCTGCGGAATTTGAACATGCCGGATCCTTTTGTTAGTAGATCACTCACTATCGGAGGAGTTTGGCAGCGACTTTCCCCTATTGAAGACCCATACACACCCGACCGAGCGTTCATGTACATGGAGGAGCGGAGGAACGATGGTTCACCTGACATCTAGAGTGTATGACCGGCTTTAGACTAGTAGTTCACAAACTAAGAACTTCTGCAGGTCTCAGATAATTGCTGCAAATCATTTAACCCCTTAGTGACCAGCCCATTTTAGGCCCTAATGACCAAGCCATTCTTTTTCGTTTTTCTATAGTCGCATTCAAAGAGCTATAACTTTTTTATTCTTCCGTCGACATAGCTGTATGAGGACTTGTTTTTTGCGGGATTAGTTGTACTTTTTAATGCCGTTATTTTGGGGTAGATATCATTTTTCAAATAACTTTTATTAACTTTTTTTGGGGGGGAATAGAAAAAAAACCCCTGAAAATCTGCCATTGTTCTATGTGTTATAAATTTACGCCGTTCACCATGCGGTGTAAATAACACGTTACCTTTATTCTATGGGTCGGTATGATTACGGCGATACCACATATGTAGAGGTTTTTTATGTTTTACCGCTTTTGCACAATAAAAACACTTTTGAACTAAAATTTTTTGCATCGTCGCTTTCCAAGACTCGTCATTTTTTTTGTCTTTCCATCAATGTAGTTATATGAGGGCTTGTTTTTTGCGGGGCGAGATTAAGTTTTGATTGGTACTGTTTTTTTGGGTATGTGGGACCTATTGATTAACGTTTATTATGGCTTTTTGGGGGGCAACGGAAAAAAATAACAATTTCGCCATTGTTTTTTGCGTGTTTTTTTACGGTGTTCATCTTGCGGTTTAAATTGCATATTAACTTTATTGATTGAGTCATTACGGTCGCGGCGATACCACATATATTATGGAAAAAAAATGGATTATTTTTTTTACTGTAATTTTTATCAATCTTTCACATTTATTACTTATTTTTTTAGTCCCACTAGGGGACTTTACTATGCGATCTTCAGATCGCTGCTATAATGCTTTGGTATACCTAGTATACCAAAGCATTATTGCCTGTCAGTGTAATTGCCTGTCAGCCTCTGGCGCGTCCTAATAGGCATATGCCCAAGGCAGACTTGGGGGCCTTTATCAGGCCCCCGGCTGCCATGACACCCTATGGGAGGCCTGCGATTTCATTTGCGGGTCACCAATGGAGGACAGAAGGAGCTCACTCCCCCTGCAAATTATTTAAATGCCGTGGTCAGTAAAGACTGGCATTTAACGGGTTAAACGGCCGCGATCGAAGTAAACTTCGATCTTGGCCGGTGGAGCAGGAGCCCAGCTGTCATTGGACAGCACAGTCCCGGCTCCATCCTGCACGGGGCACCCGTGCAGGACATGGACTGGGCCGCCGTGAAAAGGTGGCGGCCTAGCCTAAGGCCCCTTAGTGACCGCCATGAAAAGACGTATTGGTGGTCACTAAGGGGTTAAGAAAAAATCGTGTCCTCAAAACTCATATAAAGGAATTAGTAAATGGTAGAGACTTAAAAACTAACTTTAATAATCACCATTTAAACAGCTTTATATAGACTAATAAGACAGAAAACAAAATAAGTTACCGATCGTTACAACCTCCCCATACATTCTGTGTTACATAGTAAATAAGG
Source organism: Rhinoderma darwinii (assembly GCF_050947455.1). Taxonomy (NCBI): domain Eukaryota; kingdom Metazoa; phylum Chordata; class Amphibia; order Anura; family Rhinodermatidae; genus Rhinoderma; species Rhinoderma darwinii. The sequence goes on from NC_134687.1 coordinate 656,754,924, forward strand.
ATGAAAAAAGTCACAAGTCCATCAAGTGCATCCTATAATCCCACCGTGTTGATCCAGAGGAAGACAAAACCCCCATGAGGTGGATGACAATTGTCTCATTAGGGGAAACCTCCTCCCCCGACTTCAAATCTGGAAATCACAATAAATCCCTGGATCACCGTCCCGTCTCCAGAATCTAGTACCATAACTTGTAATATTAAAGAGAACCTCCGATTATACTGACATTATATCATTATATAGAAAACTATTATACTGCCGGAGTGTGCAGATGATAATACAAGTCACTTAGAAAGACGATTATCGGCACACTCTGGCAGTATAATAGTTTTCTATATAATGTCAGTATAACCGTGTAAACACTGCGGAACGTCTGACCGGATTTTCTGTGTGGAGATTCAGCGGGATTTTCACAGGAGATATTAACATGTTGTAGATTGAGAATCTGCACCGCACTTCTTTTCTGCGTGTTTTTTCCGCAGCCTCTGGATGAGATTTGTTGAAATCTCATCCTCACTGCTTCTACTGTAGGACGGTGCAGATTTTCCCGCATTGAAATACTTTGTAGAAAATCTGCAGCTTATCCGCCCCATGTGCACATACCTTTTAAAGTGGCACGTCCGATTTGAGAAATGATCCTCTCTTAACTAGGCCGTGGATTCTACTCCCAGAGGAGTCCCTGAAATCACTCTCCCTGTCCATATAATGACAGAGACTTCAGGGGCTCCCTCTAGGAACACAATTCCCGGCCAAAAATGACGGCAGCGCTCTGGCAAGGGATTCCGCTCCTAGAGGGAGTTCAGTGACGCGATCTACGGGGGGGGTGTGGCTCTATCTACAGGGGGGTGTGGCTCTATCTACAGGGGGGGGTGTGTGGCACTATCTACAGGGGGGGGTGTGTGGCGCTATCTACAGGAGGGGGTGTGGCACTATCTACAGGGGGGGGTGTGGCGCTATCTACAGGAGGGGGTGTGGCGCTATCTACAGGAGGGGGTGTGGCGCTATCTACAGGAGGGGGTGTGGCGCTATCTACAGGGGGGGTGTGGCGCTATCTACAGGGGGGGTGTGGTGCTATCTACAGGGGGGGTGTGGTGCTATCTACAGGGGGTGTGTGGCGCTATCTACAGGGGTGTGTGGCACTTTCTACAGGGGGGATAAGGTGCTATCTTCAGGGGTTTGGCATCTAGTTTGATGAAACTAAGGGGGAGATGTTCTGGCACTTGTGGAGAGAGACGGCAGACATGAAAGTGCAGCGCTGCACACATTAAACCTCTGTCCCATTCTGCCAACATTTATATATGTGACAACTGCCCGGGGCATCAGCAGTTGGAACGTATATAGCCGTATGGCTGTCGTGAAGGGGTTAATAATAATGTATAGACAATATTGCCTACAGAGGTGTACACAGCCTTTAAGAGGATAATAAGCAGGTGACGCCCAGACACTTTTTCTTTGGTTGTAGGGAACTCTCGATATAGAGGCGCCCTGTGTCCTGCCACTTTCATGTGTATCCACGTCCACAGAACGCAGATACAGTTATATACTATGTCAGAGCAGGGAGATGTCAGCGCCCCGTCGTTCACTCTGGTGGGTCACAGTCTACTTTAGGCCGGAGGCTTACAAGGAGCAGGAACATCGACACAGGTAGTGAGGACCTCAACATTGTAATTTCGGCTCTGATCAGTAAACATAGAAGTGTAGAGAGAAGTGTCTGATATATAGACAGATATACAGTAGTCATGTATTCAGTCACTGCGTGTTTCCTGCAGATGGATCCAGTAGGAGAAATCCACCAGAGAGATGTCCCAGTCCTCTGTATTCCCAGGACTGTCCAGAGGAAAATCACAATGTCCCAGAGAATCATCAGGTAGATGAAGCTGAGCCCTATACCAGATCTATATAGGGGGGTGTGGAGCTTTTTGGTCCTGCGGTCATAGATGGGGTCATAGATTTTGGTGGTTTCTTATGTTGATCTGTTAGATACTTCACACTCTCTGCTGTATTGTACTGAATTGTTACATATGTGAAATCAGGGGGAAGATCTGACTAATATTAATACGGAGGATGAAGAAGAAGAAGAGCGGATGAGGGGCGATCAACCGTGTAAGAGTGAAGTGGAGGAGGAAATTCCAGGAGGTGTTACCACAGGTCAGTAATAATGAATTTAGAAAGTGAATTGGGAGGTTTGTTAAGGTGGGGTTCCTCCTTAGTTCTACATTACAGTAACACGTCAGACAATGTGTTATACATAGTGCAGGACCTGAGGGACCTGTGACTGCATGTAATATCTGTGGCTGCGGGCTGTTAGCTCCGTTCCTCCCCTGACAGCCGCAGCCACGAGTCGGCAAGCGCTGACCCCAGCCTCCTCCTCAGGAGACGCCAGCGCTCACGTCCACTCGCCTCAGCCGGATACCGTAGGGTGCGAGCGCACGCTTGTGCCCGCTCTTAAATGGGCAGCGCGCGCATCGGACCTTGTTGATGAACTTTGACCCGTGAGTACCCTGGACTAGAAGAGGGGTCCAGCCCCCTAGTTCTTTGCCTGAGCGTTTTTCTGTTCCCTAGTTTGACTATGTGATGGCCTCCTAGTGTGTTACCTGTTCCTGTACCTGTCCCAGTTCCTGTTCCTTGCATTTCCATACCATCCTGGTAGAGCACTGTGCTGTGCCAAAGTCATGTTGTGCTGTATCCACGTCTGACCTGCTTCACCCTGTCTGACGTCTACCTGCTGCCTAGTTCAAGCCGAGCTTGCCCTGCCGCTGTCCGAGCAGCCACAGGTACCTATAAAAACGATAGACTTTCACCTGCTCCCTGTTGGCCAGCTGCCTTACCGCCAAGGCGGTACGGGCCAGTGTATCCACAGACCCTTAGAAGTTCTCTACATGGTGTTCTATGGATCTGGGATCTGAGAGAACTCAGTTTAACCTCTTAAACACCACATCAATGCTGATAGGGGCTAGTGGTGTCACAGCACATTTTTTGTGTTGTCCATGTTACATAAAAGTGAAATATAATGCAACAAAATGCAAAGTCGTCCCATGGTATGTCTCTCTCTCCTTGTATGTGTAATACAACCGTCCCCCCTCCCCCTCCACTTGTCTCTATGGGTATCGTAACTAAGATCCCTTTCATAGTCTATGCAGAGGATCCCCCGTTATGATGCCCATACAATATATGACACACAAGCCAAGAGCTCTGTAGATTGTATGAACAGCTGACTATGAAGAAGATGATAGTTACGATACCCATACAGACAAGCGGGAGGATGGGGGAGGGGAAGTAGATTTACAAGTCAGGAGCTCTGTAGAAGGTATAATTGTATCAGAAATAATCTACAGATTACACCTCTGAGAAAGGAGTGGTTATAGCATAGACCGAAAGAGAGGGAACTCCAGATTGGAGAGGCTGCAGTACAGGAAACACAGGCTCTGGATGCTGAGAAGCCTGTGTACGGGAGCGCGTCTGAGGTGTGCTGGGAAGATTGGGAGCGCGCCTGAGGTGTTCTGGGAAGGTTGGGAGCGCACATGAGGTGTGCTGGGAAGATTGGGAGTGCGCCTGAGGTGTGCTGGGAAGATTGGGAGCGCAAGACATAGCCCGTGTTATCCAGTGGATTTAACCCCTTCCCGCTCCTGGACGTACTATTAGGTCATGGTAGCTGTATCGTTCCTGCTCCATGACCTAATAGTATGTCTCGGGAGTAACGGCCATTTCGGCCGTCCTCCCGACACATACAGGAGCTGTGACAGCTGCTGTCTCGTACAGCAGCTGCCGCAGCTCCTACAGCGGGGACCGATCGCTGTGTCCCCGCTGATTAACCCCTTAAAAGTTGCGTTCAGTAGAGATTGCGGCTTTTTAGGGGTTAAGCTGCCATCGCCAGCCTGCTACACGATAGCGGCCGGCGATGGTGACTATGGCAACCGGACACCAAACAATGGCGTCCGACTATGCCATCGACGGAAGCCTAGGACCCACTATGCTTGCTGTCAGTGAGTAGCTGACAGCTCTGATACACTGCACTACGCATGTAGTGCAGTGTATTAGAATAGCGATCAGGGCCTCAAGTCCCCTAGTGGGACAAAGTAATAAAGTAAAAACAAGATGTGTAAAAATAAGAAATTAAAAGTAAAAATCCCCCTTTTTACCTTATCAGTCCTTTATTATTAATAAAAATATATAAACAAATAAACTATACATAATTGGTATCGCCGCGTCCGTAACGGCCTGAACTACAAAATCATTTCGTCATTTATCCCGCGCGGTGAACGCCGTAAAAGAAAATAATAATAAACCGTACCACAATCACAATTGTTTGGTCACTTCACCTCCCAAAAAATGGAATAAAAAGAGATCAAAAAGTCGCATGTACCGAAAAATGGTACTGATGGAAAATACAGTTCGTTATGCAAAAAAAAGGCCTCACACGGATTTATTGATGAAAAAATAAAAACATTCTGGCTCTTAGAATAAGGTAACACAACAAGTGAATGATTGTTTACAAAACGTATTTTATTGTGCAAACGCCATAAGACATAAAAAAAACCTATAAACATCTGGTATCGCCGTAATCGTATCGCCCCACAGAATAAAGTGAATATGTCATTTATAGCACACGGTGAACGCTGTAAAAAAAAAAGAATAAAAAAACAATAGTAGAATTGCTGTTTTTTAGTCACCACGCCACCTAAAAATAGAATAAAAACTGATCAAAAAGCCGCATGCACCCCAAGAAAACTACAATTAATTCCTCAAGGGGTCTAGTTTCCAAAATGGGGTCACTTTTGGGGGGTTTCCCAATGTTTTGGCACCACAAGACCTCTTCAAACCGGACATGGTGCCTAATAAAAAAGAGGCCTCAAAATCCTCTTGGTGCTCTTTTGCTTCGGAGGCCGGTGCTTCAGTCCATTACCGCACTAGGGCCACATGTGGGATATTTCTCTAAACTGCAGAATCTGGGCAATACGTATTAAGTTGCGTTTCTCTGATAAAACCTTTTGTGTTATAGAAAAAAAATGGTATAAAAAGGATTTTCTGACAAAAATAAATATGTAAATTTCACCTCTACTTTGCTCTAAATTCCTGTGAAACACCTAAAGAGTTCATAAACTTTATAAATGCTGTTGTGAATACTTTGAGGGGTCAAGTTTCTATAATGGGGTGTTTCATAGGGGTTTCTAATATATGGGCCCCTCAAAGCAACTTCAGAACTGAACTGGAACCTAAAAAAAACCAAAAAAAATAGGCAATACTTCGCTTCTCCTAATGAGCATTGCCTACTCCAAGATGACCCCAGTTTTGACCGTTTGTATAAACGGAGACCCCTATTAGACCGTTTCAGTGCCCGGTTTTCCCAAGCATTCACCCCCGAGATGTGTATTTCTATTGATGAGTCCTTGGTACATTTTAAAGGGAGGCTTCAATTCCGCCAGTACCTCCCGGGTAGGAGGGCAAGGTATGGTGTGAAGATGTATAAGCTGTGCGAGTGCATCAGTACCTACAAATTTAGGATATATGAAGGGAAGGACACCACTATTCAGCCCCCAGAATGCCCCCCCTTACTGGGAGTTAATGCAAAAATTGTGTGGGATTTGGTGCACCCACTGCTGGACCAGGGTTACCAACTCTTCAAGTGCCTCGCTTCCAGAAGTCCTGCGGCATGCGGCACTGCTGGAAGAAATCTGAGAGGCCTCCCTAAGACTCTGCTTGGGCAAACACTCAGAAGGGGTGAGAGCAGGGCACATTCTAGCAGCAAAATATTGTCTGTCAAGTACAAGGACAAGAGAGATGTCACACCAGTACCCATGTACCAGTACAGAGACCCCCAAACCAGACTGCATCCTGGACTACAATAGGTACATGGGAGGGGTGGACTTGTCAGATCAAGCCCTGCAGCGCCATGCGGTTCGGTATAAGAAGCTGGCCGTGCACATCATACAGATGACATTGTACAACACATACGTGCTACGTCAATGTGCAGGCCAGAGCGGAACTTTCCTGGAATTTCAAGAGGTGGTTATCAAGAAACAAATTTTTAGGGACCAAGAAGGAGGGGTACCCAGTACTTCTGGAAGCGAAGCCACACGCATCGTACCAGGGCAACACTTTCCAGGAGAAGTTCCCCAAACTGGCAAGAAAGGAAAAAGTCAAAAGAGGTACAAAGTCAGCTATAAGAGGGGGATGAGGGAGGACACAATATACCAATGTGACGCGTGTCCCGAAAAACTAAGGCTCCATATGAGAGTGCTTCAAAATGTATCATACATCCCTTGATTTTTAAGCTACGCCAGTTTTACTTACCCTGATGCACTCCGCACATCTTATCCCCCTCATCTTTCCCTTCTGAGTCCTGCCGCGTGCCCAGGCAGCTGATAACAGCCACATTGAGGGTATTGCCAAACCCGTGAGAACCCACATTACAGTTTATGGGGTGTATGTCTCCGGTAAAAATGCTCACTACACCTGTAAAGGATTTGCCAGACACAGCTTCTGTGTCGACGCCTGTGGGCAATCCGTCTGCACCTTCTCCTATGTCTGTGAGACTGACTCCATCTTCCACCACTCAGGATGGCAGGCTTAGGAGTGGGAGAGCCTATCACAGCCTGGCCAGACGGAGCTAGCTCCCGCCCACTGTCTATTTATACCTGCCTTCCTGTTCCTCCTTTGCCTGTGATTCTGCTCTGTTTGTTTCCTGGCTTGCTGCTGCTGCTTGTACTTCTCATCATCTGCTTGTTATCGACCTTGGCTTTCTGACCACTCTCCTGCTCAGCGTTTTGTACCTCGTTCTCTCCTGGTTTGACTCGGCTCGTTCACTACTCTTGTTGCTCACGGTGTCTCCGTGGGCAGCTGCCCCGTTTCCCTAGCTTCTGTGTACCCTTGTCTGTTTGTCTGTCTTGCACTTACTGAGCGTAGGGATCGTTGCCCAGTTCTACCCCGTCGCTTAGGACGGGTTGTTGCAAGTAGGCAGGGACTGAGTGGCGGGTAGATTAGGGCTCACCTGTCTGTCTCCCTACCCTGTCATTACAACACCTCTAGATGAATGCCTTAAGGGGTGTAGTTTTTAAAACGGGGTCACTTCTTGGGGGTTTCAACTGTACTGGTACCTCAGGGGCTTCTGCATACATGACTTCGCACCAGAAAATCCCCAGTAGTCCAAATGGTGGTCCTTTCCTTCTGAGCCCTCCCATGGGCCCAAACGTCAGTTTATCACCACAAATTGGGCATTGCCGCACTCAGGACAAATTGGGCAACAAAATGGGGTATTTTATTTCTTGTGAAAGTAAGAAATTTTCAGCCAAAACTACATATTATTGGGAAAAAATTATTTTGTTTGAATTCCCAGCCCAATTCAAATAAGTTATGTGAAAAAACTATGGAGTCAAAATGGTCACAACACCAATAAATGAAATCCTTGAGGGGTGTAGTCTCCAAAATGGGGTCACTTCTGTTGGGTTTCCATTGCTTTGATACCTCTGGGGCTCTGCAAATGCGACATGGCACCCGAAAACCAATCCAGCAAAATCTGGACTCCAACAAACACATAGCGCTCCCTCCCATGGGCCCAAACGGCAGTTTATCACCACAAATGGGGTATTGCTGCATTCAGGACAAATTGGGCAACAAAATGGAGTATTTTATTTCTTGTGAAAATAAGAAATTTTGAGCTAAAACTACATATTATTTAAAAAAAAATGTTTTAAATTCCCAGCCCAATTCAAATAATTTCTGTGAAGAAACTATGGGGTCTAAATGATTACGTTACCCATCAATTAATTCCTTGAGGGGTGTAGTTTGCAAAGTGGGGTCACTTCTGGTGGATTTCCAATGCTTTGATACCTCTGGGGCTCTGCAAATGCGACATGGCACCCGAAAACCAATCCAGCAAAATTTGGACTCCAAAGAACACACAGCGCTCCTTCCCTTCTGAGGCCACCCATGGGCCCAAACGGAAATTTATCGCCACATATGGGGTATTGCTGCACTCAGGAGAAATTGGGCAACAAAATGGGGTATTTTGCTCCCTGTGAAAATAAGAAATTTTTATCAAAAATTACATCTTATTGGAAAAAAATGACATTTTTTTAATTTCACAGCCCAATTCAAATACGTGCTGTGTAAATACTGTGGGGTCAAAATGGTAACAACAACCATAAATTAATTCCTTGAGGGGTGTAGTTTCCGAAATGGGGTCACTTTTGGCACCTCAACACCTCTTCAAACCTGGCATGCTGCCTAAAATATATTCTAATAAAAAAGAGGCCTCAAAATGCACTAGGTGCTTCCTTGCTTCTAGGGCTTGTGTTTTATTCCACGAGCGCAGTAGAGCCACATGTGGGACATTTCTAAAAACTGCAGAATCTGGACAATACATATTTAGTAGTATTTCTCTGGTAAAACCTTCCGTGTTACAGAAAAAAATGTAATACAATTAAAATTCAGCAAGAAAAATTTAATTTTTCAAATTTCACCTCTACTTTGCTTTAATTTCTGTGAAATGCCTGAAGGGTTAAATAAATTTTCTAAATGCTGTTTTGAATACTTTGAGGGGTCTAGTTTTCAAAATGGGGTGTTTTATGGGGGTTTCTAATACATAGGTCCCTCAAAGCCACTTCGGAACTGAACAGGTACCTTAAAAAAAAGGCTTTTGAAATTTTCTTAAAAATATGAGAAATTGCTGTTTATATTCTAAGCCTTGTAACGTCCAAGAAAAATAAAAGAATGTTCAAAAAATGATGCCAATCTAAAGTAGACATATGGGAAATGTGAACTAGTAACTATTTTGGGTGGTATAACCGTCTGCTTTACAAGCAGATGCATTTAAATTCTAAAAAATGCTATTTTTTTATAAATTTTCTCTGAATTTTGCAATTTTTCACCAATAAACACTGAATATATCGTCCAAATTTTACCACTAACATAAAGCCCAATGTGTCACGAGAAAACAATCTCAGAATCGCTTGGATAGGTTTAAAGAGGCTCTGTCACCGGATTATCAAATCCCTATGTTCTATTGCATGTGATCGGCGCTGCAATGTAGATAACAGTAACGTTTTTTTTGTTTTTTTTTAAAAACGATCATTTTTGGCTAAGTTATGAGCAATTTTATATTTATGCAAATGAGCCTTTCTAATGGACAACTGTTTTCTCTTATTTCCAACTGGGCGTGTATTGTGTTTTTAGCAACTGGGCGTGTTTACTTCTTTCACTGCACAATCACACTGTGCTGTGGATCATGCTGGGCTGGAGCAATGAGAAGTGTAGGACACTGATTAGTCACTGATTGGTCAGCGTCATACACTCCTCTGTACAACACCCAGTTGGTAAAAAGTAAAAACACTCCCAGTTGTCCATTTGAGAAACTCATTAGCATAAATCTAAACTAGCTCATAACTTGCTCAAAAATGATCGTTTTTCAAAATAAAAACCACTGCTGTTCTCTACATTACAGCGCCGATCCGATTATGTAGGAGATAGGGCACTTATAATCTGGTGACAGAGCCTCTTTAAGCATTCCGACATTATTACCACATAAAGTGAAATAAGTCCGATTTGAAAAATGGGCTCTGAACCTTAAGGTCAAAACAAGGCTGCGTCCTTAAGGGGTTAAGAGCAGAGCAGCAGAAAAATAATTTTTTGAACGTCCTTTTATTTTTCTAGGACCTTACAAGGCTTATAAGTTTAGCAGCAATTTCTCACATTTTCAAGAAAATTTCAAAAGCCTATTTTTTTAGGGACCAGATCACTTCTGAAGTGGCTTTGAGGGGCCTATATATTACAAACCCCCGTAAATCGCCCCATTTAAAAGCTGCAACACTTAAATTATTCAAAACAGCAGTATCTTAAGCCTTTAGGCATTTCACAGGAATGAAAGCAAAGTGAAGGTGACATTTCAAATTTTCATTTTTTTAAATTCAATTGTAATGCTTTTTTGGGGGGATTTTGGGGCTTTCTTTTTATTAGATAATATTTTAGGCACCATGTCCGGTTTAAAGAGGTTTTGTGGTGCCAAAACATAGGAAAAACCCAAAAAATACACCATTTTGGAGACTATACCCCACAAGAAATTAAGACATTAATCTAGGGGTGCAGTGAGCATTTTGACCGTACGGGTGTTTCATAGATTTTATTAGAATTGGGAAGTGAAAATTAAACATATTTTTTTTCCCCAATAAGTTGTATTTTTAGCTCAAATTGTTTTCATTTCCACAAGGACTAAAAGGAGAAAAAGAACCTCAACATTTGTAAAGCAAACAACCCATATGTGCTCATAAACTGCTGTTTAGGCACACTGTAGGGCTTAGAAAGGAAGGCGCCATTTGGAGCGTGGATTTTGCTTGGTAGTGCCCTTTTTGGGACTTTCTCCTTTTGTAATTTGTGAAATTTAGCTTGGAGCGTGTTGCCCTGGTATAATGCGGGCACCCTCACTACTGGCAGATGTGCTATGACCCTCCCCAGTTCCTAAATACTAGGGCCTTGATAATCACTTCTAGAAACTGAAGGAATGTTCCCCTCCGGCCTGCATATCGGGTTGTTTTACCTATTCACCTATGACAGCACCCCTGGAGAGACGTCCCATCCGCTGGACAGGAAACCTGAGGATATAAAATGGACACACCTCTCCACACACCCAGTCAGGTTTCGTGTCCTCCGGATGGAAGATTCTCCTGAGGAAAATACACTTCTCCCGGGATTGCAGACCCCCTAGCAAGGCTTACCTTATTCCACTAGGGGTGCTCTGGAAAGGTATGTCTCCCTCTTGGGAGCAACCTTAGTATGGGATAGGTACTCTCTCCTCTCCCGGTCCATCATCCCCGGATGCCAAGTCCTCCAGTCCGGTACTTGAGGACGCCAGGAGTGGGGTAAGAGACCTCTCCCTTACTTAATACTGTTCCCCTTTCTCTTGTGCATATGTTTAGGCCAGGGATTGTCCTAGGAAAAAGCAGGATAAGGCCCATAACAAGGAACGTGCGATATGTAAAAATAAACTCGCATCTTCCTATAACAAAAGACTGTCAGAAATGTCTAGATAATATTATATCAGAAGAGTCCACAAATTTAGCCACAAGCATTAAGGATATTGTAAGGGCCGAAGTGAGGAGCTCACTAAGGTCCCTTAGAAAGAGAAGAGATCCTCCGGTCGCCTCTTCTAGCAGGATGGATTCCGATTCCTCAGCCGAAGGGGAACCCCAGCTAGGCGAAGAAGGGGAGTACAGCTCCTACGACTCCTCAGGTGAGGAGGAGGGAGAGAGAAATCTGTTACCAATGGAGGACGTTGACCTACTCCTAAAAACAGTCAGGGCGACTATGAATATAGACGACGCCAAAGAACCACAGTCCATCCAGGACGCTATGTTTCAAGGGCTAGGACCTAAAAAGAATAGGACCTTCCCCATCCATAGGAACATATCTAACCTTATTAAAAAGGAATGGAAAGCTCCTGATAAAAAGACCAGCGTTCCCAAGTTTCTCAAAAGGAAGTATCCCTCTGAGGACGCATGCAGGGACTGGGATAACATCCCCAAGCTCGACGCTCCAGTAGCCAAGATCTCAAGGAAACGCTCCCTTCCCTTTGAAGATCTAGGCTCCTTGTCTGATCCTATGGATAGAAAGGCCGAATTCTACCTCAAGAGAGCCTGGGAAGCCTCTACGGGGGGTTTCAAACCAGCCATTGCAGCCACCTGCGTGGCCAGATCCCTGAAAGTGTGGCTTGCACAACTGGAGGTACATCTAAAAGACAAGACCCCTCGGGATCAAATCTTAGCCTCCCTCCCAACACTTTCTAAAGCAGCAGACTTCTTGGCAGACGCCTCAGTAGACGCGGTACGCCTTTCCGCCAGATCAGCGGCCCTGGCGAATTCAGCTAGACGAGCTATCTGGCTAAAGACCTGGAAGGGGGACACCGGATACAAAGGGAAGCTGTGCGCTATCCCCTGTTCAGGAGATTACCTTTTCGGGCCCCCACTTGATGACCTGCTGGAAAAGGCATCAGACAGTAAAAAGGGGTTCCCGGCACAAACAAGGCCAACAAAAGAGTCCTTTCGTCCCAGAGGGCCAAGTAACAAAAGAGGGGGGTACCCTAACCCTAGGGCACAGGACTTTAGACCCTCGAGATTTCCTAGAAATAACAAGTCCTTTCTTTTCAGGCCCTAGAAGGACCCTAAAAATAGGGACCAACAATGACGCCAAGGGGGCAGTGGGGGGTCGCCTTTCCCTGTTTCTCAAAGATTGGCGGAAGATTTCAGCAAATCCTTGGATTCTGGGAATCCTAAAAACAGGGTACATACTAGAGTTCACAACCCTCCCCCCAGACAGATTCCTTCCCACGAGGGACCTAAGGAACCCAGTCCAACAAAAGATCCTAGAAATAGAAGTTCTGTCACTTATAAAAAAAAGAGGTCCTAATCCAGGTTCCAGACACAGAGATAGGTCGGGGCTTTTATTCCCCCCTCTTCCTAGTGAACAAACCAGGAGGAAAACACAGGGTCATTATAAACCTAAAAGAACTGAACTGCTATCTGACCTACAAAAAATTCTGCATGGAGAGCATCACGTCAACTATAAACCTCCTCTCCAGAGACTGCGTGATGGCCTCAATAGACCTAGAGGATGCCTATTATCACGTACCCATATGTCATCATCATCAAAAGTATCTAAGGGTAGCAGTAACACTCAACGGGTCCGTATGCCATCTACAATACAGAGCCCTCCCCTTTGGCATCTCTCAAGCCCCAAGGGTATTTTCCATGCTGATAGCGGAAATGACCTCATACATCAGGATGAACGACATTCTCCTGATTCCATATCTAGACGACTTCCTGGTGGTAGCAGAAATAGTTACAACTCTGACCCTACACATACAGATAGTCCGGGACATACTGACAAAATTAGGATGGAACATAAATTTAAAAAAATCGAATCTAAATCCATCGAAAAGATGTATATTCTTAGGAACCCTGCTGTATTCCTCCAAACAGATGACCTTCCTACCAGAAGAAAAAATCGGGCCCCTGATGGACAGGATATCAGAGATCTACATGAGCCATACGACATGTTTCAGGGAAGCTATGTCAGTCTTAGGAATCATGACGTCAATCATCCCAGCCGTGCTATGGGCTCACTTCAAGTCCAGACCACTGCAGTGGGACATCCTAGACCAATGGGACAGGAGCAGTTTCTCCTTGGACCAACCCTTTCACATCTCTTCCACAGCAAGACTGTCCCTCAGATGGTGGCTAAGCAGGGAAAATCTCACAAGGGGTATTCCATGGAGGTTAACCCCTACTCTCAATATGACCACAGATGCGAGTCCCTGGGGGTGGGGAGCCCATTACGACTCATCTTTTCTTCAGGGTCAGTGGGACCAACAGACCGCTCTCAGATCCTCCAACTTCAGGTAACTAGCAGCAATTCTTCAGGCCCTGAGGGGATCCATACAGGCAATCTCAGGTCAGCACCTAAATATCTATTCGGACAACACAACTACAGTATCCTATATAAACCGGCAAGGGGGTATGTGATCGGCCTCACTGATGGGCCTAGCCACACAGGTATTTTCTCTGGCAGAACACCACCTGCTAACTCTATCAGCCGTCCATCTCAGAGGGAAGGACAACCTGGTGGCAGATTTCCTAAGCCGGGAAAGGCTTCACCAATCAGAATGGTGCCTGAACACCACAGTATTTCAGGAGATCATCCTCAGATGGGGAACCCCATCAATAGATCTGTTCGCATCCAAAAGAAACAGAAAAACCCAGAGGTTCTTCTCCCTAAATCCCTCAGACCACCCAACAGCAATAGACGCATTCTCCCAGTGCTGGAGTCTAGAGAGAGGCTACGCCTCCCCCCCCCCCCCTGAACCTCCTCCCAAGAGTCTTAATAAAGGTCAGAGAAGTCAGGGCCAGCGTGATACTGATAGACCCCTTCTGGCCAAAGAGACCATGGTTCACGTGGCTAAGGAAAATGTCGTCACACCAACCATGGGTTCTTCCAAACAGGCCAGATCTTCTATATCAGGGCCCAGTATTACACCCCGACATTCAGAAGCTCCACTTGACAGCATGGAAACTGAAAGGATAATCCTTAGGCAGAGAGGATTTACAGAATCCGTCATCTCCACCCTACTAGCCAGTAGGAAACCGATTACCTCAAAAATATATCTGAGGTCATGGAACGCATTCTTAAACTTCACAGGGATATTAATCCTTTAACCAAACCAGATATTCCCCTAATATTGGATTTCCTCCAGGCGGGACTAAATAAAAACCTTAGGCCTACTACATTAAAGGTTCAGATTTCTGCTTTAAGTTCCTTTTTCAATTTTAAATTAGCAGAACACCCCTGGATCAAAAGATTTCTAGCGGCCACCTGCAGACTTAAACCCCAGATAAGGTCCCCAGTTCCTCCCTGGGACTTAAACCTCGTTCTCCAGGCTTTGATAAAACCACCCTTTGAACCCATAGACTCTATTTCCTTGAAGATGCTAACACTCAAAAGGACCTTTCTATTAGCCATTACATCAGCCCGTAGAGTGATCGAGATCCAGGCCCTCTCTGCCTTTCCTCCACATACCCTACTGCTAGATGATAGTCATCTTAAAAACAACTACCAGAATTCCTTCCTAAAGTGGTTTCACCCTTTCACCTAAACCAAGACATTGTCCTTCCCTCCTTTTGTGACTCCCCAAAGAATCAGAGGGAACAACAATTTAACTGCCTAGATGTAAGAAGATGTCTAGTCCAGTACCTAAAGGTTACCCAAGATCTGAGATCACAAAACTTGTTTATCCAGTTTCAGGGTCACAACAAGGGTTCAGCAGCCAGCAAAGCTACCACAGCAAAGTGGATCAAGCAGGTCATGCGGCTAGCCTACATAAATAAAAAACTCAAACCCCCTGGATTCTTCGGGCCACACTCCACTAGGACCGTATCCACTTCATGGGCAGAAAGAGCAGATGCATCCCTAGACCAAATATGTAAGGCTGCCACATGGAGTTCTCCTCACACCTTCTTTAAACACTACAGATTACAAGTACATACAGCCTCTGACTTGGCCTTCGGTAGGAAGGTACTACAAGCTGTGGTCCCACCCTAAAAATATTGTTTTCTATTTTACATCTCCAGGGGTGCTGTCATAGGTGAATAGGTAAAAGATCGATTTACTTACCGGTAATCTGTTTTTCAAGAACCTATGACAGCACCCCGCTGTTACCCTCCCATGTCTGTAGTAGATGACCCTCATAAACTGGATCGCTACCTTTTAATTTGAGCATCCCTGTAAATATTGTACATATTAACCCCTTAAGGACGCAGCCTAGTTTGGGCCTTAAGGCTCAGAGCCCATTTTTCAAATCTGACATATTTCAATTTATGTGGTAATAACGTCAGATTACTTAAACCTATCCAAGCAATTCTGAGATTGTTTTCTCGTGACACATTGGGCTTCATGTTCGTGGTAAAATTTGGTCCATATATTCAGTGTTTATTGTTGAAAAATTGCAAAATTCAGAGAAAATTTTGAAAAAATAGCATTTTTCAGAATTTAAATGCATCTGCTTGTAAAGCAGACGGTTATACCACCCAAAATAGTTACTAGTTCACATTTCCCATATGTCTACTTTAGATTGGCATCGTTTTTTGAACATTCTTTTATTTTTCTTGGACGTTACAAGGCTTAGAACATAAACAGCAATTTCTCATATTTTTAAGAAAATTTCAAAAGCTTTTTTTTTAAGGTACCTGTTCAGTTCTGAAGTGGCTTTGAGGGGCCTATGTATTAGAAACCCCCATAAAACACCCCATTTTAAAAACTAAACCCCTCAAAGTATTCAAAACAGCATTTAGAACGTTTTTTTTTAACCCTTCAGGCATTTCACAGGAATTAAAGCAAAGTGGAGGTGAAATTTGCAAATTTCATTTTTCTTGCTGAATTTCAATATTCTAAAAAACATTTTCTGTAACACAGAAGGTTTTACCAGAGAAATACTACTAAATATGTATTGTCCAGATTCTGCAGTTTTTAGAAATGTCCCACATGTGGCTCTACTGCGCTCGTGGAATAAAACACAAGCCCTAGAAGCAAGGAAGCACCTAGTGCATTTTGAGGCCTCTTTTTTATTAGAATATATTTTAGTCAGCATGCCAGGTTTGAAAAGGTGTTGAGGTGCCAAAACAGAAGGAATCCCCCAATAGTGACCCCATTTTGGAAACTACACCCCTCAAGGAATTAATTTATGGTTGTTGTTACCATTTTCACCGCACAGTTTTTTCACAGCACCTATTTGAATTGGGCTGTGAAATTAAAAAAGTCATTTTTTCCAATAAGATGTCATTTTTGATCAAAATTTCTTATTTTCACAGGGAACAAAATACCCCATTTTGTTGCCCAATTTGTCCTTAGTGCGGCAATACCCAATTTGTGGAGATAAACTGCCGTTTGGGCCCATGGGAGGGCTCAGAAGGAAAGAAGCGCTATGTGTTTGTCGGAGTCCAGATTTTGCTGGATTGGTTTTCGGGTGCCATGTCGCATTTGCAGAGCCCCAGAGGTATCAAAGCAATGGAAACCAACCAGAAATGACCCCACTTTGGAAACTACACCCCTCAAGGGATTCATTTATGGGTGTTGTGACCATTTTGACCCCATAATTTTTTCACAGAACTTATTTGAATTGGGCTGGGAATTAAAACAAAATTAATTTTTTCCAATAATATGTAGTTTTGGCTGAAAATTTCTTATTTTCACAAGAAACAAAATACCCCATTCTGTTGCACAATTTGTTCTGAGTGCCGCAATACCCCATTTGTGGTGATAAACTGCGGTTTGGGCCCATGGGAGGGCTCAGAAGGAAAGGACCACCATTTGGCCTACTGGGGATTTTTTGGTGCGAAGTCATGTATGCAGAAGCCCCTGAGGTACCAGTACAGTTAAAACCCGCAAGAAGTGACCCCGTTTTAAAAACTACACCCTTAAGGCATTCATCTAGAGGTGTAGTGAGCATTTTGACCGGAGACATACACCCCATAAACTGTAATGTGGGTTCTCCCGGGTACGGCAATACCCTACATGTGGATGTTATCAGCTGCCTGGGCACACAGCAGGGCCCAGAGGGGAAACTACACCCCTCAAGGAATTGATTTATGGTTGTTGTTACCATTTTGACCGCACAGGGTAAGTAAAATTGGGGTAAATTATAAACCAAGGGATGTATGATAAATTTTAAAACACTCTTTCATACAGAGCTCTGGTTTTTCGGGACACGTGTCACATTGATATATTGTGTCCTCCCTTATCCCCCTCTTTTATAGCAGACTTTGCACCTCTTTTGACTTTTTCCCTTCTTGCCAGTTCGGGGAACTTCTCCTGGAAAGTGTTGCCCTGGTACGATGCGTGTGGCCTCACTTCGAGAAGTACTGGGTGCCCCCCCCTTCTTGGTCCCTAAAGATTAGGTTCTTGATCACCTCTTGAAATGTCAGGAAAGTTCCCGTCTGGCCTGCACATCGACGTAGCACATACACATTGTACAATGCCATCTGTATGATGTACACGGCCAGCTTCTTATACCACACCGCATGGCGCGTCAGGGCTTGATCTGACAAGTCCACCCCTCCCATGTACCTATTGTAGTCCAGGATGCAGTCTGGTTTGGGGGTCTCTGTACTGGTACCTCGTACAGGTACATGGGTACTGGTGTGGCATCTCTCTTGTACTTGACACACAATATGTTGCTGCTAGATTGTGCCCTGCTCTCACCCCTTCTGGGTGTTTGCCCAAGCAGAGTCTTAGGGAGGCCTCTCAGATTTCTTCTAGCAGTGCCGCATGCCACAGTATTTCTGGATGCGAGGCACTTGAAGAGTGGGACGCTGGTATAAAAATTATCCAGGTAGAGGTGGTAACCCTGGTCCAGCAGTGGGTGCACCAAATCCCACACAATTTTTGCATTAACTCCCAGTAAGGGGGGCATTCTGGGGGCTGAAAACTGGTGTCCTTCCCTTCATATATCCTAAATTTGTTAGTATACCCTGATGCACTCTCGCACAGCTTATACATCTTCACGCCATACCTTGCCCTCTTACCCGGCAGGTACTCGCGGAATTGAACCCTCCCTTTAAAATGTACCAAGGACTCATCAATAGAAATACACTTCTCGGGGGTGTATGCTTTGGAAAACCGGGCACTGAAACGGTCTATTAGGGGTCTCCGTTTATACAAACGGTCAAAACTGGGGTCATCTCGGGGTGGGCACGGCTCATTATCAGTATAATGTAAGAAGCAAAGTATTGCCTAATTTTTTATTTTTTTTTAGGTTACAGTTCAGTTCTGAAGTTGCTTTGAGGGGCCCATATATTAGAAACCCCTATCAAACACCCCATTTTAGAAACTAGACCCCTCAAAGTATTCACAACAGCATTTAAAAAGTTTATGAACCCTTTGGGTGTTTCACAGAAATTTAGAGCAAAGTAGAGGTGAAATTTACATTATTTTTTTTTGTCGGAAAATCCTCTTTATACAATTTTTTTTATAACACAAAAAGTTTTATCAGAGAAACGCAACTTAATACTTATTGCCCAGATTCTGCAGTTTTGAGAAATATCCCACATGTGGCCCTAGTGCGGTAATGGACTGAAGCTCTGGCCTCCAAAGCAAAGGAGCACCTAGTGGATTTTGAGGCCTCTTTTTTATTAGGCACCATGTCCGGTTTGAAGAGGTCTTGTGCCAAAACAGTGGAAACCCCCCAAAAGTGACCCCATTTTGGAAACTAGACCCCTTGAGGAATTCATTGTAGTTTTCTTGGGGTGCATGCGGCTTTTTGATCAGTTTTTATTCTATTTTTAGGTGGCGTGGTGACTAAAAAACAGCAATTCTACTATTGTTTTTTTTTTCTTTTTTTTTTTACAGCGTTCACCGTGCGCTATAAATGACATATTCCCTTTATTCTGCGGGGCGATACGATTACGGCGATACCAGATGTTTATAGTTTTTTTTTATGTCTTATGGCGTTTGCACAAAAAAATAAGTTTTGTAAAAAATCATTCACTTTTTGTGTTACCTTATTCTAAGAGCCAGAACTTTTTTATTTTTCCATCAATAAAGCCGTGTGAGGTCTTTTTTTTGCGTAACGAACTGTAGTTTCGATCAGTACCATTTTTAGGTACATGCGACTTTTTGATCTCTTTTTATTCCATTTTTTGGGAGGTGAAGTGACCAAAGAATTGTGATTGTGGTACGGTTTATTATTATTTTCTTTTACGGCGTTCCCCGCGCGGGATAAATAGCGAAATAATTTTGTAGTTCAGGCCGTTACGGACGCGGCGATACCAATTATGTATAGTTTATTTGTTTGTTTATATTTTTTTATTAATAATAAATGACTGATAAGGGAAAAGGGGGATTTTTACTTTTATTACTTTTAAATCTTTTATTTTCTTATTTTTGCACATCTTATTTTTTTTACTTTTTTTTAACTTTATTACTTTGTCCCATTAGGGGTTTTGAGGGCAGGAGGCCCTGATCGCTATTCTAGTACACTGCACTACATGCGTAGTGCAGTGTATCAGAGCTGTCAGCTACTCACTGACAGCAAGCATAGTGGGTCCTGACTTCGTCAGGACCCACTAGGCTTCCGTCAATGGCATAGCCGGACGCCATTGTTTGGTGTCCGGTTGCCATAGTCACCATCGCCGGCCGCTATTGTGTAGCAGGCTGGCGATGGCAGCTTACCTCCTAAAAAGCCGTGATCGCTATTGAACACGGATTTTCAGGGGTTAATCAGCGGGGACACAGCGATCGTTCCCCGCTGTAGGAGCTGTGACAGCTGCTGTACGAGACAGCAGCTGTCACAGCTCCTGTATGTGTTGGGAGGACGGCCGAAATGGCCGTTACTCCCGAGACGTACTATTAGGTCATGGAGCGCGAACGCTATGGTTACCATGACCTAATAGTACGTCCAGGAGCGGGAAGGGGTTAAGGTGTGAGGGACTTTCACAAAAAAAAAAGGCACACATATAAATTAAACTACTTCTCATCCTGAGTTCTTCCTAAAGACTGGGTGTGTGGAGAGGTGTGTCCATTTTATATCCTCATAGTTTCCTGTCCAGCGGATGGGACGTCTCTCCAGGGGTGCTGTCATGGGTTCTTGAAAAACAGATTACCGGTAAGTAATCGATCTTTTTTCAGCAAACCCTTACAAGTGGCATAACTTTTTTTGTTTTTTCTATCCACGTAAACGTATCAAGGCCTTTTTTTGCGGGACGATCTGTAGTTTTTATTGTAACATTTTCTGGGAGGCTAGGGACCAAAAAACAATTTCCCTTATTTATTTTTCTTTACGGTGGTTCCTGTGCAGTATAAATGACGTTAACTTTATTTGGCAGGTCAGTACGTTTACGGCATTACAAAATGTATATAGTTTTTTATGTTTTGCTACAGGAAGGAATGTTCCTCCGTTTCAAGCTGTTTTTTACTCTACGTATTTCTAGAGACATAACTTTTTTATTTTTCGGTTGTTGGAGATGTATGAGGGCTTGTTTTTTGCGGGACAAGATGTAGATTTTATTGGTACCATTTTGGGTCGCTTGCGTCTTTTTTATCACTTTTTGTTTAATTTTTTGGAAGAGGAAATCTATAAAAAACAAGCAATTATGGAATGTTTTGGTTTTTTTGGGGGATTTATTTTTTCCAGCGTTCCCCGTGCACCTTAAATTACATGTTAACTTTATTCTGCAGGGTCGATCTGATTATTGCGATACCAAATTTATATAATTTTTAGTATTACAGCTTTTGCACAATAAAATCACTTCGAATATGGCAAATGTTTTTCTTTTTTTTAAGCTCCATAACTTTTTTATTTTTGCATCGACAAAGCTGTGTCAGGGCATTTTTTTTTGCAGGACGGGCTGTCATTTATATTGGTATTATTTTGGTATTATTTTGGGGTAAATATGAGTTTTTCATCACTTTTTGTTCCATTTTTTTAGGAGATGTGACTTACAAACAGCGATTCTGGTGTTATTTTTTTATATTTTATTCTTGTTGTGCGTTCACCGTGTGGGATGAATTACATAATAGTTTTATCGTTTTGGTCCTTATGGATGCAATGATACCAATTTATGTATAGTTTTTTTTTATATATATTTAATTTTTTTACAATTATAAAAGGCTTATTATGGGAAAAAAGGTAATTTTGGGTTTTTAACTTGAAACTTTTCTATTATTATACAACATTTTTATTAACTGTTTCACTAAGGGACTTGAAGGCCTGCAACACTGATCACTATACTAATACATTACACTACCTACGTAGTGCAATGTATTAGAGCTGTCAGTGTGACACTGTCAGCAAGCTAATAAGGACCTGCCGGAGGCGTCTCCTAACAGGCCTCCGGACTTGGCAGACCAGGAGGCCATTGTTAGGCCTCCGGTTGCCATACCAACCATTGGCACCCACGTGATCGGCTCGCAGGGGTGCCTATCGGCTAAAAAACCATTAGATTCCGTGATTGCTATTGACCTCGGCATCTAAGGGGTTAATCAGGCTGGATCGGAGGCTAACTCCAATCCTGTCCATTAGAGCAGGATCTTAGCTGTAATATACAGCTGACACCCAGCAGTGATGGCACAGGCTTGGCTTCTGAGCCCGCGTTATTACCGCAATGTACTGTGCTTTGTGGGAACTACTTCCTGACTGCGCTGTGTATATATATATGGCACATGTTGGGAAGAGGTTAAGCATAATTTTGGAATAGTCGACATAAATAGAAAGAAATAAACACATACATTTTGGTGATTTCCTTTGTACTTTGCCATTTTTTGTGTTCTTCCATTAGTGATCCCCCTAAATAATAACTGCTGAAAAGAAAGATCCTCCTTCTAGATCTATATTTAATATGGGACTGTGACAAGAATTGAGGAACTGTTAGAAAACACACAAGGTCCCCATGACAACTCTGCACACAAGTCATAAGGAGACATGTTGTCTTCAGG
This sequence comes from Rhinoderma darwinii, assembly GCF_050947455.1. NCBI lineage: Eukaryota > Metazoa > Chordata > Amphibia > Anura > Rhinodermatidae > Rhinoderma > Rhinoderma darwinii. Next base: position 656,776,887 of record NC_134687.1, read on the forward strand.
ATATTTCCGTAGTACAACCTTAGGCCTCAATATCAAGCACTCAGATCTCTGCTGTAATCTACTGTACATTTTTTGACACATGTCTTCTGGTAGGTCTCTCCTTTTAAGCTTTTATAGTGGCTTTAGCAATGTGGGTTTTTTTTTTTGTTTGTTTTTTAACTTTCGGGGCAATCTTCCAAATCTAATAATTATTAGGAACCTTGTATTTCACATTTAATTATTGTACATACAACAACGTTTCAGTGATGATCACCTGCTCTCAGAGACCACTGCACTAGATTCACCTTTTCAGTGCTAGATAGAAACCTCTTTCCACTTTGACCAGCCTCAATTCTGAGGCCTGCTTCTCACGGCTGTGTTCAGACTGTATGTTGGCTGTATTTCCTTGACCAAATACAGTTCAGGGAGCCAGACTCCTAGCAGCATAATGATGCATGATACTATGAGTCACTGCCTCTCTATGAGACTACCGTACTAAAGACAAAATTGCAGCATGGGGCAGGGACTCCTAATATTATAAACAGCTATAATGGTAGAAGTCCGGCTCCCTGAACTGTGTTTGGACCGGGAAATCCGTCCAACATACGGTACGAACACGGCTGTGTGAAGCAGGCTTTTCAACAATGTACTGGAAAACTTTATTACAGATTGTGATTGATAACCTCACTCTGTGTATACCACTTAATGGTCCATGGCCGCAGACTGCCGTTCTTACGCGCCCCTCATCGGACGCGGCTATGGATCTGTGAGTGCTGGCAGGCATCTCCTTCCTAGGAGACGCCAGCACTCACTTCTGCTCTGTTCGGCTGTGTCCCGTAGGTGTAATTCCCATGTTAGTCTTTGCAAATGGTCCCTCAGTATTCTCCTGTTCCCGTGCCCTACTGCCTGTTCCTGTATCCTGTGCTGCGTTGGTTCCTGAGCCCTATCGAGTGTTGGAGTCGTGTTCTGACATCGGTCACGTCTGCTGTCGTACACCACGTCTGGTGTCCTCTGCCACGCCTGATATCCTCTGCCACGTATGGCATCCTCTGCCGTCTAAAGTTACATCTGTGCTAGCTACTGCGACTGTCTGGACTATTCAGGTACCCTTATGCTGGACTTTGTATTTATTGGGTACTCTGTTATTTGGCCAGCTGCCTCCCCGCTATGGCGGTGCGGCCTAGTGGGTCCACATACCCACAGATCGTGACAGTACACTCAGGCCATGGTCAACCCAAGACCTTGAAGACGTCACAAGCCATGCAGGCAGACATGCAAGACCTTCAGTCACGACAAGACCAACTCCACCTGGCAGTGAACACCATTGCACATCGGCTGGATATGCAAGCCGCAGTCGTCACCTCCTCGTTATGACGGAGACACGAAGTCCTGCAGGAGATTTCTGAACCAGTGATATATTTAGATAGGTATTACCCTCTTACAATTTTATATATAATATGTTGGAGTAATTCACACTAGGTGTACACCACCAATTATTGATATATGAACAAAGGAACGGGGAGTGGGAAAAGTAGTGTGTTACATCAATGTTAAAAATAAAAAATACTTTATTGAATAATTATTAAAAACAATGTTAGATGAAAAAATGATGACGTTGTGCCAAAGTCCCCTAGATTGGCACACTAAGACAATATTATGTCTAAATTAATTGCTCCGTTTTATTAAAGATATGTGTCTAGCCTCCCCCTATGTATATGCGAGGAGGCTCTGTAATAGTCCCTGATCCAGAGATTAAAGTGTTAAATACTAGCAAATGGCTGTCCCCCTCAGTATCAATGACGAGACAGTCAACCTCCATATGACACTAAAGGTTCCTCCAACGGGCTGTAATTAAAGCCCTGCGGTGGAGAAATCCCTGCATCAATACAACCATATGGGTTGTATGTGCATGTGTCCTATGCAAGTAGACACGGCACAGCAGAGTTGAGACTGTTGCGTGCTAGCAAAATAGGCTGAGTAACAATCACTGACGGGCGGCCACTCAGCTGAGTTGCCTAGATAATAATCTCTAGTTAGCGTATTAGTAAATTTTCAGAATGTCAGGCAATTCACATCTAGTCCTCTATGTATAAGCTTGACATAGCAGAGCTGTAACTGCTCCGTGAGGACAACTCTGCAGGAGCAGTAACTGATCAGATAGTGTGCTCACACAGTGATCTCCAGTCCCACGTAACCATTAGTATTCTGCCTGTCAGGCAGTTGTATCACTAAATCGAGGTGTGTTTTCTTTGTGCAGATAAGGCTGCCGAAGTCAGTCACATACACATGGGAAGGGTTGAGAGGAGGTGAGCCGCGATCAGCTGTTTGAGTGTATTCACAGCTCAAACATAGCTCGGCATAGCAGAGTTGTAACTGCTACGTGAGGACAATTCTACAGGAAAGAGTGTGTTCTTTGTGCAGATTATGCTGCCAAAGTCAGTCACATACACATAAGAAGGGTAGAGAGTAAGTGAGCCGCGATCAGCTGTGTGAGTGTATTCGCAACTCAAACATAGCTCGACATAGCAGAGCTGTAACTGCTACGTGAGAACAACTACAGGAAGGAATAACTAAGCCGCAGTCATCACCTCCTCGTTATGACGGTGACACGAAGTCCTGCAGGGGATTTCTGAACCAGTGCCAGATCCACTTCAGACTACAGGCAAAGACCTTCCCCTTTGATGACGCAAGGATCGCCTTTCTTTACTTACTGGCAAGGCCCTGGCCTGGGCGAAACCCCTGTGGGAACATCAGGGACCAGACACTCGTGACTTGCAGTAGTTTTTTTAAAGACTTTCCGTTCTAAATTTGAAGATTCTGGGAGAGTTGCTTCTGCTGCTGACCTTACACCAGGGAGACATCTCCGTGGGTGAGTATGCCATCCAGTTCTGTACCCTGGCTGCTGAACTAACCTGAAACAACGAGGCCTTGGTGGCTACATTCTGGCAGGGACTTTCTTCTGGGATTAAAGATGAGCTTGCCCCTCGCATTCTGCCACCTACCCGGATTGACATGATGATCCGGGAGCTTTCCCAAGAGGTTCGCCGGGAGAGAGGATTTCCTCGGCTAGCTCCTACTTTCCAGCAATCCCTACTGTCATCATCAGTTGTTCCACCAGAGGAGCCTATGCAGGTGGACCGGGTCAAATTTTCTACCCAGGAGAAACTACGCAGACGCACTTCAGGACTTTGTTTGTATTGTGGCCTCAGTGGCCATGTTGTGCGTTTGTATCCCCAGAAGCAAAATAAACTCCAGTTCCTAGAATTGGTTGGAGAGACAACCCTAGGCAGAACGGCACTAAACAAAAAATTATCTTCCAAACTGACCACTCTTGTGACCATAGTGTCTGGCGAGAAGACGCATCGGGTCTCTGCCTATCTGGACTCCAGATCTGTGGCAATTGGAGTTCCGGAGAAGTTCTCCAATGGGGTCCCAAATGTCCCCACCACTGCCTGTTACAGATCCATCCCGTACAGCCTTCTCTGTCTCAGTCGTTAGCGGGATCCTGCTCATTTTTCTCAATTTGCAGACGTCTTTAGCAAAAAGCAGGCTGAGATGCTTCCCCCACTCCGGTCTTACGACTGTCCGATTGAACTGGCTTCTCCTTAACGTGGACTGGTATATCCTTTCTCCTTGCCAGAGACTCAATCCACTCCTACATCATGGAGAATCTGGAGAGGGGTTTCTTATGAAAGTTTTCCTCCCTGGCCGGGGCTGGTTTCTTCGGTAAGAAGACGGATCTCTTCTACCCTCCATTGACTACCGTGGACTCAACCAGATCACGGTCAAGAACAAATACGCATTGCCACTAATATCCGAACTGTTTGACCGTATACGAGGAGCCAGGATTTTTTTGTAACTAGACTTGCGTGGGACTTACAATTTGATCCGTCAAGGTGACGAGTGGAAGACGGCGTTTTACACTCAAGATGGGCACTACGAATACCTGGTGATGCCCTTCGGTCTGTGTAACGCTCCCGCGGTCTTCCATGAATTAGTCAATGATATCTTCCGAGATCTCCTCTATGTCTGAGTTGTGGTCTATCTCATGATATTTTGATTTTCTTTCCAGATCCGACGACTCATCGGAGGCATGTTCGTCAACTTCTATTGCGATTAAGGGAGAATCGTCTGTATGCCAAGCTGGAGAAGTGCATTTTTGAAAAAAATTCTCTGCCCTTCCTGGACTATATCATCTCGGATCAAGGTGGACCCTGAGAAGGTAAAGTCCATCCTGGAATTGCCACCTCCACTGGGCCTGCGGGCAATACAGCGTTTTTTGGGATTCGCCAATTTCTACCGGCAGTTTATCCTAAACTTATCATCACTGACGGCTCCCATCTCTACCCTTATCAAGAAGGGTGTGAACGCCAGGGTGTGGACTCCAGCGGCAGAATCTGCACCTCGAGTGCTTTTACCTCCTCCTCAACCCTCCATCATCCTGACGTCTCTGGACAGTTCTCGATGGAGGTGGACGCTTCCTGTTGCAGGTGCACTTCTGTTCCAGAGAAGCTTCAAAGGAAAGGCAGTGGTGTGTGGCTATTATTCAAGACTTTTTTCTCCGCTGAGCGCAATTACTCTATTGGGGATTGGAAGTTATTGGCCATCAAATTGGCTCTGGAGGAGCTAGAGGGCGCAGCTTATCCCATCCTGATATAAACTGACCACAAGAACCTCACCTATCTTCAGTCGGCTCATCGGCTAAATCCCCGTCAAGCCAGGTGGTTGCTGTTCTTCACCTGTTTTCAATTTGTGCTCCACTACCGTCCTGCTGACAAAAATGTGAGGGCCGATGTCCTATTCAGGTCGTTTGAAACATGTGGAGTCCCCGCAATATATCATAGACCCGTCCTGCATTATTGCGGCTAATCCTCTGCAAGTTAGAGCCATCCCTCCGGGAGGTTGGCAGAAAGGAGGAGAATCCTTCTCTAGGGACACTGCTCCAAAGTGGCTGGACACGCGGGTGTTCGTAAGACTCGAGACCTGATAACTCATAATTTCTGGTGGCCCACGCTGCCCAAGGATGTTGTGGACTTTGTCTCTTCCTGCACTGTGTGTATTTCTAACGAGGTTGTTCACTCCAATCCTGCTAGTCTGCTCCAACCTCTGCCTGTGCCCAACACCCATCGCAGCATATTCCAATGGACTTTGTCTCTGACCTTCCTCCCTCAGTGGGATGCAATACGGACTTGGTGGGGGTGGCTCATTTTGTTCCGCTGACCGACCTACCTTCTGCTCCTCGACTGGCTAATCTCTTCATTCAGCACATCTTCCGCTTGCATGGCTTGCCTCTTCACATCGTGTCGGGTGGGGGGTTCAGTTCATCTCGAAATTCTGGAGAGCTCTCTGTAAAATCCTGGATGTGAAATTGGACTTTTTCTCAGCCTACCACCCCTAGTCCAATGGTCAAGTCGATAGGATTAAGCAGATCATGGAGAATTATCTCCGCCATTTCATCTCCATGCAGCATGATGACTGAGTACAGCTTCTTCCATGGGCCAAGATCTCATACAACACTCACACAAGTGAGTCCATCACTTCCACACCATTCTACATTGTGTACGTTCAACATTTTAGAATTTCTCTTCTTGTGTCAGCTACCTCTCAGGTACCCACTGCAAACTCTGCATTTGGGGACTTTCTGCAAATCTGGCAAAAGACCCTGTCCTCTATTCCGCTAGCAGTTGAGCGCATGAAGCGAAAAGCGGATATTAAAAGGAGAGAGCCGCCTGTCACGTTGGGTGCGTGGACCCACTGGGCCGTACCGCCTTGACGGTATGGCAGCTGGCCAACAGGACACAGGTCACAGTCTATAGTTCGTATAGTGTACCTGTTGCAGCTCGGACAGCAGTAATGACAGGCTTGGCTGGGACTTAGGCAGCAGGCAGACGTCAGGCGTGGTGTAGCAGGACAGGCGTGGAATACAGCACAGCATAACTACTGCTCAGCACGGCACTTGACCAGGTAGCACGGGATACAGGTAAAGGAACGGGGAACACTGGGAACTGGAAAACACTAGGAGACCATTTGCATAGACAAACTTAGGGTACGACAACAATGCTCAGGCATGGGAGAAATGGGCTGGGCCCTTCTTATAGTCCAGGGTACTCATGGGCTAATTTTGACATTTAACTCCGTTGCGTGCACTTGCCATATAAGAGCGGGCACGAGCGTGCACGCGCACCCTACGGGACTCGGCTAATGTAAGCGGAAGTGTGCGCTGGCGTCTCCTGAGACGGAGACTGGGGCCAGCGCTCGCAGACCCATGGCTTCGGCCATCAGGAGGTGAGTGAGCCTTACGGCCCGTGGCCATGGACATGGCAGTATCTCCCCTCTTACGCCCCCTCCACTTGGGACCAGAGCTGGAGAGAAACTTCTTCAGAAGGGTAGGAGCATTGACGGTCTCCTCTGGCTCCCAGGACCTCTCTTCAGGACCAAACTCCTTCCAATCCACCAAATAAATGTTCTTCCTCTTACCCTCTTGGTGTCCAAGATCTCCTTAACCTCGAAGGTGTCTGAAGGGCCACTGGAGGGCTAGGAGTCTTGGTATAGCAGTTCAGAACCACCAGCCTCCGGAGGGAGACATGGAAGGAGTTGGGGATCTTGAGGGTAGGAGGCAGCCGAAGCTTGTAGGCGACAGGTTTGATCTGCTGTAGGATCTTGAAGGGTCTGAGGAACCTGGGAGCAAATTTGTATGATGGCACCCTCAGTCGGATATCCTAATAGACAGCCAGACCTTCGTGCCAGGGAGAAATTGAGGAGGTTCTCTTCTCCTTGTGTCTGCCTTCCGTTTCATGCGGTCGACTGCCAGTAGGATGGAGGATCGAGTCTGCTGCCGGATCTGCAGGAAGTCCCTAAAAGCAGTGTCAGCTGCTGGTACCTCGGATTTATCAGGCATCGGGAGAGGAATTTGTGGGTGTTGGCCATAGACAATGAAGAACGGTGTATTCCTTGTGGACTCGCTGGTGTGATTTATTATATGGGAATTCAGCCTACGGAAGCAGCTGCACCCAGTCATCATGCTACTTGGAGATGAAGTGGCGTAGGTAGTTCTCCAAGATCTGATTGATCCTCTCGACATGACCATTTGACTGAGGATGGTAGGCTGAGGAAAAGTCCAACTTCACACCGAGGAGTCCACAGAGGGCTCTCCAGAACTTTGAGGTGAACTGAACCCACCGATCAGACACAATATGCCGCGGCAAGCTGTGCAGGCGGAAGATGTGTTGGATGAAAAGGTTTGCCAGTTGAGGAGCAGAAGGAAGGCCTGTCAGTGGAACGAAGTGAGCCATTTTAGAAAATCGATCCACCACCACCCAGACAGCACTGCATCCCGCAGAGAGAGGCAGGTCAGTAATAAAGTTGATAGCTATATGCTGCTAGGGAGCATCAGGCACAGGCAGCGGCTGGAGCAGACCAGTAGATCTGGAGTGAGCAACTTTGTTAGCTGCACACACAGAGCAGGAAGAAACAAAGTCCATGATGTCTTTGGGCAGCGTGGGCCACCAGAAGTGACGGGCAATCAGGTCTCGAGTCTTACGGGTACCCGCGTGACCTGCAAGTCTAAAGCAGTGTCCCCAGCGGAGGATTCTCCCTCTGTCAGCCCGGCGCACAACGGTCCTTCCCGGAGGGATGTCCCTAACTTGCGAAGGAGCGTGAAACGGTCGTAGGCTATTCCATATCTAACAGACCGAGATCATGTTTCAATAAAAAATCTTTTTATTGCACAGACGGTGAGTGCTTCGTACTTCTACTATCTTCATTCAAGTTACTTACGTGCTGTTTTGTAGCGATGAGCACCCTGTGGGCAGCAATTTGACAAGTGTTCTAACCAACAAGGAACTTTGTGCAGTGATTGTATAGTGTCTGAAAAGGGCGGTGCCAGCCATCTCTTTCTCCATTCATTATTATCCTAACTTGCAAGGACAGAGACAATGCAAGACGGATCAATAATATTTTCTGGAATCTCCACAGTGTCCTCTGTCTCGAATGACCTGGACAAGGCATTGGCCCTCACTTTCTTGTCGGCCAGGCGATAATGGAGCTCAAACTGGAACCTGGTAAAGAACAGCGACCACCTGGCCTGACGAGGGTTCAGCCGTCGGGCCGTCTGGAGATAGGTGAGATTCTTGTGGTCTGTAAAAATCAGGATGGGATGAGCTGTGCCCTCTAATAGATGTCTCTACTCCTCAAGGGCCAATTTGATGGCCGGATACTCCCAATCCCCACTCGAGTAATTGCGTTCTGCAGAAGAGAAGAGCTTAGAGAAATATCCACATACCTTTGACTTGCCCTTGGAACCTTTCTAGAACAGTAGTGCACCAGCACCGACAGAGTAGGCCTCCACCTCCAACGAGAACTGTTGAGAAACATCTGGATGATGGAGGATAGAGGCTGACGTGAAGGCACTCTTCAGGCTATTGAATGCGGACTCTGCCTCGGGAGTCCACACCTTGGCGTTCATGCCCATCTTGCTGAAGTTAGAGATAGGAGAAGTCAGTGAGGAGAAGTTTGTAATGAACTGTCTGTAAAAATTGGCCGAGAAAGCAATGTATGGCCCGCAAGCCTTGAGGGCGTGGCCATTCCAGGAAGGGTAGAGCATCTCTTTCAAACACGCACATCTCCAACTTGGTGTACAGGCGATTCTCCCTTATCCGCAGCAAAACTTGACGGACATGTCTCTGATGAGTTATAGGATCTAGAGAAAAAAATCAAGATGTCATCAAGATAGACCACAACACAAACATAGAGGAGGTCATGGAAATGTCATTAACGAACTCCTGGAAGACCACGGGAGCATTACAAAGGCCGAAGGGCATTACTAGATATTAATAGTGTCGGTCACGGGTGTTAAATGCAGTCTTCCATTCGTCACCCCGGCGAATTCGGATTAGATTGTAAGCCCCACGCAGGTCTAGTTTGGAAAAATATCTTTGCACCACGTATACGATCAAACCGTTCTGAGATCAGTGGCAACGGATACTTATTTTTCACCGTAATCTGGTTGAGACCCCGGTAGTCAATACAAGGACACAGGGAACCATCCTTCTTCTTGACAAAGAAGAACCCGGCTCCTGCCGGGAGGAAGACTTCCGTATGAAGCCCCTCTCCGAGTTCTCCTTAACATAGGTGGACATGGACAGAGTCTCTGGCAAGGAGAGAGGATGTACCCTACCACGGGGAAGGGATGCACTGGGAATCCGCTCGATAGGGCAGTCATACGCCCGATGTGGAGGCAGCGTCTCCATCCCTCTTGCTGAAGACGTCCGAAAATGCAGTATAATGACCAGGCAATCCTGCTAATGACCGAGACAGAGCAGGCTGAGCCGAACGAATCTTTACCAGGCAACGGTTGTGACACTCGGGGCCAGACTTGAGAACCTCTGTAGAGTTCCAGTCCCGGACTGGGGCATATAGTCGGAGCCAAGGCAGGCCCAGCAGCACGGGGTTAACGGCCTTGGACAAGACAAAGAACGATAGAAGCTTGGAGTGGAGAACTCCCTCTTGGAGCTTCAGCGGCTGTCATGTCCGTGGCTGCGGGCCGTGAGCTCCACTCTCCCCCTGACAGCTGCAGCCACGAGTCGGCGAGCGCTGGCCCCAGTCTCCTCAGGAGACGCCAGCGCTCGCTTCCACTCACCTCAGCCGGATCCCGTAGGGTGCGCGCGCACGCTCGTGCCCGCTCTTAAAGGGGCAGCGCACCTACCGTACTTTGATGGACTATCAGCCCATGAGTCCTTGGACTATAAGAGGGGTTCAGACCCTTGCTTCTATGCCTGAGCGTTGTTGTCGTACCCTAAGTTTGTCTATGCGATGGTCTCCTAGTGTGTCCCTGTAACCCATGCTATCTAGTGCCATGTTGTGCTGGAGCCGTGCTGTGCTGTTTTCTATGTCTGTCCTGATACTCCACGCCTGACATCTACCTGCTGCCTAGTCCCATCCAAGCCTGCTTTGCTACTGTCCGAGCTGCTACAGGTACCCTATAGAACAATATACTCTGACCTGCGCCCTGTTGGCCAGCTGCCATACCGCCAATACGGTACGTTCCTAGGGGTCCACGAACCCAACGTGACAGCGGCTTGGTCACAGCTATAACTGAGACTGGCATAGGTAGCCCATTTACCGATGCAACCATCAACAGCCTCTCCAGAGGGGTAGAGGGTAATTGGAGAAGATCCACCAGGTCTCTACAAATTAAATTAGCAGCGGATCCAGAGTCCAGATACGCAGAGACCCGATGCATTTTCTGGCCGGACACTATGGGTATGGACAATTTAGAGAGAAGTCCTTCTTTACCCAAGGTTGTCTCTCCTACCAACCCTAGGCTTTGGGGCTTTTGGGGACACAGATGCACAAGATGGCCTCCGAGGCCGCAATATAGACAGTGTCCCGAAGTGCATCTGCGTTGTCTCTCCTGGGTAGATAGCTTTAACTGGTCCATCCTCACAGACTCCTTAGGAGGATCGACATATGAAGATAGCAGGGGTTGCTGCAAAGTAGGGACCGGACTAGGAAGGCCTCCCTCCCGACAAGCTTCTTGGAGTCATTCTAGGATCCTTCTATCAATCTGGGCGGCCTGAAGGATGACTTCATCCAGGGTAGACAGTAGATCTTGAGCGGCAAGCTCGTCCTTAAAGGACGAGTGTCACGGAAAAAAAAAAATTTTATATCAATTTGCATTTTGTGTTTTATTATAAAATCTTTTATTTATGTGTGTGTTTGTGTTTTACTTTTTTATTTTTTCTAACTTTTACTTCACTATGGGGGCTGCCATTTTGTTTTTCATCTCTGTATGTGTCGATTAACGACACATACAGAGATGGAATACGGCAGCTACAGTGCATAGGAGTCATTGAACGGGAGCCGTTCCATTGACTTTGCTCTATGGCTCTGTACTGCGCAGACGCAGGTCAGAGTCACACAGAGCAGAGCAGCTGTTTGCAGGGAGAGAGCAGGCGCCATCTTGAAGACCAGCTGCACTGCAGGTAAGATGAGTGTCTCTGCATGTCCCACTCTCTATCTCACAGAGCCCCGCTCTCGTGACCCCCGACGGGCCCCCCCACCCGACGGCCCCCCCTTGTATGAAGGACACATGATGAAACTGTACTGGGAAAGCCCTGAACGATAAATCTCTCATTGTGCTGAGACTGTTTGGGGATGTGACTAATGAACCTCTCAGTCTCAGTACAATTAGAGAGATTTATCGTTCAGGGGTCTGGGAAAGCTGGGTGACCACCATTACCCCTCCTACTGGAGTGTGAGATTCATTGGTCACATACCCAAACACACTCCAGTAGGAGTAATGGTGGTCACCCAGCTTTCCCAGACCCCTGAACGATAAATCTCTCTAGTTGTGCTGAGACTGAGAGGTTCATTAGTCACATTCACAAACAGTCTTCGCACAACTAGAGAGATTTACCGTTCAGGGGTCTGGGAAAGCTGGATGACCACCATTACCCCTCCCACTGGAGTGTGAGAGGTTCATTAGTCACATCCCTAAACACTCCAGTATGAGGGGTAATGGTGGTCACCCAGCTTTCCCAGACGCAGATATAACCAGGAAAGGGCTGAATGGACGGGCTGAGGGTGCACAGGGTTTTTGGTGATCCCCCTCTGTCATGTGATCGGACCTAGGTTACCGGTTCATCAGACGGGGTTCATGTGACTATAAATCTGTCCATAACAAGAGACAGTGTACTCCGGACAAGCCCTGCCCTCATGCCGTAGTTGTGTGGTTCTGTCTGCAGTGATGGCGGTGGGTGGCTCTGACACCAGCCTCCCCATCGGGTCATCTCAGGACAGAAGGGGTGTCCGGATTGGAGACACAGCGCCGCACCTGTCCTCAGGTTGTGTCTGGTATTGCAGTTCACCTCCATTGAAGTGAATAGGACAGAGCTGTAATACCAAACACAACCCGAGGACAGGTGCGGCGCCATGTTTTCCTGGATGACCCCTTTAAGACTTTTCCCGTGTATGTGTGGCAGAGCGGAGCGTGCACGGGCGCCGCTGATACTTCATAGCCGCTTATCAGCTGTTTTGAAGAATCAGCGGCGAGCACCCCCCCCCACACACACACACACACACACACACAAATCCCCCAAACACGCAAAATCAAGTGTAATCAAGCGTTTTTTTTCTGTGTTTTTTTGCACGTAAAATGTGCAAAAAACAAACCTGTCAAATACACGGCGTGTGAACCGGTCAACTGAAAAGTCATTCACTTCACTTTCATCATTCTAAGGCTGGGTTCACACACCGATGTACTCTGCCGACGACCTGTAATTTTACGCGTCGCTGTCAAAAGACGGCGCGTAAAATAACAGCCTCGGCAAAGAAGTGCAGGACACTTCTTGGGATGTAATTTGAGCCATTTTTCATTGAATTCAATGAAGAACAGCTCCAAATTACGCCCGTAATTGATGCCTCGCAAAACGCGAGTACGAGCAATTACGTCTGAAATGACGGAGCTGTTTTCTCCTGAAAACAGCTCCGTCATTTCAGACGTAAATGCAGTTAGCGTATGCACATACCCTAAGGGTATGTTCACACACAATGTTTTCAGCTGGAAAATCGGAAGCAGAACGCCTACAAGCATCTGCCCATTGGTCTCAATGGGAAATACGGCGTTCTATTCCGACAGGGCGTTTTTTACGTGGTAGTTTTCCAAAAACGGCGCGTAAAAAGACGCCCGACCAAAATGAAGTGCACATCACTTCTTGGGACGTTTTTGGAGCCGTTTTTCATTAACTTTATAGAAAAACAGCTCCAAAAACGGCCGTTAAAAAACGCGAGTTTGATTAAAAAATGGCTGAAAATCAGGAGCTGTTTTCCCTTTGTTTAGTAAGCGTGTGAACATACACTTAGCCTTTTGGTGTGTCCTATAACTTCTTCCAGCTGCAGAATCACACCCAATATGGCTGCCGGACACTGCTTAGCAATTTGAAGACACCTTTACCTGGCTTGTGAGGGGGGGGGGGGGTGAGGTTCCCTCCCACATTTACAGCAGCTGTGAATCAGGTTGCTTTGCCTTATTCACCTTGCTGTAATTCTGGGAAGTGCTCCCCCTGGTGGCTAACATTGGAAAACATGTCAAATTATTATTTCATTTAATATAATAGAAATAAGTAACGACACTTAAAAAAATAAGGTTTAATTTGCGACACATTCCCTTTAATCTTAGGAGACAGTCCCTGCCAGAATGTAGCCACCAGGGCCTCATTGTTCCACAACAGTTCTCCCACCAGGGTGCGGAAGTGGATGGCGTACTCGCCCACGGAGGTGTCTCCTTGGCGTAGGTTCAGCATGGAGGCTGCTGCAGACGAGACTCATCCAGGCTTCTCAAACACCGTGCGAAATGTCCAGAGGAACCCCTGGTTGTCACGGGTCTCTGGTCCTTGTCTCTCCCAGATAGGATTCGCCCATGCAAGGGCCCTGCCAGCGAGGAGAGAGATGATGAAAGCGACTCTTGCGCCATCACATGAAAATGCCCTTGCATACAGGGTGAAGTCGATCTAGCACTGGTTCAAAAATCCACTACAGGTCCATGCGTCTACATCATAGCGGTCAGGAAGTGGCAAAGAAAATCAATGATCCACACTGCCAGGAGGTGTAGGAAGAGGAACGGCAGCTTGTACCTCCTGCCGACGTGCACGAATGTTCAAGGCCTGGAGGAGTTGTTCCTGTCGAGACCGGAGGTCCATCATATCTGTCCACATCTCTTGTGACGTCATCTTGGTCTTGGATTGACCAGCGGGGTCCATGGCCTTAGCTTCCCGCACGTTTGGTGCGTGGACTCACTGGACCGTACCGCCTTGACGGTATGGCAACTGGCCAACAGGTCACAGTCTACAGTTCGTATAATGTACCTGTGGCAGCTCGGACAGCAGCAATGACCGGCTCGACTGGGACTTAGGCAGCAGGCAGATGTCAGGCATGCGCGGGCTGGCCCTTTAAGAGCGAACACGAGCGTGCACGCGCACCCTACGGGACCCGGCCAAGGTAGCGGAAGTGAGCGCTGGCGTCTCCTGAGGAGGAGACTGGGGCCAGCGCTCGCCGACCCATGGCTGCAGCCGCCAGGAGGTGAGTAAGCCTGACAGCCCGTGGCCATGGACATGACACCGCATCTGCTATTTACTTAATGTGTTCCATAAAATGGAGATCTGGTGACGGTGCAGCCATTATTATCTCATTTTCATGTCCATGAATCTCTAAAATTATCCTGTTAAATGTAGACTGTGGGTTAGGTTATATTTTCAGTAAATATATTAAAGCGGCCTCCCCGGTCTCAGGACAAAATTATAAATCTGATGGGATATATGGGGTAATATTGTCTGGTGCCGTTTAGTTGTGCCCCTCTGCCGTTGATACACTGTTTTTACGGTCCCCTCTGTGTTCTCTCAAAAAGGCCATAGCGCTTCTCTGACTGTCTAAGATACTCCATCTGTTCACGTATTGGACAGAACTGCTCAAGTTAGGTGCTCTGGCAAATCCGAGAACAGTTCGAGGGTCTCAAAGTCAAAGAAGCGCTGCAGTGATTTTGGGACAGCACAGAGGGGACCCTAAAATGGCAAAGCCACGTCAGAGGGACGCAACTGAAGGGCACCAGGTAATGTTAAACCATATACACTATCATAATAAAAACATTTGTCCTGGAACCGAAGGGTTGCTTTAAGTTGTAGTATTAAAATGATTTCTAATTGTTATTGAAGGGCCAAATGTGTTGGTGGAAGAAAGGCTTGATTGCCAGGTAAGGTGGCGCTCACATTTATTTGTTTTATTAAGTCACGGTTTATGTAATAAAAGCGGCGACTAGAAATAGACCAGAAAACTGCACTTTATCATCAATATATTTTATTTTGTTATCAAAGTTTTTTTTCTTTAAGCCAAAGCCTGGAGTAGAATCAAAACAAATTACTTATTCTTCTCCTTCCTGCTTGATCCACTTCTGGCTTTGATTTAAAAAAAAAAAAAAACTGCTTCAAAACTGCATTTGTGTTTCAGTCTGAAATTAATGTTATAAATATTGTCTACTTTGTGGTTTAAAAAAAGAAAATTAAATTCATCCTAATCCTAACAGAAAACTCCAGTAAGAAGTCTGAGGGAAACTCCATGCTATCGATAAATTATAAAGTAGAAGATGAAGATATGCAGAAGTCTGAGGGAGAAAACCTCATTACCGTTAATGTACATCCAGGACTTCACGGTACAGATCTATCATATATTTCCCCTAATCATGAGGAACCTTCTCCTGACCAATCACAGATTATTACCACAAGTACAGCTCAGAAAGGCGGAAAAAGGTTTCAATGTGGTAAAGAGTTCAGAAAAATCTCAGGTCTTTTTACACACAGAATTCACACACGGGAGAAGCCATATTCATGTTCAGACTGTGGGAAATGTTTTACAAAGAAATCCCATCTTGTTACACATAAGAGAATTCACACAGGAGAGAAACCATATTCATGTTCAGAATGTGGGAAATGTTTTACACATAAATCAAATCTTGTTAAACATGAGAGAAGTCACACAGGAGAGAAGCCATATTCATGTTCAGAATGTGGGAAATGTTTTACACATAAATCATATCTGGTTATACATGAGAGAAGTCACACAGGAGAGAAACCGTATTCCTGTTCAGAATGTGGGAAATTTTTTACACATAAATCATATCTGCTTATACATGAGAGAAGTCACACAGGGGAGAAGCCATATTCATGTTCAGAATGTGGGAAATGTTTTACACATAAATCAAATCTTGCTAAACATGAGAGAAGTCACACAGGGGAGAAGGCATATTCATGTTCAGAATGTGCGAAATGTTTTATACATAAATCAAATCTTATTCTGCATGAGAGAAGTCACACAGGGGAGAAGCCGTATTCATGTTCAGAATGTGGGAAATGTTTTACATATAAATTCACTCTTGTTAGACATGAGAGAAGTCACACAGGAGAGAAACCATATTCATGTTCAGAATGTGGGAAAGGTTTTTCACATAAATCAAGTCTAGTTGTACACAAGAGAATTCACACAGGAGAGAAGCCGTATTCATGTTCAGAATGTGGGAAATGTTTTACCTATAAATCACGTCTTGTTATACATGAGAGAAGTCACACAGGAGAGAAGCCGTATTCATGTTCAGAATGTGGTAAATATTTTACCTATAAATCACATCTTGTTATACATGAGAGAAGTCACACAGGAGAAAAGCCATATTCATGTTCAGAATGTGGGAAATGTTTTACAGATAAATCACGTCTTGTTATACATGAGAGAAGTCACACAGGAGAGAAGCCATATTCATGTTCAGAATGTGGGAAATGTTTTATTACTAAAGGCAAACTTGGGGTTCATCAGAGAAGTCACACAGGAGAGAAGCTATTTTGATGCTCTATATGTGGAATATATTTTACAAGGAAATACGTTTTTTAAACGCATAGAATTTTCATGAAACCATATTCTTGTTTGGAATGTGAGAAATAAAATTCTAGGGATTGCTAATCCAGGGAACAGTCATACACCATGGACCAGGAAAAAGGGATAATTCACCTTGTCAAAGTCCTACAGTCCACACAACTTCGCTCACTAAGTATTTCATGCAGTAGGTAAGTAAGCTAGTACATCTAAAATGTAAACAGGGAAGATACTTAGCTAAGATACCAGAAAATTCGCCACTTGGGCAGATGGGTGTTGAGGATCGGTTGGGCTATTCTCTCATGCTCAGGAGTTGGCACCACATCCTGGTTTGTTGTTGTTTTTTACCATTTATTAAAGTAATTGAGGATTGCTTGTATTGTGGAGAGGCCCGACTGGTGTAGTTAGTATTCAAAAACTAAACTGTAATGTAAAAGATAGTAGCATGGGGTATCCGCATGGACAATAAAGCTCCAACGCATTTCAGGGACAGAATGGGATTGTTTGTCAGTGATATGATTCCCCTAGCTGTTCTGCTTCTCATTATTTCACCAGAAGAGCAAAAGAAGAAATAAGTCTAAGGAAACCAATATCATCTGTTATTGTGTTCTTATAATTAAGTGTATGTGAAAGTGATTAACAGATGTTTAAATAAGTACATTCTGTGTGGACTCCATCTTGGATATTTGGAATCCATTTTGTCTTAAAGGCTCAGTTTTGTGTTTGAAGAGTCATGATATTGAGTGATCTTGACCTATGTTACCACCATATATGTCCTGCCTGACGATTATACACTGTCCTCTTTTTATATTTTATGTACATTTTGGTTTTATGGCTGCTTTTTAAATGGTATGGTCAACTGTTTTGTGTCTTAATAAAGAATTTTGTATTTTTTTCTGTATTGGAAAGATATTCTTTATTATAGCATTGATGGAAGTTTTTATTATTATTATTATTATTATTATTATTATTATTATTATTATTATTATTATGTGATATCAGAGGACATTACAGGGAGGAGGTATAAGAGGAGAGGACTACAACTCCCAGCATGTCCAGACTGTTATTATGTGATATCAGAGGACATGTTTTTCTTTTCGTAGTGTATATATTTGTTTTCTATTTTTTTTCACTTTGTGCATATAGTTTAACAGAATAATAACTCCTAAGTCATCACCCCTATAACCTCAATTTTATTGCCCTGGATCTTAATCATGTATCACCTCATGTACGAATTGTCTTTGTGTAACATCTAAATGTTGTGCTTTTTTCGAAGACATTAATTTGTAAACTGCCTTAAGAAGGAGCCTGTGTGCTCTGAAAGCCGCATATAGAAATTTTATGGTTAGCCAATAAAGTTATCATACCTTCTATACTTTTGTCCTTTTTGACACAAAAGTATTTACCATTGCACATTAGCTTAACCTGTAAATTCTCAAATAGGCTCTTTGGTAATATACAAATGGGCCTGAATCAGTCAAAGTACCCAACCGCTAATAATAGCTTCCTAATATCTTTCCATACTTTATGTAAGGAAAGGTACAGTATACCTATTTTTTTATAAGGTTGAGCCCCAAAAATTTGAACTAAAGTATTATATCCTATAGGTACTACTTGATCCAAAAAGTATGTATTTATAGACACTCCCCCCCCCCCCAACCTTTAATTTGTTTAAATTTCACAAGTCCTAGCACAAGAGTACCTGTAATAGTCCAGACAGTAGCAGAGGCTTAGGCATAGATGGAACTTGAAGGTAGATGACGCCAAACAAGGCAGATGATACCAGGCGTGGCAGATGACACCAGACGTGGTGTATGACAACACACGTGGCTCCAACACTGGAAGAGGCCCAGGAACAAACACAGGGCACGGGAACACTGGGAACAGGATATCACTAAGGAACCATTTGCTAAGACTAACATGGGAATACATAACAACGCTCAGGCAAGGAGTGGAAGGGCAGAGTCTTTCTTATAGTCCTGGGTGATCTGGAGATAATTTGTAATTATTTTTATGTGCGCGCTCTGGCCCTTTAAGACCAAAAACGAGCATGCGCACACCCTCGAGAACACTGTTGAGCAGTACGGCCATGAGTGCTGGCGTCTCCTAGGATGGAAATGCTGGCCAGAACACAGAGGTCTGCGGTCGCAGCCATCGAGGGGTAAGTGTGGGTGTTACAAAAACCTACTTATTTCCGATAAATAGTTTTCGGGTGTGTACTGCGCCACTGGAGGCCATCACATGCCATCTGGATACAGCAGAGTGGCCCTTAAACCAAGAGGTCTATGTCGATATCATCCATGTTGCATTCCGCAAATAGATCTATTCCCTTCTGCAAAACATACAAAGTCTCCTGCTTTTTTCTTGTTGACTTTGTCTTTGCTACTCATTTTTTATATATTTTTTTTGTATTTATGTTGCTATAACAA
The DNA here is from genome assembly GCF_050947455.1 of Rhinoderma darwinii. Taxonomy (NCBI): domain Eukaryota; kingdom Metazoa; phylum Chordata; class Amphibia; order Anura; family Rhinodermatidae; genus Rhinoderma; species Rhinoderma darwinii. Next base: position 656,795,705 of record NC_134687.1, read on the forward strand.
TGTGGAATTAAAATTACTAATTTTTAAATATATTCATGAAGATTTTTTTGATTTCTATGCTCTTATGTGGGTCTTGTTTGGTTTGATATATGCTTGGAAGTTTAAACCATCATTACATTATATGGATCACCTATAGGTATGTGTATCACAGGTATCCTGGCAGTTGTGCTTCCTGGGAGAGGTAGTACGCCAACGAGTGCAGAGCGCCATCGTTACAGCCCACAATAGCCACTTATTTTTATTAATAGGCCTAAGCAACGGTTTCCCTTCAAGCCACTGGCTACAATGCGGCATTTGACAATCACATTTGATACAGTTTTCTTCCCTGTTTCCGTCAGAGCAGCATGTATCTGACAAGCTGTTTTGAATCTGTCCCGTTTGGAACACACGCTGATAAAATTGTCCTGCTTTTTATTCTCTCAAGGTTGCCCAGGTCATGGTCAATCACCAATTTTGGTGTATCTCTTGAGGGTACTCTGCACACCACAAAGAAAAATCTTCTTCAGAACAGTTTTCAGTAGACTATGCCCTGTACTTCTCAAGGTGACTATGGCAGTTCGGTTTTCGATTGATATCTAATTCCTGCTATTTATATAAACAATATATAAACACGGTGCCTGCGAGTGCTCAAAGTGATAAAAACAGTGCGTAGACTAATTTCTGTCAAACACATACATCACATTCATCCTTTACAGAGAAATGTATTCATACACACTGTTAAAGAGGGTGGGGTAATTGCGGGATTCACTGTTTAGTGTCACCCACTATTACTACCTCCTTTATAATCAGGGTCACTAGGGTTATGCCTTTGTAGTTCCCCTACATTTTCCTTAGACTAACGTCGATCTAATTGCTTTTGCTGCTACTCAAGGTAATAAGACCGTATAGTAAATAAAGATATTTATTAACATACAGTAATCACTCTCATATATAAAATACAGTAACTAATCACAGTACAGTATAAACACGGTATCACAATCCTAATTATACCACCACCCACTTACCTAAACATACATAGAAGTTACGTTACAATACAATACACATAAGTTACTTGTAATTCTCACACGCTCACTATCTCTGTCCCACTCCCTCCTAACATAACTATCCCTGTACACTAAGTGTTAATCAGGTAGAAGGGACAGCAAGGGTTAACTTCAGGGACTGCAATTGTTAACTTCAGGGACTCTGGGACAGCAAGAGTTAACTCAGGGCAACAAGGGTTACTCAGGGCAACAAGGGTTAACTCAGGGAAGCAAGGGTCAGCGGATTCAGGGCAGCAAGGGTTAATAGGGACAGCAAGGGGTTAACTCAGGGCAACAAGGGTTAACTTAGGGCAGCAAGGGTTAACTTCAGGGACAGCAGGAGGAGAGAGGGTTAAGTGTAGCTGTTGCTACACTTGTTACTTAGCGTATCCTTGATGGAGCAGGAGCCATAGCAGGAGCAGGTCGTTGGAGGAGAGGCAGGACAGGAGAGGTGAGCCGGTCCGTGGTGGTGTGGGAGGCAGGCAGGTCCTAGCTGCTCCTCGTTGGTGGAGTGGTTTTCAGCTGCTGAGTGTACTGACGCAGGGTGGTTTAACCCCTAATGTATCACCAGCCGACTCATGAGCGCCCGCGCGTATTCCCGCCATCCGTGCACGCGGGAGATTTGAAATGGAGACAGGATATAAAACGATCTCCTGTCTCCATGATTTCCAAACAAAGCAGGGCAATGCTAATTGTCCTGCTTTGTTTACCACCGTACTCATGACCAGGGCTGTGTTTCTACAGCCCTGGCTCATGGGACATTATATGTATTATATATACACACATATATATATATATATATATATATATATATATATATATATATATATATATAGGGACATATCCCTTTACACACACATATATACATACAAACATAAACATTCATGTTATAGACACACACATACATGTGTGTATATATATATATATATATATATATACATACACACATACATATATAAACATACATATTATAGACACATATATTATAGATACATAAATACATATATTCATATATATTCATATATATACATATTATAGACACATACATACATACATACATATATACACATACATATTGTAGACACACACATACACATATACACACATACATACATACATACATACATATATAAACCTACATATTCTAGATACAAACATACATATATACATACATAGGCAAAAAAAGAAAGCAGCACAGCTCCAGTAGTGGGTGCAACTCTCCATAGGCTCAGGCTACGAGTCCTCAGATAGAGAGCAGACAAAAAGAATTGAGGCAGCACTCCAAAGTAGTGAGTGAAAAAAGAGATACGTTTATTCACCCCACAGGCAACGTTTCGATACGGCTTACTGGGATCTTTCTCAAGCGGTGACTGACACTCAAGTGTGGGTTTAAATACCCTGGTCATACAGTGTCACAATGCATATATACATTGTGAAAAAAAATAGTAATAATTTGTGTTTTTATAACCGGATCAAAACCTGGCAATATGAATAATTAGCACAGGGAAAGATATATAAATAGATGCTAAGGGAAGTAAAAGTCAATAGCGCCACCTAGCAGTGTAGATGAGACAATGCATGTCATGACTAGGATGAACAGGTAAGACATATAGAATAAAGAAAAGCTGGCTGTAATAAAATAAATTGGAAAACAACAAGAATGGAGACCTGTTCATAAATGCAAAATCAGATAAATCCAGGTGGGAAGTATATTTAACCACATGCGACTTCTGAGCCCAGTTTAAAAGGGTACAACCCGTCGCAGGGACCCCACGTCATAGGGAACTCAGGGGTATAAAAGGTCGAGGGACAAGTCACCTACTGTCGCATAAGTAAGCTCCCCCCCCCCCACCCAGTACCCCAAAAATGTAAGGAAATTAGTTGTGTCGACATTGTGGAGTGATGCAAAGACACAGAGACACCAGGTGCTATAAATAGCCAGAATTTATTATGAAACAATACAAAGTATATCGATCAATACATAATATCAATATATGTGGGACAATGAGGGACAATAAAGAATGATCCTGGTATAATATGAAAAAAGAGAAAAGTACAGTTGCCAAACCGAAAGCAGGATCAAAACAAAAGTATACTGAAAAACTATGTGTGTCCAAAACGGGGGAGGATTCATCTTCCAACTTTTTTTTTGGAGAAGTTAGAGTCCCCAGGAACAAAGCATAAAAATACAATAAATTTAAAAGCATATTGTCAACTACTACAGAGGGGGAGAGAAAGAACGCATACTGCAATGGACCACAGGGTCGCTCATCCAGGGCCTGCTCCACCTAATTTAAAATCTACGTTAAGGCCATATGGTCTGAGTGTATTGAGCCTGAATATCCACTCAATTTCTCTTTTTTTCAGTGATGCCACCCTATCACCACCTCGTTTCAGAGGTGGAATGTGGTCGACTAGCCTGAACCTCAACTGCTTTTCAGTGTGACCAAGTTCAGCAAAATGTTTGGAAAAAGGTAGATCTAGTCTCTTATTCCTGATTGTGAAATGGTGATTCTTAACGCATACTTTCGGTTCTAATGTATTTTCTCCAACGTACCTGTCGCGATCTAGGGGTATGTGGACCCAATAGTCTGCTCCGTCATAGCGGAGAGGCAGCTGGCCAAGCTACAGTTAATGCACAAGTCTCTATAAGAAGTACGTAGCACAAAATTACCTGAGATAGTCCAGACAATTGGCAGGGGCTTTAGCACGGATGGAGGTGGATGTGGCAGGTTGCACCTAACGGAAGACAGCAGGTGCAGCAGGTTGCGCTAGGCGTGGCGGATGACAGCAGGTGCAGCAGGTTGCTCCAGACGTGGCAGATGACAACAGGTGCAGTGGGTTTTGCCAGATATGTCGGATGACAACAGGAGCAGCAGGACACGACTCCAATCACTAAACAGGCTCAGGAAAAATAACAGCACGGGATACAGGATAAAGGTAGCAGGGCACGGGAACACTGGGAGCAGGATAACACTAAGGGACATTTGCAAGACTAACATGGGAATTACAAACAACACTCAGGCAGGAATTAAAAGGGCAGGGCCCTTTTTATAGTTTAAGATGATCTGTGCAAATTTCCATAATTAATTACATATGCGCGCTGGCCCTTTAAGGCCAGAACCAGCGCGTGCCCTGCGTGACAGAGCGGACGCATGTTCTGGTGTCTCCGGGGAGGAAGACATTGGCAGGAAGAGGAAGCCCTGCGGGAGGCAGGTAAGGGGAGGTTGCGGTCCGTGACCACGGTCGTAACAGTATCCCCCCAAATGCCCCCTCTTCTTGGGTCCAGAGCGAGAGAGGAATTTTTTAATGAGGGTAGGGGCATTGAGGTTCTCCTTTGGTTCCATGGCACAGATCTAACATCCATCTCTCCTCCCTTCTCTTCATACAGGTATGTAATCCATTCCATTCCTGCATTAACCTATCTTCTGTGCTAAATGTCATTTCAAACGCTGAAAGATTTATTTTATGGTATATAACTCTGCTTTCCTGTCTTCCTATATAGTCTGTTATCTCTGAAATGTTAAGAAACTATTTGACCGTTATTACGTTTTATGATCCCTCCAGACCAGCTAGTCTGTTTGTTTATCTCTTCAGAGCTTTTTCACCTTATGTGTTTAATTTATTTTATTAATAGCTTAATTAGGCCTAGATCTGAGTATATACTCCCCTATAAATTTAGATGTAGCATAAAGGGAAGGCACTCATGCAGATGTGCACGAGAGCAGAAGTCATCTCTGTCTAAGTGTCATATTGGCAAAGCGTCCTGGCAGTTATATATGGCACTTAGACAGGGTAAGTGACAGGTAAGCAGTGTGGACTAAAAAAAACAAACTGGCATATATTATAATTAATACTTTATAATCTTTCTCACTTACCGACGACCAAACCATCGCATGTTTGCTGCCTCACTCGTCATTGTAGCTATTGTTGGTTTATAAGCCTACCGCCCATTCATGCCTTTAGTAAATTCTGTCCACATCAGTCCCTCTCTCCTTCCCTCGCCCATGTACAGCTCCCATGCACTTTTCACTTTGCTAAATCACCTTAACCCATCTCATCCCACTGCTCAACACAAAGGTCGCTCCCATAAATCACTGAACCATCTGCTGTCTCTCTCCATTCTCCTGCTACTATCTGCAGGGGACATCTCTACCAACCATGGTCCTCCCTTTTCTTCTGCCAAGCTCAACCCCTTACCTGCCACACATAGAAACCCTGCAAATCTCCTCAACATTTCTAGTACGTCTTCTCCTGGTCCTTTTAACTGTGCGCTCTGGAATTCTCGGTCCGTGGGCAACAAACTCACCTTTATTCATGACTTATTCCTTTCTAACTCTCTCAACCTTCTGACTCTTACAGAAACATGGCTACAACTGACTCTGCTTCCCCTGCTGCTCTATCTTATGGTGGTCTCCACTTCTCTCATACCCCAGACCAGAGAACAGGCAGGGTGGAGGAGTAGGTATACTCCTTTCCCCACACTGCACTTTCCAGGTCATTCCCCTTGTCCCCTCACTCACATTCCCCTCCTTTGAAGTCCACACCCTCAGACTCTTTCACCCTTTTTCCCTCAGAGTGGCAGTTGTCTACCACCCCCCGGGCTCACCCCGCCAATTCCTGGATCATTTTGCTGCCTGGCTTCCACAATTTCTATCCTCTGAAACACCCACTCTCATCATGGGTGAATTCAACATCCCCATTTCTAACCCAATCTTCCCATCTGCCTCCCAGTTTCTATCTTTGACCTCTTCCCTAGGTCTTTCACAACTTACTAACTCTCCTACACATGAAGACGGACATTCGCTTGACCTGGTCTTCCGTCTCTGCTCAGTTTCTGAATTTATTAACTCTCCTCTCCCACTCTCTAAAAATGAAACAAAAAGGACACGGCGCCAAAACTTGCGGAATCAATAGATAATGAGCGGAGATAACGCACATAAATGCTCACCTCCAAGGTTGCAAATTACCGGCATGTAATTCGTAGTAGAAAGCTGCTGCCAATCCCAATGCAAACTCCCACGGGGTTGCCAAGGTAGTAGAAATACAATAGGAAAAAAACGGGATGAACGGCGCTGCTTAATGAAATTGATTTAATAACGGAGAATGCTACGCGTTTCGACGCCGGACCGGCGTCTTCATCAGGCATATCAACGGGATAATACAAAAACCACATATATATACACATATGTACAAAGTTAATAACAAGATGATTGGACCAGTTCAGACCAGCCTCCTGGCCAAAAAAACGCCAAAACCAGCAGGTCAGAGTTCAGCAATGACAAAAAAGGTAAACCGTAAAAAGAGGTGAATAAAGGTCACAGATAGGTTACTAACAGCCATTAAAAGCATGTACCAATCATACTTAGTAAAAATAACAGATAAAGAAAAAGAGTTGATGCACATAGTAAAAACATTATATTGTACATAAAAGTAAGTCGTTAGGGTGAATAAGCATATTGTATGTGAGAGGAATATACAATCTGGCGTTGTCAGGGAGATGGTCAAATAATACGATGTCGGAATTGGGCTGTGAATTAAAAAAAAAATATTTTTTCCAATAAGAGGTAGTTTTGGCTCAAAATTTCTTATTTTCACAAGCAATAAAATACCGCATTTTGTTGCCCAATTTGTCCTGAGTGTGGCAATACCCTATTTGTGGTGATAAACTGCCGTTTGGGCCCATGGGAGGGCTCAGAAGGAAAGGACCACCATGTGGCCTACTGGGAATTTTCTGGTGCTAAGTCGTGTGTGCAGAAGCCCCTGAGGTATCAGTACAGTTGAAACCCCCGAGAAGTGACCCCGTTTTAAAAACGACACCCCTTAAGGAATTCATCTAGAGGTGTAGTGAGCATTTTGACCCCACAGGTATTGTGTAAAAGATAATGCGCAGCAGATGGTGCAGAGTGAGATTTGCAATTTTCTATATATATGCCATGTCAGTGTCCGATATATTGTGCCCAGCATGTGCCACCGGAGACATACACCCCATAAACTGTAATGTGGGCTCTCCCGGGTACGGCAATACCCTACATGTGGCTGTTATTAGCTGCCTGGGCACACGGCAGGGCTCAGAAGGAAAGGACCACCATTTGGCCTACTGGAGCTTTTCTTGTGCTAAGTCTTGTACGCAGAAGCCCCTAAGGTACCAGTACAGTTGAAACCCCCAAGAAGTGACCCTGTTTTAAAATCTACACCCCTTAAGGCATTCATCTAGAGGTGTAGTGAGCATTTTGACCCCACAGGTATTGTGTAAAAGATAATGTGCAGCAGTTGGTGCAGAGTGAAATGTGCAATTTTCTATACATATATGCCAATTCAGTGTCCGATATATTGTGCCCAGCATGCGCCACCGGAGATATACACCTCATAAACTGTAATGTTGGCTCTCCCGGGTACGGCAATACCCTACATGTGGCTGTTATCAGCTGCCTGGGCACACAGCAGGGCTCAGAGGGGAAAGATGAGGAGGGGTAAGCTGTGCGAAGTGGATCAGAGCGAGTAAAACTGGGGTAAATTAAAAATAAAGGGATGGATGATAAATTTGAAAACACTCTTTCATACAGAGCTCTGGTTTTTCGGGACACGCGTCACATTGATATATTGTGTCCTTCCTTATCCCCCTCTTATAGCAGACTCTGCACCTCTTTTGACTTTTTCCCTTCTTGCCAGTTTGGGGAACTTCTCCTAAAAAGTGTTGCCCTGGTACGATGCCTGTGGCCCCGCTTCCAGAAGTACTGTAAGGCTTCAGGACTTGATCTGACAAGTCCACCCCTCCCATGTACCTATTGTAGTCCAGGATGCAGTCTAGTTTGGGGGTCCCTGTACTGGTACCTCGTACAGGTACATGGGTACTGGTGTGGCATCTCCCTGGTCTTGTACTTGACACACAATATGTTGCTGCTAGATTGTGCCCTGCTCTCACCCCTTCTGAGTGTTTGCCCAAGCAGAGTCGTAGGGAGGCCTCTCAGGTTTCTTCTAGCAGTGCTGCATGCCGCAGGACTTCTGGAAGCGAGGCAGTTGAAGAGTGGGGCGCTGGTATAAAAATTATCCAGGTAGAGGTGGTAACCCTGGTCCAGCAGTGGGTGCACCAAATCCCACACAATTTTTGTATTAACTCCCAGTAAGGGGGGGGGGGCATTCTGGGGGCTGAGAACTGGTGTCCTTCCCTTCATATATCCTAAATTTGTAGGTATACCCGGATGCACTCTCGCACAGCTTATACATCTTCACGCCATACCTTGCCCTCTTACCCGGCAGGTACTCGCGGAATTGAAGCCTCCCTTTCAAATGTACCAGGGATTCATCTATAGAAATACACTTCTCGGGGGTGAATGCTGGGAAAACCGGGCACTGAAATGGTCTAATAGGGGTCTCCGTTTATACAAACGGTCAAAACTGGGGTCATCTCGGGGTGGGCACGGCTCATTATGAGTATAATGTAAGAAGCGAAGTATTGCCTCATTTTTATTTTATTTTTTAGTTTCCAGCTCAGTTCTGAAGTTGCTTTGAGGGGCCCATATATTAGACACCCTTATCAAACACCCCATTTCAGAAACTAGACCCCTCAAAGTATTCACAACAGCATTTAAAAAGTTTATTAACCCTTTAGGCGTTTCACAGGAATTTAGAGCAAAGTAGAGGTGACATTTAATTAATTTAATTTAATTTATTAGGCACCATGTCCGGTTTGAAGAGGTCTTGTGGTGCTAAAACAGTGGAAACCCCCCAAAAGTGACCCCTTTTTGGAAACTAGAGACCTTGAGGAATCCATTGTAGTTTTCTTGGGGTACATGCGACTTTTTGATCAGTTTTTATTCTAATTTTAGGTGGCGTGGTGACTAAAAAAACAGCAATTTTACTATTTTTTTTTATTCAATTTTTTTTTACAGCGTTCACAGTGCGCTATAAATGACATATTCACTTTATTCTGCGGGGCGATACGATTACGGCGATACCAGATGTTTATAGTTTTTTTTATGTCTTATGGCGTTTGCACAATAAAATACATTTTGTAAAATATAATTTATTTTTTGTGTTACCTTATTCTAAGAGCCATAACTGTTTTATTTTTCCATCAGGAAAGTCGTGCGAGGACTTATTTTTTGCGTAACGAACTGTAGTTTCGATCAGTACCATTTTTAGGTACATGCGACTTTTTGATCTCTTTTTATTCCATTTTTTGGGAGGTGAAGTGACCAAACAATTGTGATTGTGGTACGGTTTATTATTATTTTCTCTTACGGCGTTCACCGCGCGTGATAAATAACGACATGGTTTTGTAGTTCAGGACGTTACGGACGCGGCGATACCAATTATGTATAGTTTATTTGTTTGTTTATATATTTTTATTAATAATAAAGAACTGATAAGGGAAAAAGGGGGACTTTTACTTTTATTACTTTTAAATCTTTTATTTTCTTATTTTTACACAACCTTTTTTTTACTTTTTTACACTTTTTTTGCTTTGTCCCACTAGGGGACATGAGGGCAGGAGGCTCTGATCACTATTCTAATACACTGCACTACATGCGTAGTGCAGTGTATTAGAGCTGTCAGCTGTTCGCTGACAGCAAGCATAGTGGGTCCTGATTTTGTCGGGACCCACTAGGCTTCCGTCGATGGCGTAGCCAGAGTCCATTGTTAGGATTCTGGTTGCCATAGTAGCCATCACGGCCCGCTATCGTGTAGCAGGCTGGCGATGGCAGCTTAACCCCTAAGAAGCCCTAAAAAAAATTTGGATATACAAACTGGTGACATTATATCCAAATGGCCTCAATGATATTACAGAGTCCGCATTGGACTAATGACAATATTCTCCTTTCCATTCATTTGTCTATATAACCCCCCGCCCTTGTTAATTGAGGATATATATACTTTCATAACTAAGGAATGTTTTTCATTTTAATTTTTTAAATTTTTTATTTTATTTCTTGCAATACATACGGCATACCCATTTACAATGCATTCTTTGTCCAATTGCTCTAATTATGATGCAATTGTGCTATATGTCTCATTCAGCCGTTTGATCTTCTTGCTCCTTGCATTGATTCTTCTTTTCTTTTTTCTTCATGCATCATCTGTTTAGTGCCATGTGCGTTTTCGTCCCCAGAAAACGGCTTGAACCTGCCCGGCCACCGTAGTTGCTAGTGGTCGTCATGACCACATTTTCTCCATAGTCTGTTCGCTATTTTTGATAAATTTAGAATAAACACATCTTCTATCCGCTTCTATTTTCCTATCTATGCCTTCCTAAATACAAATATAGGCTAATCTGTATTCGGGTAAAACTTTCCCCCCCTGCGCATTCTCTGTGCCCTGCGCTCCACCATGCGTTCCATCATAATTTCCCCTCTCTTCCGGTATGACGTTGTTTACGGTCACCATGACAACGCCCCACTATGCGCTCCATTAAGATCCCGTACTGTTTCCGACATCGTATTATTTGACCACCCTAACGACTTACTTTTATGTACAATATAATGTTTTTACTATGTGCATCAACTCTTTTTCTTTCGATTGAACGGATCATCCTCCATTGCGCTTATCTGTTATTTTTACTAAGTATGATTGGTACATGCTTTTAATGGCTGTTAGTAACCTATCTGTGACCTTTATTCACCTCTTTTTACTGTTTACCTTTTTTGTCATTGCTGAACTCTGACCTGCTGGTTTTGGCGGTTTTTTGGCCAGGAGGCTGGTCTGAACTGGTCCAATCATCTTGTTATTAACTTTGTACATATGTGTATATATATGTGGTTTTTGTATTATCCTGTTGATATGCCTGATGAAGACGCCGGTCCGGCGTCGAAACGCGTAGCATTCTCCGTTATTAAATCATTTTCATTAAGCAGCGCCGTTCATCTCCCACTCTCTGACCACAAGCTTCTCTCCTTTACTATCAAACGTTCTCTGCCTCCTCAGGTCATGCCTACGTATCAGACATACAGAAATCTACATGCCATTAACACTCAGCAACTTATAGACAGTCTACAGTCCTCATTGTCCCCTATGTCTTCCCTCTCATGTCCCAATCTGCCCACCAAACATTACAATAACACTCTCAAAAATGTTTTGGAAGAAGCAGCCCCCCCCTACACTCAGAACGACCCTACAAAGACAACCCTGGCACACGCCTCAATCCCGCTTTCTTCAGCGGTGCTCAAGATTGGCCGAACATTTGTGGAGAAAATCGCATTTTGCTGTAGACTTCCTCCATTACAAATTTATGCTCAAAATTTACAACTCTGCCCTTCACAGAGTCAAACAAGTCTATTTCACCTCTCTCAGCTACACACTATCTAATAATCCAAAACGCCTCTTTGAAACTTTTCACTCCCTCCTTAGTCCTAAAGTGCAGACACCAATCCCAGATCTCAGTGCTGAAGACCTGGCCACTTATTTTAAAGTTAAAATTGACAACATCCGGCATGATATTATCTCCCAGTCCCCTAGTAACATCGATCCCCTTCCCTCCCGCACTCCCTCTTCTTAATTTTCAGCATTTGACCCAATAACAGAAGAAGTCGTCACTAGGCTCCTCTCTTCTTCTCCCTGGCTGTCACTAGTCACCTGAATAAAATATTTAACCTCTTTCTTTCTTCTGGAATCTTTCCCTCCTCTTTTAAACATGTCATCATAAACCCATTACTGAATAAAATAACTCTTTACCCATCCAGAGCTGCTAACTACCGACCAGTCTCTAATCTGCCCTTCATCTTCAAACTCCTGTAACGCTTGGTCTACTCTCGCCTTATCCGCTATCTCACTGCTAACTCCATTCTAGACCCCTTACAATCTGGTTTCCGCACTCTACACTCCACAGAGACTGCTTTTACTAAAGTCTTAAATGATCTCTTGGCAGCTAAATTGGATGGTAAATACTCTCTCCTGAATCTTCTGCGTCTCTCTGCAGCCTTTGACACTGTGGACCACAAACTCCTACTTAACATGCTCCGCTCTATTGGCCTCAAGGACGCGGCTCTCTCTTGGTTTTCCTCCTATCTCTCTGACCGCTCATTCAGTGTGTCATTTGCTGGTTCCACTTCTTCTCCTCTTCCCCTTGCTATCGGGGTTCCTCAGGGATCAGTCCTAGGTCCGCTCCTCTTTTCGCTCAACACAGCCTCTATTGGACAAACCATCAGCAGATTTGACTTCCAGTACCATCTTTACGCTGATGACACCCAATTATATGCCTCTTTCCGTGACATCACCCCTGTTCTAATACAGAACACCAGTGATTGTCTATCCGCTGTCTCTAACATCATGTCCTCTCTCTATCTGAAATTTAATCTTTCTAAAACTGAGCTCCTTGTGTTCCCACCATCTACTAACCTCCATAAACCTGATGTCTCCATCTCTGTGTGTGGCACTATCATAACTCCTAAGCAGCATGCCCACTGTCTCAGGATTATTTTTGACTCAGATCTTTCCTTTACTCCTCACATTCAATCACTTTCACGCTCCTGTCATTTTCACCTCAAAAACATTTCCAGAATCCGCCTTTTTCTTACCGAGGAAACAGCCACAATTCTTATTGTTGCTCTGATTTACTCATGTCTTGACTACTGTACGTAGCGTCCATGGCCACGGGCCGTCAGGTTTACTCACCTCCCGACGCCCGCAGCCATGGATCCGTGAGCGCTGGTCCCCATCTCCTTCCTAGGAGATGCCAGCGCTAACTTCCGCTCTGTTCTGCTGTATCCCGTAGGGTGCGCACGCACGCTCGTGCCCGGCCTTAAAGGGCCAGCGTGCGCACATCAGGAAATCATCATCATCAACGGCCCATGATTTCCTGGTCTATAAGAAGGCCCCAGCCCTTCTGATCCTTGCCTGAGCGTTGCTAGTTATCCCAAGTCTGTCTTGCAAATGGTCCCTTAGTGTTTCCCGTTCCAGTTGTTACCCGTGCCCTGTTACCTGTTCCTGTATCCCGTGCTGTTCTTCCTGTGCCTACCAGTGTTGGAGTCGTGTCTACTGCACCTGCTGTCATTTGCCACATCCAGTGTCTTCTGCCACGTCCAGTGTCTTCTGCCACATCAAGTATCTTCTGCCACATCGGATACTGCCCGCCACGTCTGGCGCTACCTGCGGCACTGGCCTCCATCTGTGCTGAAGCCACAGCCACCGTCTGAACTAGTTCAGGTACCCAAGTGTTACTATCTACTATTGACTTTCGTATAGACTGTGACCTGGTCAGCTGCCTCTCCGCTACAGCGGAGCAGCTTAGTGGGTCCACATACCTTGTGACCGTGACAGTAGGGTCAGGCCATGGAACCAGCTGGCCAGCCCAAGACCGCAGTCCAGAAGATATAGACGAAGATGCATGAAATACGCACACAAAAGGATCAACTCCTTGAGGCGGTAAATACTATCATGGTCCATCTGGATCTACTCACGGTTCTTCCTCCAGAGGCTGTTGCTGTGCCACTGCCCGTTGCTCCTCTTGTTTGTTCCAGATCCACAGTTCCTCTGCCTCTTCCTCCTCGCTACGACGGTGATCCCACAGCATGTAGAAGATTTATTAATCAATGCACGGTTCATTTTAGGCTACGGGCTCATCTCGTCTAGGAGGAGGCCAAGGTAGCATTTATCATCTCCCTTCTCTCGCATGGGCGAACCCAATCTTGGAGCAACAAGGACCTGTGTCCTCGGACCTAGCCTTGTTCCTGCAGTCATTTCATGCCGTGTTCGAGGAGCCGGGTCGAACATCCTCTGCCGCAGATACTTGACCCTCAAGCAAGAGGGTTCCACAGTAGGGGAGTATGCTATCTCCTTCCGTACCCTGGCAGCCGAGCTAGCGTGGAACAATGAGGCACTGGTGGCGACCTTCTGGCAGGGACTGTCCTCTCACATCAAGGACGAACTGGCAGCCTGTGACCTTCATTCTACCTTGGTTGCCCTCATCCTGTTAGCCACCGGGTTGATATGGGAATCCGGGAGCGCACTCAAGAGGTTCGACAGGAGAGCCTTGTCCACAGACCAGCACCCTCGGTCCAGAGACCACTATTGCCTTCCCCTAGTGCGCTACCTGAAGAACCCATGCAGGTAGACAGAGTCCGGTTATCTTAACAGGAGAAGCAGTGCAGACGCTCCTCTGGACTATGTATGTATTTTGGCCTTAAGGGTCATTTTGTGCGCCAATGCCCACAGAAACCGGGAAACTCCAGTAACTAGGGTTGGTTGGAGAGGCAACTCTACGTAGAACATCTCCAAACGTTAAAACCTCTCCCAAATTATCGATTCCTGTGGCCATCATCTCTAGAGGGACGTCACATCCTTCCTCTGCCTATCTTGACTCTGGCGCGGCTGCTAATTTTATCCAGCAGGACCTAGTGGATCGTTTACGTCTACCCACAGTCCATCTGGAGAGACCCCTGGCTGTTGCCTCTGTGAATTGTCTACCATTGCCTCTGTGAATGGTCTACCATTGCCCGATCCGATTATGCTCATCACGGAGCCATTGACACTACGGGTTGGAGCTATTCATTCGGAGCAGATCGCCTTCCTGGTACTACCTAAGGCTATCAATCCTATCCTGCTGGGTCTGCCATGGCTACGCCTACACGCCCCGGTTCTTGACTGGAGTTCTGGAGAAGCTCTTCAATGGAGTTCCAGATGCCATAGCCATTGCCTGTCACAAGTCCGTCCTGTTATGCCCCCTCTGCCTCAATCACTCTCCGGTTTACCATCTCAGTATGCCAGTTTTTCGGATGTCTTCTGCAAACGAGAAGCTAAGACGTTGCCTCCACATCGGAATTATGTCTGTCCCATTGAACTGGTTCCTAATGCTTCTCTTCCCAATTGACGGGTATATCCTCTCTCCTTGCCAGAGACTTTATCTATGTCAGCCTATATCAAGGAGAATTTGGAGAGGGGTTTTATCTGAAAATCTTCCTCCCCGGCTGGGGCTGGCTTCTTCTTCGTTAAGAAAAGAGATGGATCTCTTCGACCCTGCATTGACTACCGTGGTCTCAATCAGATCACGGTCAAGAACAAATACCCATTGCAACTTACAGTGAAGGAAATAAGTATTTGATCCCTTGCTGATTTTGTAAGTTTGCCCACTGTCAAAGACATGAACAGTCTAGAATTTTTAGGCTAGGTTAATTTTACCAGTGAGAGACAGAATATATTTAAAAAAAAACAGAAAATCACATAGTCAAAATTATATATATTTATTTGCATTGTGCACAGAGAAATAAGTATTTGATCCCTTTGGCAAAGAAGACTTAATACTTGGTGGCAAAACCCTTGTTGGCAAGCACAGCAGTCAGACATTTTTTGTAGTTGATGATGAGGTTTGCACACATGTTAGATGGAATTTTGGCCCACTCCTCTTTGCAGATCATCTGTAAATCATTAAGATTTCGAGGCTGTCGCTTGGCAACTCGGATCTTCAGCTCCCTCCATAAGTTTTCGATGGGATTAAGGTTTGGAGACTGGCTAGGCCACACCATGACCTTAATGTGCTTCTTTTTGAGCCACTCCTTTGTTGCCTTGGCTGTATGTTTTGGGTCATTGTCGTGCTGGAAGACCCAGCCACGAGCCATTTTTAATGTCCTGGTGGAGGGAAGGAGGTTGTCACTCAGGATTTGACGGTACATGGCTCCATCCATTCTCCCATTGATGCAGTGAAATAGTCCTGTGCCCTTAGCAGAGAAACACCCCCAAAACATAATGTTTCCACCTCCATGCTTGACAGTGGGGACGGTGTTCTTTGGGTCATAGGCAGTATTTCTCTTCCTCCAAACACGGCGTGTTGAGTTAATGCCAAAGAGCTCAATTTTAGTCTCATCTGACCACAGCACCTTCCCCCAATCACTCTCAGAATCATCCAGATGTTCATTTGCAAACTTCAGACGGGCCTGTACATGTGCCTTCTTGAGCAGGGGGACCTTGCGGGCACTGTAGGATTTTAATCCATTACGGAGTAATGTGTTAAAAATGGTTTTCTTGGTGACTGTGGTCCCAGCTGACTTGAGATCATTAAAAAGTTCCCCCCGTGTAGTTTTCGGCTGAGCTCTCACCTTCCTCAGGATCAAGGATACCTCACGAGGTGAGATTTTGCATGGAGCCTCAGATCGATGTCGATTGACAGTCATTTTGTATGTCTTCCATTTTCTTACTATTGCACCAACAGTTGTCTCCTTCTCACCCAGCGTCTTACTTATGGTTTTGTAGCCCATTCCAGCCTTGTGCAGGTCTATGATCTTGTCCCTGACATCCTTAGAAAGCTCTTTGGTCTTGCCCATGTTGTAGAGGTTAGAGTCAGACTGATTAATTGAGTCTGTGGACAGGAGTCTTTTATACAGGTGACCATTTAAGACAGCTGTCTTTAATGCAGGCACCAAGCTGATTTGGAGCGTGTAACTGGTCTGGAGGAGGCTGAACTCTTAATGGTTGGTAGGGGATCAAATACTTATTTCTCTGTGCACAATGCAAATAAATATATATCATTTTGACAATGTGATTTTCTGTTTGTTTTTAAATATAATATATCTCTCACTGGTAAAATTAATCTAGCCTAAAAATTCTAGACTGTTCATGACTTTGACAGTGGGCAAAGTTACAAAGTCAGCAAGGGATCAAATACTTATTTTCTTCACTGTATATCCGAGCTGTTTGATCGCATACGAGGAGCCCAAAAAATTTCTAAGCTAGATCTGCGGGTGGGGCTTATAACCTATTCCGGATTCGTCGGGGTGACGAATGGAAGATGGCATTTAACACCCGTGATGGGCACTACAAATACCTAGTGATGCCCTTCGGACTGTGTAATGCTCCCGCAGTATTTCAGGAAGTTGTCAATGATATTTTCCGAGATCTCCCCTTTATGTGTGTTGTAGTTTATCTCGATGATATTTTTATTTTCTCCCCAGATCTGATGACCCATCGGAGGCATGTCCGTCACATTCTTCTGCGACTAAGAGAGAATAGTTTATTTGCCAAGTTGGAGAAGTGCGTCTTTGAAAAGAAGTCTTTGCCCTTCTTGTGCTACATCATCTTGGATCAAGGTCTTAAGATGGATCCTGAGAAACTAAAGTCTGTCCTGGAATGGCAACGTCCTCAAGGCCTAAGGGCCATTCAGCGGTTCCTGGGATTCGCCAATTTCTACCGGCAGTTTATTCCAAACTTTTCATCTCTGACGGCTCCCATCTCTACCCTTACCAAGAAGGGTGTGAATGCCAAGGTATGGACTCCAGAGGCAAAGTCCGCATTCATTAGCCTCAAGAAAGCCTTCACCTTAGCTTCGATCCTCCATCATCCTGACGTATCTCGGCAGTTCTCTTTGGAGGTGGGCGCTTCCTCTGTTGGTGCAGGTGCACTTCTGTTCCAGAGGAGCTCCAAAGGAAAGGCAGTAGTATGTGGCTACTACTCAAAACTTTTAATCTTCTGCTGAGCGCAATTACTCTATTGGAGATCGGGAGCTACTGGCCATCAAGTTGGCCCTGGAGGAGTGGAGACATCTTCTAGAGGGCGCAGCTCACCCTATCTGGATCTACACTGACCACAAGAACCTTACCTAACTTCAGTCCGCTCAATGACTAAATCCCCGTCAAGCCAGGTGGTCGCTGTTCTTCACCCGTTTCCAATTTCTGCTCCACTACCGTCCCGCTGACAAGAATGTGAGGGCCAATGCCCTGTCCAGATCGTTTGATACGGAAGACACGGTAGAGTCCCTTCAGACTATCATAGACCCGTCCTGCATTGTCACTACTAATCCTCTGCAGGTTAGAGACATCCCTCCGGGGAGGACTTTTGTTCGGTTGGCAGACCGAAGAAGAATTCTCAGCTGGGGACACAGTACTAAACTGGCTGGGCACGCTGGTGTCCGTAAAACCCAGAGACCTGACTGCTCGTCACTTCTGGTGGCCCACGCTACCTAAAGATGTTCTGGACTTTGTCTCTTCTTGCACGGTGTGTGCTTCTAACAAAGTTACTCACTCCAAGCCTGCTGGCCTTCTTCATCCTCTGCCTGTACCCAATGCCCCCTGGCAGCACATTGCAATGGACTTTGGCACAGACCTTCCCCCTCAGCAGGATGCAACACTGTTTGGGTGGTGGAGGACCGGTTCTCTAAGATGGCACATTTTATCTCGCTGACCGGCCTACCTTCTGCTCCCCGACTGGAGAGTCTCTTCATTCAACACATCTTTCACTTGCATGGCTTGCCTCTTCACATTGTGTCCGACCGGGGTGTTCAGTTTACCTCAAAGTTCTGGAGAGCCCTCTGTAAACTCCTCAATGTGAGATTGGACTTTTCCTCAGCTTATCACCCCCAGTCCAATGGGCAAGTTGAGAGGATCAACCAGATCATGGAGAATTATCTCCGCCACTTCATCTCTTCAGAGCATGATAATTGGGTACAACCTCTACCATGGGCCGAGTTCTCGTACAACAACCACACAAGTGAATCTACCACTTCCACTCCGTTTCACATTGTGTACAGTCAACATCCTAGAGTCCCTCTTCCAGTGTCGACTTCATCTCAGGTAACCGCTGCTGACTCTGCATATGGGGACTTTCTGCAAATCTGGCAACAGACCCGGTCCTCTATTTTGCTGGCAGTCGATCGCATGAAGTGAAAGGCAGATACAAAGAGAAGCGAACCGCCTCAGTATGTTCCGGGTACCAAAGTCTGGCTGTCCTCTCGGAACATTCATTTGAAGGTGCCCTCATAGAAGATTGTTCCCAGGTTCCTTGGTCCTTTCGAAATTCTGCAACAAATAAACCCTGTCTCCTATAAACTGCGGCTGCCTCCTACCCTCAGAATCCCCAACTCCTTTCATGTGTCCCTCCTGAAACCCGTGGTCCTAAACTGCTACAGCAAGACTTCTAGTTCCACAGTTGCTCCCAGCGGTTCTTCTGATGTGTTCGTGGTGAGGGAGATCCTTGACTGCAAAAGGGTAGGGGGAAGGACTTTCTATTTGGTGGACTGGAGAGGGTTTGGTCCTGAGGAGAGGTCCTGGGAGCCAGAAGAGAATCAACGGCCCATTATTTCCTGGCCTCTAAGAAGGCCCCAGCCCTTCTGATCCTTGCCTGAGCGTTGTTAGTTATCCCAAGTCTGTCTTGCAAATGGTCCCTTAGTGTTTCCCGTTCCAGTTGTTACCCGTGCCCTGTTACCTGTTCCTGCATCTTGTGCTGTTCTTGTTCTTGTGCCTACCAGTGTTGGAGTCATGTCTACTGCACCTGCTGTTGTTTGCCACGTCCAGTGTCTTCTGCCACGTCCAGTGTCTTCTGCCATGTCCAGTGTCTTCTTCCACGTCCAGTGTCTTCTGCCACATCGGGTACTGCCCGCTACATCTGGCGCTACCTGCTGCACCAACCTCCATCAGTGCTGAAGCCACAGCCACCGTCTGGACTAGTTCAGGTACCCAAGTGTTACTATCTACTATTGACTTTCGTATAGACTGTGACCTGGTCAGCTGGCTCTCCGCTACGGCGGAGCGGCCTAGTGGGTTCACATACCCTGTGACCGTGACACTGTAACTCATTATTAGTCGGTCTTTCCCTCACTAGGCTCTCCCCTCTCCAATCTATCCCCCTTACAGCAGCCAGGCTCATCTTTCTGACCAACCGCTACACCAACGCCTCTACCCTGTGCCAATCACTACACTGGTTACCCATCCCCTTCAGAATTAAATTCATGCTTATTACTCTCACCCACAAAGCTCTCCACAGTGCTTCACCTCCTTACATCTCCTCCCTCATCTTTGTCTACCAGCCTACTCGCGCTCTACGTTCTACCAACGACCTTAGATTAAAATCCTCCATAATCCGAGCCTCCCACTCCCGTCTCCAAGATTTTTCTCGTGCTGCACCAGTCCTCTGGAATGCGCTACCACAGACAATCAGATTAATTCCCAATATCCACAATTTTAAAACACACAGTGCCCTGAAAACACATCTTTTCAGACAGGCCTATAAAATTCCCTGATCTGACTCCTATGCCTGGCCCCATTAGTCATCAGAATAAGATTCCCTCACACTCCTTGCACCCTAATGCATTTCATGTCCGTCATACACGGACACTGGCTGGTAACCGGCTCCTGCAGCTTTTTGTGTACCACCCCATGTGTATAAAAGATGGCTGGACCATTGTACTGAACAAACACTTTTACACTTTGTGTCTCCCTGATTTCCTCATAGATTGTAAGCTCTTGCGAGCAGGGTCCTCAATCCTCCTGTCTGAATTGTAAATCAGCTTTTTCACTATGTTATGTCTGATATTGTCTGTTTATGTTCCCTCTAAATTGAAAAGTGCTGCATAATATGTTGGCGCTATATAACTAAAGATTATTATTATTATTATTATAAACCCTCTCCAGTCCACCAAATAGAAAGTCCTTCCTCCTAACCTTTTGCAGTCCAGGATCTCCTTCAACTCAAACACATGAGGGGAACCGCTGGGAGCAACCACAGGACCATGAGTTTTACTGTGGCGGTTCAGGACCACAGGTTTAAGGCGGGACATGTGGAAAGTGTTGGGAATCTTGAGCATAGGAAGGCAACTGAAGTTTATTGGATGCAGGGTTTATCCTTTGCAGGATTTCGAAAGGACCGAGGAACCTGGGAGCGAATTTGTGAGAAGGCATCTTGAGTCTAATGTTTCTCGAGGACAGCCGGACTTTGACTCCAGGAGAGAATTGAGGAGGAACTTTTCTTTTTTTGTCGGCCTGCTTTTTTATGCGGGCCAATGATTGGAGAATAAATATAATGGAAGAAAATGTATGTATACACAGGAAAGCACTTTCCTGTATATCCATACATTTTCTTCCATTATATTCATCCGTATTGCGGTAGCACGTTCACGCTACCGGTATCTGGATTGGGGAGCTGCAGCTGTTTTAAATCTATACATGCTTACATCAGTGTTGTACCTGACTTGTACAACCCTTATAGGTGAGCCTAATCACATCTTCTTGCATTTTTTTTCTACATTATCCACCAGGTTTATCTTGCACCATGTGGCGCTGTGTACTTTTTTTTTTCCCCCTTAGGTTTCACTGATTGGAGAATGGCAGCCTTAGTTTGCTGCCAGATGTGAATAAAAGTCCCAACTGAAGAGTTAGCTGCCGGTACTTGAGTCATGGCTGGCACAGGAAGCGCAACTCGGGGATGCTGACTGTACACAATGTAGAAGGGAAACGAAGCAGTAGGCTCACTTGTGTGATTGTTTTACAAGAATTCTTCCCAAGGCAGAAATTGTACCTAATTGTCATGTTAGGCGGAAACAAAATGACAAAGATAGTTCTCCAAAATTTGATTGGTCCTCTCCACCTGACCATTGGACTGTGGGTGGTAGGTGGAGGAGAAGTCCAGGTTAACATCTAGCAGTTTGCACAGGGCTCTCCAGAACTTGGACGTGAACTGTACACCCTGAACCGATACAATGTGCAGAAAATGTGAAGAATAAACATGTTTGCCAGACGAGGAGCAGACGGAAGACCAGTCAATGGAATGAAATTGTAATGATGGGGTAGGGAGACAGACTGGTGAGCCCTAATCTACCTGCCACTCAGTCCCTGCCTGCCTGCAACGGCCCGTCCTAGGCGACGGCGTACAACTGGGCGACGGTCCCCACGCTCAACAAGTGCACAACAGACAAGGGCACACAGAAGCCAAGGGAAATGGGGCAGCCGCCAACGGCAACACAGCGAGCAACAAGAGCAGTGAACGAACCGAGTCAAACCAGGAGTGCACGAGGCACCAATCGCAGAGCAGGAGCGCAGCCAGCAAAGCCAGGGCCAAAAACGAAGCAAGGTCAACAATCACAGCAGGAGCAGAAACAGAAAAGAATCACAGGCAAAGGAGGAGCAGGAAATGCAGGTATAAATAGACAGAGGGCGGGAGCTAGCTCCGTCTGGCCAGGCTGTGATAGGCTCTCCCACTCCTCAGCCTCCCAGCCTGACTGGTAGAAGATCGTGTCACCCCCTCAGACCTAGGAGCAGGTGCAGACCGATCACCCACGGGCGTCGACAGAGAAGCTGTGTCTGGCAGATCCTTTACAGTACCCCCCACCCTTTTAAGAGGGGCCACTGGACCCTTTCTAGGTGGACCTGGCTTATTGGGGAAGCGAAGATGGAACCTCCTGAGCAATACCCCAGCGTGAACATCCCGGGCGGGTACCCAAGTCCTCTCCTCAGGCCCGTCTCCTCTCCAATGGACCAGGTACTGGAGGGAGCCTTGGACCATCCTGCTGTCCACAATCTTGGCCACCTCGAATTCTACCCCTTCAGGGGTGAGAACAGGGACCGGAGGTTTCCTCGAGGGAGCCAAGGACGGGGAGCAGCGTTTAAGGATGGAGGCATGAAACACGTCGTGTACTCGAAAAGACGGGGGTAACTCCAGTCGGAAGGAGACAGGGTTAAGGACTTCAATGACCTTGTACGGCCCTATATATCAGGGAGCACATTCTTTGGACGGGACTTTAAGGCGCAAATTTTTAGAAGATAGCCACACCAGATCCCAGACCACAAACAAGGGGTTAGCAGAACGTCTTCTATCTGCCTGAGTCTTTTGTATGCTCTGGGACGCCTCTAGGTTCTTCTGAACCTGGGCCCAGACTGTGTACAGTTCCTGATGAACGACATCTACCTCGGGATTGTTGGAACTACCAGGTGAAACGGAGGAGAACCGTGGATTAAACCCAAAATTACAGAGAAAGGAGGAGACCCCTGACGAGTTATTGACCCGGTTATTAAGGGACAATTCGGCGAGGGGAATGAAGGAGACCCAATCATATTGACAGTGAGAGATAAAACACCTTAAATATTGTTCTAGAGACTGATTAGTCCTCTCAGTTTGGCCATTAGTTTCAGGATGGAAGGCCGAGGAGAGGGACAGACCGATCTCCAACTTTTTACAGAAGGCTCTCCAAAACAATGAAACAAATTGTACCCCTCTGTCAGAAACAATATTGACAGGAACCCCATGGAGACGCAGCATGTGTTTGACAAACAAGGTAGCTAACATCTTAGCATTGGGTAGTTTCTTGAGGGGCACAAAGTGGCACATCTTACTGAAACGGTCTACTACAACACACACCACCGACTTGCCTTGAGATGGAGGCAAATTGGTGATAAAATCCATGGAGATATGGGTCCAAGGTCTCTTGGGAATGGGCAAAGAACATAGTAAGCCTGCTGGTCGGGACCTCGGAGTCTTGGACATAGCACAAATTTCACAAGCGGCGACGTAGGCCTTAACGTCTTTAAGCAACCCAGGCCACCAATAGTTTCTGGCAATGAGGTGCTTGGTACCCAGGATGCCTGGATGGCCAGATAGTGCGGAGTCATGATTTACCCTGAGTACCCTTAGCCAGAATTGCAGGGGAACAAAGAGCTTGTTCTCAGAAAGGTTCCCGGGAGCTGAACCTTGATCAGCCGCAATTTCGGAGACTAAATCAGAATCAATAGAGGAAATGATTATACCTGGAGGCAAAACACAAGCAGGATCTTCCTCCGAAGGAGGACTGGCCATTAAAGCTACGCGACAGTGCATCAGCCTTAATATTTTTAGACCCAGCCCTATAGGTGACCAAAAAGTTGAATATAGTAAAAAATAACGCCCATCGAGCTTGTCTCGGGTTTAGCCTCCGGGCAGATTCTAAGAAAACCAGATTCTTGTGGTCGGTAAGGACCGTTACCTGGTGCCTAGCCCCCTCCATGAAGTGGCGCCACTCTTCAAATGTCCATTTAATGGCTAAGAGTACGCGGTTGCCAATATCATAGTTACTCTCAGTGGGCGAGAACTTCCTGGAGAAGTAGGCACAGGGACGGAGATTGGTGAGGAACCTGGTACCCTGGGACAAGACTGCACCCACTCCCACCTCGGAGGCGTCAACCTCCACGATGAATGGCTCCATTTGGTTAGGCTGAATCAGCACAGGAGCCGAGATAAAGCACTTCTTAAGGACCTCAAAAGCCTGGACAGCCTCAGGAGGCCAGCGGAGGAGATCAGCACCCTTGCGAGTGAGGTCCGTAAGAGGCTTAGCGATGATCGAGAAGTTAGCAATAAATCTCCTGTAATAATAGCAAACCCCAGGAAGCACTGTAACGCCTTCAGGGAGGCAGGTTGGACCCATTCAGCCACAGCCTGAACCTTGGCAGGGTTCATGCGGAATTCATGAGGAGTGAGGATTTGACACAAAAATGGTATCTGGAGCACCTTCCTGACATGCTCAATGTGGGAGGACCAGTCCTTGGAAAACACAAGTATGTCATCAAGGTACACTACAAGAAATACCCCCAGGTAGTCTCTTAAAATCTCATTTATGAAATTCTGGAAGACCGCGGGAGCATTACACAACCCAAAGGGCATGATGAGGTATTCAAAATGATCTTCGGGCGTGTTAAACGCAGTCTTCCACTCATTCCCCTCTTTGATGCGGATAAGGTTATAAGCAACCCGTAGAACAAACTTAGAGAACCATTGGGCCCCCTGAACCTGATTGAAGAGATCAGGAATCAAAGGAAGGGGATACTGGTTCCTTACAGTGACCTTATTCAAGTTTTGGTAGTCAATGCACGGCCTAAGACCACCATCCTTCTTCCCTACGAAGAAGAAGCCAGCACCTACCAGAGAAGTAGAGGGGCAAATGTAACCCTTGGCCAGGCATTCCTGGATATACTCTCTCATGGCTTCACGTTAGGGATAAGAGAGATTAAATATCCTACCCTTAGGGAGCTTAGCTCCTGGTACCAAATCGATTGCGCAATCGAATTCTCTATGAGGAGGTAACACTTCGGAGGACTTTTTAGAAAAAAACATCAGCGAGGTCCTGAATAAACTCAGGTAGAGTGTTCACCTTCTCAGGGAGAGAGATAAAATTAACAGAAAAACATTACGTCATGCATTCATTACCCCATTTGGTAACATCCCCAGTATTCCAGTTCAACGTGGGATTATGTATCTGCAACCAGGGAAGGCCTAAAACCAAATCGGACGATAATCCCTGCATCACCAGTACAGAGCACTGCTCCAAATGCATGGAGCGAACAAGGAGTTCAAAAACAGGAGTATGCTGTGTAAAATAACCATTAGCAAGAGGAGTTGAGTCGATACCCACTACCGGGACAGGTTTAGGCAAGTCAATCAATGGCATAGCTAGAGACATAGCAAATTCCACAGACATAATATTAGCAGAATAGTGTAGAAGGAAGAGGGAAATGGGAGGAAACCTCCAGCTCACCGATCTGACGCTCCTGTGTTGGTAAGCCGCGACGGTACACGGCAGCAATAGTAGAAAAAAACAGATAGGATCCAGCGATAGTGATGTCAAAAATAGGAAAAACTGAGTTTCCACTTTATTGAATGCAAGCTGTCAAAGCTTGAAATAGAACATCAGGAGGAAAAAACAAAGTGGTGATGTGGCAATTGAATAGCCTACGCGTTTCAAGCACTAGGCTGTGCTCTTAGTCATGGCTGTGTCGAGTCAAGACACCCTGATATCACGAAGGCACTGCCGGTGGCAGACCTACCCTCAAAAGAGACCTGAAAGGGAAGCAAGATCTTATTAGGTTTCATATTAGGTTTCATATATACGGGAAATACCTGTGCGCCCAAATGACCTCCCCGAAGGTCACTTAGGCGCGGAAGTTCTTCCGGCTGCTTATTCTTACGCCTAGGACAGTTGTTCACTTGATGCTTGTCATCCCCACAGTAGAAGCAGAGACCATTCTTCCTGCGGAACTCTCTGTTGGGGAGAGACGGAGGCCCCGAGTTGCATAGGTGCATCCGAGTTTTCCGTGGAAGAATGAAGCAACGGAAACTCGGGAGCCATCATGGGGGGGTCAGAGGGGAAGGCACAAAAACGTTCCAGTCGTCGTTCCCTGAGATGTCGGTCAAGACGTACCACTAAAGCCATAACCTGATCTAGGGAGTCAGAAGAGGGATAGCTAACTAACAGGTCTTTCAGGGCGTTCGACAGACCCAATCTAAACTGGCACCTCAAGGCAGGGTCATTCCACCGAGAAGCTACACACCACTTCCTAAAGTCAGAACAGTACTCCTCAACGGGTCTCTTACCCTGACGTAAGGTCACCAGCTGACTCTCGGCAAAGGCAGTCTTGTCAGTCTCGCCATATATGAGCCCGAGAGCGGAAAAAAAAGATCAACAGAGGAAAGTTCAGGGGCGTCAGGAGCCAAGGAGAAGGCCCATTCTTGGGGCCCGTCCTGGAGCCGAGACATAATTATACCCACTTGCTGGCTCTCAGAACCTGAGGAGTGGGGCTTTAAACGGAAATAGAGCCTACAACTCTCCCGAAAGGAGAAAAAAGTCTTCCGGTCCCCTGAGAACCGGTCAGGCAACTTGAGGTGGGGTTCAAGAGGTAAGGTGGGTGGGACTACCAGGGTAACATCATGCTGGTTGCCCTTCTGAGCCAGGGCTTGGACCTGTAGGGAGAGGCCCTGCATTTGCTGAGCCAGGGTCTCAAGGGGGTCCATAGTTGTGTCAGGGACCAGGGTAGAAAAGGTATATGGGCCTGTGATTATCTAATGACGGGATAGGGAGACACAGAGGCGTAGCTAGGTTCTCCAGCACCCGGGGCAAAGATTCAGTTTGGCGCCCCTCCCCCCCCAACCTCTTTCCCGACATCTCCTTCCCCCTCGCCGTGTTTGTTTTCTCTACCAATCGACGTGTCATTTATTTTTATGTAACGCGAGCATAAAAACATTTGTACATTTTACAAGCAATATGGTTCTATACACAACACCAGAACCAAGCTCAGTACATATATACAGCCCCAGAAGCAAGCTCACTACATATATACTACACCAGCACAAATACGGCTCAATTTAGTGCAACCCCTGCCGTATAGGTGTGTACGGCGTAAAACTACAGCTCCCAGCATGGCCCAAACAATGATAAGGATATGCTGGGAGATGCCGTTTCACAAAAAATAAATCCTATCATAATCACACCACCCATCATCTCGCTGCAGATCATACAGTGACTACAGTGCTGATTAGAGGCAGAATAAACATTTACATTAAGTGACTCACCGGTGACGTCTCACATTCTAGTTCTTTTTCTCCATCCGGTCCAGACCTCTATGATGACTGTATATAGTGCTCCACAGATAGTCCACCCCTGTATATACTATATACAAGGGTGGGCTATCTGTGGAGCACTATATACAGGGGTGGACTATATGTACAAGGGGGCTATATACAGGGGTGGGCTTTCTGTGGAGCACTATAGGGGAGCTATTTGTGGGATACTATATACAGTGGTGGGCTATATCTACAGGGGGACTATATCTACAGGGGGACTATATCTACAGGGGTGGGCTATCTACAGGGGTGGGCTATCTACAGGGGGACCATATTTACAGGGGGACCATATCTACAGGGGGACCTTATCTACAGGGGGACCATATCTGCAGGGGTGGGCTATATCTACAGGGGTGGGCTATATCTACAGGGGTGGTCTATATCTACAGGGCTGGGCTATATCTACAGGGCTGGGCTATATCTACAGAGCTGGGCTATATCTACAGGGTTGGGCTATATCTACAAGGCTGGGCTATATACAGGGGTGGGTTATATCTACAGGGCTGGGCTATATACAGGGGTGGGCTATATCTACAGTGCTGGGCTATATCTAAAGGGGTGGGCTATATCTACAGGGGTGGGCTATATCTACAGGAGTGGGCTATATCTACAGGGGTGGGCTATATCTACAGGGGTGGGCTATATCTAAAGGGGTGGGATATATCTAAAGGGTTGGGCTATATCTACAGGGGTGGGCTATATCTACAGGGGTGGGCTATATCTACAGGGGTGGGCTATCTACAGGGGGACCATATCTACAGGGGGACCATATCTACAGGGGTGGGCTATATCTACAGGGGTGGGCTATATCTACAGGGCTGGGCTATAGCTACAGGGCTGGGCTATATCTACAGGGCTGGGCTATATTTACAGGGCTGGGCTATATCTACAGGGCTGGGCTATATCTACAGGGCTGGGCTATATCTACAGGGCTGGGCTATATACAGGGGTGGGTTATATCTACAGGGCTGGGCTATATACAGGGGTGGGCTATATCTACAGGGCTGGGCTATATCTAAAGGGGTGGGCTATATCTACAGGGGTGGCTATATCTACAGGGGTGGGCTATATCTACAGGGGTGGGCTATATCTACAGGGGGCTATATACTATATAGCCCCCCCTGTAGATATAGCCCACCCATGTATATGGTGCTCCATAGATAGCCCACCCCAGTATATAGCCCCCCTGTAGATATAGTCCACCTGTATATAGCCCACCCCCTGTAGATATGGTCCCCTTGTAGATAGCCCACCCCAGTGTATAGCCCCCTTTAGATATAGTCCCCCTGTATATAGCCCACCCCCTGTAGATATAGTCCACCTGTATATAGCCCACCCCCTGTAGATATAGTCCCCCTGTATATAGCCCACCCCCTGTAGATATAGCCCCCCTGTAGATATAGTCCCCCTGTATATAGCCCACCCCCTGTAGATATAGTCCACCTGTATATAGCCCACCCCCTGTAGATATAGCCCCCCTGTAGATATAGTCCCCCTGTAGATATAGTCCCCAGTATATAGCCCACCCCCTGTAGATATAGTCCACCTGTATATAGTCCACCCCCTGTAGATATAGTCCACCTGTATATAGCCCACCCCCTGTAGATATAACCCCCCTGTAGATATAGTCCCCCTGTATATAGCCCACCCCCTGTAGATATAGCCCCACTGTAGATACAGTCCCCCTGTATATAGACCACCCCCCTGTAGATATAGTCCCCCTGTAGATATAGCCCCCCCCCTGTAGATATAGTCCGTCCCCCCCGCAGATACAGTCACACACTTCTATTACAATTTAAAAAAATAAAAAATATTCAAACTCACCTTATTCCCGCTCCCACGCCGTCCGGCAGCCATGGAGACCTGCTCTCTTCTGTGCAGGTCTCCAGGGGGTTGAACACAGCGTCTATGAAAGGCGCTGATTGGCTGGGCAGGATGACTTTCCCTGCCAGTCAGTCAGCAACTTTCATCGACGGAAGCATCACTAGTACAAAAGGTACCAGTCGCTTCATTCGTGGAGAGGCGCTGAATGGCCGGGCACGGAACGTGCCCGGTCATTCATTGCTTCTAATTGTACCTGTGTCCTTGCGACACAGGTACAATTATAGTGCAGGAGGAGGGGGCGCTGGCGCCCCCCTCTGAGCTGCGCTCGGGGCACATGCCCCGCCTGCCCCCCCTAGCTACGCCCCTGGGGAGACAGACAGGTGAGCCCTAATCTACCCGCCACTTAGTCCCTGCCTACCTGCAACGGCCCCGTCCTAGGCGACGGCGTACAACTGGGCGACGGTCCCCACGCTCAACAAGTGCACGACAGACAGACAAGGGCACACAGCAGCCAAGGGAAATGGGGCAGCCGCCCACGGCAACACAGCGAGCAACAAGAGCAGTGAACGAGCCGAGTCAAACCAGGAGTGCACGAGGCACAAATTGCAGAGCAGGAGCGCAGCCAGCAAAGCCAGGGCCAAAAACGAAGCAAGGTCAACAATCACAGCAGGAGCAGCAGAGCCAGGAAACAGAAAAGAATCACAGGCAAAGGAGGAGCAGGAAATGCAGGTATAAATAGACAGAGGGCGGGAGCTAGCTCCGTCTGGCCAGGCTGTGATAGGCTCTCCCACTCCTCAGCCTCCAAGCCTGACTGGTAGAAGATCGTGTCACCCCCTCAGACTTAGGAGCAGGTGCAGAACGATCACCCACGGGCGTCGACACAGAAGCTGTGTCTGGCAGATCCTTTACAAAAATGTGCCATTTTGGAGCAACGATCCACTACCACCCAGACCGTAGTACATCCAGCTGAGGGGGGGAAGGGTCTGTAATAAAGTCCATAGTGATATGCTGCCAAGAGGCATCAGGGACAGGCAGTGGTAGGAGCAGACCAGCTGGTATGGAGCGGGTAGACTTGCTCGAGGCACAGTTGATACATGAAGACACGTAGTCTGCAACATCTCTAGGCAGCCTGGGCCCCCAGTACTGACGGGCTATGAAGTCCAGATTCTTTCAAACACCAGAGTACCCCGCCAGTTTGGAACTGTGTCCCCGGTGGAGAATTCTCTTCCTGTCTGCAAGCCGAACAAAAGTCTTTCCGGGAGCAATGTCTCTAATTTGCAAAGGGTTAGCGGCAATAATTCTAGAGGATCTATAATATATTGAGGGATCTCCTCAGAGTCATTAGTCTCAAATCATCTAGACAGGGCATCAGCCTTCACATTCTTATCAGCAGGAGAGAAATGAAGCAAGAATTGAAATCAGGCGAAGAACAACGACCACCTGCCTTGAGGAGGATTTAGTCGTTGTGCTGACTGTAGGTACGTGAGGTGTGACCCGTATAGATGGTAATAGGGTGAACCGTGCCCTCGAGCAAGTGTCTCCACTCCTCTAATTCCAACTTGACAGCCAACAACTCCCGATCCCCTATGGAATAATTACGTTAAGCCGGAGAGAACCGTTTCTAAAAGCAGCCACAGGCCACAATCTTGCCCTCAGAGTTTTTTTTCAACATAGTAGTGCTCCAGCACCAATAGAGAATGCGTCCACCTCCAGAGAAAATGGCCGAGATGCATCAGAATGATGAAGAACGGAGGCTGAGGTGAAAGTGTTCTTGTGGTTTATAAATGCTGACTCTGCCTCCAGAGGCCAAACCTTGGTGTTCACCCCCTTCTTGGTAAGGGCAGAGATTGGGGCAGTCTGAGATGAGAAGTTCGGGATAAATTGCCGATAGAAGTTTGCAAATGCTAGAAATCGTTGTATGGACCGAAGCCCCCTGTGGACGTGGCCACTCTAAGACAGATTTCACCTTCTCTGGATCCATCTTGAGTCCACGGTCGGTCACGATGTAACCCAGGAAGGGCAGAGTTCCTCTCGAACACACACGTCTCGAGTTTAGCATACAGGAGATTGGCGCTTAACCGAGAGTGAACTTGGTGAACATGCCTCCGATGTGTTGTCAAATCAGGTGAATAGATCAGGATGTCGTCCACATATACCACCACATAGACATACAGCAGATACTGGAAGATGTCATTCACGAACTCCTGGAACACAGCTGGAGCATGTCACATAGGGCATCATGAGTTATTCGTAGTGACTGTCTCGGGTGTTGAATGTGGTTTTCCACTCGTCACCTTTGCGGATACGGATCAAGTTATAGGCCCCACGTAGATCCAGCTTCGTGAACACCTTGGCACCACAAATTCTATCGAAAAGTTCTGAAATGAGTGGCAAGGTGTACTTTTTATCCACCCTGATTTGGTTCAAACCATGTAAGAGATCCATCCTGCTTTTTCACAAAGAAGAATCCGGCTCCGGCCGGGGAGGAGGACTTCCGGATGAACCCTCTCTCCAGATTCTCCTTAACAGAGGCAGGCATGGCTAGGGTCTCTGGCAGGGAGAGGGGATAGACTCGCCCATTGGGTCGTGAGGCGTCAGAAAGTAACTCCACTGGGCAATCATAGCTGCAATGGGAAGGAAGAGTCCCTGCCTCCTTTTTGCTGTATATGTCTGCAAAACTAGCATAGTGTGAGGGAAGATCGGAGAGTGACTGAGACAGGGGAGGCAAAACTGGATGAACTTGTAGCAGGCAGTGGTTAAGGCATTTGGGGCCCCATTGGAGGACTTCTCCGGGACATCAGTCGAGAATCGGAGCATGTAGACAAAGCCATGGCAGGCCCAGCAGAAAAGGGTTTATAGCTTTAGGCAATACAAGGAAGGCAATCTGTTCTAAGTGAAGAACTCCGACTGGTAGTGTCAGTGGTTCCATAATGAACACATTTGGATCGGGCAATGGTAGACCATTCATAGAAGCAACAGACAGGTATCTCTCCAGAAGAACTGTGGGTAGATGTAAGCAATTCACTAGATCCTGCTGGATGAAGTTTGCAGCTGCTCCAGAATCATAATAGGCAGAGGAGGAATGTGATGTCTCTCCAGATATGATGGTCACAGATAATTAGGAAGAGGTTTTGACATTTAAAGACATCCCCCCCTAGAGTTGCCTCTCCAACCAACCCTAGGTGCTGGAGTTTCCCTTCTTCTGAGGACATTGGCGCACAAAATGACCCTTAAGGCCACAATACAGACATAAACCAGAAGAGTTAGCTTGAGAGTTAGCAGAGTGACTACAGCAGAAGATGTTTGGCCCGGCTCCTCGAACGCTGCACGAAAATAATGCGGGAACAAGACTAGGTATGAGGATTTAGGTCCCTGTTGTTCCAAGATGATTTTCCGATGCAAGGGCCTTGCCAGCGAGGAGGGAGATAATAAATGCTACTTTGGCCTCCTTAGAGGGAAGAGATGAGCTTATAGTCTAAAATGAACCATGCATTGGTTGATGAACCCTCTACATGCTCTGGGGTCACCGTCTTAACGAGGAGCAATAGGCAGCGAAACTGTGGATCCGGTACAAACAGGGGGATCAACGGGCAGTGGAGCGGCAGCAGTCTCTGGAGAAGGACCCGGAGGTGGAGGTTGATCCTGAAGTGTCCATAGGTTATGCATCTCCGTCTGTATCTTTTGAACTGCGGTCTTGGGCTGGCCAGCGGGTTCCATGGCCTGACCGTACTCTCACGATCTAGGGGTATGTGGACCCACTAGGCCACTCCGCCATAGCGGAGAGGCAGCTGGCCAATTTACATTCAATGCACAAGTCCCTACAAGAAGTACGTAGCACGAAAGTACCTGAGATAGTCCACACAATTGGCAGGGGCTTTAGCACGGATGGAGGTGGATGTGGCAGGTTGTGCCAGATGTGGCGGATGATAGCAGGTGCAGCAGGTTGCGCCAGACGTGGTGGAAGACAGCAGGTGCAGTAGGTTGCGCCAGACGTGGCGGATGACAACAAGTGCAGTAGGTTGCGCCAAACATGGCGGATGACAACAGGAGCAGCAGGACACGACTCCAATCACTAAACAGGATCAGGAACAATAACACAGCACGGATACAGGATAAAGGTAGCATGGCACGGGAACACTGGGAACAGGATAACACTAAGGGACCATTTGCCATTTGCAAGACTAACATGGGAACTACAAACAACGCTCAGGCAAGGATCGAAAGGGCAGGGCCCTTTTTATAGTTCAAGGTGATCTGAGCATAATTACTTATTTAATTACATATGCGCAAGCTGGCCCTATAATAGATTGCCTGTCAGATTTAGGCCTGATTTACACGAGCGTGTGCGTTTTGCGCGCGCAAAAAACGCTGCGTTTTGCGCCCGCAAAAGGCATTTGACAGCTCCGTGTGTCATCCGTGTATGATGCGCGGCTGTGTGATTTTCGCGCAGTCGCCATCATAGAGATGAGGCTAGTTGACGCCCGTCACTGTCCAAGGTGCTGAAAGAGCTAACTGATCGGCAGTAACTCTTTCAGCACCCTCGACAGTGAATGCCGATCACAATATACACCAACCTGTGAATAAAAAAAGACGTTCAAACTTACCATGAACTGCCTGCTCCCTCCAGTCCGGTCTCCCGGCCGTTGCCTTGGTGACGCGTCCCTTTCTTGTCATCCGGCCCCACCTCCCAGGATGACGCGGCAGTCCATGAGACCGCTGCAGCCTGTGATTGGCTGCAGCCTGTGCTTGGCCTGTGATTGGCTGCAGCTGTCACTTGGCCTGAATTGTCATCCCGGGAGGTCGGACTGGAGGAAGGAGCCGGGACTTATCGGTAAGTCCGAACTTCTGTTTTTTTTTACACGTATATGTATATTGTGATCGAAAGTCACTGTCCATGGTGCTGAAACAGTTTAAGTCTTTCAGCACCGTGGGCAGTGACTGTCTCCTGACGTCGCGTACCCGAACATTTTTTGCCGGGTTCGGTCAAAACGAGTTCGGCCGAACCCGGTGAAGTTCGGTGCGCTCATCTCTAATTTGACACTCCGTTTGGATGTTTGTAAACAGAAAAGCACGTGGTGCTTTTCTGTTTCCATTCATCCTTTTGACAGCTCT
Source organism: Rhinoderma darwinii (assembly GCF_050947455.1). NCBI lineage: Eukaryota > Metazoa > Chordata > Amphibia > Anura > Rhinodermatidae > Rhinoderma > Rhinoderma darwinii. Next base: position 656,829,718 of record NC_134687.1, read on the forward strand.
TGCGTGATTTTCGCGCATGCAACGCAGTAGCGTCCGTGTGGCATGCGTTGTTTTCACGCACCCATTGAATTCAATGGGTGCGTGTTGCATGAAAAACGCACGATTATAGAACATGTCGTGAGTTTTACGCAAGGCACTCACGCTGCGCAAAATTCACGCATCGTCTAAACTGCCCCATAGAGTAATATAGGTGCGTACGTCACGCGTGAAAAGCACGCGCGTCGCACGCACGTATATTACGCTCGTGTAAATGAGGCCTTACACTGACAGGCAATAATGCTCTGATATACGAAGTATACCAAAGCATTATAGCAGCGATCTGAAGATCGCACAGTAAAGTCCCCTAGTGGGTCTAATAAAAGAAGTAATAAATGTGAAATAAAGATTAATAATAAAAATGACAGTAAAAAAATAAATCAAACCATTTTTTTCCATAAAAAGTGGTTTTATTTAGTAAAAGTGTAAAAAATAATTAAAAGTACACATATATGGTATCGCTGCGACCGTAATGACCCAATAAAGTTAATATGTAATTTAAACCGCAAGGTGAACACCGTAAAAAAAAAACGCAAAAAACAATGGCGAAATTGCAATTTTTTCCCATTGCCCCCCAAAAAAGTCATAATAAAAATGAATCAATAAGTCACATGCACCCCAAAACAGTACCAATCAAAACTACGTCTCGTCGCGCAAAAAAACAAGCCCAAAAAATCACTATATTGATGGAAAAATAAAACAATTACGGCTCTTGGAAAGCGACGATGCAAAAACAAATAATTTTAGTTCAAAAGTGTTTTTATTGTACAAAAGTCGTAAAACATAAAAAACCTCTACATATGTGGTATCGCCGTAATCATACCGACCCATAGAATAAAGGTAACGTGTTATTTACGCCGCACAGTGAACGGCGTCAATTTAAAACGCATATAACAATGATGGAATTTCAGGGTTTTTTTTATAATCCCCCCAAAAAAAGTTAATAAAAGTTAATAAAAAAATTATATGTACCATAAAATGGTGCTATTAAAAAGTACAACTAATCCCGCAAAAAAAACAAGTCCTCATACAGCTATGTCGACGAAAAAATAAAAAAGTTATAGCTCTTTGAATGCGACTATAGAAAAACAAATAAAATAGCTTGGTCATTAGGGCCTAAAATGGGCTGGTCACTAAGGGGTTAAGTAAGAAATCACCTGTATCTCTGATATATGACGGTCTATTAACCGCAAAATCCCTAAGGTTTTTATCCAAGAAAATAGCTGCACTTGAAAAAATACAATCCATGCCTGAGACAATCGGGCGCCCTGGAGGGTGGATAAGGGTTTTATGCATCTTGGGTAAAATATACAGAGTAAGGGTTACAAGGTGATCTATGATCAGAAACATCTTTACCGATTCATCTATGAGATTGTCAGAAATGGCATCACTCTCCTGAGTCTCCTCGCAATATCAGATTTGGGATCATTACTCACCTTTTTATAAACCGTATCATCCTGTAACTGTCTGAAAATCTTCTATATAGTCACAGGTATTCAAAATAACTATTGCACCCCCCCCCTTATCCGCGGGTTTAATTGTTATTTCTTTGTTTTTAGTCAGTTCAGACAGTGCTCCTATCTCCCTGGTGGTCATGTTGGGTTGTATTAGTCGTGTACTTTTATATTCATCCCTCAGTCTACCTACATCCAATTTGACTGCAGTGATAAATGTATCTATAGCTGGTGGGAAAATGGAGGGACAAAATCACTCTTATGGAAAACAGTCAATTTTTTTAACCCCTTCCCTCTTTAGCCACTTTTGACCTTCCTGACAGAGCCTCATTTTTCAAATCTGACATGTTTCACTTTACGTCGTAATAACGTCGGAATGCTTTTACCTATCCAAGTGATTCTGAGATTGTTTTCTCGTGACACATTGCACTTTAAGTTATTGGCAAAATTTGCTCGATCTGTTCAGTATTTAATTGTGAAAAACACAAAAATTTGGCGAAAAATTGCAAAAATTAGCATTTTTCTCAATTTAAATATATCTGCTTGTAATACAGGCAGTTATACCACACAAAATTGTTGCTAATTAACATCCCCCATGTGTCTACTTTAGATTGGCATAGTTTTTTGAACATCCTTTTATTTTTCTATGACATCACAAGGCTTAGAACTTTAGCAGCAATTTCTCACATTTTCAAGAAAATTTCAAAAGGCTATTTTTGCAGGGGCCAGTTCAGTTGTGAAGTAGCTTTGAGGGCCTTATATATTAGTAACCCCCAAAAAGTCACCCCATTTTAAAAACTTCACCCTCAAAGTATTCAAAATAGCATTTAGAAAATGTCTTAACCCTTTACACATTTCACAGGAATTAAAGCAAAGTAGAGGTGAAATTTACAAATTTCATATTTCTTTGTAGAAATAAATTTTTAATACAATTGTTTTTATAACACAGAAGGTTTTACCAGAGAAATGCAACTCAATATTTGTTGCCCAGTTTCTGCAGTTTTAGGAAATATCCCACATGTGGCCGTAGCGTGCTACTGGACTGAAGCACAGGCTACAGAAGCAAAGGAGTACCTAGTGGATTTTGGGGCCTTATTTTTGTTCGAATATATTTTAGGCACCATGTCAGGTTTGAAGGGCTCTTGCGGTGCCAAAACAGTGAAAATCTCCCAAAAGTGACCCCATCTGGGTAACTACACACCTCAAGGAAATTATCTAGAGGTGTAGTGAGCATTTTGACCACACAGGTTTTTTACAGAAATTATTGGAAGTAGGCCGTGAAAATTAATATCTACATTTTTTCAAAGAAAATGTAGGTTTAGCGATTTTTTTTCTCATTTCCACAAGGACTGAAGGAGAAAAAGCACCGCAAAATTTGTAAAGCAATTTCTCCCGAGTAAAACAATACCCCACATGTGGTAATAACCGGCTGTTTGGACACACGGCAGGGCTTAGAAGGGAAAGAGCGCTATTTGGCTTTTGGAGATCACATTTAGCAGGAATGGTTTGCGGAGGCCATGTCACATTTACAAAGCCTCTGAGGGGACAAAACAGTGGAAACCCCCCCACATGTGACCCCATTTTGGAAACTACACCCATTGAGGAAATTATCTAGGGGTATAGTGAGCGTTTTGACCCCACAGGTTTTTTGCATAAATTATTGGAAGTAGGCCCTGAAAATGACAATCTAAATTTTTCCAAAGAAAATGTAGGTTTAGCTAATTTTTTCTCATTTCCACAAGGACTGAAGGAGAAAAAGCACTGTAAAATTTGCAAAGCAATTTCTCCTGAGTAAAACAATACCCCACATGTGGTAATAACCGGCTGTTTGAACACACGGCAGGCCTTAGAAGGGAAAGAGCACTATTTGGCTTTTGGAGATCACATTTAGCAGGAATGGTTTGCGGAGGCCAGGTCACATTTGCAAAGCCCCTGAGGGGACAAAACAATGAAAATGCCCAAAAAGTGACTCCATTTAGGAAACGACACCTCTTGAGGAATTCATCTAGGGGTGTAGTGAGCGTTTTGACCGACAGATATTTATTAGAATTGGGCAGTGAAAATAAAAACAATCCTTTTTCTTCAATAAGACGTAGCTTTAGCGCAAACGTTTTATTTTCTCAACAAATAAAGAAAAAAAAGAACCCAACATTTGTAAAGCAATTTCTCCCGAGTACGGCAATACCCCATATGTGGTCATAAACTGCTGTTTGGGCAAACGGCAGGGCTCAGAAGGGAAGGACCGCCATTTGGAGTGCAGATGTTGCTGGATTGGTTTCTGGGCGCCTGTGGGCCCAAAACAGTGGAAACCCCCCAGAAGTGACCCAATTTTGGAAACTACACCCCTCAATGCATTTACCTAGGGGTTTAGTAAGCATTTTAAACCTGCAGGTGATTGGCAGAAATTGGTGTGCACTCGATGTTGCAGAGTGAAAATGGGATTTTTTCCATATATATGCCAATATGTGGTGCCCAGCTTGTGCCACCATAACAAGACAGCTCTCTAATTATTATGCTGGGTTTCCTGGTTTTAGAAACACCCTACATGGGGCACTAATCTTTTGCCTGGACATTCGACCAGGCTCGGGAGTGAAAGCGTACCATGTCAAATTGAGGCCTAATTTGGCGATTTACAAAGTATTGGTTCACAACTGCAGAGGCTCAGATGTGAAATAATAAAAAGAAACCCCTGAGAAGTGGCCCCATTATGGAAACTGCACCCCTCAAGGCATTTATTAAGGGGTGTAGTGAGCATTTTCACCCCACAGGTCTTTTCCATAAATGATTGCACTGCGGATAGTGCAAATTAACAATTTTATATTTTTCCCTAGATATGCCATTCAGTGGCAAATATGTCTTGCCCAGCTTATGACGCTGGAGACACACACCCCAAAAATTTTTAAAAGGGTTCTCCCAGGTATGACGATGCCATATATGTGGAAGAAAACTGCTGTTTGGGCACGCTGTAGGGTTCAGAGCGGAGGGAGCGCCATTTGCCTTTTGGAGAGCGGATTTTGCTTGGTAGTTGATTTATTTGAGTATTGCTGGTGTTTACATTTATAATGTGGGGGTACATGTAAGCCGGGCGGAGTATATAAGGGGCATAGTCAGGTGGTAAATAATGCGGTCAAAAAATAATAAAATGATCCATAGATGTGTGTTACGCTGTGAAGCAATCCTTTCTGCACAGGCCGGTGTCGCACTGATAAATGGCGTCCTTTCTTATCCCCCTTTTGGTCCACACTCCGCACCATTGCAGTTTGGGGAATTTTGCTGGGAAGTGTTGTCCTGGAATAATACGGGCACCCTCGCTTCCAGCAGATATGTTTGGGCTCTCCCCTTCCTGGTTCCCTAATTTTAGGTCCTTGATAAATCGCCTCTTGAAACAGAAGAAACGTTCCCCTCGGTCCTGCACAAATGCATATTTTTTTATTTCCTGACTTATTGGAGCCATAACTAATTTTATTTTTCATAGACGTAGCGGTATGAGGGCTGGTTTGTTGCGGGACGAGCTGTAGTTATTATTGATACCATTTTGGGGTACATGCGACTTTTTGATCACCTTTTATCCTATTTTTTGGGAGGCCAGGTAAACAAAAAAACGCAATTCTGGCACAGCTTTTTTAGTTTTTTTTATACAGCGTTCACCATGCGTTATAAATTACATGTTAACTTTATTCTGTGGGTCAGTACGATTCTGGCGATACCTAATTTATAGCACTTTTTTATGTTTTAAAACTTTTTGCACAATAAAATTACTTTTGTAAAAAGAATGTGTTTTTTCTGTCGCCAAGTTGTGAGAACCATAACTTTTTAATTTTTTCGTCGACGGAGCTGTATGAGGGCTTGTTTTTTGCGGGACGAGCTATCTTTTTTATAGGTACCATTTTTGGATACGTGCGACTTTTTGATCACTTTTTTTTCCAATATTTGTAGGGCAAAGTGACCGAAAAACAGAAACTCTGGTAAAGTTTTTTACGTTTTTTTACGCTGTTCACCGCGTGCAACAAATAATATCATATTTTAATACCTCAGGTCGTTACGGTTGTGGAGATACCAAATAAGGACTTGATAAGAGTAAAAGGGGGATTGTGTTTATTTTATTACTTGAAACTTTTATTGTTTTCAAACTTTTATTTTTTGCACTTTTTTTTAAACTTTTTTATACTTTTTTTTACACTTTTTCTCAAGTCCCACTAGGGGACTTGAAGGTCCAACGGTCAGATTTTTTTTTTTCTAATACATTGCACTACCTACATAGTGCAATGTATTAGATCTGTCAGTCATTCACTGACAGCAAGCCGACTAGGCTTCGCCTCCCGGCGGGGTCTAAATCGGCTTCCGTATTGGCAGAGCAGGAGACCATTGTGTCTCCTGTTGCCATAGCCAGTCCTGATTGCCTGTCAGGGCTGGCGATCTGCTAGTAACCGCTACGAAGCAGCAATCGCTTTTGATTGCTGCATCGAAGGGGTTAAAGGAACAGTGTCATCACAAATAATTTTTTTATATGTTAAAGATGTTAGTGCTTTAATAAAAACGTTTATTTTCATTTGTGTGTTTGTGTTTTACTGTTTCTTATTTTTACACTTTTTCTTCCCTATGGGGGCTGCCATTTTTTGTTCCATTTCTGTGTGTGTCGATTAACGGCACACACAGACATGGAATACGGCAGCCACAGTCCCATAGGGACTGCGAACGGCTCCCGTCCCATTGACTGCCGTGTACGGCGTCTGTGTGGGAACTGCGCATGCGCCGCTCCCACACAGTCCTATTCGAAATTGGCGCCGTCCGGCGCCATTTTCCTGTGGACCGGAAGTCGCGGCCGGACAGTAATATTACTACTTCCGGTCGCGGCTTCCGGACTTGTGCACATGGAACAGCGGCAGCAAAGGGAGCGGACGGGCCGGAGGGAGCCGCGGCGGCAGGAGCAGGTAAGAGATTTCAATGTATGTTAGTGTTTGTGTGTGTTTACTACTGTATGTAAACCTACTACACTGTGGGTTACCTCAAAAAATGGCGACACACAGTGTAGGAGGTTAAACCTTTCAAACCCCTCGTTTATCCCGGCACTAGCCAGGATAAAGGAGGGGGGGATGCTGAGAGCTCACTAGAGCGAGGGCTTTTAACCCAATGTTGCAATGCTGCAATTTTGGGAACAGCTCCATCTAGTGACCAAAAATGGGTAGTATTATAAATTAGAAATAATTTATAATATTACATGGACTCGTGCAAAAAAATAAAAAAAATTTGAACAATGTTTAATCACCCACACACTAAATGTTTAATTTTTAAAAAAAAAACATGTTTTTCTGGCAACACATTCCCTTTAATGACAGGGATCGGAGCTAGCTCCGGTTCCTGCCGTTACAGGTGGATGTCAGTTGTAACATACAGCTAACTTCCACCACTGATGACGCCGGATAAGCTCCTGAGCCGGCGCCATCTTGCCGGCGGCTACAGAAGCCGATCAGGCTCCGCTGCCGGGCGGATCTTGACCGGCTTCAGTGCTAGGCAGACCGGGAGGCCAGTATTTCATTGCTGGGGTTCCGATGAGCTGCAAACACCTTAAGTGCAGCACTCGCGTTTGAGCGCTGCACTTAAGGGGTTAATGGCGGGGATCGAAGCTAATTTCGGTCCTCGCCATTACAGCCGGATGTCAGCGGTAAGATACCGCTGAGATCCGGCGATGATGGCACTGACTCAGCTTCTGAGCCGGTGCCAAACATTTGTCGTAAGTATACGACATTTTGCGGGAAGCACTGGCTTTCCATGACGTATACTTACGACAAATGTCGGGAAGGGGTTAAAGTGAGTTCAATGTGATTTGAGTCAATGGTACCATCTGTAATGCATTGTCCCTCAGAAAACCAGGTCCTCAGCTTAATGGAGTGGAAGAATCTGTGAAGATCCACCTCCAAATTAAACCAGTCGGCCTTGGTGCTTGGGCAAAAAGAAAGGCCATTGTTTAAATTCCCATGTTGTTCAACAGTCACCGTACTAGGGGAGATATTTACCACTAAATCTGTGTGATATCCTTCATCCTCAGTGTCGCCTGACGTGGAGTCAATGTTGGTTGAGATTCCGGTGGTTTGGTCTTTGTTCCTGCTGTGCTGCCTTCTGCCTCCTCTTTTGGTCCGGTCGCCTGAAAAAAGAATTGATGGAAAAAAGGTTTGAAGTGGGCTTAAAGGAGCAGTGTCACGAAAAAAAAATTTTTTATATCAATTTGCATTTAGTGTTTTATTATAAAATCTTTTATTTATGTGTGTGTTTGTTTTTTACTTTTTTCTTTTTTCTAACTTTTACTTTACTATGGGGGCTGCCATTTTGTTTTCCATCTCTGTATGTGTCGAATTAACGACACATACAGTGATGGAATACGGCAGCTACAGTGCATAGGAGTCAATGAACGGGAGACGTTCCATTGACTTTGCTCTATGGCTCTGTACTGCGCAGACGCAGGTCAGAGTCACACAGAGCAGAGCAGCTGTTTGCAGGGAGAGAGCAGGCGCCATCTTGAAGACCAGCTGCACTGCAGGTAAGATGTGTGTCTCTGCATGTCCCACTCTCTACCTCACAGACCCCCGCTCTCGTGACCCCCAACGGCCCCCCTCCGACGGCCCCCCCCGAAACAGCCCCCCCTCCCCTCCCTTGTATGAAGGACACATGATGAAACTGTACTGGGAAAGCCCTGAACGATAAATCTCTAGTTGTGCTGAGACTGTTTGGGGAGGTGACTAATGAACCTCTCATTCTCAGCACAACTAGAGAGATTTATCGTTCAGGGGTCTGGGAAAGCTGGGTGACCACCATTACCCCTCCTACTGGAGTGTGAGAGGTTCATTAGTCACATCCCCAAACACACTCCAGTAGGAGTAATGGTGGTCACCCAGCTTTCCCAGACACCTGAACGATAAATCTCTCTAGTTGTGCTAAGACTGAGAGGTTCATTAGTCACATCCCCAAATAGTCTCAGCACAACTAGAGAGATTTATCGTTCAGAGTTCTGAGAAAGCTGGGTGACCACCATTACCCCTCCTACTGGAGTGTGAGAGATTCATTAGTCACATCCCTAAACACTCCAGTAGGAGGGGTAATGGTGGTCACCCAGCTTTCCCAGACGCAGATATAAGCAGGAAAGGGCTGGATGGACGGGCTGAGGGTGCACAGGGTTTTTGGTGATCCCCCTCTGTCATGTGATCGGACCTAGGTTACCGGTTCATCAGACGGGGTTCATGCGACTATAAATCTGTCCATAACAAGAGACAGTGCACTCAGGACAAGCCCTGCCCTCATGCCGTAGTTGTGGTTCTGTCTGCGGTGATGGCGGTGGGTGACTCTGACACCCGCCTCCCCGTCGGGTCATTTCAGGACAGAAGGGGTGTCCGGATTGGAGACACAGCGCCGCACCTGTCCTCAGGTTGTGTCTGGTATTGCAGTTCACCTCCATTGAAGTGAATAGGACAGAGCTGTAATACCACACACGACCTGCGGACAGGTGCGGCGCCATGTTTTCCTGGACGACCCCTTTAAGACTTTTCCCTTGTGTGTGTGGCAGAGCGGAGTGTGCACGGGCGCCGCTGATACTTCATAGCCGCTTATAATGTCAAATATACGGCGTGTGAACCGGTCAACTGAAAAGTCATTCACTTCACTTTCATCATTCTAAGGCTGGGTTCACACCAAACGGCCGTTAAAAAATGTGAGTTTGATTAAATATGGCTGAAAATCAGGAGCTGTTTTCCCTTTGTTTAGTAAGCGTGTGAACATACCCTTAGCCTTTTGGTGTGTCCTATAACACACCCAATATGGCTGCCGGACACTTCTTAGCAATTTGAAGACACCTTTACCTGGCTTGTGAGATGGGGGGTGAGGTTCCCTCCCACATTTACAGCAGCTGTGAGTCAGGTTGCTTAGCCTTATTCACCTTGCTGTAATTCTGGGAAGTGCTCCCCCTGGTGGCCAACATTGGAAAACATGTCAAATTCTTATTTAATTTTTAATACTTTCCACCATACGGAAAAAAAAAAAAAAATACAGCAAAAAACTTAAAAAATATAATAGAAATAAGTAACGACACTTTAAAAAAAAGGTTTAATTTGCGACACATTCCCTTTAAGTGAAAGTGCCATGTGGGTAAGTACTTGGCTTAATCATTCTCCTGTTCCCGTCATCACGCTGTTCAGATCTCCTGGTTTTGGCTTGGCAATTATAAATGTAACCTTTTCCGTAATCATCAGCGTCTCTTCACCATTTATGTCATTTAGTCGTTTCAAGCTCCATCCTATGTTTGCTTAAAAATGGTGTGAGTCAAAATATGTATCAAGCTCTTGAGTGGTCAAAACAGTCTTTAACTTTGTCTCCGTTTCAGAGATCTTGGGTTTCAATGCACTTAATTCCTTGGAGAGAAACTCAATATTCTGTAAAATAGTATCAAGTGCATACTTATTAGCAATCTGAGCAAAACGTATTTTAAAGTCAGTATCATTGGCAAAAAGGTTTGAGACCTCATACCTCGTGGGATCCTGCGTAGCTTGGGATATTCCCCAAGGGTGGCAAGATGCAGTTCCAAGTGGATGCGTCTCTTAGAATCATTCTCATATTTCTTTTTTAAGATCGATGGTAGATGGAGTCAGTAAAAAGGCAGGCACCCTGTAATCCACGCAGTATGTGTTCTTCCTCAATGCTGCTGTAGGAGAAGACATCTGAGGGTGAAGATTCATGGTTAATATCCTGTGAACGAAGCATAATTGTTGAAAAAAATGCGTGCTTAGCTTATAGGCCAAGAATTTAGACAAAAAAAGAAAGCAACACAGCTCCAGTAGTGGGTGCAACTCCCCCTAGGCTCCGGCTACTAGGCCTCAGATAAATAGCAGACAAAAAGTATTGAGGCAGCACTCCAAAGTAGTGAGTGAAAAAGAGGTACGTTTATTCACCCCACAGGCAACGTTTCGATCCGGCTTACTGGGATCTTTCTGAAGCGGTGACTGACACTCAAGTGTGGGTAAATACCCTGGTCATACAGTGTTAAAATCAAATGTACATAAGTAAAAGCAAATATACATTGTGAAAAAAATAGTAATAATTAGTGTTTGTGCAACTCATAATATCGCCTATTGGTCATGTGACATGTAATGTAAATGTACCATTAATGTGATCAATATCCATCAGATAGATGGGAACATTAGTAATCAAAAAGTGTGTTAATATGCATCGGTGGTGAGGTGAATGTACATACATAATATAAAGACTGAAGTGGGAGGAAGAAGAGATGGTACACTCTTTTTGTCTGCTATATACATATATATATATAATGTATAGGAATTGAAGAATCATTTGAAATGATGCATCTGCCGAAACAATCGATATTGTGGCTTGTGAATGAGTACTTTCTAATTTCACTACAGGAGCATTGTGGATGATATCCTGGATGGAGCTACTGTGTCCAAAAATAAGAGGTGCTCCATCAGTTTTAGCAGGGTATATGTCTTTAATATGTCTTTAAGCCCGTGTTTGACAGTATTTTTGAGAGCATCGTAGACAAAATGAAGGGCTTTCGTGAGGAAAAAAAAAAAATCAAAAAGAATCAGTCCTTTTGGATTCCTAAATTTCAAACTCAGGCATATAAGAAAAAAAAAATTGGACAGATGTTCCTATTACAAAGGAGGTAGTCTCCTACTTTATTCTCAATAAATTCCATAGACAAGTCCAGATAAGTAGATGCTCTTTTCTCAGCAGTGGAAGGTAGATATGGCCTATGTTTTTCCTTCTAATACCAAATGTTCTTTAAAATATACAATGGGAACTCTCTACAGTAATACTTATTGTTTCTCTTTGAGCAAAAAGAAGCTGGCTCTCTTTCCTCTACTAGCAATAGAGGATCTATTAATTCTTCCACCCAGACACCATCTTCTCTGCCAGGGTTTGTTGCTTCACCAAAGCCTATAACAATTTCAGCTATCAGCTTAGATCCTGAGAGGGCGTTCTTGAATAAGGGTTGTCAGTGTAATTTCCACTCTTCAGAGTAACACACCATTCATATATTTAAAGTTCTGGAGAAGATTCTGTTCATGGTGTGGGAATGGGATTCAAGACAAAACTAAACCAACCCTATATCAGATTTTAGATTTCATTCAACAAGGCCTTGAATTAGGATTAAAACCTAGCACCCTCAGAGTTCGGGCCTCTACTTTGAGTGCATTTTTAGGGTGAAGATGCTTTTGAGAAAGCTACTTTGACATTGAGACCCTCAATTAGAACACGCACATATCAATAGGGCTTAAATGTGTTCCTTAAGTGCCTCTCTAAACCTCCCATTAAACCTTTAGAGGAGATAAGACTTAAACACCTGTCTTTTAACAGCATTTTCATTTTTTATGGATTGCCTATCTTTAGGATAGGTCATCAATATCAGATCGGTGGGGGTCTGACTCCCCCACCAATTACCTGATTGATAGGGCCGCAGCTTTCATTGATGCAGCCTTTTGGCTATTTACAGACACAGCTTTGTACACTTCTGAAGCTGCTGTGTCTGGGATTGCAGTTCTCATCACATTCAAGTGAATGAAACTGAGCTGCAATCCCGGGCACAGCCCTTACTGATGAGTACAGGAAAGTAAGATGGGATGCACTCCTTATGGTAAAAATTCTGGTGATGGCAAGGTTTAGGTTGGGTAACCCCTAAATCAGGATGTAGACAACCTCTGCACTCTGGATGCAAATAATACTTAGAGATTTTGTTGCAAATTTATTCACACATTAATTTCATGTAATGAAGTAGCGAGCGACAATATAGAAGGACGTTTCGGCCAAACCTTGGCCTTTGTCACGGTCGCTGTATGAGATGTAATAAAGGGCCTGTTAGCTGTGATAGCATCTGCCAGATGCTCCCTGTGGATTAACAGGCCCTTTATTACATCTCATACAGCGACCGTGACAAAGGCCGAAACGTCCTTATATATTGTGAGGTCTGATGAAACCAAGATTAAATTTTTTTGCCTCCATTCTAAGTGTCATGTCTGAAGGAAACCAGGCACTGCTCATCACCTGCCCAGTACAACCCTACAGTTAAGCATGGTGGTGGCAGCATCATGCTGTGGGGTGTTTTTCAGTGGCTGGGACAGGGAGACTGGTCAGGGTTGAGGGAATTATAAATGGCGCAAAGTACAGAGATATTCTTAATGAAAACCTGATCTAGAGTGCTCTGGACCTCAGACTGGGCCGAAGGTTCTCCTTCCAACAAGACAATGACCCTAAGCACACAGCCAAGACAGCACAGGAGTGACGGGGGGGGGGGGGGGGGGACAACTCTGTGAATGTCCATGAGTGGCCCAGCCAGAGCGCTGACCTGAACCCAATCGGACATCTCTGGAGAGACCTGAAAATGTCCGTCTACCAACGGTCCCCATCCAGCCTGACAGAGCTTGAGAGGATCTGCAGAGAAGAATGACAGAAAATCCCAAATCCAGGTGCAAACCATGTGGCATCATACCCAAGAAGACTGGAGGCTGTTATCACTGCCAAAGGTGCTTCAGCTAAGTACTGAGTAAAGGGTCTGAATACTTTTGTCGATATAATATTCTATATTTTCCTTTCGAATAAATTAGTAAAGAACTAACATTCTGTTTTCACTTTGTCATTATTGAGTATTGAGTGCAGAATTATGGGGAAAAATTAATCACCTGATTTTTTTTTATTTTAGCAGAAGGTCTCAACATAACAAAACGTGAAAAATGTAAAGGGTCTGAAGCCTTTCCGAGTGCATTGTATGTCCTTCTTACAATTTGTATCCCAAAACTGAATTCCATATTCTAGATGTGGCCTTGCATAGGATTTATAGAGGGTAATATTACATTTTAATCATCAGTATTTAACTCCTTAGTGACCAGCCTGTCTTAGGCCGTAATGACCAAAGCTATTTTTTTAAGTTTTTCCATCGTCTCATTGAAAGTCGACATAGCTGTGTAAGGTCTTGTTTTTTGTGGGACAAGTTGTATTTTTTAATAGCACCATTTTGGGGTACATGTGATTTATTAACTTTTTTTGGGGGGGGGGATAGAAAAAAACCCAGTAATTTTGCCACACTAGTTTGCGTCCTAAATTTATGCCATTTACTGTGTGGTATAAATAACCCAATAACTTTATTCAGCGGGTTGTTGTGATTGCAACGAAACCAAATTTATATAATTTTCTTATGTTTTACTATTTTTACACCGTATAAACACTTTTTCTTCAAAATGATTTGTTTTTGTGTCTTCATATTTGAAGAGCCATAACTTTTTTATTTTTCTGTTAATGCAGCTGTATGAGAGGCTTTTTTTTTTTTTGCGGGACAACGTGTAGTTCTTATTGGTATCATTTTGGAGTAGGTGCGACTTTTTGATCACTTTTTATCACATGTTTTAAGGCAGGATTCACAGAAAACAGCAATTTTTAAATTGTTTTTTATTTTATGTTTTACGGAGTTCATTGAGCGGGTTAAATAGTGTAAACACTTCATAGTTGTGATCGTTACGGATGCGGCGATACCAAATATGTGTAACTTTTTTTCTTTTAATAATAATAAAGCATTTTGTAAAGGGAAAAAGTGTTTGTTTTTTTTTCATTTCTTTTTCACTTATTTATTACTCTTTTTGATAACTTTAATTTTAGTCCCACTCGGGGACTTCACTATGTGATCATCCGACTGCTTTTATAATATACTGCTATAGTTCTGTATTACAGCGTATTATTGCCTGTCAGTATAAAACGGACAGGCACCTGCTAGGTCATGCCAGAGGCATGGCCTAGCAGGCATCCACAACAGGCAGACCTGGGGGTCTTTATTAGGCCCCTGGCTGCCATAGAAGACACAGGTAACCTGCGATCTTTTCAGAGGGTGCCAGTGGGGTGAGAGAGGGTGCTCCCTCCCTCTCTCCAAAACCACTCAGATGTGGCGATCGCTATTGAGCGCCGCATCTGAGGGGTTAGAAGCGCGAGACCGATACTGATATCGATCTCGCCAGTTCGAGCAGGGCTGCTCCCTGCTCTCAGCTACCTCTGGTAGCAAAAAAGCAAGGAGGTTTAATGGCTCCCTGCTCTGTTTATTTATTCTGATGCAGCGCCGTAAAATGACTACTGCATTGGAATAAAGCCTGTAAGTGGCCACCGTAAAAACACTAATGGGCGGCCACTAATGGGTTAATCTCTCTTTTCTTAAAATCCTATTTGCGTTTGCAGCTGCTGCCTGACATTGAGTGTTACTGCTTAGCTTATCTGTAACCCGAATACCCAGGTCCTTTACTTGTTCCGTTATCCCCAGTTCTATTCCATTTAATGTATATGCATTAATACTATTATTGCGTTCTATGTGCATTACTTTACATTTATCAACATTTCATCTGCCATGTCTTTGCCCATGCTGCAGCTTATCTAGGTCTTTCTGTAATATTTTATAGTCAAACTGAGTTTTAAATATCCTATAAAGTTTTATATTGTCAGCAAAACTTGGCACCTTGCTATCAATCCCATTCACAAGGTCATTAACAAAAAAAATTATGCCACTTCAGTGCCCAATATAGCGTGCCCAGCTTGTGCCACTGTGAAAAGACAGCTCTTTAATTATTATGCCGTTTTCCTGGTTTTATAAACACCCTACATGTGGCCCTAATCCTTTGCCTGGACATGTGACCAGGCTCAGGAGTGAAAGAGCACCATGCGTATTTTGAGGCCAAATTTGGCGATTTAATAGAACATTGGTTCACAATTACAGTGGCTCTGAGGTGAAATAAAAGAAACCCATTTTGGAAACTTAACCCCTCAAGGCATTTTTCAAGGAGTGTAGTGAGCATTTGACGGCACAGGTTTTTTTGGATGTAGCGATGTGAAAATTGCAATTTTTGCACAGATATGCCATTTCAGTCCCCGATATGTTGTGCCAAAATGTTTTACTTTTTTTTTATAGTCCCACTAGGAGGCTAGTTACTGCAATACGTATGCATGGGCTCTAGGTCTTCCCCGGGTAATTATAGACCAGTAAGCCTAACATCCATTATGGGGAAAATGTTTGAGGGGCTATTGAGGGACTATATACAGAATTTTGTGACAATAAATAGTATTATAAGTGACAGCCAGCACGGTTTTACTGAGGACAGAAGCTGTCAAACCAACCTGATCTGTTTTTATGAAAAGGTGAGCAGAAGCTTAGACAGAGGGGCCGCTGTGTATATAGTGTTTTTGGATTTTGCAAAGGCATTTGACACTGTCCCTCATAGACGTCTAATGGGTAAATGAAGGACTATAGGTTTACAAAGTATCGTTTGTAATTGGATTGAGAATTGGCTCAAGGACCGTATCCAGAGAGTTGTGGTAAATGATTCCTACTCTGAATGGTCCCCGGTTATGTGGTGTACCACAGGGTTCAGTGCTGGGACCACTATTATTCAACTTATTTATTAATGATATAGAGGATGGGATTAATAGCACTATTTCTATTTTTGTAGATAACACCTGTGATAACACTATGTAGTATAGTTCGGGCTACGGAAGATGTTCGTGAATTGCAAGCAGATTTAGGTACCAACAACCTGCATGCATCATATGTCCTAGGGGAGCTACACTGGGGGAGTCACTTTTTTAGAAGGATCTGGGTGTACTTGTAGATCATAAACTGAATAACAGCATGCAATGTCAACCAGCTGCTTCAAGGGTCAGCAAGATATTGTCGTGAATTAAAAGAGGCATGGACTCGCGGGACAGGGATGTAATATTACCACTTTACAAAGCATTAGTGAGGCCTCATCTAGAATATGCAGTCCAGTTCTGGGCTCCAGTCATAGAAAGGATGCCCTGGAGTTAGAAAAAAATACAAAGAAGAGCAACGAAGCTAATATGGGGCATGGAGAATCGAAGTTATGAGGAATAGATTAAAAGAACTAAACCTATTTAGCCTTGAAAAAAGACGACTAAGGGGGAACATGATTAACTTATATAAATATATGAATGGCACATACAAAAAATATGGTGAAATCCTGTTCCATGTAAAACCCCCTAAAAAAACAAGGGGGCACTCCCTCCGTCTGGAAAAAGAAAGGTTCAACCTGCAGAGGCGACAAGCCTTCTTTACTGTGAGAACTGTGAATCTATGGAATAGCCTACCGCAGGAGCTGGTCACAGCAGGGACAGTAGACACTGCAGGAGCCGTCACAGCAGGGACAGGAGATGGCTTTAAAAAAGGGTTAGATCATTTCCTAGAACAAAAAAATATTAGCTCCTATGTGTAGATAGTTTTTACTTCCCCTATCCCATCCCTTGGTTGAACTTGATGGACATGCGTCTTTTTTTCAACCGTACAAACTATGTAACGATGTCATTTCAGTTCATTATGCTGGTCAGCTTTATACTAACAGTCTTTCATAGAAACAATCATGGAGGCAATTGTTAGGCCTGCTGTTGCAAAAGCTACAATGGACAATCTGCAATTGCATCGCAGAGGGGGAGGGCAAAAGTGTTCTAATCACTTAATTGCCATGGTCGCTATTGATCCCGGCATCTAATGAGTTAAATAGCCAGAATCGGTGGTAGCTCAGATCCTCGCCGATTCTGGCTAGTGTCAGTGCACAGTAGTGGCCAAACGTCTTGAAACTAACACAAATTTTGTTTTTCACAAGGTCTGCGGCTTCAGTGTTTTTAGATCTTTTAGTCGGATGTTTCTATGGTAACTGAAGTACAATTATAAGCATTTCATACGTTTTGACACTTTTATTGACAAATACATCAAGTTTATGCAAAGACTCAATATTTACAGTGTTGATCCTTCTTTTTCAAGACTTGTGAAATATGCCCTGGCATGCTGGATATCAGCTTCTGGGCCAAATCCTGACTGATGACCCATTCTTGCCTAATCAGTGCTTGGAGTTTATCACCATTTCTGTGTTTTTGTTTGTCCGCCTGCTTTTGGAGTATTCAACACAGGTTCTCGAAGAGATTGAGATCTGGGGAGTTTCCTGGCCGTGGACCCAAAATTGTAATGTTTTATTCACTGAGCCCCTTACAGATGTAGCCGTCTTTACCTTGACTTTTAACACATTAAAAAAACAGTGGCTAGAACCCTTATCTTGACTTTCTCTATTACTTTACAATGGCTTTTGTTGTGTGACATCACACTGCAGCAAGTTATCAGAGTCAAGTTAAAGTTGGCTACATCCATAGTTAGAGATGAGCGAACCGGGACAACCGAACCCGGTTTCGGTCCGAACATCGGGAAAAGTTCTGTTCGCAGCGAATCCGAACTTCACCGGGTTCGGCCGAACGCGTTTTGACCGAACCCGGTCAAAAATATTATACAAATCGGCAGCCACTTGTCTCTATCAATCACTGATAGAGAAAAGAGGCTGCTGATTAAAAATAAAATAAAAAGCATTTCATGCGTACCCGGTCATTGTCTTGGTGACGAGTCCCTCTTCTTCCTCCAGTCTGACCTTCTTTCCTGACGCGGCAGCCTGTGATTGGCTGCAGAGGACGCTGCAGCCTGTGATTGGCTGCAGAGGCCGCGGCAGACTGTGATTGGCTGCAGCGGTTACATGGGCTGTAACGTCATCCAGGAATGTCGGGCCGGATGTCGAGAGGGACGCGTCACTAAGGCAACGGCCGGGAGACCGGACTGGAGGAAGCAGAAAGTTTTCGGTAAGTATGAACAGTGACTATTTACTGACGTCGCCTAGCAACGCTGCCGTTATGACGGGTGCACACATGTAGCCACACGTCATTACGGGGCCTCATGCACACGACCGTAAAAATACCCATTATTACGGGTCGTAATTACGACCCGAAATAGCGGGCCCATAGACTTCTGTTAGCCACGGGTACCTTCCCATTTTCTCACGGGAAGGTGCCCGTGCCGTTATAAAGATAGAACATGTTCTATTTTTTTATTTTACGGGCCGTGCTCCTATACTTTATAATGGGAGCACGGCTCGGAAAAACGACCGGCTGCCCGTGGCCGGCCGTGCTCATCTCCTGAAATACTCTGTGCTGCCTTAAACTCTGTGGACAGGTCAGGATCCTGTTTCTTTTAAATGCTGCTGGGGAACCCGCTCGATCCACTATATAAAGATGCACTACAGTGCTTGGGAATAAGTGACTGGGGCAGAAGAGGATGGAGGCGCAGCCTTATATAGTGGATCGAGCGGGTTCCCCAGCAGCATTTAAAAGAAACAGGATCCTGACCTGTCCACAGAGTTTAAGGCAGCACAGAGTATTTCAGGAGATGAGCGTGCGGATCTTGTGCGGGGTGGTGACTTGCCAATCATGTGAGGGTGTTATTGAGGACAGGAGTGGAGGAGAGGCAACAGACTGAGCTACGTAATGGTAAGAGCAGAGTTCACAGCAGCACAGAATCTGCACGCTCCTCTCCTGAAATATTCTGTGCTGCTGTGAACTCTGCTCTTACCATTACGTAGCTCTCAGTCTGTTACCTCTCCTCCACTCCTGTCCTCAATAACACCTTCACATGATTGGCAAGTCACCACCCCGCACAAGATCCGCACGCTCATCTCCTGAAATACTCTGTGGTGCTGTGAACTCTGCTCTTACCATTACGTAGCTCTCAGTCTGTTACCTCTCCTCCACTGCTGTCCTCAATAACAACTTCACATGATTGGCAAGTCACCACGTAATGGTAAGAGCAGAGTTCACAGCAGCATAGAGTATTTCAGGAGATGAGCGTGCGGATCTTGTGCAGGGTGGTGACTTGCCAATCATGTGAAGGTGTTATTGAGGACAGGAGTGGAGGAGAGGCAACAGACTGTGAGCTACGTAATGGTAAGAGCAAAATTCACAGCAGCACAGAATATTTCAGGAGAGGAGCGTGTGATTGGCTGCAGAGGCCGCTGCAGCCTGTGATTGGCTGCAGAGGCCGCTGCAGCCTGTGATTGGCTGCAGAGGCGGTCACGTGACGTGCGTGACCACCACTACAGCCTGTGATTGGCTGCAGCAAGCGGAGACATGGATGAAATGTCATCGCTGGAGGCCGGACAGGAGGAATGTAAGTATGAACGTATTTTTTATTTTTTTTTGTTACATTAAAATTGTATTTTCCCCACCGAGCATGGTACTGTCAAGGTTGCTGAAAGTGTTAGTGCAGCCCATTAACTCTTTCAGCATCCTGAATAGTACCATGCTTGGCGCACAGAAATTACAGGTTCGGTCAGAACTAGTTCGGTCCGAATCGAACTTTTTCGTGAAATTCGGCGAACTAGCCGAACCGAACTTTTCATAAGTTCGCTCATCTCTATCCATAGTTATCACTTTTGCTCCATCATGCTGGAAAAAACATTGTACATCACCAAATTGCTCCTGGGTGGTTGGGAGATGTTGCTCTTGGAGAATGTTTAGATTCCATTCTTTATTTATGGAACAGTTCTTAGGCAAAATTGTGTAAGCCCACTCCCTTGGATGAAAAGCAACCCCACACATGAATGGTCTCAGAACGCTTTATGTTGGCATGACACAGGACTCATGGTAACGCTCACCTTTTCTTCTCCGGACAATCATTCTTCCAGATGTCCCAGTCTCAAGGGGGCTTCATCAGAGAAATTAACTTTACCCCAGTCCTCTGCAGTGCAATCACTCTACTTCCTGCAGATTGTCAGTCTGTCCTTGATGTTTTTATTGGAGAGAAGTGGCTTCTTTGCTGCCCTTCTTGACACCACGACAGCCTCCATAAGCCTTCGCCTCACTGTGCGTGCAGATGCACTGACTCCTGCCTGCTACCATTCCTGAGCAAGCTCTGCACTGGTGTTAAACCGATCCCGTACCTCTATTATGTGCGGTCCAGCTGATTCTGACCACATGTCGTGTTTTATCCAATGAACATCTTTCTTCGTTGTTTCTGTGCAGTACAGCGGTGGGGACGCCGCTATTCACTGTACCTTCTCCACGCGGTATCTAACTTGTCATGTGTAATGGCGACTGCTGATTTGTTTTTAATTTGAATATGGGGATAACAAACGTGACTCTGTAATTATGTACTTAACATTTTAGATCTTTTTAAACATTGTATATGGCAATTTGCACTTTATCACTGTTTTTATTATACTTTTTTGGTATATTGCACATAGATATTTTATTGGTATGGTATATTGCATGTAGATATTTCACTGTATGTTGGATTTTTGTAGAACTATTCACATATGATGTGTAATGAGCTCTGGCTCCTTATATACACACCCTGTAAACACTATTCTTTGTATTGCTTGAAAAAGCTGTCATTGAGAGAGTGAAACGTCGCTGTCTGATGTCCTGGTGATTAAAATGTTTATGTTACTTGAGTGCTCCTCATAAGTTGCTTTTATATATATATATATATATATATATATATATATATATATATGTATATATATATATAAAAGAGAAGGCTTACATATGTGAACGGGTGCCAGCAAGCAGTCCAGATCTTAGGACTGTATCAATATTCGGAAGAAATAAATTTTGCAGCACTCCAATAGGATGAATGAAAAGACTGTGATTTATTCAAGCCAACATACAGAGGTGCGACGTTTCAGTCCAACATTAGGACTTTTTCAAGCATGCTTGAAAAAAGTCCTAATGTTGGACCTAAACGTCGCACCGCTGTATGCTGGCTTGAATAAATCACAGTTCTTTCATTCATCCTGTTGGAGTGCTGCAAGATTTATTTATTTTATATATATATATATATATACACTACCGTTCAAAAGTTTGGGGTCACCCAGACAATTTTGTGTTTTCAATGAAAACTCACACTTATATTTATCAAATGAGTTGCAAAATGACTAGAAAATATAGTCAAGACATTGACAAGGTTAGAAATAATGATTTTTATTTCAAATAATAATTTTCTCCTTCAAACTTTGCTTTCGTCAAAGAATGCTCCATTTGCAGCAATTACAGCATTGCAGACCTTTGGCATTCTAGCTGTTAATTTGCCAAGGTAATCGGGAGAAATTTCACCCCATGCTTCCAGAAGCCCCTCCGACAAGTTGGATTGGCTTTATGGGCACTTCTTGCGGTCAAGCTGCTCCCACAACAGCTCTATAGGGTTGAGATCTGGTGACTGCGCTGGCCACTCCATTACAGATAGAATACCAGCTGCCGGCTTCTTCCCTAAATAGTTCTTATATACAAAAACACAGAAAAAGGCCATACTTACAAATGGACACAGCCAGGTCAGAAACGCTGATGAAGGAGAGTGAGCAGGTGCTTTAAATAATAATAGCCACTCCCACAAGTCTGGTATTTTTCATTATTACTTATATTTCCTTATTTTGGACACAGCCGGGTCTTTGATGCTGGGAAAGCACGGTGTGTTGTTGTTTGGCTTAGCAAGCAGGGTAGCCCGCTCTATGATATGAAGGCGTCACAAATAGGCTTCTACCTGGCTATACACGTTGCGCCTCATGACTTACACACTATCCCTCCATGTTTCACACACTTGCACCCCAATATTCATTTATTTTTGAGGCACTTTACTCATTACTGCCCCATATATTTCACTTACATTATTACACTTGCACATACACTATTCATTTATTATTTCTTACTACACATCCCATGCACCATACACCACTCCCCTCAAGACTAGTAGGAGTGGCTATTATTATTTAAAGCACCTGCTCACTCTCCTTCATCAGCGTTTCTGACCCGGCTGTGTCCATTTGTAAGTATGGCCTTTTTCAGTGTTTTTTTTTTTTCCTAAATAGTTCTTGCATAATTTGGAGGTGTGCTTTGGGTCATTGTTCTGTTGTAGGATGAAATTGGCTCCAATCAAGCGCGGTCCACAGGGTATGGCATGGCATTGCAAAATGGAGTGATAGCCTTCCTTATTCAAAATCCCTTTTACCTTGTACAAATCTCCCACTTTACCAGCACCAAAGCAACCCAAGACCATCACATTACCTCCACCATGCTTGACAGATGGTGTCAGGCACTCTTCCAGCATCTTTTCAGTTGTTCTGCGTCTCACAAATGTTCTTCTGTGTGATCCAAACACCTCAAACTTCGATTCGTCTGTCCATAACACCTTTTTCCAATCTTCCTCTGTCCAATGTATGTGTGCTTTTGCCCATATTAATATTTTCCTTTTATTAGCCAGTCTCAGATATGGCTTTTTCTTTCCCACTCTGCCCTGATGGCCAGCATCCCGGAGTCGCCTCTTCACGGTAGACATTGACACTGGCGTTTTGCGGGTACTATTTAATGAAGCTGCCAGTTGAGGACCTGTGAGGCGTCTATTTCTCAAACTAGAGACTCTAATGTACTTGCCTTGTTGCTCAGTTGTGCAGCGGTGCCTCCCACTTCTCTTTCTACTCTGGTTAGAGCCTGTGTGTGCTGTCCTCTGAATGGAGTAGTACACACCGTTGTAGGAAATCTTTCGTTTCTTGGCAATTTCTCGCATGGAATAGCCTTCATTTCTAAGAACAAGAATAGACTGTCGAGTTTCACATGAAAGCTCCCTTTTTCTAGCCATTTTGAGAGTTTAATCGAACCCACAAATTTAATGCTCCAGATTCTCAACTAGCTCAAAGGAAGGTCAGTTTTATAGCTCCTCTAAACAGCAAAACTGTTTACAGCGGTGCTAACACAATTGCACAAGGGTTTTCAAGTGTTTTCTAATCATCCATTAGCCTTCTAACACAGTTAGCAAACACAATGTACCATTAGAATACTGGAGTGATGGTTGCTGGAAATGGGCCTCTATACACCTATGTAGATATTGCATTAAAAACCAGACGTTTGCAGCTAGACTAGTCCTTTAGCACATAAACAATGTATAGAGTGTATTTCTGATTAATTGAATGTTATCTTCATTGAAAAAAACTGTGCTTTTCTTGCAAAAATAAGGAAATTTGTAAGTGACCCTAAACTTTTGAACGGTAGTGTATATATATATATATATATATATATATATATATATATATATATATATATATATATATAATAGTATGACTGGTACTAATGTGGCTGCTCAGGGTAGGAGCTGGTAAGGTTGCAGGCCAGTCACCTATCAGAGGAATCGGTGGGGAACCTGTGTCACGGCCTTTGTGCAAGTCTTTTGCGCTGTGCTAGATACCCAGAGAGGAGACCGAATCCACAGTAGTATATAGCAGGTTGTGTGGAGTGTAGAAGAGGCCTTTGATGACCTATAGCTCCTGGAACGTGTGGGAAGCAGGGTGGGAAGGCATGCCACTGAGAGGTTCTCACTGCAATTTGTGAAGGCAGCCGCTGGTTGAGGCTCCAATATCTGTGTGCTGCCTGTCACCGGATCGGGAACATAGGGTGGACACTGGATAGCCCAGGTTGAGCCTCTATCTTTCTCTGAGTTACTAGTGGGGAACTGCATACTTGAATTTAGGTGAGAGCAGAGAAGTACCACTGTCAATAAATTGATGTGCGATCACCCTGAACTGACAGGCCGATCGCATGTGTAAATAATGAACTTAAAAAGGACATGCACAGATGGCACCCGAAGAGTATTCTGTGCGCTTGCGCTGTTTCTGGACGAGTCAGAAACCAGCACAAGCGCAGAAGAGGGGCCGGAAGTTCAGTATAGTTTAGGCATGGACGAGCTCAGTCTTCTGCCTGCCAATATCGCGTGCTACTGTGGAAGAGGGCGGCGTGATAGAGGGGGACAGGATTTTCTTCACCTGGGACATGGCTTTCTTAAAGTGGAGAATAAGGCAGAAGGGCTGAAGAGTTTATATCAGTAAGTGTCTTGTTTTGCCTCCAGCCACATATTAAAAGCCTTTCATAGTAAACTGGCCAACCCCTTTTATGCAAATTGCCACAATAAAAACCGAAGCAGCAAACTTTGTGAAAACCAAAATTTGTGTCATTCTCAAAACTTTTGGCCAGGACTGTACAGCTGACACGCACTGGTGATGGGGCAGACTCCCTGTCATACATGTACAGCGGTTTATGGAAATGATTTTCCAACATTGCTACACGGCAGATATGAAGGTTAAAGGACGATTAAATTAATCTCACAAAGTGACACATCAGATTTTAAAGCAATGGGGCTGTGTTCACACGGCCATAATTGGCTGCATCGCCCAGGGGTTATTGTCTGTGAATAACCTGATGAGTTTAAAATCTTTTTTTGCTCATATAACCTTTCCCACATTCCAAACAAGAATATATATTTTTTTTAATTCTCTGATAAGTTTAAAAATTTTATTTTCATGAGAACATTTTCCATATATAGAACATTAAAATTACTTCTCCCCTCTGTGATTTTTCTCATGTACTACAAGATTTGATTTTTGTACAAAGCATTTCCCACATTCTGAACATGTATACGGCTTCTCTCCTGTGTGACTTCTCTCATGTGTAACAAGATGTGATTTATCTGTAAAACATTTCCCACATTCTGAACATGAATACGGCTTCTCTCCTGTGTGAATTCTCTCATGTCTAACAAGATGTGATTTATCTGTAAAACATTTCCCACATTCTGAACATGAATATGGCATCTCTCCTGTGTGACTTTTCTCATGTGTAATAAGACTTGATTTATATTTAAAATATTTCCCACATTCTGAACATGAATACGGCTTATCCCGTGTGTGTCTTCTCTCATGTATAACAAGACTTGATTTATATGGAAAACATTTCCCACATTCTGAACATGAATATGGCTTCTCTCCTGTGTGACTTCTCTCATGTCTAACAAGACTTGATTTAACTGTAAAACATTTCCCACATTCTGAACATGAATATGGCTTCTCTTCTGTGTGAATTCTCTTGTGTGTAATAAGACTTGATTTATATGGAAAACATTTCCCACATTCTGAACATGAATATGGCTTCTCCCCTGTGTGTCTTCTCTCATGTTTAACAAGACTTGATTTATATGGAAAACATTTCCCACATTCTGAACATGAATATGGCTTCTCTCCTGTGTGACTTCTCTCATGTATAACAAGATTTGATTTATCTGTAAAACATTTCCCACATTCTGAACATGAATACGGCTTCTCCCCTGTGTGACTTCTCTCATGTATAACAAGATGTTGTTTTTGTGCAAAACATTTCCCACATTCTGAACATAAATATAGCTTCTCTCCTGTGTGTATTTTCTCATGTATAACAAGATTTGATTTATGTTTAAAACTTTTTCGACATTCTGAACATGAATATGGCTTCTCCCTTGTGTGAAACTTTCTGTGCTTAAAAAGACCTGAGATTTTTGTGACCTGTTTACCACATTGAAATCTTTTACCCCCTTTCTGAGCTATACTTGTGGTAACAATCTGTGATTGGTCAGAAGACGGTTCCTCATGATTAGGGGAAATATACAACAGATCTTTACTGTGATGTCTTGGATGTACATTAATGGTAATCAGGTTTTCTCCTGAAGACTGCTGCTTGATATCTTCTACTTCATAATTGATCGAGTTCTCATTGGCATCTTCTGTTAGGATTAAAAATTGTACAAATGCAGCAGTTTCTCCTGGCTCTAATACCCACAGTATATTCCTCAGACCGGAGCAGGTAAAATTAAATCGGGTATGATCCAAAGAATACCCTAAATGGCATAAAGTACAGTAAAGTTTACCGCTCAAATGGCACTGGTTAAAGTCCAATATCACATGGGTATGGACACTCTCTCCCAGAAAAATGCAGTAGACAGTCCGCAACTCAGTGAGGATGTAGATGGAAATTCTTGTCACTGTAGTCCCACAGAGCTTCGTATCGTCTCTAGATGTTTAAAAGACATCTGGTAAGGAAAAAGATCCTATATCTCTAATAGATGAAAGAAAGAGACATAGTGCAACACCCTCTATGATAGTGTTTTGCGTGCCGCCTAGGAATTTTTGCCTAATTTGATGCTTTTATTCCTTGTTATTTCTGTGAGTATGGATTAAACTTAGCCTGGAGCGATCAGTTTTCAGAGGGTGTTGCACTATGTCTCCTTCGTTCAACTTTTAGAGATATAGGATCTTTTCCCTACCAGGAGTCTAGAGACGATACGGAGCTCTGTGGGACAACAGAGACAAGAATTTCCATCTACACCCTCACTAAATTGCGGATTGTCTACTGCATTTTTCTGGGAGTGTCCATACCGATGTGATATTGGACTGTAACCAGTGCTGTTTGAGCGGTAAACTTTCCTGTACAGGATTAAAAATTGATTTTGTGATTTTTATATTTTTCAAAACACATAGCAGACATTTATGTCCTATTAGGCTGCATGCAGTTTTTTTTTATAGTCAATCAGAAGTGGATCCAACAGGAAGGAAAGGTGTGAGCCGTTCCCTTCAAAACCACCACTGGCTTTGGCTCAAAAAATGGCACCAAATATTACCACAAAAAGTGCCACAAATACTGAATGCTTAATTCCAGCCTTATAAATCTTTTTAAAAAAAACACTTTAAATGGACTTTTCATTAAAAACTTGTGTTAATCTTCAAAAAAAAATTCTGTTTTACCCTTGCAAAGTCTGTATGAAGTTACTGCCACTAGGTGACTCCTTTTCTATAACTTGTTGTCCACCCTCGATTGTCCTGCAAATTCAGTCACTAGTTACAGAGAAGAGTAGACAGACTGCAGAAAATGGGGGTGCCTCTCTCTGGTAAAGCTCCCTGTACTCATAGCCTGCCTGAACTCTCTCATGTAATCCTTATAGTAGCTTCTTGCATCTCTGTCTGCTTTGTTGAAGATTTTTTCTGCAGATGAGACTCATGTAAATAGAAAAGTTTCTGTTTAGGAATTTCTGCAAACCTCATACAGATGAATGGAAAAAGTCGCAGAAATGTCATGCCTGTCAATTCTTGAGTTGTTAAAGACGTCATGAATTTCATGCGTGTTTTTCAAGCATCTCATCTGGAGTTTTTTGTTTTTTTTATGTAAACATTTGTAACATATTTTTTTCTGAAGTTTTTCAGGTTCTATAGAGAAGCATGACGCGTTTTTAAAAAAAATGCTGCGCTGGCAAAACACGCACCAAAAGGGCAGAAGAAAAACAGCCATTGTGTTCAGTGCATTTTATATTTTACTATAAACTCTCATGTAATATCTGCCTGAAACAAAAAAGGCAAGACAAACCTCCCAATTCACTTTCTAATATCATTATTACTTACCTGTGGTAACACCTCCTGGAATTTCCTCCTCCACTTCACTGTTACACGGTTCATCGCCCCTCACCCGCTCTTCTTCCGCTTCATCCTCCACTTTATTATTAGTCAGATCTTCCCCCTGATTTCACATATGTAACAATTCAGTACAATACAGCAGAGGGTGCGAAGAATCTAACAGATCAAAGTAAGAAATCACCAAAATCTATGACCACATCTATGATCGCAGGACCAAAAAGCTCCACACCCCCTATATAGATCTGGTTTAGGGCCCAGCTTCATCTACCTGATGATTCTCTGGGACATTGTGATTTTCCTCTGGACAGTCCTGGGAATACAGAGGACTGGGACATCTCTCTGGTGGATTTCTCCTACTGGATCCATCTGTAGGAAACACACAGTGACTGAATACATGATTACTGTATATCTGTCTATATATCACACACTTCTCTCTACACTTCTATGTTTACTGATCAGAGCCGAGATTACAATGTTGTGCTTCTCACTACCTGTGTCGCGGTCCCAGTGCTTTGCAAGCCACAGGCCTATTGTGGCCTACCAGAGCGAATGGTGGGGAACCATTGACTTTCTGCTCCGCCATAATATTCAATTGCATTTGCCTCCTAAGGTTGTGAATACACGTGAAATCGCCAGGATGCAGGGGCTCTATTATAAGAGCCCTGTGACAACCAAAAGAGTACCAGGTCTTTGCCCTGGAACAATATCCCCTGCTTAGATGGGAGTCAAAAATTTTACGAGAGAGAACCCACGGTCAGACAAAGTACCTGTAGTAATGAAAACAACTACTCCAAGTTTTCTCTCTACAAGGGATGGGAAACCACTGAGGTGTTGGGAGAAGCTCTACGGTTATATACCCCCAAGTTTCCTTTCCCTGGTGCTGTTATGGCAAAAAAATAATGTTTAGGATTACATTTACCGGTAATTGGTTTTCTGTGGCACCAGGACAGCACCATGACAGAGATGACCCCCACTGTCCTCATCCATATATACACCGATCAGCCATAACATTAAAACCACTGAATGGCACCTGACAAGGGGGTGGGGGATATTAGACAGCAAGTGAGCAGTCCGTATTTTAAGTTAATGTGTTTAAAACATGGAAAAGTGTAAAATGACAAGGGCCAAATTAGTCAGAGTATCCCGAAAACTGCCAGTGTTGTCGGGTGTTTCTGGTATGTAAAGGTTATATCCTACCAAAAGTGGAATGACAAGCGGTGTACCGGCAACAGGGTTATTGGTGGTCAAGACTCATTCATGTGCGTAGGGAACTCATCTGGTCCCAACCCACAGAAGAGTTACTGTACAGCAAATTACTGAAAAAGTCACTGCTAGCTATAATAGAAAGGTATTCTGCCGTTTCTCTGTTATTCCTACTGGAAATGTAAGATTAAATTGGGAAAAGGGTGTTACCATTCCCCTTGTGAAAGAGTCGTGTCCCTACACCTTCTGATATTGTCAGCACTGATTGGACATTGTCAGACTGTTTGGACACGCCCCCGGCTGGTAACACCTAGATGTCAAATAATTAATACATTTCAAGGAGGAATAACAGAGGAACAGCACAATGCAAAGTTCTAAGGAAAGGTGATCTATACTTGTTCAATTATGGGAAATGCAAGTACTTAATATACATAATGAATCCCAGGAGATCCAGAGGAAGGTAATAATCAATTATCACACGACAGAGACCCAATTCTACATAAAGTGGAAAATACTTCCTGTCCCCGGATAACAATTGAACAGATCCCTGGATCCAAATTCTACATTACTACCAGTGATCCTGTATATTGTGTCTTACAAGGAAGATATTTAACCCTTTGTTATATCGCCACATGATTGTCATGTCCACTGTATCCACATGGTAGAACTTTACACACCTCATGTTGCAGAGATTATAAGAGCAGCGCAGATCAGTCACTGGTTATATAAGACTATGTTCACACATGGAGAAATGGAGGCAGAAATTTCTATGATTGTCCAACTCATCTGATTGTGCTTAATAAAAATTAATGTACCTGCTGCAGAAAAAACAACATTCAGTTATATAGAAACTTCTACAACAAATCTGTGACCATCCCCTAGTGCAGCAGTGCAGCAAAGCGAGGAACGTGTGATCGGAGATCAGGAATCACATGTCTGTATATACTGCACATGATAAAAACTAACACTGCAACAAAAAACTAATAAGATATAAATTATATATCTATATCTCACCCTGTGATGTGCCCGGCCGGTAGTTCTCCATCATGACCTCCTCGTACAGATCCTTGTGTCCTTCTAGATACTCCCACTCCTCCATGGAGAAATAGACAGCTACATCCTGACACCTTATAGGAACCTGACAAACACAATGATACAGTCATCACCCAGACACCTCCAGTGCTGTTACTGTAGAATTTCCCAGCATTCCCAGCAGTGTCACCTCTCCATTCAGCAGCTCGGTCATCTTGTAGATCAGTTCTAAGATCTTCTTCTCATGTATCCGGGAGTGAGGGGGAGGCTCTGTGATGGGGCTCTGACTACTGCTCCATCCTCCTGACTCATGGATGATGGGAGTCGTACAGTCACCCGATGCCTTCTTCACTATTGTGTACTCCTGTGTATGGAGAGAGACACTTAGAGAACTGAACACAGTATTCCCCCCTCAGTAGAAAGAGGGAGATTGTGACCCCGCTGTATAAACTTCTAGTGACCCCACATCTGTAGTACTGGAGGCTTCACCTACAAAAAGACATTGAGAAAATAGAACGAGGCCAAAACTAAAAAGGAAATAATATTGGGGGGACTAGATAGACCATCTGCTCTCCCCCTGCCGTCATCTTCTATGTTTCTATATAGATGTCATCCTGATCCTCCTGGTTCCTTGTCATTCTCATTGCTCTACAACATTACTATTGCTGCATTGGTGACATGACACATAACTGACCATATTGGTGGCTGATCTTCAGCTTTACTGCTGTTGGCTTCTTGACGTCACTTGGGAGGTCTGGATGCTGTTATACAGGACACTGGATTCTTCCTATTACTTCCTATTATGTATTGTATTGTCCCTTCCCTATGTGTGACTTGTTCTACAATGTAGAAAAGTTTACCTCTCCGCTCAACAGGTAGATGATCTCCAAGGTGAAGTCTAATATTCTTTTGCTCATCTCATTCCTGTCCATCCTTGGTGGGTCATTCAGGAGAAGGAACGTTGTGGAAGAGAAGATGAGAAAACTGGAGGTACTAGGATCTAGTACTGCAGACATCTTTATGAAGAAAGGAGAAGATGGAAATCATACAGGGGACAACATCATGTCTGACATACAGAACCTCACTTATTCATCATTGAGAGAAACATCTTCTCAGAGCCGTCACCACATGGAATAAAGGGGTATTCCCAACACAGACATTTCTCCCCAGGATATGCCAGAAATGTCTGATAGATGCGGCTCCACATCTGGCCGTGCTCTGCTGTTTCTGGAACTCCTATACAAGTGAATGAAGAGAGTTGTGCACATGTGTGGTCACCTCTCCATTCATTCTCCACCTGGATAAAGTCATCACCTCACCAGGCGGGTCGGGGGACCCCCATTCTCCACATAGAGGTGGGACCCCCATAAATCAGACATTTATGGCATATCTTTTGGGTGAGAAGAGTAAAATTAAGATATTTCCCCCAGACAATGCAAACCTGACACCTGACAACCTGACACATGGTGGGTACTGGGGAGACATTGCTGACATCTCACAAGACATGGTGCACACTATGCAGTTAGTGTTTGATATGAACTGTGAGGCTCTGCAGCAGCTGAGGTGACATTATATATAGGGAACATGCAGTGTGATCTCTTCTCACCTAAGTGTTTGGGAGGGGGCTCCTCTGTGAGATCATCCTCACGTCGAGATTGTGGATTTATGATAAGTTGTCAATTTCAATTGTGTACAGAAAAAAAAACTTCACCTTACAAAATGTTTTATTATGGATTTTTTTGAACTATAAATAATTGTTATCACCCCAAAAATATTGTCCGGACTTATAAATGATGATATCTTACGACTTCTTTCAGCGTGAAGTATAAGGAGCTCAGAAACATTATTGTAAAGCATCTTCCCATTTGCGGTCAGGACTGGATGATATTATCCGGGATGTGTAAGAGTTATTCCAGAGAGACCCCAACACAAGGACAACGTCTCCCCCCCAGTTTATGTGAGAGTGAAATACGGAGTCATACTTGTCTCACCACTGAAGGTTATTTCCACCGTGGTCATAAAAAGCTAATCCTGGAATTATAACAAAGCTATAGATAGTTCTTCGTCTTGTACAGATAACGTTGTGACACTAGTAAGACAGATATAGATTATAACACATCACGTCATTTATCTCATCCGCTCTCTTCAATGTCAGGTTCAATATGTCAGTTGTACCACATTAATGGTGTGAAGTCATAATCCCCTTCTAGACCGTAGCAGGAAAGACGCCAGTAATCCACTAGTCATGTCCAAAGGCGGCCATCCCCATGACAATACTGAATGTCATAGTGCGGGGAGAGAAGTATAGAGCGGGTTTACAGGCTGGGCCCGCTCCACATGCTGCGGGTGTATTACAGCTGACACCTCGCACTAACGGCCAGGATCAGAGGGAACGCCGATCCCGGGCATTTAACTACTTAGATGCTGCGGTCAATAGTGATTGTGGAATTTAAGCTTTTAGAAAGAGGGGGTGGTCCTCTCTGACCGCTCATCGGCCCCTCGCGATATGATCCCTGGGTGCAGATGGTTGTCATGGCAGCCTGGGGTGTAATGAAGGTCTGACACCTTTCTGCCCTTAATATTAATCAGGATATACTGCGATACATTAGTATTACAGGTAGGTATGGGCGATTTTCTATTTGAATCTCAATTTTCTTATTTTTTTCAGTTTTTTTAACAGTAATACCAAGAGATAAATAAATTATTTTCTTTATATAACTAACTTTTTAACATATATTATTGTACATAACGTCAAAACTTTCAAACTCTGCAAATACCTTTTTATCCTGGCATTTACAATGGGGGGGGAAAGGGGTGCGATCTACAAGGGGGAGTGGGGGTGTGATCTGCAAGAGGGGTGGTGATGTCATCTGCAAGGGGGGTGGTCATGTGATCTGCAAGGGGGGTGGTATCTACAGGGTGGTGTGGCTATATACTAGGAGCCTCTGCCTCCATAAAACTGCTGTTCTGTAGTGTATAATTTTGTTCAGTACAGAACAGCAGTTCCGTGGGGAAGCAGGAACAGAGCGGGGCGCAGCTTGTCAGACGGGGCAGACCAGGCAGTGACGAGGCGGAGCTTCCTCCTGCAGCACGGCGCCACTAAAGAATCGATTCAACTATTCTGTTAAAAAAACAGAATCGTCCAGAGCCATTGATGGTAAATTAATACAATTAATTTAATTAATCGCCCAGCCCTAATTACAGTGTATTGTACCAATGATCTAATCATCTAATCACCCCCAGGGGAGTAATACGATTTTTAGAAATTAGCTAAAGTTTTTAGTTATGTACAAAGTACAGTAAAAAATAGTGTATTGGTTAGCCAATAAACGTATCATACCTACAATACCTTTGTCTTTTTTGACACAAAAGTATTTAACATGGCATATAGTTGTGTACAAAAAATGTAAAAATTTTGAATTTTTTCTTTAAAGTAACGTAAAAAAACAAAATGATAAACATAACTGGAATCACCGCAAGGACCCAAAACCCAAACCTGAAGGGAAATACATGAGATTCGTGATTATATTATTAGTTGTGGCCTTATTGATTATATTGTTTGAGGTTTATAATCTCTGTAATTTAATATGAGAAAAATAGGGGTTTGTAGTGGATGGTCAATTTGCTTATATTGTATCTGTATTCAATTACATAGTGAATTATCAAGTAGGATGCTGAATTCTATTCCATCTGTAATGACCTTCTTCCCCCTTCTATTTCAGAAATATGTAATCTTTGAATGTTCTTTGCATAACCTTGACATAGCTAGCAATTAGCAGTCTGGCTGAACGACATAAAGGTGACATTATATATAGGGAACATGCAGTGTGATCTCTTCTCACCTAAGTGTTTGGGAGGGGGCTCCTCTGTGAGATCATCCTCACGTCGAGATTGTGGATTTATGATAAGTTGTCAATTTCAATTGTGTACAGAAAAAAAAACTTCACCTTACAAAATGTTTTATTATGGATTTTTTTGAACTATAAATAATTGTTATCACCCCAAAAATATTGTCCGGACTTATAAATGATGATATCTTACGACTTCTTTCAGCGTGAAGTATAAGGAGCTCAGAAACATTATTGTAAAGCATCTTCCCATTTGCGGTCAGGACTGGATGATATTATCCGGGATGTGTAAGAGTTATTCCAGAGAGACCCCAACACAAGGACAACGTCTCCCCCCCAGTTTATGTGAGAGTGAAATACGGAGTCATACTTGTCTCACCACTGAAGGTTATTTCCACCGTGGTCATAAAAAGCTAATCCTGGAATTATAACAAAGCTATAGATAGTTCTTCGTCTTGTACAGATAACGTTGTGACACTAGTAAGACAGATATAGATTATAACACATCACGTCATTTATCTCATCCGCTCTCTTCAATGTCAGGTTCAATATGTCAGTTGTACCACATTAATGGTGTGAAGTCATAATCCCCTTCTAGACCGTAGCAGGAAAGACGCCAGTAATCCACTAGTCATGTCCAAAGGCGGCCATCCCCATGACAATACTGAATGTCATAGTGCGGGGAGAGAAGTATAGAGCGGGTTTACAGGCTGAGCCCGCTCCACATGCTGCGGGTGTATTACAGCTGACACCTCGCACTAACGGCCAGGATCAGAGGGAACGCCGATCCCGGGCATTTAACTACTTAGATGCTGCGGTCAATAGTGATTGTGGAATTTAAGCTTTTAGAAAGAGGGGGTGGTCCTCTCTGACCGCTCATCGGCCCCTCGCGATATGATCCCTGGGTGCAGATGGTTGTCATGGCAGCCTGGGGTGTAATGAAGGTCTGACACCTTTCTGCCCTTAATATTAATCAGGATATACTGCGATACATTAGTATTACAGGTAGGTATGGGCGATTTTCTATTTGAATCTCAATTTTCTTATTTTTTTCAGTTTTTTTAACAGTAATACCAAGAGATAAATAAATTATTTTCTTTATATAACTAACTTTTTAACATATATTATTGTACATAACGTCAAAACTTTCAAACTCTGCAAATACCTTTTTATCCTGGCATTTACAATGGGGGGGGAAAGGGGTGCGATCTACAAGGGGGAGTGGGGGTGTGATCTGCAAGAGGGGTGGTGATGTCATCTGCAAGGGGGGTGGTCATGTGATCTGCAAGGGGGGTGGTATCTACAGGGTGGTGTGGCTATATACTAGGAGCCTCTGCCTCCATAAAACTGCTGTTCTGTAGTGTATAATTTTGTTCAGTACAGAACAGCAGTTCCGTGGGGAAGCAGGAACAGAGCGGGGCGCAGCTTGTCAGACGGGGCAGACCAGGCAGTGACGAGGCGGAGCTTCCTCCTGCAGCACGGCGCCACTAAAGAATCGATTCAACTATTCTGTTAAAAAAACAGAATCGTCCAGAGCCATTGATGGTAAATTAATACAATTAATTTAATTAATCGCCCAGCCCTAATTACAGTGTATTGTACCAATGATCTAATCATCTAATCACCCCCAGGGGAGTAATACGATTTTTAGAAATTAGCTAAAGTTTTTAGTTATGTACAAAGTACAGTAAAAAATAGTGTATTGGTTAGCCAATAAACGTATCATACCTACAATACCTTTGTCTTTTTTGACACAAAAGTATTTAACATGGCATATAGTTGTGTACAAAAAATGTAAAAATTTTGAATTTTTTCTTTAAAGTAACGTAAAAAAACAAAATGATAAACATAACTGGAATCACCGCAAGGACCCAAAACCCAAACCTGAAGGGAAATACATGAGATTCGTGATTATATTATTAGTTGTGGCCTTATTGATTATATTGTTTGAGGTTTATAATCTCTGTAATTTAATATGAGAAAAATAGGGGTTTGTAGTGGATGGTCAATTTGCTTATATTGTATCTGTATTCAATTACATAGTGAATTATCAAGTAGGATGCTGAATTCTATTCCATCTGTAATGACCTTCTTCCCCCTTCTATTTCAGAAATATGTAATCTTTGAATGTTCTTTGCATAACCTTGACATAGCTAGCAATTAGCAGTCTGGCTGAACGACATAAAGTAAGTTATCACATTTGCAACTGTAATGGCAGGAAGGAAGTGAAGGGAACAAGTGAGCCCTAATCTACCCACCGCCCTGTCCCTGCCTACTTGCAACGACCCGCCCTAGGCGACGGGGTACAACTTGGCGGCAGTCCCTACGCTGTCTAAGTGCAAGGGAGTACAAACAGGGAACATGCAAGGGAATACAGTAGCCCACGGAACGCCGCGAGGAAACGGAGCGGTGAATGAGCCAGTCAGGATCAGGAAGTAGTGGAGTATAAAAATGGGAGCACGGAGCAGAAGCAAGCCAGGGGCAGAGCAACGCAGGATAAACGGAACTGAAGCAAGGCAGAAGCAGGCTGGAGCAAGGCAGCAGAGGGGCCAGGAATCCAAGAAGAATAACAAGCAAGGAGGAAGAGAAAACGGCAGGTATAAATGGACAGGGGGCGGAGCTAACTCTGACTGACCAGGCCGCGATAGGCTCTCCCACTCCTGAGCCTGCCACCCTGATTGGTGGGAGCAGGTGTCAGTCTCAGAGGTCTGGCCTCAGGTGTCGACTGATTAATCCTGGGAGTATACCCAGACGTAGTGCCTGGCAGATTCTTTACAGTACTCCCCCTTTTATGAGGGGCCACCGGACCCTTACTAAGAGGACCCGGTTTAGTGGGGAAGAGAAGGTGGAACCTCCTGATCAATACCCCAGCGTGAACATCTCGAGCAGGTACCCAAGTCCTCTCCTCCGGCCCGTATCCTCTCCAATGGACCAGGTACTGGAGGGAGCCCTGGATCATCCTACTGTCCACAATCTTGGCCACCTCGAATTCCACCCCCTAAGGGGTGAGAACGGGAACAGAAGGTTTCCTCGAGGGGGACCAGGACGGGGAGCAGCGTTTCAGGAGGGAGGCATGGAAGACGTCGTGTATGCGAAAGGATGGGGGCAGCTCCAGACGGAAGGATACAGGGTTGAGGACTTCAATGACCTTATAAGGTCCAATAAATCGGGGAGCAAACTTCCTGGACGGGAACTTAAGGCGCAAGTTCCTCGACGACAACCACACCAGATCCCCGACGACAAACCGGGGGTTAGCAGAACGTCTACAATCAGCCTGAATCTTTTGTACGCTCTGGGACGCCTCTAGGTTCTTCTGAACCTGGGCCCAGACTGTGCACAGTTCCTGATGAACGTCCTCTACCTCGGGATTATTGGAACAACCAGGGGAAATGGAGGAGAACCTAGGATTAAACCCGAAATTACAGAAAAACGGGGAGACCCCTGACGAGTTACTGACCCGGTTATTCAGGGAAAATTCGGCGAGGGGAAGGAATGAGACACAATCAAATTGACAGTCAGAAATGAAACACCTTAAATATTGTTCCAGGGATTGGTTAGTCCTTTCCGTTTGGCCATTAGTTTCGGGATGGAAGGCGGAGGAGAAGGATAGATCAATCTCCAACTTTTTACAAAAAGCTCTCCAAAATAAGGAAACAAATTGTACCCCTCTGTCCGAAACAATATTGACTGGGACCCCATGGAGACGCAGAATGTGTTTCACAAACAAAGAAGCTAACGTCTTGGCGTTAGGTAGTTTCTTAAGGGGCACAAAGTGGCACATCTTGCTGAAGCGGTCTACTACCACCCACACCACCGACTTGCCCTGAGATGGAGGCAAATCGGTGATAAAATCCATGGAGATATGGGTCCAAGGTCTCTGGGGAATGGGCAAGGAACGTAGTAAGCCCGCATGTTGGGACCTAGTGGTCTTGGACCTAGCACAGACCTCACAAGCGGCGACGTAAGCCCTAACGTCTTTAGGCAACCCAGGCCACCAATAGTTTCTGGTAATGAGGAGTTTGGTACCCAAGATGCCAGAATGACCAGATAGAGCGGAGTCATGGTTTTCCCTGAGTACCCTTAGCCGGTATTGCAGGGGGACAAACAGTTTGTCCCCAGGGAGGTTCCCGGTGGCTTAACCTTGATCAGCCGCGATGTCAGAGGCTAAGTCAGAATCAGTGGCAGAAACAATTATACCAGGGGGTAAAATACAAGCAGGATCCTTCTCAGAAGGAGGATTAGCCATGAAACTACGTGACAGTGCATCAGCCTTAATATTTTTGGACCCAGCCCTATAGGTAACCAAGAAATTAAATCTGGTAAAGAATAGTGCCCAACGA
This sequence comes from Rhinoderma darwinii, assembly GCF_050947455.1. NCBI lineage: Eukaryota > Metazoa > Chordata > Amphibia > Anura > Rhinodermatidae > Rhinoderma > Rhinoderma darwinii. The sequence continues at coordinate 656,867,736 of NC_134687.1, forward strand.
GCTTGTCTAGGATTAAGCCTCCGGGCAGATTCTAGGAAAACCAGATTCTTGTGGTCAGTAAGGACCGTTACCTGGTGTCTGGCCCCCTCCAAGAAGTGACGCCACTCTTCAAAAGCCCATTTAATGGCTAAAAGTTCGCGGTTGCCAATATCATAGTTACACTCCGTGGGCGAAAACTTCCTAGAGAAGTAAGCACAGGGGCGGAGATGGGTGAGGGAGCTGGTACCCTGGGACAAGACGGCCCCCACTCCCACCTCGGACGCGTCAACCTCCACAATAAATGGCTCCCTTTGGTTGGGCTGAACCAGCACGGGGGCAGAGATAAAGCACTTCTTGAGGGTCTCAAAAGCCTGGACGGCCTCAGGGGGCCAATGGAGGACATCAGCACCCTTGCGAGTGAGGTCCGTAAGAGGCTTAGCGACGACCGAGAAGTTGGCAATAAATCTCCTGTAATAGTTAGCGAACCCCAAAAAACACTGTAGCGCCTTCAGGGAGGCAGGTTGGACCCATTCCGCCACAGCCTGAACCTTGGCAGGGTCCATGCGGAATTCATGAGGAGTGAGGATTTGACCTAAAAATGGTATCTCCTGTACCCCAAACACACATTTTTCGGTCTTCGCAAACAGATTATTTTCCCGAAGGACCTGGAGGACCTTCCTGACATGCTCCACGTGCAAGGACCAGTCCTTGGAAAACACCAGTATGTCATCAAGGTACACTACAAGAAAATTACCCAGGTAATCTCTCAGAATTTCATTAATAAAATTCTGGAAGACGGGGCTTGTTATTATGTAATGGCAGGAAGGAGGTGAAGGGAACAAGTGAGCCCTAATCTACCCACCGCCCTGTCCCTGCCTACTTGCAACGACCCACCCTAGGCGACGGGGTACAACTTGGCGGCGGTCCCTACGCTGTCTAAGTGCAAGGGAGTACAAACAGGGAACACGCAAGGGAATACAGTAGCCCACGGAACGCCGCGAGGAAACGGAGCGGTGAATGAGCCAGTCAGGATCAGGAAGTAGTGGAGTATACAAACGGGAGCACGGAGCAGAAGCAAGCCAGGGGCAGAGCAACGCAGGATAAACGGAACTGAAGCAAGGCAGAAGCAGGCTGGAGCAAGGCAGCAGTGGGGCCAGGAATCCAAGAAGAATAACAAGCAAGGAGGAAGAGAAAACGGCAGGTATAAATGGACAGGGGGCGGAGCTAACTCTGACTGACCAGGCCGCGATAGGCTCTCCCACTCCTGAGCCTGCCACCCTGATTGGTGGGAGCAGGTGTCAGTCTCAGAGGTCTGGCCTCAGGTGTCGACTGATTAATCCTGGGAGTATACCCAGACGTAGTGCCTGGCAGATCCTTTACAGCAACTATTTCTCTTTATCCCAGCATTCACATATGTATGTGAATATAACTCCCCCAGTTAGAAGGACAAGCTATTGTATTCTTGCAAGAGAAATAGTCCAGCTGCAAAGACTTATAGTTTTATATTTGAAATGTATTGTATGTCGGTGATTGGCTCAATATGAAATATTCTCATGGTATGCTATTGTCTGAATCAGAGTTATTGTCACATCGCCTCTGATTGGTTTTCCTCAAGCCTACACCCCTTTTGAATGATATTGTAATTGTTTTTGGCAATAAACCTCAGAGGAGTATTTTTGAGCATACAAGTAATGTCTGTGTCTCTTACTTCTCTCCGATATATCGATATAATCTATGGTCTCGATCTGGATAAATCTCCTGCAATTAGTGTCGGTTGGAAAATTCGTCTAAATTTCAGTCTAATATATTTTGAGCCATGACTTCCGCAACAGTTTGAAAAATTACAATATAGCATTATCTACCCGCACGGTGAACACAGTGTTAAAAAAAACACTACAATAGCTGTTTATTGGTCGCTCTAAAAAACAAAAACAAAATTAAAAAGGTAGTCAAAATGTAATGATTCGGGGTAGGGAGACGGACAGGTGAGCCCTAATCTACCCGCAACTCAGTCACTGCCTACTTGCACGGCCCGTCCTAAGTGACGGCATACAACTGGGCGACGGTCCGTACGCTCAGTAAGTGCAAGACAGACAACACAAGACAAGGGCACAAGAAGCAAGGGGGGGGTTGGGGCAGTTGCCCACTGAGAACCCGTGAGCAACAGGCAGTTGTGAACGAGCCAAATTAAACCAGAGGAGTATGTAGTAGCAAAATCAGAGTGGGAGACTAGTCAGGCAAGTCAGGGTCAAGTAAGTAACAGCGGTCAATTGGGTGAATAGCAGGAATCGCAGAGCCAGGAAACCAGACAATCACAGGCAAGGAGCAAGCTGCAAGTGAGGGTATAAATAGACCAAGGGCGGGAGCTAGAATCGTCAGGCCAGGCTGTGATAGGTTCTCCCTCTCCTCAGCCTGCAAGCCTGAGTGGTAACAGATTGCGTCACTCTAGCAGACCTTGGAGCTGATAAGGGCTGATTAACCCCGGGCGTCGACACAGAATCTGCATCAGACAAACCCTTTACAGTACCCTTTTATGAGGGGCCACTGGACCCTTCCTAGGTGGGCCTGGCTTGTTGGGGAACCGAAGATGAAACTTCCTGAGTAATATACCGGCGTGAAGATCCCGGGCGGGTACCCAAGTCCTCTCCTCAGGCCCGTATCCTCTCCAATGGACCAGGTACTGGAGGGAGTCGTGGACCATCCTGCTGTCCACAATCTTGGATACCTCGAATTCTACCCCATCTGGAGTAAGAACAGGGACCGGAGGTTTCCTCGATGAAGCCAAGGACGGGAAGCAGCTTTTCAAGAGGGAGGCATGGAACACGTTGTGTATCTGAAAAGAAGGGGGTACCTCCAGCTGGAAGGAGACAGGGTTGAGGACGTCAATGATTTTGTACGGCCCTATATACCGGGGAGCAAATTTCTTGGACGGAACTTTAAGGCGCAAATTTTTAGAAGACAGACATACCAGATGCCCGACCACAAATAAGGGTTTAGTTGAACGTCTTTTATCTGCCTGAGTCTTTTGGATGTTCTGGTATGCCTCAAGGTTCTTCTGAACCTGGGTCCAGACTGTGCACAGTTCCCGATGAACGACATCTACCTCGGGATTGATGGAACCACCAGGTGAAACGGAGGAGAACCGTGGATTAAACCCAAAATTACAGAAGAAGAGGGAGAACCCCCGACGAGTTACTGACCCGGTTATTAAGAGAAAATTTGGCGAGGGAAATGAAGGAGACCCAATCATTTTGACAGATAAAACACCTTAAGTATTGTTCTAGAGACTGATTAGTTCTCTCAGTTTGGCCATTAGTTTCAGGATGGAAGGCCGAGGAAAAGGACAGATCAATCTCCAGCTTCTTACAGAAAGCTCTCCAAAATAATGAAACAAATTTTACCCTCTGTCAGAAACAATATTGACCGGGACCCCATGGAGATGCAGGATGTGTTTGACAAACAAGGTGGCTAACGTCTTGGCATTGGGTAGTTTCTTGAGGGGTACAAAGTGGCACATCTTACTGAACGTCTTTAAGCAACCCAGGCCACCAATAGGTTCTAGAAATGAGGTGCTTGGTACACAGGATGCCTGGATGACCAGATAGTGCAGAGTCATGATTCTCCCTGAGCAAACTTAGCCAGAATTGCAGGGGAACAAACAGCTTGTTCTCAGGAAGGTTCTCGGGAGCAGAACCTTGATCAGCTGCAATTTCAAAGACTAAGTCTGAATCCACGGAGGATATGATTATACCTGGGGGCAAAATACAAGCGCGGTCCTCCTCAGGAGGCGGGCTAGCCATGAAGCTACGCGACAGAGCATCAGCTTTAATATTTTTTGACCCAGCCCTATAGGTAACCACAAAGTTGATTCTCGTAAAAAACATCAAAATCGAGCTTGTCTCGGGTTTAGCCTCCGGGCAGATTTTAGGAAAACCAGATTCTTGTGGTCAGTAAGGACCGTTACCTGGTGCCTAGCCCCCTCCAGGAAGTGGCGCCACTCTTCAAATGCCCATTTAATGGCTAGGAGTTCGCAGTTGCCAACGTCATAATTTCTCCTGGTGGAGGAAAACTTCCTGGAGAAGTAGGCACATGAACGGAGATGGGTGAGAGACCTAGTACCCTGGGACAAAACAGCACCCACTCCCATCTCGGAGGCGTCAACCTCCTCGATAATTGGCTCCATTTGATTAGGCTGAATCAGCACTGGGGCAGAGACAAAGCACCTATTAAGGATCTCAAAAGCCTGGACCACCTCCAGAGGCAAGTGGAGGAGATCAGCACCTTTACGAGTGAGGTCCGTAAGAGGCTTAGCGATGACCGAGAAGTTAGCAATAAATCTCCTGTAATAATTAGCAAACCCCAGGAAACACTGCAAGGCCTTCAGGGAGGCAGGGCGGACCCATTCTGCCACAGCCTGAACCTTGGCAGGGTCCATGCGGAATTCGTTAGGAGTGAGGATTTGACCCAAAAATGGTATCTCCTGCACCCCAAACACACATTTTTCGGTTTTTGCAAAGAGTTTGTTTATCCGAAGGGCCTGAAGCACCTTTCTGACATGCTCAATGTGGGAGGAGCAGTCCTTGGAAAACACAAGTATATCATCAAGATACACTATAAGAAATACCCCCAGATAGTCTCTTAAAATCTCATTTATGAAATTCTGGAAGACGGCGGAAGCATTGCACAACCCAAAGGGCATGACGAGATATTCAAAATGACCTTCAAGTGTATTAAACACAGTCTTACACTCATCCCCCTCTCTGATCCGGATAAGGTTATAAGCCCCCTGAAGATCGAACTTAGAGAACCATTGGGCCCGCTGAACCTGATGGAAGAGATCAGGAATCAATGGAAGGGTATATTGGTTCCTTACAGTGATCTTATTTAAATTTTGGTAATCGATGCACGGCCTAAGACCACCATCCTTCTTCCCCACGAAGAAGAAGCCAGCAGCTACCGGAGAAGTAGAGGGGCGAATGTAACCCTTGGCCAGGCTTTCCTGGATATAACCTCTCATGGCTTCACGTTCAGGACAAGAGAGATTAAATATCCTACCTTTAGGGAGCCTGCTCCAGGTACCAATTGCGCAATCGTACTCCCTATGAGGAGGTAACTCTTCGGAGGCCCTTTTAGAAAAGACATCAGCGAAGTCCTGAATAAACTCAGGTAGAGTGATCACCTCCTCAACGAGAGAAACCAAATTAATAGAAAAACATGACGTCTTGCATTTATTAGCCCATTTAGTAAGATCACCAGTATTCCAGTCAAAAGTGGGATTATGTGTCTGCAACCAAGGGAGGCCTAAAATCAAATCGGGCGATAACCCCTGCATCACTAACACAGAACACTGCTCTAAATGAATGGAGCCAACAATGAGTTAAAATACAGGGGTATGCTGCATAAAATAACCATTGGCAAGCGGTGTGGGGTCTATACCCACTACCGGGACAGGTTTAGGCAAATCAATTAGTCGCATAGCTAGAGACATAGCAAATTCCAGAGACATAATATTAGCAGCAGACCCTGAATCCACGAAGGCACTCCCAGTGGCAGACCTACCATCAAAAGAAACCTGAAAGGGAAGCAAGGCTTCATGTTTACGAGAAATACCTGTGCGCCCAAGCGACCTCCCCGATGGTCACTTAAGCGCGGAAGTTTTCCGGCTGCTTATTCTTGCGCCTGGGACAGGAGTTCAATTGATGCTTTTCATTCCCACAGTAGAAGCAGAGACCATTCCTCCTGCAGAAATCTCTATGCTGTTGGGGAGACACGGAGGCCCCGAGTTGCATCTGTTCATCCGAGTTCTCCGTGGAAGAATGAAGCAACGGAACATCTGGAGCCATCATAGGGGAACCAAAGGTGAAGGCACCAGAACGTTCAAGTCGTCATTCCCTGAGAAGTCGGTCAAGACATACCGCTAAAGCCATAGCCTGATCTAGAGAGTCTGAGGAGGGATAGCTAACGAACAGGTCTTTCAGGACATTCGACAGACCCAATCTAAACTGGCACCTCAAGGAAGGGCCATTCCACCGAGAAGCTACACACCGCTTCCTAAAGTCAGAACAGTACTCCTCAATGGGTCTCTTACCCTGACGTAAGGTCACCAGCTGACTCTCGGGCAAGGCAGTCTTGTCAGTCTCGTCATAGATGAGCCTGAGAGCAGAAAAAAAAGGTCAACAGAAGAAAATTCAGGGGCGTCAGGAGCCAAGGAGAAGGCCCATTCCTGGGGGCCGTCCTGGAGCCGGGACCTAATTATACCCACTCGCTGGCTCTCTGAACCTGAGGAGTGGGGTCTTAATCGGAAATAGATTCTACAACTCTCCCGAAAGGAGAAAAAGGTCCTCCGGTCCCCTGAGAACCGGTCAGGCAACTTGAGGTGGGGTTCAAGAGGTGGGGTGAAGGGCACTACCTGGGTAGCATCACGCTGGTTGAACCTCTGAGCGAGGTCTTAGACCTGTAGGGAGAGACCCTGCATTTGCTGAGCCAGGGCCTCAAGGGGGTCCATAGTAGAGTCAGGGACCATGGTAAGAAAAGGTATGGGGACTGTGATTATGTAATGATTCAGGGTAGGGTGACGGACAGGTGAGCCCTAATCTACCCGCGACTCAGTCCCTTCCTACTTGCACGGCCTGTCCTAAGTGACGGCGTACAACTTTGCGACGGTCCCTACGCTCAGTAAGTGCAAGACAGACAACACAAAACAAGGGCACGAGAAGCAAGGGGGGGTTGGGGCAGTTGCCAACGGAGAACCCGTGAGCAACAGGCAGTGGTGAACGAGCCGAATTAAACCAGGGGAGAAAGTAGTAGCAAAATCAGACCGGAGACTAGTCAGGCAAGTCAAGATCAAGTAAGAAACAGCGGTCAATCGGGTGAATAGCAGGAATCGCAGAGCCAGGAAACCAGACAATCATAGGCAAGGAGCAAGCTGCAAGTGAGGGTATAAATAGACCAAGGGCTGGAGCTAGAACCGTCAGGCCAGGCTGTGATAGGTTCTCCCTCTCCTCAGCCAGCAAGCCTCAGTGGTAACAGATCGCGTCACTCTAGCAGACCTTGGAGCTGATGAGGGCTGATTAACCCCGGGCGTCGACACAGAATCTCCGTCAGGCAAACGCATTACAAAAAAGTTATAAACAACTTTAGCTCGTCCCACAAAATATAATCCCTCACTCCGCTCCATCGACGGAAAAATTAAAAAGTTATAGCTCTGAGTAGACGGGGAGGGAAAAACTTAAATTAAAAATTGTCTGGTTGTTAAGGGGGTTCACTGAAGTGACAACTGAGTAAAATATACCTTTTAATAGTAACTCGTTTTAAAAACAGGGATAACACACCACTGTGAAGTAAGCCCCACCGTGAAAATTTAAAAACGTATTAAACAAGAAACACTGAGTCATTATGATAAATATATCTCAGTGTTTGCAACAATGTTTCACTGGAACCAGCATTTATCCTGGGCACAACAGTAGTACAATCCCCAAAATGCCCAAAATGTGTTTCTTGTTTAATACGTTTTTAAATTTTCACGGTGGGGCTTACTTCACAGTGGTGTGTTATCCCTGTTTTTAAAACGAGTTACTATTAAAAGGTATATTTTACTCAGTTGTCACTTCAGTGAACCTTCTAATTTTCTTATATTGTGGGAGCACAATTATATTTATATCAATTTATTCAGTGAATTTCTGGTTGTTAAGGGGTTAAATCCCTGCTCAGTCTGGGTGTAGGAGTCCAGTGGGCAGGGTCACTCAATGATTGACGGCTCTCTGTATACACACTTATATAGGGGTAACTGATAACAGAGAAAACACCCGACCAAAGCTGCTCTCTGCCTATCATGCTGCAATCACTGAAGGACCTGTGATAATGATCACAGGACATGAGGGGGCTTGGCTCCTGTGCTGTGTGTGATGATTTCAGTCTGGATAACAGTCTGGACATGCTGTGAGTTGTAGTTCTCTCCTCTTATACCTCCTCCCTGTAATGTCCTCTGATATCACATATTAACAGTCTGGACATGCTGGGAGTTGTAGTTCTCTCCTCTTATACCTCCTCCCTGTAATGTCCTCTGATATCACATATTAACAGTCTGGACATGCTGGGAGTTGTAGTTCTCTCCTCTTATACCTCCTCCCTGTAATGTCCTCTGATATCACATATTAACAGTCTGGACATGCTGGGAGTTGTAGTCCTCTGCTTTTATACCTCTTCCCTGTAATGTCCTCTGATATCCCATAATGACAGCCTGGACATGCTGGGAGTTGTAATTCTCTCCTCTTATTCCTCCTCCCTGTAATGTCCTCTGATATCACATAATAACAGTCTGGACATGCTGGGAGTTGTAGTTCTCTCCTCTTATACCTCCTCCCTGTAATGTCCTCTGATATCTCATAATAACAGTCTGGGCATGCTGGGAGTTGTAGTTCTCTCCTCTTATACTCCTCCCTGTAATGTCCTATGATATCCCATAATAACAGGGTGGACATGCTGGGAGTTGTAGTTCTCTCCCCTTCTACCTTTTCCCTGTAATGTCCTATGATATCCCATAACAACAGGGTGGACATGCTGTGAGTTGTAGTTCTCTCCTATTATAACGATCCCAGTAATGTTCTTGGATATCCCATAATAACTGTCTGTACATGCTGGGAGTTGTAGTTCTCTCCTATTATAACACCTCCCTGTCATGTCCTCTAATATTACATAATAACAGACTGGACATGCTGGGAGTTGTAGTACTCTCCTCTTATACCTCTTCCCTGTAATGTCCTCTGATATCACATAATAGCAGTCTAGACATGCTGGGAGTTGTAGTCCTCTCCTCTTATACGCCTCCATGTAATGTCCCCTGATATCACATAATAACAGCCTGGACATGCTGGGAGTTGTAGTTCTCTTCTCCTATGCTCCTCCCTGTAATGTCCTAAGATATCCTATAATAACAGCCTGGACATGCTGGGAGTTGTAGTCCTCTCATACTTCCTCCCTCTAACGTCCTCTGGTATCACATAATAACACCCTGGACATGCTGGGAGTTGTAGTTCTCTCTTCTTATACCTCCTCCCTGTAATGTCCTCCGATATCACATAACAGTCTGGACATGCTGGGAGTTGTAGTCCTCTCTTCTTATACTTCCTCCCTCTAACGTCCTCTGATATCACATAATAACAGCCTGGACATGCTTGGAGTTGTAATTCTCTCCTCTTATATCTCCTCCCGTAATGTCCTCTGATATCTCATAATAACAGTCTGGACATGCTGGGAGTCGTAGTTCTCTCCTCTTATACCCCTCCCTGTAATGTCCTCTGATATCTCATAATAATAGCCTGGACATGCTGGGAGTTGCAGTTCTCTCCTCTTATACCTCCTCCCTGTAATGTCCTCTGATATCCCATAATAACAGTCTGGACATGCTGGGAGTTGTAGTCTTCTCCTCTTATACTCCTCCCTGTAATGTCCTCTGATATCCCATAATTAAAGTCTGGACATAATGAGAGTTGTCGTTTTCTCCTCTTATACCCCTCCCTGTAACGTCCTCTGCTATCACATAATAACAGCCTGGACATGATGGGAGTTGTAGTTCTCTCCTCTTATATCTCCTCCCTGTAACGTCCTCTGATATCACATAATAACCGTCTGGACATAATGGGAGTTGTAGTTCTCTCCTCTTATACCCCTCCCTGTAATGTCCTCTGATATCTCATAATAACAGCCTGGACATGCTGGGAGTTTTAGTCCTCTCCTCTTATACCTCCTCCCTGTAATGTCCTCTGATATCCCATAATAACCGTCTGGACATGCTGGGAGTTGTAGTTTTCTTATACCCCACCCTGTAATGTCCTCTGATATCACATAACAGTCTGGACATGCTGGGAGTTGTAGTCCTCTCCTCTTATACCTCCTCCCTGTAATGTCCTCTGATATCTCATAATAACAGCCTGGACATGCTGGGAGTTGTAGTTCTCACCTCTTATACACCTCCTTGTAATGGCTCCACATACCTGTCATTTTCCGCCCGTCTCAATGCTGTCCATGTTGCACACGCTGGTTACTCTGGATATTCGCTGCTGCTGCTCATAATAACGTGACTCCTTAGTGTAGATTGCCTCATGACTTATCTTCAGATTCTTAGTCACGTGCTCAGAGTTTGTGGTCGGCAATTTCCGGCAAAGAGGAACAAAGATCAGACAGAAAGATACACAAGTCGCAGAACTTCAACTGTAACAATAGGTTTAAGATAAAGAGAAAAAACAAATGGAGGACAAGGCAAAGGCTTCCATCTCAGAGTAGATAACTACAACTCCCAGCATTTCCAAGCTGTTATTATGGGATATCAGAGGACATTACAGGGAGGAGGTATAAGAGGAGAGAACTACAACTCCCAGCATGTCCAGGCTGTTATGGGATATCAGAGGACATTATAGGGAGGAAGTATAAGATGAGAGAACTACAATTCCCAGCATGTCCAGGCTGTTATTATGTGATATCAGAGGACATTACAGGGAGGAGGTAAGAGAGGAGGGTACTAAAACTCCCAGCATGTCCAGGCTGTTATTATGTGATATCAGAGGACATTACAGGGAGGAGGTAAGAGAGGAGGGTACTAAAACTCTCAGCATGTCCAGACTGTTATTTTGGGATATCAGAGAGCATTACAGGGAGGAGGTATAAGAGGAGAGAACAACAAGTCCGAGTATGTCCGGACTGTTTTTATGGAATATCAGAGGACATTACAGGCAGGAGGAATAAGAGAGGACCCCCAACTCCCAGCATGTGCAGGTTGTTATCCAGATTGAAATCATCACTTCTACACACAGCATAGGAGCCCCGCCCACTCACAGAGCTCCGCCTCTCATGTCACATGATCATTATCACAGGTCTTTCAGCTATTGCCGTGTTAGAGGTTCTCTCTGTTATCAGCATGTAGCGAAGATTTCAGATCGCACTAGGTTGTTGATGGGTGGATGGATAGGGCCCGACCATCTGTACTGTGAGAATATATAACGCACACCAATCGAAGTAGATTTCAATAGGAAAATGTATTTCATACCAGTGTACGTGACCGTATCCTGATCAATAGTTCCCCTACTGAGATACTTTTCTAAGATCTCTTTGTGCAATGCGACTAGTTGGATCATGATGAATAGCTGTATATACAGTACTGTACTGTCACTAAATTGTCTTTGTATTTCTCCTACATAGTCAACCTTATCAATAATAACCAGAGCCCCACCCTTATCGGCCGGTTGTTTATCCTCAACAGCTGAGTAGAGTGCCTATCTAGATGATCTAGATTGGATTGGCTTTTATATTGACCAGCGACACAGAAGAGAGAGGCCGCACTATGTAGACAAGGTCACAGTTACGACTACTAACACTGAAAATATAGTGATAAACATCATCCAAATCGTGGTGTCCAGCTAACTCAGCCTCCTCCAGAAAGGCCTATCCTTTTCCCCTTCATATAGGTCTGACCTATTCCAGCTGGACATGGACCTGAATTGATTTTTCAGGACTTTAAGACTTCGGGTTCATTTCTCCGAGAAGGGGGAAACCCGAAGACTGGATATTGTGACTGTACCTGCCGCGGTTATATCTACTATGGCCCCGAACATCACATCCAAATCGTTGGGCCTCAAGAACAAAAGCATGTTCTCTCCGCCCAAGAATTCCCCTCCGCTAGAGACCTTTATCAAATTGGTCCATAGAGACATTGACAATTTTTAACAAGATTTTAATCGTGGTCAATATAAAAGCCAATCCAATCTAGATAATCTAGATGGGCAGGCACCCTCTTTAGTTGTTGAGGATAAACAACTAGTGATCAAACCAGCCGATGAGGGTGGGCAGTGGCAGATTGGCCATGTACTTCACCGGGGATTTTCCCAGTGGGTGGGCCGCCACACTGCTCAGGGGCCGCTCTCCTGTACAGTCCTTCAAACATCTGTGTATGTGCAAACGGATAAAGAAATCCCCACATACACAGATGTATGCAGCAGCCTCCGTCCACTGTCTTTTTGTAACAGTGATTTCAGACCTGTGAGAACATCACGTGACAATCACATGATCAAAGGTCCAAAACCAATCACTGCAGCTTCAAGACTCTGGACACAGCAGAGAATAAATCCTGAGAAAGGTAAGTGATAAATGATGTGAGTGTGTGTGTGTGTGTGTGTGTGTGTGTGTGTGTGTGTGTGTGTGTGTGTGTGTGTGTGTGTGGGTAGGTATATACTGTATATATATGAGTGTGTGTGTGTATATGAGTGGGTGTCTTTTTATATATATATATATATATATATATATATATATATATATATATATAAAAGTGTGTGTGTGTGTGTGTGTGTGTGTGTGCATATATATGAGTGTTTTTCTGTGTATTTATATGTGTGTGTGTATATATAAATGTGTTTGTGTATCTGTGAGTGCGTGTGTGTGTTTGTGTATATATATATATATATATATGAGTGTGTGCATATGAATGTGTGTATATATGAGTGTGTGTTTATATGTTTGTGTGTATATATATATATGAGTGTGTGTGTACATATATATATATATATTATATATATGAGTGTGTATGTATATATATATATGAGTGTGTGTGTGTGTGTGTGTGTGTGTTTATGTGTGTGTATATCAGTGTGTGTGTGTATATATATATATATATATATATATATATATATGTTTGTATATATGTATGTGTGTATATATGTGTGAGTGTATATATATATATATATATATATATATATAAACACACACATGTGTGTGTGTGTTATGAGACTGAATGCTGTGCGTGTTACGCAGGGACATAGCTGGGAAGCGACTTTAGGGGCTTTCAGAGACTAGGCTGCCTGAAAACAGTGGGGACAGGCAGTTAGATAGTCCAAAACATCTAATGATTTTCAATGCACCCTTAACCCCTTCCCTCTTTAGCCACTTTAGACCTTCCTGACAGAGCCTCATTTTTCAAATCTGACATGTTTCACTTTATGTGGTAATAACTCCGGAATGCTTTTACCTATCCAAGCGATTCTGAGATTGTTTTCTCGTGACACATTGGACTTTATGTTACTGGCAAAATTTCCTCGATATGTTCAGTATTTAATTGTGAAAAACACCAAAATTTAGTGAAAAATTTCAAAAATGTGCATTTTTCTCAACTTAAATGTATCTGCTTGTAAGACAGGCAGTTATACCACACAAAATTGTTGCTAATTAACATCCCCCATATGTCTACTTTAGATTGGCATCATTTTTTTAACATCCTTTCTTTTTCTAGGACGTTACAAGGCTTTGAACTTTAGCAGCAATTTCTGACATTTTCAAGAAAATTTCAAAAGGCTATTTTTACAGGGGCCAGTTTAGTTATGAAGTGGCTTTGAGGTCCTTATATATTAGAAACCCCAAAAAGTCACCCCATTTTAAAAACTTCACCCTCAAATTATTCAAAACAGCATTTAGAAAATTTCTTAACCCTTTAGACTTTTCACAGGAATTAAAGCAATGTAGAGGTGAAATTTACAAATTTCATATTTTTTTGCAGAAATTAATTTTTAATCCAATTTTCTTTATAACACAGAAAGTTTTACCAGAGAAATGCAACTCAATATTTATTGCCCAGGTTCTGCAGTTTTAGGAAATATCCCACATGTGGCCCTAGCGTGTTACTGGACTGAAGCACCAGCCTCAGAAGCAAAGGAGCACCTAGTGGATTTTGGGGCCTTATTTTTATTACAATATATTTTAGGCACCATGTCAGGTTTGAAGGGCTCTTGCGGTGCCAAAACAGTGGAAATCCCCCAAAAGTGACCCCATTTGGGAAACTACACACCTCAAGGAAATTATCTAGAGGTGTAGTGAGCATTTTGACCACACAGGTTTTTGTACAGAAATTATTGGAAGTAGGCCGTGAAAATTAATATCTACAGGACTAAAGGAGAAAAAGCACCACCAAATTTGTAAAGCAATTTCTCCCGAGTAAAACAATACCCCACATGTGGTAATAAACAGCTGTTTGGACACACGGCAGGGCTTAGAAGGCATGGAGCACCATTTGGTTTTTGGAGTTCACATTTAGCAGGAATGGTTTTCGGAGGCCATGTCACATTTACAAAGCCCCTGAGGGCACAAAACAGTAAAAACCCCCCACAAGTGACCCCATTTTGAAAACTACACCCATTGAGGAAATTATCTAGGGGTATAGTGAGCATTTTGACCGCACAGGATTTTTACAGAAATTATTTGAAGCAGGCCATGAAAATTAATATCTACATTTTTTCAAAGAAAATGTAGGTTTAGCATTTTTTTTCTCATTTCCACAAAGACTGAAGGAGAAAAAGCACCACAAAATTTGTAAAGCAATTTCTCCTGAGTAAAACAATACCCCACATGTGGTTATAAACGGCTGGTTGGACACACAGCGGGGCTTAGACGTGAAAGAGCGCTATTTGGCTTTTGGAGATCACATTTAGCAGGAATGGTTTGAGGAGGCCATGTCACATTTGCAGAGCCCCTGAGGGAACAAAACAATGAAAATTCCCAAAAAGTGATTCCATTTAGGAAACTACAACCCTTGAGGAATTCATCTAGGGGTGTAGTAAGCATTTAGACCCCATAGATGTTTTATAGAATTTATTAGAATTGGGCAGTGAAAATAAAACGTAGCTTTAGCGCAAAATTTTTCATTTTCTCAACAAATAAAGGAAAAAAAAGAACCCAACATTTGTAAAGCAATTTCTCCCGAGTACGGCAATACCCCATATGTGGTCAGAAACTGCTATTTGGGCACACGGCAGGGCTCAGAAGGGAAGGAGCGCCATTTGGAGTGCAGATTTTGCTGGATTGGTTTCTGGGCGCCTGTGGGGCCAAAACAGTGGAAACCCCCCAGAAGTGACCCCATTTTGGAAACTACACCGCTCAATGCATTTACCTAGTGGTGTAGTGAGCATGTTAACCCCGCAGGTGTTTTGTAGAAATTAGTGTGCACTCCATGTTGCAGAGTGAAAATGGGATTTTTTTTCCATAGATATGCCAATATGTGGTGCCCGGCTTGTGCCACCATAACAAGACAGCCCTCTAATTATTATGCGGTGTTTCCCGGTTTTAGAAACACGGTAAATGTGACCCTAATCTTTTGCCTGGACATTTGACCAGGCTCAGGAGTGAAAGAGCACCATGCGAAATTGAGGCCTAATTTGGCAATTTACAAAGTATTGGTTCACAATTGCAGAGGCTCTGATGTGAAATAATAAAAAGAAACCCCTGAGAAGTGACCCCATTTGGAAACTGCACCTCTCAATGCATTTATTAAGGAGTGTAGTGAGCATTTCACCCCACAGGTCTTTTCCATAAATGAATGCGCTGCGGATAGTGCAAATTAAAAATGTATATTTTTCCCTAGATATGCCATTTCAGTGGCAAATATGTCATGCCCAGCTTATGACACTGGAGACACACACCCCAAAAATTGTTAAAAGAGTTCTCCCGGGTGTGGCGATGCCATATATGTGGAAGGAAACTGCTGTTTGGGTACGCTGCAGGGTTCAGAGCGGAGGGAGCGCCATTTGGCTTTTGGAGAGCGGATATTGCTTGGTAGTAGTTTTGTTTGAGTATTGCTGGTGTTTCCGTTTATAATGTGGGGTACATGTAAGCCGGGCGGAGTATATCAGGGGCATAGTCAGTTGGTATAATAATGGGTAAAAAAACAATAAAATGATCCATAGATGTGTGTTACGCTGTAAAGCAATCCTTTCTGCACAGGCCGGGGTCGCACTGATATATGGCGTCCTTTCTTATGCCCCTTTTGGTCCACACTCTGCACCTTTGCAGTTTGGGGAATTTTGCTGGGAAAGTGTTTTCCTGGTATAATACGGGCACCCTCGCTTCCAGCTGACATGTTTGGACCCTCCCTTTCCTGGTTCCCTAATTTTAGGTCCTTGATAAATCGCCTCTTCAAACAACTGCATATTTTTTATTTCCTGACTTATTGGAGCCATAACTAATTTTATTTTTTCATAGACGTAGTTGTATGAGGGCTTTTTTTTTTGAGGGACGAGCTGTAGTTATTATTCGTACCATTTTTGGGTACATGCGACTTTTTGATCACCTTTTACCCTATGTTTTGGGAGGCCAGGTAAACAAAAAACTGCAATTCTGGCATAGTTTTATTTTGTTTTTTTATACAGCGTTCACCAAGCATTATAAATGACATGTTAGCTTTATTCTGCGCGTCAGTACGATTCCGGCGATACCTAATTTATAGGACTTTTTATGTTTTGCAACTTTTTGCACAATAAAACTACGTTTGTAAAAATAATGTATTTTTTCTGTCGCCAAGTTGTGAGAACCATAACTTTTTAATTTTTTTGTCGACGCAGTTGTATGAGGGCTTGTTTTTTGCAAGACGAGCATAGTTTTTATAGGTAACATTTTTGGAATACGTGCAACTTTTTGATCATTTTTTATTCCAATATTTATAGGTCAAAGTGACCAAAAAACAAAAACTCTGATATAGTTTTTTTACGTTTTTTTTATGCGGTTCACCGCGTGCAATAAATCATATAATATTTTGATACCTCAGGTCGTTACGGTCATGGCGATACCAAATACGTATGCTTTATTATTTTTTTTCAATAATAAAAGGACTTGATAAAACGCAATCCCCCTTTTACTCTTATTTTATTACTTGCAACTTTTATTGTTTTCAAATTTTTATTTTTTTTCACTTTTTTTTTACACTTTATTTATACTTTTTTTTTACACTTTTTCTCAAGTCCCACTAGGGGACTTGAAGGTCCAGCTGTCAGATTTATTTTTTTCTAATACATTGCACTACCTACGTAGTGCAATGTATTAGATCTGTCAGTTATTCACTGACAGCAAGCCGATTAGGCTTCGCCTCCTGGCGGGGCCTAATCGGCTTCCGTAATAGCAGAGCAGGAGACCATTGTGTCTCCTGTTGCCATAGCAGCAGTCGCCAGTCCCTATTGCCTGTCAGGGCTGGCGATCTGCTGGTAACAGCTACGATGCAACAATCGCTTTCGATTGCTGCATCGAAGGGGTTAATGGCAGGGATCGGAGCTAGTTCCGGTTCCTGCCGTTACAGGTGGATGTCAGCTGTAACATACAGCTGACTTCCACCGCTGATGACGCCGGATCAGCTCATGACTCCGCGCCATCTTGCCGGCGGCTATGGAAGCCGATTAGGCTCCGCCGCCGGGCGGATCTTGACCGGTTTACGTGCTAGGCAGACCGGGAGGCCCGTATTAGGCCTCCGGTTGCCATTGCAGCCACCGGAACCCCGGCAATTTCATTGCTGGGGTTCCGATGAGCTGCAAACACCTTAAGTGCAGCGATCGCGTTTGAGCGCTGCACTTAAGGGGTTAATGGCAGGGATCTAAGCTAATTTCGGTCCCCGCCGTTACAGTCGGATGTCAGCTGTAAGATACAGCTGAGATCCGACGATGATGGCACCGGCTCAGCTACTGAGCCGGTGCCAAACATTTGGCGTATGGGTACAGCAAAATGCGGGAAGTCAATGCTTTCCATGGCGTACCCATACGGCAAATGTCGGGAAGGGGTTAAGGCCCTATTTTTATTTATTTATTTACAGCCGTCACATGGCTACATTAAAATCCAAAGGGGCTATTTACACGGCCTGAATTCCCTGAGCAGAGCATCAGCTAGCGCTCTGCCCGGGGACTACAGAACTGCTCCTGAACACACTGTCCACATATGGACAGTGACGTCAGGACTTTTCCCAGGGACAAAATCCTGGGGCAGAGCCTCTATTAGTGTTATTTCCGGAGACTCCGACTCTGGGGAAGCCCCTGACATCACTGTCCATATATGTACAGTGACATCAGGAGCTTTCCCTGGACCGTAGTCCCGGGTCAGAGCCTCTATTAGTGCTCTGCTCGGGGACTCCAGCACTGCTGCTGACTTCACTATCCATATATGGGCAGTGATGTCAGGAGCTTTCCATCGCTCCAGCACTAGAGGGAAGGGTAGTATAAGGAGGTATAATAATTGTTTTGCTTTTTGCTTTTCTATGTGTTACTGATTATTTATTTTTTTGTGTTTGTTTACAGGTTTCTTTATTGGAGTACTTCAGATTCGAGGACTACTTCGATGACAGCGCTTTTTTTTTATTCTCAATAAAATGGTTAACGAGGGTTGTGTGTTTTTTTTTATTTTAATTTAAAAAAAATGTATGTCTCTGTTTTTTTTAAACTATATTACTACCGCCTTAGTAATGGCTGCTAGCTGATTGACAGTGTCCATTACTAAGAAGAGGCTTGGTGTTAGCCGGTGAAAAGGCTAGCACTAACCTTACCATTATTACCCTGGTACCCACCGCCACCAGAGGTACCGGGAAGAGCCATGTACGAAGCTGTGGGCGGCCGCAGGCTATTGTAATTAGGCTGTGAAAGCCTAAAGACAGTGGCCCTTCCCACCCTGGTAATGCTGGGCTGCTGCTATGTTGTATCTGGCTGGTTATCAAAAATAGGGTGACCACACGTCATTCAAAAATAAATAATCAGAAAAAAATAACGTGGGATCCCCCTATATTTGATAACAAGCCAGATACAACATAGCAGCAGCAGGCTAGCATTACAAGGGTGGGAAGGTCCACTGTTTTTGGGCTTTTCAGCCTATTAATACCAGCCTGCGACCGCCCCAGTGCCCAGCCGTCACTACAGATGGTCGGATACTGGATCGTACCCAGCTCTTCCCGATAACCCTGGTGGTGGTGTGAACCGGGGTAATAATCGGGCGGTAGTGTTAGCCTTTTCATTAGCTAACACTAAGCCCCGCCTTAGTAATTGATGCTGTCAATCAGCCAGCAGCCATTACTAAGGCAGTGTCAATAAAGAAAAAAAAACACACATTTAAAAAAAAAATTATTATTGAAATCAAAAACCCCCACACAACCCTCATTAACCATTTTATTGAGAATAAGAAAAAAGCTGCCATCGAAGTAGTCCTCAAATCTGAAGTAGTCCAATAACCGAACATTAAAAAAAACAAACACAAAAAAAAAAGAAAGCAATTATTACACTTAAGTTTCCTGTGTCCAGCGCCGGAGCTGCAATGTCAGCGAGCTACGCTGTGTCCGTAACTTCAGGAGTAATACGGCAGCATCAACTCTAAATACGGTCCAGTTTTCACCAACACTCTCCCACTGCCTCCACTTAACCTCTACCTCCTTCTCTGCCCCTCTCCCCCTCCTCCCACAGAGCCTCTGCCACCATCTGTGCCCCCCACAACAAATAAAGCTTCAAAATCCTCTTCAGTGTCCCCAGCACTCCATGAGACTCCCCTGCAACTTTTTGTTGTCTATAGTACTCCTACCACTTGCTGTCCGGCATTTTACCGGACACAAAAGCGCTGCATGCTGCACTATTTTGGTCACAATTTTTTTCCCTGCAGTAGAAGCTTCTTCGACATCTTTCACACAATGGTATTTATATCAGTTTACTGTATGTGGCGGGAAAGCTTGTGACGCCTATGATAAATAGATCCATTTATCCATAGACTCCATACACCCAACGGAGGCTAAAGAATATTTATTTTGCTGCGTGGAATAGCTTTGAGGGCTGTGCTATTCCAATGCATATAATCGTGTTGCTGTTTTTTTCTTTAACATGGGCGCCTATGGAGGACGGACAACAGAGACATACGTTTTTTAAACCATTTAGTGCACCTCCTGGGAGCTTTATCAGCACATACATTATATTAATGTAAATACTGTGGTGTGAAAGCGTCCAATGCAGATGTGAACACAGCCTAAGGCCTGGTTTACACGAGCGTGTGCGTTTTGCGCACGCAAAAACGCTGCGTTTTGTGTGCGCAAAAGGCACTTAACAGCTCCGTGTGTCATCAGCGTATGACGCACGGCTGCGAGATTTTCGCACAGCCGCCATCATTATGACACTCCGTTTGGATGTTTGTAAACAGAAAAGCACGTGATGCTTTTCTGTTTACATTCAGAGTTTGACAGCTGTTGCGCGAATCACGCTATTCGCACGGAAGTGCTTCCGTGTGACCTGCGTGATTTTCACGCACCCATTGACTTCAATGGGTGCGTGATGCGCGAACAGCGCACAAATATAGGACATGTTGTGAGTTTTTTTCAGCGGACTCACTCTGAGCAAAACTCACGAACTGTCTGCATGCCCCCATAGACTTACATAGGTCCGTACGACACGCGTGAAAAGCACGCGCGTCGCACGGACGTATATCACGCTCGTGTAAACGAGGCCTAATGCTGACAATAATAATAAGAAATCCTATATACGCCTCATATTATTCTATACACAAGACAAAAAATCCTCTAGACATATGTTAGTCCAAAAATAATGGGAATACCCCCCTAAAGATACCCATACAAGTACATACAGTTTAAAACATACTTAAAAACGAACAGAGACCAAGATAATCAATTCACCACCATGTCCCATATGTTATAATGATACATAGTATACAAGTATATGGTGACACCAGTAACGGGAAGAGTATAGAATCTACAAGCTGATATCAAATCCTATGGTATCAGTCTCTCCACTATCTGGGTAAAACTCTATAAAAATGGTTGTATAAACCACCATACATTATATTTAGCATAGTTGCATATCAATTACCTGTGGCTGACATGATGGCTATTGATGGTCTCAGAGAAAACACCTCGACGCGCGTTTCGCACCCTTCGTCAGAAGAAGGTGACAGTGTACAGAATTGTGGTTTAAATACTATACCACTAAATCGGTGACCAATTTGCGCATGACAGTTCATAACACCCTCCCACGTGTGTCTTCCACGTCAGGAGCGTTCCGTGCAGTGACAGGATCCCCCATCATCTGCACTTCCGCCCTCACTATGACAACTTCCGGTACAACATGTGGAGGGTCAATCAAGCGCATGCGCACGTCACCCTATGTGTCAGGTCGTCTGCTGATATGATATACATCAACCATTTAGACCTTTTA